>NC_045710.1:53550951-54164229 GCF_009834535.1 Camelus ferus | reverse complement strand
GGGGTGAGGGGGACACACCAGAGGAATCCCGGGTGTGCGGGAAAACCTTTCTCCTGATCACCACACCTTCTCTAGCAAGACCCTGCCTCTCTCAGGGGAAAGAGCGTGTGAAAGACAGAAAGGGGAGGCCACGAGACGGGGTGCGAGGAAGAGTGGCCGCGGGAGTGTGCGCTGGAGGAAGCACGCGGGGCATGAGGCCGTTCCTGCCTCATACTCCATCTCCAAGAAAGGCAGACGGAAGGCTCCCGAGACCCTCGGTGCTCCCTAGCGGCAAAACTTACGTTGAAGATGCAGACACACTCCCTGTCCCTCAGGTCCCCCACTGCTCTGAGGCAAAAGTCACCATTTTTTTTTTGGTGGGAATTTCATAGATTAAGAACCAATATTTGTTTAAAGAACTCATGCTAAAACAACACAATGTGGCAATTCTGGAGACTCCTCTCCCAAGGAACATGGACACATCTGCACCATGAAGACTGTACAGTCAAGAAGACACTTGGTGACCTCCGGTATCAAGCAGCACCAGTGATGGGGCCTCCGAATGAGAGCAGACCCTAGGTGAGGCCAGCTGACAGGAAGGCCCAGCAGGGGGATCTAGAGATCCTGAGGATTTAATTCCACTACAATGAGTTTGTCTGCTGGTGGTGAGGAGGGTAAGCAAGAAGCGGAAGAGAGAACAAAAGCAAACTATACAGTAGATGGGAACGACAATGGCAATGACCGTGACCTTGGTCAGGAACCTGGAGAGATGATGCCTGGAAGCCAGAAAAACTCCAAGTAAGGAGCCTTGGCCACACAAAGAGACCAGGCAAAGGTCAGAACACAAGCCCCAGGTGACACTGGGCGAATTCAGCAATGGAAGGGACAACCACACCACAGGGTGAAGCCACATGGACTCAGCGGGGAAAATGTAATGGCCACGCAGAGGAGGAACGAGGGGCGAGCACCGGGCCCTGCTGGGCGCCACGGCCGCGAGTCCCGCCTGCTGCAGGCCGGTGGCCCTCGTAAGTCACGGCTGGACAGAAAGGCCAGACCGCAGAACCAGAAGGGACATCTACCAGCGTCTAACTGATGCTGTAACTCTGAGCTTCGCGGACAACTCGCTGATGCCTCACTGCCCCCACTTGGTCAGACAACGCCACACACCTCAGGAGAAGTAAGTGCTTGGTGAAAGCTGCCACGGAGTGACACCGGGCAAGCACGTTCCCAGCTGAACGTCCGGCGGGTAAGAGGGGGCAGAAGTCAAACTGCGACCAAGGGCGGGAGGGAGGCCTTTCAGGTTCCTCTGGGCCGGCCCCACTGCACTCACCCCCAGCAATGTCAGAGACCAGGGTGGCAATACCCGAGGGAGGGGGCCCCCGGAGCCCCTCGATCGTGCGCTTGGACTGGCTGTTCAGCCGCTGCTTTAACTCTGCTTTCTCTGCCTCCAGCTGGTCGATGTCAGCCTGAAGGGCATCCATCGTCTCCTCAAACTCTCTGTGAAGGAGAAGCTGGGCTTGGGCAGAGCCCCTTCCCCAGGGCCCCATCCCCACTCCTCAGTCCCGGCGGGTCCCGGGAGCGGCCCTGCCGGCGGGGAGCCAGGGGCAGAAGAGGCTCAGACTGGGACCACACCATGGGGCTGTGCCCCCGGGGGAGTCTCACTACGGGGGGGCCTGGGTTGGGGGGCAGAGAGCTGCCGCAGGAGGGAGGGCTGGAGTGAGCAGGGCCCGGGGGAGGTGCCTGACTTCTCTCTTCTTCCGCAGCAGCGCCTGGGTCTCCTCCAGCCGGGTCTGGACCTTCTCGATGCGCTCATCTGCATCCTTGGCCGCACTGTCCAGCTTTCTTCTCCAGGAGGCTCAGCCGCACGTTGGCCTCACTGAGCTCCTCCCCCTGGACGAGGGCAGAGCGCGTCTAGTCCCCTTACACCCCCATGGCCCCCCAGGGACCCGGCTAGACCGTGAGACAGCAGGCTCCCTCAGGCCCCCCAAGAACTCCCACTGACCAAGGCACCACGCCCCCCCTCAGCCAACACCACGGCTGCCCTGTGCCCCACAGTACTTCCTGGCCCCCCAGGTCCTGAGCCTTCCCTGCCCTCACCTTAATCTTGAGTGACTTCTTCAACTCCTTAATAACTGTCTCTCGATCTTCAAGCTTCAAGCCCAGGCCTTCAGCGTCTGTGATCTCCGCACGAAGGGCTGCCGCCCGCAGCTCAACAGGGGGAGGCTAAGGGTCAGGGTCAGGGCAGAGGGTGGGGCGGGGAAGAAGGTCACCAAGGTGCTCCTTTTAGAGATCCGGTCACAGGGAAAATCTCCTTGCTTTCTCCAAATCTCTTCCCTCGGCCTCCCAGCCCTCCTGTAACAGCAGTAGCTCTGGCAGTCCAGGTCCTCCAGGCCCCCGGAGGCCTCCAAGGGGCTCCCCACCCCCTTGCTAGGGGGCCGCTCTGCGTCGTACTCTCCCTCCTGCATGGCCGTGGCCACCTTGTTCATGGTACTGATGAGGATGCTGCATGACTGGCGCAGACACTCATGGGGGCTGCTGGAGGGGGCCCCGTAGATCTGTAGGAGCCCACGGCAACAGTGAGAACTCCACACAGGGGGCCCAGCTGACTCCCCCAGCACCACCTTCAGCCCAGCCATCCCGGCCCACCTGCTCGTTTGCTTTGAAAGCCAGCTCCTCCAGGGTAGCCACAGGCAGTCCCTCATTCTCCGCCAGCGGGGCAACGAGCTGGGCGGCGCAGCTGCCACCCTCAGCACAGCCACCACCCACGTCAAGTGCTTCCTGCAGTCCAGGAGGGTGTCAGATACCTGTGCAACCGGTCAGAGTCAGGAGCCCACCCTGGGCCCAGCACCACAGCCCCCAGCTCTCTCAAAACCATCCTTGTCCCCCAACCAGAGCCCGATCTTGCCATGCCAGGCCCCTCCTGGTTCTACTCAGCTTCCTTCCCGTCCCCCCTCCCAGCCCTAAACCTGTGGGCCGAAGGCTAGTGCAGCTGGGATCCCGGGCATCCGTCCCTGGCATTCGCCTTCGGATCTTCTTGCAGAACTGGCGGATGTCGCTGCACGATGTTTCCAGGTCCCGGAGCAGGAGGGCAATATCTGAAGCCTCCTGCCCACCCTGCTCAGGGAGTAGGAAATGCATGGGGAACCCAGTCAGTACTGGGGCTGAGGGTGAGGAGGCGGGGACCAAGAAAGAGGAGCCCACGCAGACCCAGCTGTGCTCTCACCTGCAAGAAGGCGCGCAGCCGGCCCGCCTCCACGCTCATGCAGTCCAGGCGCTCTCTGCTGAACTGTGAGGACGGAGGCACGGCGCTCAGCTCCATGGCTCAGCAGGGGGCCCTCTGCCCCGTCACCACCTCTAAGGAGTCTCCGCCCTCGGCTGACCCCCGTACATAGTGGGCCCTCTGGCTTCCCTGATCTGGCTTAGTGACCCTGTCCCAGTCCTACGTGACACCCCTTAAGGGCCTGATCTGATATCTTCTGTTTCTGGTCTCTCTAAGGGGCTCAGCCGCCGGCCCGGACACCTCACCTTGATGTGGTCGGCCAGCTGCATGGTGCTGTCCTCAGGCTGATCGGCGAGGTGGACGCTGTACAGATGCTGAAAACGGATGACAAAGAGGCAGACGGCCTTCAGGCCTTGGAAGAATGGAGAATTCTTCCCAAACTGCAATTTGAGCCCCAGGTATCCTGGGACTCCAGGGGTACGAGAGAGCAAGGGCGCCCAGCAGAAGAAACCCTCCCTTCCTCCGGGCCAAGCCGGGTTCTCGCCCCAGACCTGGTAGTACTTGATGGCCTTGGTGATGAGGCTCCACGGTTGACAGTCTCATCAGCTGATCCTTGTGCAGCAGCTCGATGAGGAAATCCAAGGAGCGCTCGTGGGCACTCATCTCGGGGTTAGAGGCTGCCCACCTTCTTATACACGTCCACGTGCACTGAGAGAGGGCACTGGAGACCAGCGGAGGGCCCTGTGAGGCCAGGGTCTCCCAGGCAATGTCAGTTCCAGCCAGTCCCGGGCCCGTGGCCCTGGCGTAGGGCTCGGGGGTCACTTACTGCTCGTAACGGTGCAGGGTGGCCTGCAGCAAACTCAGCGAGTACACCAGCCCAGCAGCAAAGCTGAGCTGCTCCCCCGCAGCCCCTCGAAGCCCCGGCCGCTCTGAACAGTTCTCACTTAGTTCAAACTTCTCCTGGGCCTGCTTCCGGATCAGCTCTGCCTGTGGGAGGAAGCACCAGAGACCTGGGGCTCAGGGCAGAGAACGGAGAACGCAGACTTAGGAATACACGGAGCTGAGCAACTACGCGCGGGGCACGGAGACGTGAGGGGGAAAGCAGAGACAGCTCTCAGACGGGCAAGGAGCCATACACGGGGAGAGGGCACTGACGCGGGTCACCGGTGGTTCTGGGGATCTGGGATGTGGGGATGGACGGATAGCAGGACCAGTGGGATCAAGCTCCTTCCCAAGCCTTCAGGCCGCCGCTCCTGCTGCCCTTCTCCCTAGAATGCTCTCCTGACAATTATCTCCCCACTAACTCGTAGGCATCTTCTGGGTCTCACCTCAAGCGTTATCCCTTCAGTGATGTCCCTCTATCTAAGTCAGATCCCCAGCTGTGTTCTCTCAAAGCAGCCACCTCCCCACCGTCACCCGCCACGCGTAAGAAACGTCTGCCTGGGCCCCTGCTGACTGTGCTCCTCACTGCATCGCGAACTCTGCGAGCAGGGCGCTGCCTGCTGCCTTTCCTTGGCATCCGCAAGGCCCTGTTCAGAGCAAGGTCAACAGACTCCGGCGGAGCATGGGATGGACAGACTGTACCTTGCAAACGAGACGAGGAATGAGCAGCAGCACCAGGACGCAGTCGTGGTCCCCGCCTGGCCGAAGGAAGCTGTCGGGCATGAAGGCTGTCAGCAGGGACATGTGCCGGTTGGCCTGGGCCACCTCCATCTGCCTCAATTCCATCTCAATTGCCTGTGAGGCAGACGAAGAGGTGGGCTCTCAGCCAGTCTGGAGAGAAACTCGTAACCGCCATGCCGTGCTCCACCCCGTGCCCTGCTTCTGGACAAGCCCAGGCCAGGAGGCTTCCAAACCACCCCCCCCACCCAGGAACCTGAAGCCCAGAAGCCCCGGCCAAGTCAGCGCACAGCCGCGCCCGGCTGGCGCCCCAGCACTCAGCCGTCTCCGGCCCACCCACTCCCCTGACCTTGGCGTGGGCCTTCGTCTCAGCAAACTTGATCTTGAAGTCAAAAGTCTCCGGTGGCGGCTGCTGCTGCCTCTCCGCAGACGCCTCCTGCTGGCTCGCCAGCTCGCGGTTCATGTCCTGGGGCGGGACAGACGGTGAGGCCCGGCCGGCTCCCGAGGGGCCCGGGACGGCCGCGGGCAGCGCGCAGGGGGCACCAGGCACCTGCAGGTGGGCGGTCAGCTGGCGGTACTTCTTGATGGTTTGCTGATAGTCTGCCACCGTCTCCTGGGCCGCCTCCACCCGCTTCTGGGCCTCCCGGACCCGCGCGCCCGCCATGTCCAGCTGCTCCCGCAGTTCCAGCTCCGTCTCGCGCGCGTTCTCCTGCAGCTCGTCGTTCATCTCGTTCATCGCTTCCTGGGAGGCCGTGAGGTGGTGGGAAGGAAAGTCAGGGGGAGGGCACAGGCCGGGGTGGGTTCACTCACCACACGCCCTGCTCCAAGGTCAGGGGTCACAGGTCAGTCCATCCCTCAGCAAGTCCCTCCCAACCCCCCCAGGGTCAGAGGTCAGGGGCCTGCTGTTCTCTCACCAAGTCGCCCACGGTCTCCCTCAGTTCCCGCACTTTCTCCTCCAGATTCAGGTTCCGGTCCGTCAGCATCTCCACCATCTCCTCAGCACCCAGAGCGGCGTCCACCTGCGTAACCGGGAGGGGGCAGGGAGGAGGCTGCTGAAAGGGGCCCAGACAGCACCCAGAGGCGGCGCCAGCAGGGGGGTCGGCGGGGGCGCCCCGGGCAGGGTGCTGGGCCCCCCAGGCCAGCAGGGGGGTCGGTGGGGGCGCCCCGGGCAAGGCGCTGGGCCCCCCCAGGCCAGCAGGGGGGTCGACGGGGGCGCCCCAGGCAAGGCGCTGGGCCCCCAGACCTGCTCCTTGAGCTCGTCGATGGTGCTCTCTGCCTGGGTCAGCTCCTCCTGCAGCCGCTCCCGCTGCTGCCTCACAGCTTCCAGCTCTTGGTTCTTCTTCTCCATGAGCTTCTGCAGTTTCACATGCTCCTGCTTCTCTGAAGAAGAAAGATCCCGCATCCTGGGGGAAAGTGGAGAGAGAAGGAGAGAGGGCGTGTGTCAGAGCCCCCGCGTGATGGCCGCCCTGACCCGTCTGGAGGCAGCCGGGCGAGCCCAGCAGCAGAGGGCCCTACCTCACCAGGGCGTCCTTCAGGCGCGCGTTCTGCTCCTCGAGCTGCTTGAGCTGATAGCTGGACGCAGCCCCGTCAGAGCCTGGGGAAGACCATCGACACTTTCAGACAAGGTTCCGACCCTGCCACTCGGTGCCCGGCTGCTCCTGGCCCTTACCCTTCTCTTCAATCTCGGCCTTGAGGATCTCCAAGTCGGTGGTGAGCTCGTCCACACGCTCCTTCAGCGCCTCCACCTCCTGCTGCAGGGACTCGGCCCGCTCTTCGGCCATCTCCTTGTCCAGAGTGGCCATCTCGATGGCGTCCGCAGTGTCGGCCATCTCCTCCATGTAGCGTTCCTTGGCCTCCAGCGCCTCCTTGGCTTCCTGAAGAGCGGTGGAGGTGGGCGGGGGCACGAGCGCGCAGCAGGCACCCTTTCTCACAGGACACTCCAGGCTCCGGTTCCAGCCCAGTTCCCAGCGTGCTTCCCCGGGCCCCGGGCCTCCCCAGACGCCCCCTTCATCCCAGGCCCCACCTTCCGCGCCTCCTTGAGGCGCCGCTGCAGGTCTGCCTGCTGCTCCTGCATTTTGCTTTTCCATTCCTGCACCTGCTCCAGCTGGATCTTGTGTTTCTCCAACTCTTTTAGTTTTGCCTTGTCTTCTGCGCGTTTCAGTCGCAGGGTCTCCAGTTTCTCCTCCAGGTCCCGCACCTGGGCCCTCAGCCCCTCCTCCTCCTGCAAAGGAGAGACCCCTTGGTCTATGCACAGCCACCCCACCTTCCCCACCGAGGCTGAGCGGAAAGAAACGTATGTAGCCGTCATTCCAGGCGCAGGGTCAATGGAAGTGGCATACGAACATCCGAGGGAAGCCCAACGCGTACGGGGCAAGTGTGGGAGAGGGGCAGCGAGGAAAGGGGAGCTTGGTCAGTGACGAGAGGCCTATGTGCTGTCCCCACCCTTCTGACCCAAGTTCTGGGCCTCCCCCAGCCCTGGGAAACGTCTAAGCTCCTGCCAGGGTGACAGGCCCCTTTGTGTCTTGGTTCTTCTTCACGCTGACCCCAGTCCTTACCTTAGAGGGGGAAGGAAGCGGGGGGGCTGCTCCGGGAGAGGTGAGGGCCGGCGTGGGGATGATGGGGGCCGCCAGCGGGGTCTGGGCCGGGGTGCTGGGCTCGCTGCTGCTCAGCTCGCCTGCGGATGCTGATCCGGAGGGGCCCAGGGAGCTACTGGCCCCGGCCGCCCCGGAACTGGCTGGGCGGGTGGGCTATCGGAGAGGGTAGGGGCAGACCAGAAAGAGCAGGGGGCAGGGGTGGTAAAGAGAGAGAGACGGAATATGAGACATGGTGAGAGAAGAGACAGAGGAGGATAAAGGCAGAGAGTATCAGAGCACAATGAGAACAGAGAGAGCGGAGGGCAGACGGAAAATGACACAGCCAGAGACAGTGACACAGGACCGGGGCGAGGGGGCGGTGGCGGGAGAGGAAGGGATGGAAGGACACATAAGATTATAAGGCTCCTCCCTTGGCACTGACCCCACGTTCCTCCCAGCTCTGGCACTATCCCCTTGGGGCGGAATCCCTCACTCCCAGACCTCCCCTCTGTGACCCACTTGTGATCATTCTAGCGACTTCTTAACACTATCCTATCGTTGCTCTGGGCCTGTGCCCTCCTCCCCCAGGGGGAAAAGTGCCTCAGTGTCCTTCCCAGAGAGAAAGAACAGGCTGATCTCTAACGTTCACGTTCCCAAAGACGGCTGGGCTAGAAGTGGGGGTACGAGGCTCTCCGCCCCTGTGAGGCCCTCCCCGCTCTTTAAATGAAGCTGACTCTCCTTCCCTTGGTCTACTTCAGGGGAGCCGGCAGGTAAAAGGGCGAGGGTAAAAGTTGCAATCCTTGGCTCCCCCCAAAACAAGGTCAGTACAGTCAACCCACCTGTCACCTCCCTCTCCCAACACACAGGGGCTCCAATCAGAGGACGCTCCCCCGGCCCCGTGGAGTGAGGCCCCGAGCAGGCAGGCCTGCCCGTGCTCTTCCTCGCAGGGCTGAGCCTCCAGGCTCTCCAGCTGGGCTGACACTCAGAGACTGCGCGCTAGCCAGACTGCCCCCCGCCACCCAAAGCCTTTCACAGACACACCCACCTCCTCATTCCCTGACACTGACACAGCCAAGTTCTTTTTCACCTCTCTTCCAATCCCCCTGCCCCCCAAACACACACCCAAAAGCTGGTCAAAATGCCCTTCTTCGAGAAAGCCTGCCTGGATTAACCACAACCACTCTAACTTCTCTTCTGCATTCAAGCTACCCCCTCTGAGAGCCAAGAGTCATTTTCTCAGGAGGGGCCTGTCATTACCCTCGGTCCCCTCACTCCCCTGAAAAGAGAAGCCAGGATGCACTGTGACCAACTTTCACTTGCCCGTACACCTGCCCACACACACGCACACGCCTAAAATGTGTGTACACTCAGCAGTGGCTTGTACAGAGGCCTGCTTTTTCTCACCTTGGGCCGCCGAGTTGTGGTCTGGACAGGCAACAGGAGCCAGAGGAGAAGTAGTCAGGAAAGAAAGGACAATGGAAGACAGACAGACAGCAAAAGGGACAGCAATGAGAGCAGGAGCAGCAACAGGAATGAGGCCACGGCTAGCGGTCCCCCCCGCTCCCTCCCTCCCCACCCCATCCCCTTCCTCCAGTGAATCTCTGTGTCCTACTCCAGGAACTCAGAACTCCCGATTCCCCACTGGCTCCTTTCCCCGCTTCTGTCCTACCCTTGCAGACCTCACCCCTTCAGACACCCTGGAAACCCCAGAAGTCCCTGTCTCCTAAGCTGAACCACAGGAGACCAAGGGCAGCAGCTGGCAGAGAAGGTCTCCAGAGACCAGCCTTCTGCAACACCTTCTCCCACTCCAGCCCAGAGCCCCACCTGCCCACCACTCCCAAGGACCTTCCCAGGTCAGCCCCTTTCTTCCAGTGCCAGACTCCACAGAGGACTCCCTAGAAATCCCATGTGACGTGAGGGACAGGAACCTGCAGAGGGAGATCAAGTCCCCGAGGCAGAGGAGCACTGCTGTCCTCCCGCCCCCCAACCCCGTCCCCGGGACCAGTTCCCGCAGCAGTCCCCAGCCCAGGGCAGAGGGCTCAGGTGTCAGCACCATGAATATTGCATTAGCCAGAAGCTCAGAGCCCAGCAAAGTAACCCCACCCGCCTGCAAGAAAGGAGGTGGGGGCGGGCAGCAGCACTGGGAAACCACTGCCCGGAGCCAAAGCCAGAAACCCCTCAGGTCACTGCAAAGTGGGAAACAGATGATTAACTCCAACACCCAAACGGTGTTCTTGCCACCCAGAGTCTCACAGATCTGGCAAAAACAAGATTTCCCTTGGGCCCTGCTTCTAGGTCTCCCCAGGAGACTAACCCCGCCCTCTACTACCCTGGGTGACCCTCCATAGCTGTGTGTTAAAAGCTACTCTAGGCAAAGCCCCTTGGTACAAACCCCAGCGAGGGTGGGATGCTGGCAGTGCAACCAAGGGTCATTCTAGCAAAGGTCGGGTGAGGCAGGCCTGCTAGAGGCATGAACATGTGGACCTGCTTCCCCAGATCCTCTCACAGGAATCGCTCCCAGAGCCAGTTCACAGCAAAAGATGCGTGAAGCCCAAACCTGTGAGGCCACTGGGTACAAGGCCCGGAACAGAGATTCAGAGCCAAAAGGAGGCAGGTCAGCAGACGCCCAGGGCACGGGGCACGGCAGCGACACACGCCCCTCCCTGCCCCCACCTGCATCCCCGTCCTCCTCCCCCGACCAGGTAGACAGAGGAAGGCAACCAGCCCCCACCCCCACCCCAGCAGCCTGCTGCCACCATCACGCTGGCAACCCGGCAGCAGGACCAGAGCAAGCAAGAGTACCTTTCGGGCTGTCGGTGCCTGTCTCATCATTGCAGAAAACCAGAGAGAGCCAGGGGAGGAAACAGAGGAAGGACAGACGGAGGGAAGGAGGGAGGGAGGGAGGGAGGGAAAGAGACCGAACAGAGGGAAAGGCGGCGGAGACAGGAGATTAGTGCATCAAATCCCAACAATGCAGCCTCAGCTTCCCGGCCCGGCAGCTCCCCAGCTGGCCAAGGGCTGCAGCTCAGATGCAGAAGCCCCCACAGGTGAGCGGTGGGGACAGCCAGGCTCCGGCAGGCACCGGAGAGGCACCCGGCCTAGTTCGCCAGCTTAGGCTGATGGCAGCCTCAGTGGCCGCAGCACCAGCTCCGCCTGACGTCATGCACCCACCCTCCTCTTCTCCACTGTGGGTGGAGTCACTGCTCCTCGGTCACCTAGCAACCGCCAGGCTCTGCTGGCTCCTCCTCCTCCTCATGACTGGACAAAGTCCTCCCCTGAACCCGCCCTGCTTCCTCCTCCAAAGAACTGGTTCTGGCTCCTCCCTCCCCTTCCCGAGATCCCACCCCCAAGAATTTGCTCCAAGAAATTGGGCTGGGGGCCATCCCATTTCTGCGATGACCTCTCTGGGACCAGGGTATCACTGGACAGGGACACCGGGCCTCGCTGCTTCATCAGCCTCTCTCATGCCCTCACTCCCCTCTGCCCACAACCCCATCATCTCCATTTCTGTCTCTTATACACACAGACAACACCCTAATGGTGGCTCAGGAGGTGCGGGCGCCCAGAGCACCCCTCCTGTGATGACACCAGCTCTGCAGGGCACATATGAAACCCTGGGGAACATTCCATCTGGGCAGCGGCAGCGCTAATGACAGTGTCTGGCTCCTCTCCCAACTCTCCCCTGGTTGTAGGCAGGGCTGCGTCTGTCTGTAACGGGCTTCTAGAAAGGGCTGCGCACCTTGCAGAGACGTCTGGTTTCTCTCCCGCCCTCCCCCTTTAAAAGCCCTTTTTTTGTTCTGGTGCAGCTCCCTGCTCCCTGTGAGAGAAGCACTGCGGAGGGAGACCGAGTGGGGGCCTGGACTACTTGGCTGGCACTCTGCACCCACCGGGAGCCAAGGCGCAGCAAGGGAGCCTAGGCCGGGCTTTGCCACATTTCCCCAGGCAGCTGCCGAAACCCCGAGATTCGGGCACGGCTCAGGCCCCACCCAGGGCCAGGTGGGACTGCGGCCAGAACTCCTCCACAGACCCCAGACTGCAGGTCCCTGCTCTGCTCTCTTCGGGGGCCTGCGGTAAGATGGGACCCGCAGCCAGGAGACAACAATCAAGGGGAAAAGCCAAGTGTCTGCAGCGGGTCCAGCATCCTTAAGGGCGGTATTTTCCTTCTTACATCCCTGTTCCGTCCTGAGCCAGGACCCCAGCATATTGTCTCCTCCAAGGCAAGACTCCCAAGTGAGGACCCGCCACCAAACAGACGTCAAAATACGTCCCCTCCCCACCCCACTGCCTCAACCTAGCAGCTCCCCATGCAAGGTCAGAAGGGCCAGAAACAGGCTGGCGACGCGGAAACCACAGAAACACACACACAGCACAGGGCGTACAGGTCAGACAGGCACATGCGGGGGGGACAGCCTGGGGACAGCCCCCAGGGCAGGCGCTGGTGTGAAGAAGTGGTCATGGCAGCGACTTAGGCCAGAGCCTCGGGAGCGGGAGCGGCAGGGCTGAGCCGCACTCTGATGCTGGCCGCGGAAGGCTGCGGGGCGGGGGGGGGGGGGGCAGGGGAGGCGGGCGGGCGCGGCCCCAGAGGACGGACGAGGCAGGGAGGGCGGGGCGGTCACGGCAGCCCCACCCAGAGGCAGGCACAGCGCAGGCTTCTGAGCTCAGGACTGCTCCCCCTGTGCTCTGTTCCCTGACCGCCCGCCTCCTGACCCAACCTCCTCACTTCCTACGTCCCCCACTCCCGAACCCCCGGTCTCCCCTGCCACTACCCCTCAGTTCAGGCTAAGTGAGAAGCCACTGCAACCCAGTAAACGCTCTACTCCATGCAGCTGCTGTTTCCGGTCGAATGCTCGGCATCTCTGACTAGAAGTCCGGAGGCGGGGGCAGGGGTGTGAGGACGGGTGAGGATCACCCCCAGTCAGTGCTACCTGGGCCTGGACATTGAGCCTGAGGACCCTGCACCCCTCAGAGGAATTCTGAAAGCCAGGCTGCCATGTCCTCTGGCCACCCCAGTCCCAAGGGCGCACGCACACGCACACACAGGCATGCAGCAGCCCAGGGACATGCAGGACAGCTGGGGAGGGGGCTCATGGCCCTCACCCACCCAGGCACAAACAGTAAACACACCACCTTCTTAGGCTTCAGTCCCCGCTGCATGAGGAGTAGGAAAGGGCAGAGTTAGAGAACAGAGTGAAGGTCACACGGCGCTGGCTGGCCAGACATCCTGGGTACAGGTGTTAGGACCAATTCAGGCACACACAGGTGTGGGGGGAGTCAGGTCACTGTCAAGTCCAGGGTTAAGTGAGAAGAGGGCTCTCTCAAGGATCAGCTTCCAGGAGGTCCACTACCTGGCCCAGGGAAGCTGGAGAGTCTGGAGCCCCACCTCACACACCCTGGACAGAGCAGCAGAGGGGAGCTACAGCGGGCCCTCCGCACACAGCCTACAACAGGTGGCAGAGGGCCCGGCTCCCTTCCATTCACCTGTGAATAGAGCGCGCCTTACTCCTCCAGTCCCTACCTTCCCCCTACCCTACAGCCTTCAGGTGTCGGCAGCCTTGGGGACCAAAAGGCAGGAAGCTGACACTACTAGGGTCAGACCTGGCCTCCTTAGGCCCCCTGAGCCTCAGTTCCAATGGATCCAGAACTTCTGGGCCCTAACAGCTTTGCTCTGCTACCGCCTCTAGCGCTAAGGCAGCAACTCACGCCCAGAAAGCTTCCTTCGCAGGGAGAATGGAGGCTGGAAGGCTAACTCCGTTTACTCACCTACTGCTTCTCCCTGCCTAGGATGGGGTCTCCCTCCCCTCTTCCTCCTTTCCCGCTTTCTCCCTCTTGCTCCCCACGCCCACCCCCAACCACTTACCGGTTTGCTGGTCTTTGCGTTTGAGTCAGCTCCCTCTGCAGAATGCAAACAGAAACACAGTGTGTGCACTGAGGCGCAGGGGCACAGAGCACCGCGGCCGGGCAGGCAGGGTGTAACAAGGGCACACGGCGCTGGTGGAGAATCTCAGGATCCACCGCGGCCCCTGCTCGGGGGAGAAGTCCTGGGGGCTCGCGGGTGTGAGGAGCAATGCAAGCAGGTGGCGCTCACCTCTCCTGAGGACCTTCGAGGCAGAAGAATCGGGTGTCTCTGGGGAAGTAGTGTCTGCTCCATCTTCAAACACCTGGATCTGAGGCCACAGAACAGACTCACTATAGCCAGATCACGGATGGGTGGACGGAACAGGGGCCCCTGCCCAGGTCCTAAGCAAGCCTGGGGTATAGGGCAGTCTCCCTAAGGATGGCTCTCAGTCTTCCCTCCCCCACTACCTCCCACTCTCCCATCCAGAGACTTAAGCTCATACCCAGGACTCGGGAGCCCCAGCACAGCAGCTGCGCATGCAACAGAGCATGGGTCCACGCCCACGTGCGTTCCTGCACACGTGTACACACACACACACACACAAAGGAGGTGAGCACCTGGGACTGGCGCACAAAGATGCCATGTCCTTCATCACAAGTGAAGTACTTTCTGCCTTGGACAGTTCCATCATTCTTGCCCTTTGCTTCATCCAGGATCACGCCTACCCATTTGCCAGTGGCAAAGAGTGTGGCTCCAACATAGGCCACGGTGCCCCGGTGGCCTTTCCCAATCACCTCCACACGGGAGCCCACTCGCAGGGGCCGGGCGCTTGCCTCCGCACTCATTCTGCTGCCACTGGGAGTCTGAAAGACACATGCAAACGTGCAGGGTTAAAAGCCTCAGGTCAGAGGTGTCATCCTGATGGTAAGAAAGGCCCCAGTCAGGACCCTGGCCTGAACCCCATTTCTCACGGTGAAGTCCCCCCTGTCAAATTCCCCTTTGACAAATGTCAGTGATGTGTTCTAAAATTTCTCTAGACTCCTCTGGAATCTGCCAGAAATTTTTTAAGTTTATACTTAAATTTAACAATAAATCAGAATTCACTGATAGATCTGTAAGTGTCACCCCACATGGCTGCTCCCTCAGGAACAACGCCCCCAGGAGGGGAACTGCTCAAGCAAATAACGTGGTTTAGACCAGGCTCCCCACAGCACAGTGCCCTGACTCATGGGCCAGGCGAGTCCGTGAGCGACCCCACAGAACCCTGCTCCCCTCCCCCCTGCTGCCTGTCTTCCCTGAGGTTCAGGTGGCTCTCTAAGGCCTCTCCCTTTCAGCGGCACACAACCGCCTCCCCTTCTAGCCCTCAGGTCACCACCACTCCTACCTGGGCTGACTCCCCACCCCCACCCCCACGCCCCCCGTCACACTCCCAGACGCCTCAGGGAGCCCATTCAGCCATTTGACTCCCTTCTTCCCGGCCTGAGCCTGGGCTACCAACTCTCTACCCACAGCTCTGGAGAGTCTTCACTCGGGTTGCTGCTATGGAAACAAAACTGAAGGCCAGGTAAGGCAGGTACCTCAGATCTGTCCCCAGACTCCGCCCACTGGGCCAAACGGATGCCTTATCACCCCTCGGATGGACAAGCGCAGGACTGACTGAACGCTGTCCTTGGGAACCTCTCAGCTTCTGACACACCCGTGATGACAGGACAACGTGAAATTAGGTCCCAAACAGGCCCAGGGTTTAGAAGAAAATCACACCTAAGCCATTTTTAGCAATACCAGCTCCAAGAACCAGGGGCCTTGCAAACAGGTGAATGAGGCATGAAGTGGCAGCAAGGCCCTGAAGACGCCACAGGGTTCCCTTCTGACGCCCCACTTGGCTACATAGGGAACCTGGCCAGAGCCAGTCACTCCCCAACGTTCTCCCCCAAAGAGCTCATCTGGGAAGCTGATGCTAACATTCCCAGGGGCTCCGGGACCCCAAATCATACCTGAGACAGCAGAGTGGCTCTCATGGACCCGACAATAAAAGAAACTGACCGTAACATCAGGGCTGGCCTCAGACTCAGACACTCTCCCCAACCTCCTAACCCTAACCAGCCTCCCAGACCCGGGTGGACACACTGGGTGGACACTCCGGATTCAGCCTCGGCCAGAAGAGCGGGAGAGCAAGTGACACACAACAAAGCTGCTCGGAAGAAAGGCTTCACTGCAAGGCCATTCCAGCCCACCGACCCCACTCGGAATCCCCAGGACGGTCTGGCCGCCCGCAGGAACCTCTGGCCCGAGCTCCAATCAGAGTCAGCAGTCATGCCTTGCCAGTATCCACCGAGGGCCCAGCGCTGGGAAGGGCAGCCTGTGCGGTCCAGCACCAGCGGGGCTGCGAGTGGCCCCAGCCTGTCTCCCAGCCCCCACAGCAATGTCCACAGGCACCCAGGCCTTCTCCAGGGCCCTCCCAGACCAGGGCCACTTACCCGGCTGTACACGTGCCTCTTGCTCTGGGCCATGTTGCTCCCCTGGCCTCCACCCCCTCCCCCAGGTGGCCAGCGACAGAGAGAAAAGGCAGAAAGCTAGGCAGGAGGGTCAGGGCTCCGGGCCCTCATGGACAAGCGCAGGAGCCGGCAGGCATGGCCCTCCCCAGTCCATGGACCTCACTGGGTGGCCCGCTGGGGGAGGGATGGGGACAGAGATGGGGGCTGAGCAGCCAGAGCCCCTGCTGCCGGAGGATTCCTGAACCCAGACACAGGAGTCCTGCCGCCAGCTGATGAGTCTCACTCTGCGCTAGTGCTGCTCTAGACTTGTCAGGAGCCGCGCTGGCCTCTGGGTCCTAATGCCCCCCTGCTCCACCGGGGCCAGGACAAGAGGGACAGGGAATGCGGGACTGGGCCCACCGTCCTAGGGCCGGGAGCACAGCCCTGGCGGTCCTCCTAGTCTGCACGCCCTCACCATCCCTGCCACCCCCACCCCCGCCCCCAGGATCCGAGACCTCAGCAGACCCACAAGCATCAAGTGGCACTTCAAAACAGGGCCTGCACACGGCCAGAACAGGGTATCTCACTCTCCTTTCTCCCTCCCCTTTCTAACTTCTGGCCTCCGGGCCAGACCCACGTGACTAGGGTCTGGATTTCAATCCTACCCTGGGCCAGAGGAGCCAGGACCCCTGCCCAATACACAGCAAAGGAAGGGCAGCAATGGCGGCAACGTCACACCCACACACACAGCAAGTCACGTACCCCAGCCCCCACAGCACTGGCCCCTGCGCCCTGCGCTCCTGGCCTTGCTGCCCAGGCATCTCCTGAACAGAAACCATGAAAAAGCTGATTTTCTATATTGCACAAAATGTATTTAAAAATAACCATGGGTTCCTTTTATCATTTAAAATGTTTAATTTAGTAAGATGATACAGCCTAGTGAGAGGTCTCCAGAGGGCTCTGTACCCCAGACCACTGCATTCATGTACCCATCTAGCAGAGGCTGTAAGCCAGCAGTTCAGGGTCCCTGCCCCGAAGTAGCCAACAGGGTTGTCCAGGGCGCTGACCTCTGGCTCCACTGGGCGCAGCGTGGATGTAGATGCCCTGGGCCTGAAGTACCTGTCTTGTCCGCACTGGGCTTCACTGGCCGAGCAGGGTCTTCCTCCATTCCACCCTCTTGCTAAGGCAGGCCAGACAGCCTAACAGTAGAGTGATAGCCAACGGCCAGATACACGGCTCCCAAACCCCTCTCCACATCTCCAATCCTGGCCAGACTCCCTAAGAAACCATTCTTCTCCTCCCCTGCAAAAGCTCCATGTTGTCCCCTCCCTTCTATCCCCATTACACGGGTGGGCAGGGCCGCGCAGCTCCCTGCAGCCTGGGCTTCCGCAGGAGCACAGCACTTTACAGTCTACAGAGGACCTTGAAGAAGACTTGTTTAGCGCCGCGGTTCCGGTTCTAGACGGGGGCTGCTTCTGTTCGATTCCTGGCTTCAGCATATGGTAGCTACATAAACTCAGTCCAGTCACTTCCTATCTCTGGGCCTCAATGTCCTCACCTGTTAGTTGGGAACAAGCAGAGAACCTTTCTGAGAGCTGCTGCGAGGATTAGCTGAGATAATCCACGTGAAACATTTCGGACAGCGCAGAGTAAGAACTCAAAGCCAGGGAGCTGGCAACGTCGTCCTCAGGTTTGGACACCTCCATCCCCCACAGAGAGGCAGGCCGGGACCAGTGCTGACAGAGAAGCTGAGGCTTAGACAACTGAGCAACTTCCCTGAAGCTACACAGAAGGCAAGAGGTGAAGCCAAAACCGCAAGCAAAGCCTGAACCAGAACCCTCTGGGCTTTCCAGTCTGCTCACTGGGTTACATGCTTCTAGGTTCCCAAAGCCGCGCTCTTCCTCGGGGCCACACAGCCTTCAAAGATTCAAAAGGGCTCAGATCGAAGAGCCACAGCACAACTCACTAGCCACACAAGCATATACAGCCACCTAAGTCCGTGCAGGCTGTTTCCTCCCCTGTGAAAACGCGACCAGCACCTGCCGTACGTTGTGAGGCTCAAATAAGAGAACGCACGTCAAAGCGCTCTGTAACACGTGCAGAGGCTGCTGGAGTACAGAGAACTACCTCGCTGGATAAGAAGTGGTGAATAGGTCTTAAATAAAATGTCTCAACAATAAACATTATAAGGAATCACAAAGAAGAAGAAGGTGAGCTGGAAAGAAAAGGAAAACCCGACTATGCCTTGAATTACGAGTTGCTTCCGTGGCTCTGTGGAGCAGGAAGGCCTGCGACACTGCAAACTGTGGGCGCAGTGTGAGTAGCGACACAGGACTCTGCTTGCCTGGGGAAAATGAAAGATGACTGGCTGGGCTGAAGTGAAGAATTCTAGATGAGTTCTCCTATCAGACTAGGAGCCTTTCAAACCGGAGCCCACAACCTGTCCTCTTCACGCTCTCGTCACTCTCAGTGCAGGGAGTCAAACATTTCTTGAATGGCCTAGCGCGTCGACACTGAGCTGTATCAGAAGGTAAGTATGGACAGTCAGGGAGTTTAACACCAGCCAGAGATGAACTGGCTCCGGTAACAGCGGGGAGCCAGACCCCCCTGAGCAGGAGACTTGCATGATGAAAGCTCCTTGAGGAGGATCAGCAGGTGGCAGAGAACGAGGCGGAGCAGAGGCGGGAGCGACTTGGTGAAGACAGGGACGCACAGGACGGAGGCCGCGGCAACAGAGCAAGGGGTGAGGATGGTCTAAACCCGGTTCCTGAGAGAGACGGAGACAGAGAAGAGGAAATGGACCAATTCAGGGACAGTACAAAAGAGCCTGGAGAAAGCCCCACGTTGGATCAGACATGGGGAAAGCAGCGGTGAGCCTGTCCGGGCTCTGAAGGTGACAGACCTGGATACAGCTCTGCTTCTCCTAGTTCCTCACCTGCACATCAACTCCGGGGGAGGTATTTTCAGAGCACCAGTTACCCCATCTGACAAAAAAGGGGGAAGTAAAGCTGACCTCACAGGGATGTTGTGAGGATTAAATAAATAAGACCGGAGTACTTAGCACAGCGCCTACCACAGGGTACGTGCTCAACAAATTACAGACATGGTCTTCTCTTTGCTGAGAGGGGACGCTGGTAACAGTACAAACACATGTTTCATGCATAAATAGGTGGGTGAATGAATGCATGAGGAAGTGAAGGAATGAGTAAAACTTGGGCGTTTTCTAGCAGGAGGAGTGGAAGAATGATTGATAACAGAATTGGAAACTGAGCGTGTTAGCAGAGAGATAATCATCTTGTCCTTAGCATCTTCTCTGGGGCAGCTGTAACCGTGGCCACTAACACATGCATCTCATGACCTCCTTCCAAGGTGAACCTGTGATGCGGACAACACCGGTCCCACTACCTGCGTCCTACAGGCGACGGAACTGAGTCTCAGAGGCCAAACGCCTCACCCAAGCCTCACGGCCGGTCACCGGCGGGGGCGCATCTGACTAAGCTGCGCAGGGAGGGAGGCGGCCCTGCAACAGCACCGCCGGGCCCCACCCCTCGTCACACAGGACAACGCCGAGTTCCACGTTCCCTCAGCCGGAAGACAGATACCCCCTGGACTTCTGGTTTCCTCCTCAGTGATACTGAATACTGCTACAAAGTCTAGGAAAATGGGAAGAGAGAAGGGAAGAGTCTCTGTCTGGTAAACAGGTTACCTGCAGTCTCGGAGCAAGTTTCAGAAATGACAGGAAAACCAGCGGATTATCGGGAATCGAGGCGCAACGAGTAAGGAGGACCAGCCCCTCCGCACCCAGCTTGCACTGTTTCTTGCTTTAACTGGTACCCGGCAACCTTGGAGCCCTTGACTTCCTCTTGCTTCACCTCACTTAACCTTGATCCTGGGATAACCCAGCTGTTTGCTTTCTCAGATCCCACTCGTAGAGGTTTGAAATCCAGGCAGTCTGAAAGCAGGGACCGCACACTTGAACTTGAACTGAACTGCATAGGCGCTGGGTATTCTGATTTGGTTGCGAAGAGATAAAATGAAACACAATGCTAATTAGCAAGATACAGATTTTCTTAAAACTAGGGTGAAGTTGTACATCTCTAAAGGCACCAATAGGGAAGGGATAAGCGTGAACTTGAGTCCCCCAGGAGTGAGGAAAGGAGAGGGGAACAGACACTCAGGGACTGGAAGCTTGGAAGGCTGGATGCCAGGTGTGCCCAGGAACCCAGAGAAGATGCACACAGAGCCCTTGGTTCCCAGGTCCTGTTCCAGCATCTGCCTTGCAGGTCTCAGACAGACAGAACTCAGACCCTACATGGACTTTCCTTACCTCTCCAGCTCCCCATTATCCCCAGAAATATCTGCAGCCCACTCCTAATCTGAATACAGGGCTACCCCCTCCCACGGTACCCCCCTCCCCCCAGGGAGTACCCACTAATTGCCAGGTCCACCTCCACAGGGCCCAGACCTCCAAGAGCCAGGAAGGAAAGCTACTCCTTTTCCTCAATGAAGGAGCTTTTGCAGGAAGGCAACAGGCCCTTGAGCGCAGGCAGCCCTGTATGCAGGAACTGCAACCCTCCCAGAGCTGGCAGGAGTCCTCCTCAACTGCCTATGCAAAGTTCCTGCTGCTTCCTCCCCATGAATCAACCAGCAAGTCCCTGGCACTAGGACCCTGCAGACAGGGAACCCTGAGCCTGCGCCCTAAAGAGAGAGATGCACCATTTCACAACTTCAGCAAAAGCTAAGCAGCCAACAAAGCCACGGCCACCTCGGCTGTGCTGGGCTCTGCCGTCAGGGCAGCTCACGGGCCACTCCGCAGAAGCAGGGCATTCTGTCCTTTCTCTTTTTAAATCCACGTCATCATCTGATCATCATGGAAATCAATCTCTTCAAGTCACCACGCAAAGGCGTATCCATGGCAACCTCAAGAGGAAGGACACAGAAACGATGCTCCAGCGGCTGCAGCAGGAGAAGGTAAGTCCATTTTCCACCCATGCCATCTCACCATTCTCCCCTTCCGCTCAAGCCAGGCGTGCGCCTTACCTACAAATTCTACCTATCACACCAATGGCGAAAACATAAAAGGTGAGTATTAATAATCTATGCTATTATATAAGGTTATGAGTCTGCCCTGTCCCACAGCTGGCAGAAAAAATTATTTTCTCAGCCTGCAGTACCTAACAAATCAATATCCATCACTTGTCTTTCTAGTCAGGTTGCTGGGAAACCACACAAGGATTTCAGAGTTCCCTACGTAGCTGTAAAAATACAGGAGCAACGTTGACCCCACCAACCTGCCCACCCAGGCCACCATCTGACCCTACCACCCTGCTCACCCAGGCCACCATCTGACCCCACCACCCTGCTCACCCAGGCCACCATCACACCCACAGACTGGCCTGGTAACATGCTCTCCTCAGCAGCCCTAAACTGCAGCCCCTCAAGGTCCAGAAATTGGAAGTTGGGATTAGATTTCTGCCTTTCTCTGAGGCCTCAGTGGAAGGAATGCCATTTCTGCAGAGCTTAGAGACTCATCGGACGTAAGTACCACTAAGCGTAAGTAAGTCATCCTCTCAATTCCCTCTTCTGTAAAACAGGGATAGTAGCAACACCCTTCTAACAGGATTGTTGTCAGAATCACGGGAAAATGCCTGGGAAGCACTCAGAAGAGTGCCTGGAGTCAAGCACTTACTAACTGCCAGCCACGATTACGATCAGGAAGAGGAAAGAGAAGGCTACAGTGCAGGGTTCAAGGTCAGAGGGAATCAGCGTTCCCGGAGCCCGTCTCGGGTCTGCGCTCGTCCCCTCTCCTCTCTGGGGAGCTGTTTCAAGCCTCCCTCCCCACTTTCAAGTCCCTTTCCTGCTCGAGCCCCCACCAGGGTCCCCACCCCTCAGCAGGTAAACTTGCTGAGAAGGAAAACTGAGCCTATTAGATGAGAATTCCTTTGCAATTTTAGATGCATCCATCACCGCCTCTTTCTCCCCACGTTCTCTCCTTTCTTCTGTCACTGCTCTTCAAGGAAACGATGTCCCCTTCTTTTCAGAGGCAACCCTCGCCCCTCCTCTAAGGGCCTGATTCAGCCATCACCTTTTCCTCTGTGCCTTCAAATGCCACCTTCCTACTGGCTCTTACACATCATCAGATAACCCATGCTCAAGGCTTCTAGTCCAGGAAAATCTGTCTCTAGTCTCTGCTACTCCTCCACAAGCTGCCACCATCTCCCTTCCTTCCTTCCTTCCCCGCCAAAAACCTCAAAGTGAGGGCATCTTCCGCATCCTCACTTCCCGTCCACTCTTCAATCCACCTGGCTCCCGTCCTTATGACTCCAAAGAAGCTGCTCACGCTAAATAACATAAAAAGCGCCCTGGTGACCACAATCTCCTCATTGCCCAGTCTCAAGGTACATTTTCCAAGCTCATCCTGCCTGACCTCCCACTAGTAACAGAGGCTGCTGATTCTCTTCCTGCAACTTTTTCCTCTGTCGCTCCCTGGACAACATTCTGTCTCACCTTGCCCACCAGTCCCTCTCCTCTCCTCTGGCATCCTCAGCCTTCGAGGAGCGTGGCTGGGCTCATCCATTCCAACAGCACCGACTACCGCTTCCACCTGCCACCCCCAGGGCACAGACTCTCCTCTGAACCAGACCCACATTTCCACCTGTCTGCTAAGTGCCAAAGAGCCCCCAAATTCAACACGATCCAAAACACGTGCTATCTTCCCCCCTCAAAAACATTCCTCTTCTAGAGGCGAGGGTATAGCTCAAGTGGTAGAGTGCGTGCTTAACATGCAGGAGGTCCTAGGTTCAATCCCCAGTCCCTCCTCCAAATATAAAAATAAATAAACCCAATTACCCCCCCCCAAAGAAAAAAGAGAAAAAAACATTCCTCTTCTATATTCTCCCTTTACCACTGGCACCTCCACCCACCCAAAATAGAAAACCGAGTCATCCTCAACAACTCCCTGTCTCCTGTTCTCAACGAGTCGTTGCGTCAGGTTAACTCTGTCTCTGCAGTCTCTCTGACTCGTACCCTCCTTCCCACCCCCACTGACCTAATCTTTAACTCAGCCTTCAGCCAAGCCTAGGTTACTACAAGAGTTTCCTGACGTCCCTGATCCAGACTCTCCCCTTTCAGCCTAGTTCCACAACTGGCTTCCCAAAATACAATCACATCACCTCCCTGCCTGAAAACCTCCAGTGGCTTCCCTCCCACAAAACTGAATCTTAGCATAAACTACAGGCCGTTAAAAACCTGGCCTCCTTATGAATCTAGTCTCATCAGTCGCCTCTCCTTTGATCCCAAAGTTCTCTTATATTCCAGCCACCTGAATCTACCTCCCTTAGGCTTCTGCGAATGTTGCAAGCGTCACCAGGTCCATTCTCTCTTCATCTTCAAGGCTCGACTCAGTTATCACCTCTTTCCCAAAGATTCCTTTGACGTCTCCACGTGGGGCTAGTCACTCCCCGCTCTGCCCTCCCGTAGCGCTTTGGAAAAACCTCCACTACAGTATCACAGTGTATTTAAAACGTTGTCTCACTTATCATCAATTCTTCCAGGGCAGACAGATTTTACTCATCGCAGTCTCCTAAGCACTGAGCACAGACAGCCCTCGACGCTGAGCAGAAGCCTGGACGTGCACCGCGCCAGGCGCTGGGGCACAGGCTGGCTCTGACAGGCTTCCCAGAGACGCCGGGAGGGACATGAAGTCCCGCACATGTCGCTCCGTCGTCCCCACAGAGGCACCTAAGAAACCACAAAGGCAGGGACAGCGCCAGGGACTGGAAGGTGGTAGCGACACTAAAACTCAAGTTCACACGCGTCCAGGGTCAAAGGAGCACAGGGAGACCGCGAGGCCGTAGGAGAAGTGCAGATCTTCTGGGAAAAGAGCTTTAGTGAGGCTCTGGGAGGGACAAGGGCCCAGTCGCTGCTTCAGTGACGCCCTCAGTGGACAAGCAGGCGCTCAGGGAGGTCAGACTGGACAGCCCATCTGTCCATCAGCCAAGGGTGACCAGAACTAGCCAGAACCTCTAAAGAAAAATTATATAAAACCAAATTCAGTGTCTCCAGGATGGCAAGGACCCTAAGATTTGAATCGGGTAACTGCTCAGCACTCACCTCCTCAGGGGACACTGAAGGTCCAGTTCCCACGCCCTTGGTGTGGGACAGACAGCCCCAGCCCCACACAGCACCCCCGGCTGTAGGCAGGCTGAACACCCGAGGAGTCCTCCACCGCGGTCCCTCCCAACCTGTAACTCCAGGCGGCCACCAGCGAATGGGACAGCCAGCAGAGTGCAACCCACAGCAGCTGGCAATTTTGCCTTACGATTTTCCCAACTAGTCTGACTCCTCCCTGACCACTTCTTTTCCTTTGTACCCTCCTGGTCAATCAGGCCCAACTTATCACTTCTTTCTCGGTATTTCTCCCGCATCCTTCCTTCCTCCTCCATCACCACTGTCATCACTTTGGTCAGCCACTCAACAGCTTTGCAAATTAAGGCAAATCATTTACCCTCTTTGGTGCCTCCTCTATAAAACGGGGTCACAGCTGCTCTGCCCACCTCCCAAGAAAAGACTGCCTTCTGTAATCTGTAAAATCTCACACATAAATATAAGGCATTACTGTTACCATCAACGTAAGTTCTCTTTACTGATCGATGAAACAGACCTGGCCCCCTGCCTTGCTGCTTCTCCATTTCCAACCACATTGCCCACCATAGTAAGACAACCACACACTCTAAAATACTGCTTTGCCCAAAGTCTTTCATTGTAAGTAACCTTACAATCTCACTGTAAGAAATCTTACCATTTCTTACTTTAATCAAACAATCCTGGATCTGACAAATGCAGTGTCATCTCTGCACCACTGTCTGCTGCTCAGGATGCTTTCCCCAGTTTTGCAAGCCCCACCCACCTTTCAAAGTCCAGCTACAGCCCCACTACACCGCACCGCAGAAGGGCTGAATTTAAGAGAGGGATCTGGAACAACATCATGGAAGAGTAAAGGATAATGCAGTCTGGGGAAACTAGGGAGAAACACCGTCATCTCACGCTTTAAGAGTCACCTATTTAAAAGAGGATTGCATTTTCCTTTTCTGTTGCATTCTAACAGATAACCTCGGACCAACAGTATGGAAGCTGCAGAGATGTATTTCAACAAAACAAAAAAGTTCCTTACTGAGAGATTCCAAGATGAAACGGGATGGACGCCTTATATGCATGCAGTAATTTCCCCACTATTAGAAATGTGCAAGTCCAGACCAGCCACTGGGCAAGGATATTTTAGATGGAACTCAACTGTCACAGGGGTAACCAGACTAGAACCACAGCATGTTAGATCTGAAAGGAATCTTAGAGATCTTCTAGTCCAGTCTGCTATTTTATAGGCCCGGACAGGGAAGCGATCACTCAGAAGCAGCCCAGTTTGCTGTGGAGAGCAGGGCGCAGAGCACGGTCTCCTTCAATCCAGTGATCCACATCCTTGCTGCTCAAAGTGTGTGTGGTCCACGGACCAGCAGCTTCAGCGTCACCTGGGAACCAAATCTGTATTTTATTGAACAAGAAACCCCCCCTCCTCCCCTCGGCCAGATGCATGCGCCACTAAAGTTCAAAAAGCACTGACCTACACTACACCCTTCCAAACCTTTAGTTTCGATGCTGGAACTCCATTTCCCAAACCGTTTCATATGTTAAACGGAAACAGTGCCCAAGATTTTCCATTCATATCTGGGAAACTCTCCATACTGTTTACTTCCAGTGGGAAGTTCAAGGTAAATATCATTAGCATATTGAAAACTGGCACATTCTATGGTAGAGAAAACCCTAACCATGAAGTTTCTAAACATATTTGAACACAAAACGCCTTTTGAAAACAGTTACCGTTAACTACTATCCTTAACGTCCCGTGGCTTGGGCTTTGGCAGTCAGTCAGGTAAAGTGTCAATCTCCACCTCAGAGCTCCTCGACTCTCAGGACTTTAAGCACATGCATTCGTAACTCGTCAGTATGGGCGTGCTGCTCTGCTCACTGTAAAAATGAAGGCAAGTTTCCACGTGACCGCCTCTTTAACAACAGCGGAGTTCCTCGTCTGAGTGATTTCGTTGGGAGGACGCGCAAGACGACTTCCCAAGGGTCATCCTTCCAGGTAAGGCGGGCCCCAGGAGTGGGTGGGAAACAGACACACTAAACGCACATCCAGGCCCCCATGCTTGAATCTATTTGGGCTGTTTTTTTGTTATGTTGTTTTGGGGTTTTTTGGTTTTTTTTTCCGTGTGACACAACTTCTCAACCATGTGCCCCACAGGAAACCTGTAGCTCGAAGTGGGTTCAGGGGTGCCTCGGACGCTCCCAGGAATGGAGAGGAACCCTGGCAGTTTCGGAAGAACTGGGAAGCACAAGCACTCCGACCCCGGGAGAACACCGCCAGGCTAGGGCGCTCGGGCGGGTGGGACCGGCCCAGACGCAGGCGGGCGCCCACCCCCGCCGCGGCCCCCCATACGCGCCGCCCCCGCCCCGCGCCCCCGGCTCCCGGCCGCGCCCCGCCGCGCGCCGAGCCCCCAGTGCACCGCCGGGAGCCTCGCCGACACGGGGTGGGGAGGAGACGGTTGCCAGCGTCGCCGCCTCCGTACCTGTCCTGCCAGGGGCTCCGCGCCGGGCTCCGGCCCCACCGGCGACCGACGCCCAGGCCCGAGCGGGGGGCCCGCCCCGCCCGCGTGGGCTGCCCGACGCGCCGCACGACACCCGCAGGCCCCCCGCCCCAGGCCCTCTCGCCGCTGAGGCCCAGAGGCGCGCTGGGTCCGGGGGACACGCTGCTCTTCCCCGAAGACCAGCCCGGGTTAAAAGCTGCCCCCCGGACGCGGCCGTGGAGACAGCGATCAGGCACAAAGCTGGACGCCTGTGGCGAAGCGCGCGCGTGCGCACTGCGCCTGGGAACCCGATTAGGCCCAGAGGAGGGCGGCGCGCGGCGGCCGGCGCGCTCCCCAGGCGGGCGCGGACGGCGCAGAGGCGCCGGGGAGCTCCCTTGCGTTGGGCCGGTGGGTCCCCCAGAGGGTCGCTGAGCTTTTCAGTGCCAAGCAGCTAATGAAAACAATAGTGATAAACCATATTTCGTCAGGTAGCTTAAGGAGAAGATTAAATTTTGCTGCTGCTCTGTATTGCCCATCGTATGAAGATACAGGCATTCTCACGCCCTTATGGTGGAAATGTAAAATAATGCAAATTTACATAATGACATTTTGGCATTCTTTAATTAAAAGAAAAGAAAACATTAAAAGTGCAAGATCCTTGACCCCAGTGCACCCACTTCTAATGATGTAGCCAAAAGAGGTGAAAAAAATGATAGAACATGTGTTCAAAGATATTTGTACAGGGATATTGGGAGAGCCAGGATTTGATAGACAATGGGTTCGAATTCGATTTCCTGGCTGCATGAGATCTTAGGTCGGTGACTTTACCTCTCACAGCTCTGCTCTTTTGAAAAACGAGGATGTTAATGATAGAGTCTACATGATTAGGTTTTTAGGAATATTAAGTGAATCCATGTAAAGAGAGAGCTATTGGAGGGTTAGGTTTATCCCAGTTAACTTCAGATTGAAAAACAACCTGAGAGATCCATGAAGTTGTTGGTGGGGTGGAGGTGGCGAGTTAATGGTAGAAAGGGGGAACTGGGCAACCTGTCCACCACTGCCCCTTTTGTCCCCATTTCATCTTCTAAATATGTCTTGTTCTTATTCTTGATAGAAAATGCATCGGCGTGATTCAAAAATCAAAACAGCGTGAAGACTGCACTGAGAAACCTCTCCTCACCCCTCTTCCCATCCATTCCTTCTTCCTTGCACACCGCACGTAACCCTTGTTACTGGTTTCTCATTTGGCAAATATGAATGTATAGTCTTACTCCCCCATTTCTTCTTTTTTTTCAATTTTCAGTCTTTTTAATGTTAATCATTCTTATATCTGCACTGGTTTCCCATTTTGGCTTCCAGAAGTTAATTGGTCTTTTGAGTATCTTCTGCTATGAGGTGCCTCTTCAAATCTGCTCATTAAAAAAACATAATTTTGTGTCATTTTTTTGTGTGATTTGTATAAATTCTTTATATATTTTGGGTAAGTCCTTTTGAAATGAGTGGGACTCTGTGGGACCTTCCCAGGACAGAGTGTCTGAGTGTCGGGGGTCTCTATCCTCTGTCCCTGCCTCGCTGTGTGTGAGTGTGGGGTGTCCTTGTCATCTTTCCCTGACGCGCTGTGTCTCAGCGTGGGGTGTGTTCTTCCTCTTTCCCGACTCGCTGTGTCCGAGTGTGGGTGTCTGTCCTCTGTGCCTGACTTGCTGTGCCTGAAACATAGACAGACAAATGCACTAGCCTCCTCCTCCTCCTCAATTAGGTAGACAGACACACTAAACAACTCCTCCTTTAGATAGATAGACAGAGACAAATAGACAGACATACTAGACTTCTCTTCCGCCCGCATTTGATAGAAAAATAGACGCACTAGGCTCCTCCTCCTGCTACAAGAGATAGACAGACTACACTCCTCCTCCATTAGACAGACAGACAGACAGACAGACAGACAGACAGTGGGAGAACCACGCAGGGCTTTGGGGCCGTCACAGACACAGGAAGGCACTGTAGCCAATGTACCAAAGTGCCTGTTGGTTTCCCGTCCTTTCTCTCCCCTACAGTCTAGGAAACAGCGCCCTGCAGCTCTGTCCTTTATTGATCTTTTTTTGCCCTATGGTGAACACCTCGGCAGGAAGAGAGGGGTGAAGATACTGTTTTTGATTATGAAAACCTATATTCACCCTTTATGTCCGTGCATAGTTTTTATCTTGTAAATTAATCTGTTATTTTCCATACTTCACTCTTCTAGAAAATAATTGTCCAGTAAGCAATTGTCCTCAAACAGTTACCTATTCCATGTATATAAAAACATATATGTACTTGTAAGTGTATAATAATGCTTAAATGATTCTGAGTAAAAGAGAGAGCTGATAAAGAGAGTGGCTTCCAACTTGAGGGCACCTACAAGTAAGTGGACAGTCATAAGCTCTTGGGCCCTGGCCCCCCCGGCCCCCCTTGGGTTTTGTCTTTCTCTGTCCTTCTTGCCACCTGACCCCACATCAGGGGGACTTTTGGATTATAAGCCTCAGTCCGCGCTCAGACCAACCAGATGGCCATGCATCGTGACTGCCCGGGGTCCAGCTACGTTCCTCAGCCACAGAGTACTCAAGACTTTCCTTGTGGCAGTTCTTGCTACCCAGGCCCTGCCAGAGCCAGCTTCTGTCCACAGGACTGAGCCCCAAGGGAAGGAAGGAGTGACCCTTCTGTCTCTCGCCAGCTTCTAGGCCTAGGACAGGAGTTAGGGAATATGGGGAGGGGAGTGAGTGGGTCTCAGTGGATTAGCGGCCAACCCACACTCCCACGGGCTGCAGGCAAGCTCCCTGACACTCATGTGGGAAAGGGACAAGGGTCTCGGCACCAGCCTCGGTGCCAGTCAACGTTCCTGGTCGCCAGCTGGAAGGGAGTTAGTGCTGCCCAGCAGTTCCCCACATCTTGGACTCCTTTCTACTCTCATGAATGTTCTCATGATATTTTCTTTCTCCAGGTCCTCTTCGGTGGGCAGCCACTCTTCCCAAGATGCTGTCATTAGTTGTCTGCAGTCCAGAAGTTTCTGCATAGATACAAGTCCTCCTGTCTGCATTTCTCTCCTGCTTGTGTGGGTTTCAGCCCTCAAATGCCACCAGATACAAATTAAATAAATAAATAAATCCCAACAGAAATGGCAACTATGTCTTTGAAAGCTTATTGCTGTTAATTTCCAGGATTTTATGTATTAACCCTTCTAAGAACACATTGAACCTGCTAAAATCTAGCCAGTAGATCTTGGGAGACAAAAGTTTATAACAATAGTAAAGAAAAGTAATCATAGGAATTACAGATGCTGACCCATGTTATCATAGGTTGGCCGTAGGTTTGAAAGGATCAGCAATTGGGTTAATTCATACATAGAATTTATAAAGTTATAGAAAACATTAACAGTTCTGTGGGCTTTAAATCATCAGAAGGCCTATGAAAAACAGGAGAGTTTACCTGCTAGTGAAACTTCTCTGTTTTAAGCCATTTATTTGTTTCGTCAATTTAACTCCAATGAAAAAAAGGGAAGGGTTCCCTAAGGGGAGGTGGTCACCATTCTAGAGTAGCGTTACCCACATTCACTCACTGAATAAGTATCTATGGGGGGATTCATTTTTCTCAGACTAAGGAGGAAATACCATCTGTGGACATGGGCTAAGACTGTACACAGGGAAGAAAGCGCATGCAGTGAAAATCACACCAGGAGATCAAACTGCTAAACTGAGACAGACAAGAGAGGAGGGGCTCCTCAGAGAGGCCTGTGAAGTCACTGTATTCTTCCTAATAAGAGTGACACCAAAAAATTGTAACATTTAATTTTTTAACATTTTTTATTGATTTATAATCATTTTACAATGTGTCAAATTACAGTGTAGAGCACAATTTTTCAGTTATACATGAACATACATATATTCATTGTCACATTTTTTTTTCTGTGAGCTACCGTAAGATCCTGTATATATTTCCCTGTGCTATGCAATATAATCTTGTTTATCTATTCTACATTTTGAAATCCCAGTCTCTCTCTTCCCACCTCCCGCCCCCTTGGCAACCACAAGTTTGTATTCTATGTCTGTGAGTCTATTTCTGTTTTGTACTTATGCTTTGTTTGCTGTTTTGTTTTGTTTTTTTTTTTAGATTCCACATATGCGCGATCTCATATGGTATTTTTCTTTCTCTTTCTGGCTTACTTCACTTAGAATGACATTTTCCAGGAGCATCCATGTTGCTGCAAATGGCATTATGTTGTCGGTTTTCATGGCTGAGTAGTATTCCATTGCATAAATATACCATCCTCTTCTTTATCCAGTCATCCGTTGATGGACATTTAGGCTGTCTCCATGTCTTGGCTATTGTAAATAATGCTGCTATGAACATTGGGGTGCAGGTGTCATCTTGAAGTAGGGTTCCTTCTGGATATATGCCCAGGAGCGGGATTCCTGGGTCATATGGTAAGTCTATTCCTAGTCTTTTGAGGAATCTCCATACTGTTTTCCACAGTGGCTGCACCAAACTACATTCCCACCAGCAGTGTAAGAGGGTTCCCTTTTCTCCACAGCCTCTGCAGCATTTGTCATTTGTGGCTTTTTGAATGATGGCCATTCTGACTGGTGTGAGGTGATACCTCATTGTAGTTTTGATTTGCATTTCGCTGATAGTGATATTGAGCATTTTTTCATGTGTTTATTGATCATTTGTATGTCTTCCTTGGAGAATTGCTTGTTCAGGTCTTTTGCCCATCTTTGGATTGGGTTGTTTGGTTGTTTCTTATTAAGTCATATGAGCTGTTTATATATTCTGGAGATGAAGCCTTTGTCAGTTTCATTTGCAAAGATTTTCTCCCAGACGTAGGTTGTCTTTTTGTTTTATTTACGGTTTCCTTTGCTGTGCAGAAGCTTGTAAGTTTCATTAGGTCCCATTTGTTTATTCTTGCTTTTTATTTCTTCTAAGAGAAAATTTTTGAGATGTATGTCAGATAATGTTTTGCCTATATTTTCCTCTAGGAGGTTTATTGTATGTATCTTGTCTTATGTTTAAGTCTTTGATCCATTTTGAGTTCATTTTTGTATATGGTGTAAGGGAGTGTTCTAGCTTCATTGTTTTACATGCTGTCCAGTTTTCCCAACACCATTTGATGAAGAGACTGTCTTTATTTCGTTGTATATTCTTGCCTCCTTTGTCGAAGATTAGTTGACCAAAAGTTTGTGGGTTCATTTCTGGGCTCTCTATTCTGTTCCATTGGTCCATATGTCTGTTTTTGTACCAATACCATGCTGTCTTGATGACTGTAGCTCTGTAGTATTGTCTGAAGTCTGGAAGAGTTATTCCTCCAGCCTCTTTCTTTCTCTTCAGTAATGCTTTGGCAATTCTAGGTCTTTGATGGTTCCATATAAATTTTATTATGATTTGTTCTAGTTCTGTGAAGTATGTCCTGGGTAATTTGACAGGGGTTGCATTAAATCTATAGATTGCCTTGGGCAGTGTGACCATTTTAACAATATTGATTCTTCCAATCCAAGAGTATGGGATATCTTTCCATTTTTTAAGTCTTCTTTAATTTCCTTCATCAATGGTTTATAGTTTTCTGTGTATAATTCTTCCACCTCCTTGATTAGTTTTATTCCTAGGTATTTTATTACTTTGGGTGCTATTTTAAAGGGGATTATTTCTTTACTTTCTTTTTCTGTTGATTCATCGTTAGTGTAAAGAAATGCAACTGATTTTTGAACGTTGATCTTGTAACCTGCTACCTTACTGAATTCTTCAATCAGCTCTAGTAGTTTTTGTGTGGACGTTTTAGGGTTTTGTATTTATAGTAACATGTTATAGCTGAAATCTTTGATCATCATGTTTGTCTTTGTAATACAGCCTTATGACTTAATGTCAAGAGAACAGTTTTTCTCAACAAGGTAATTTCCCCGTTTATAATCCAAGAGTTTCCGTGTGACCCATCATGTCCTCCTTTTTGGCCTTGGCTTCCAAAAAGCGCAGAACTGAATGTAATGTTCAGTTGCAAAATGAAGCTGGCAGAAGTTTGGAGAGTCCCTCCCTTCCCCAGAGGTTATCTACAGGCGCTCATTCAGCAGGACACAGGGGTGTCGTGTCCCTGCCGTGGGTCCGCTCAGCTGTTTGTCGCTTCCCGTGGCTTTGTAGGGACATTGCTGTTGGGCTCAGTGCCGTGGAGGAGACCTTGTGTCCGTCCCAGGCTCCATTCCATCCGGTCCGTATTTGTCTGATGCCGTATGTTTTTCCGTTGCTTTATCCTGTCTTCCTAGGTCTCTGTTTTAGTTGTGTCTTTTAAAAAATTGACTCTAAAGCTCAATTCTTAAAAAGAACCCAATCTGAGAGTCTTTATTCTGTATGTGAGTTTAATCTTTTACAATTACAGTGACTACTAATGTATTTGAATTTAGTTTAAGTTCATTATTGTATTTGTTTCTCTTCTAATCAAGTTTCTAAATTTTTTTCCTTTCAAGTCCCTTTAATTATTCCTAAGTTTTAAAGTGTGATTTCTGGACATAAATCATGTCATAAAAATTAAGTATTTGTTAATTCCACAAAGTGTTGTTAATTAGTACTTCTCTTCCTGAGAAAATGTAAGGGTTATAGGATGCACTGAACTTCAGCTCCCCTTTCACCTTCAGTGTTTTAATTGTCCAGTAGGTGTATCACATTACATCCAAGGCACGCTATTTTTTTGTGTGTCTTTTTAAAAGAAAAATGCCCCCAATTGCAACATATAGATAACATTCTGATTTTGGAGTTGTTAAGACATGAAAAAATACCTCTTAGGATTGGTAAAATATAGTAATAATTTTAAACTCTCCTTCAGTTAATCATTATCATCACAATCATTATTTAGTAAGAGACCATACTCACTCAGATACATAGTCCTTTTTTTTTTTTAAACCAATTTGTTTTGTCATTTCTACTTGTAACCCCTCCCTCCTGGGTACCTCCTTCAGTAAGTTTCTTCGTTAGGGTCTATGAGTTTTGTCTGAAAATTCTGTTTGCTTCAACACTATTTAAGATAATTTAATGGGGCTTAGCTTTTTAGGGAATATGTTATTTATCTATTTTTTACTGAGGTATAGTCACTTTACAATGTTGTGTCAGTTTCTGGTGTACAGCGCAACACTTCAGTCGTACATGAACATACGTACGTTCATTTCCATATTCTTTTTCACTGTAAGCTACTGCGGGGTATGGAGTGTATCTCACTGTGCTCTGCAGTGTAAACCTGTTTGTCTGTGTTATGTGTACCAGTCAGTATCCCCCGGGATGTGTGTTATTTTATCAGCACTTTGTCTACAGACACATGTTCTGTTGTCTTCTGACCTTTATTGCTGACAATGAGAAATATTAGTGCAATCATGTTTCTTTGTAGCTAATTTGTCTTTCTCTTTGGTAGCCTTTCAGATTTTTATCTTTGTTTTATGATTGTAATACATTATGTCTAGGTCAGGATTTATTTTTGTATGAATAACTTGAGATTATGACCCTCATTCAACCTGAGTTTACACATCTTTAAGTTCTGAGATTGTTCTCTCCTTTTCTTTCTTCTTTTCCCCATGGAAAAAGTCCTACTAAATGTAAGTTGAACTTTCTCATTTTATTTTCCCAAGTATCACAACTTACTTGGTATGTTAAAGTCTCTCTATCTTTTTTACTGCTCACATTTTTAATCTTCCTGTTCTGCCTTCTGGGTGGATGACTCAATTCTCCTCTTCAATTCACAAATCCTTCCTTTAGCTAAATGTCCCATGTTTTTGAATTGTCCATTTAATACACTTCCGTGATCACTGCTTCGCCCATACTGACTAATCAGATCCCTGGACCAGCCGTCTGGGGGCAGAGCCTTCACTGTGCTGCACAGATGGGGGCACAGAGTTTAGGAACATCACCCAGGTGAGGTACCCAGTACCCAGGGTTTAGGGCTGGAACCTGGGGCCCAGGCTCTTCACACATCTGCGTTGAGGTTTTTACTCCTGTATCTGTTTTTTTCATTGTCAGAATTTATATTTTTGGTGTCTTCCAAGGCTTTCATTTTGCTCATTATAGTCTTATCTTCTGGGTTTCTTCCTTGAGCTGTAAGAACATTTACTTCCTTTATGGATTCATTCCAAGATTTTTTTATTGCTGCCATCTTTTGGGGCATGTGTTTTGCCTCTTAAGCTGTCTGGACCTCTCCCTCATGGTGACCTAGTGTGGCTTGTTCTGACCGTGAGGCCACTTTGAGGAGAGGGTTTGTGGGGTATCCCGTTGCCCTTGGCTGTGGAGATGTCCTTAGAGGGCAGTTAGTATCTGTGTCCCTGAGGTTCCACGAGTTCCTTGGGCTCTAGGTGAGTTTTATTGTTCAGTTCTTGACTTGTGATACCCATTCCTGGATGGTGGGTATACACTTTTTTTCATTTTACTGGAGGTACTGGGGAGCGAACCCAGGACCTTGCACACGCTAAGGATGCGCTTTACCACGGAGCTCTGCCCCACCCCCCTGGGTGATATAAATTTGATTTCACACCTGTTCACAAGGCAGGCCGGGTCTCTGATTTCCTGTGGGGTTTCTTTGTGCCCAGAGCCTTGTGTGGGCAGTGGTGCTGGCCTCAGGCCTGGTGGCTGACAGGCAGGGGGCCTCCCCACCTTCTGCAGGAAGCTCAGGTTCAGTGGGCTGACGTGGCATTTTGTGTCCCGAAAGGCTTCCATCTGCTCTCAGAGCCCAGAACCCCTGGGCTCCCGTCGCCTGTCTGTGTGAGCTCTGGTCTGGCCCTGGAGGCATTTCCTCGTGTACCCGCAGCCTGGCTATAGAACTTGTAAGCAGCTCTTTGGTTACATTATAGTCACTATTTCTGTTTGGTGCAGATGGTTGGGGGGCGGGTGGAGGTTGCTGTTCCCACGTGGGTTAACATCTTTGTTGATCTTGGAGCTTTTCCATGTGCAGACTTGTTGGGTTTACAAAATTCCTCTTACAAAATACCTTACTGTGGATTCTCACCTACTGTGGGTAAATGTGTTTTAATCTAGTTAAAAATAGTATGTGTGCTGGGAGGTTTTTCCCTTATTGTTTGAATAAAACTCAATTTGAAATACTATTTCATCTTTAATAAGATGTGCAAAGCACTCATTCTTAGGGCTTCTAAGTGAAAACTGTTTCTCTCCTTTCGGTTGCATGCTGCCACTAGTCACCAGGTTGACCCGGAGTTCCTTGGCTTAGGTCTGGGCAGCGCCCTCCTCAACAGCCTGAAGCAGGCGGTGGGGGCCCTGGCCAGCAGCGCGGGCGTGCTGGGCACCGTGCAGGCAGCCGCCCAGGCTGCGCCGCAGGGCGGCTGGTCGGCGCTGCTGCCCACCGCCGAGCGGCGGCCCGGGTGCTCTGCGCCCTCCTGCCCTGCGCGGTGGGCTCGGGCTCAGAGCAGGGGCGCGGCGGGCTGGGCTGGGCTGGGCCGGGCAGGTGGGCACTGGAGAGGCTGCCAGGAGGGGAGGGGGCTTACCTCACATTGGCAAAAACACTTTCCATTTTCCACTTTCCAGCAACGAAGTTAATATCAGTCCAGGTCGGTGATTCATGATCAGTCTCGGGGCAGCTTGATGGCTGATGGAGGCTTAGAGTCTGCCTTCAATGCAGCCGTCACTGCAGAAATCCAGGCTCGCGAGCTGACAGAGGTGAGCTTACCTGCCAGTGAGCTGAGATGGAAACGCCGTGCGCTGTGCTCGTACTCGTGAGAAAATAACAGCCTTTTGCCAGAATTATTAAAAACTGAAACACAAGCAAGACTTTTAGTAACGTCCAAATATTTCTGTAATTAAAACTTTTATCTTACATAGCTTTAAAAAATATTGTTACTAATATGATAAAATGCACCTGCTTCAAGTGTCTATTTAATGAATTTGACAGATACCCTGATCATAATATGCATTGTTTCTATCTCCCCAGAAAGTGCCTTTGTGCCCCCTTGCATTTGAAATCAGGACACTGTCCTGCCTCCCTCAGATGATGTCAGTTTTGCCAGTTCTGAACGTCACATAAACGGAATCATACAGTATATACTCGTTCATGTCAGCTTTATTTTGCCTTGATAATGGCTTTCAGATTCATCTGTGTTGGGTGTGTTGTTTCTGCTGCTGAGCAGTGTTCCTCTGTATGGTTATGGCACTGCTGGTCTGTCCATTCTCCTGTTGATAGACATTAGATGATTTTAACTCCATGAAATTGCTATGATCATGCTGTGTATTTTGCAAATGCAAGTTTTTCTCTTGGGTAAATACTTTGAATTCCAATTTGCCGGATCCTAGGGTGAGCGTGCGGTTACAGCTTCCCAAAGTGGTTGTGCCATTTACATTGGAACCAGCCTGTGTGAGCGTTCCAGCCCTCGACCTCATCAACATTGGGCATCTTCTTAGCTTTGGCTCCTCGGGGGGCAGGGTGGGGTGTTTGTTTGTATTTGCATGTGCTAATTGGCCACCATAGCCTCTTTTGTTACTTTCATTGTTGTAATAGTTCTCAATTTAAAAACTTACGCTGCTAAAATTAGACGGAGTGAGTGTATTAGAAATATTTTTGAAAATACACTTTGATTAAATTGAAAAACAATCAGAGGAAATCATATACGTAATGATGTTGGTAGCAACAGCCATTCTCTGTGTACCCTGTTATTTTTCAGGGACCTGTGCTGGGTACTTTACTTTTTTTCTCTTTTAACCTAGTCCACTGTGTCGAGTGGGAAAAGTTGTCTCAAAATTCCATTTTATAGACGTGGACAGGAGCACCACCGATTTGCTGAGGTGTCCTGACTGGTGAGTGGCAGGTCTGCTGACTCCAACCTCTGCCATCTTCCTGCACCCCATGTGGCTCTGTGTGATGGCTCGCCTGCTGGGGCAGTGACAGCAAATGGGCAGAGGCTGTCCTCACGTGGGCTGGCTGGTAACCTTGACGCGATCCAAGCGGTATTTTTAGAACCTGTTAGTTTGGTTAGCACCTATGTTTATTCTGTGCTTCCTGCTGCAGAGCGGGACTTGGGGGGGGGGGTTTGGGATATGTGATCCCTCGGATCATAATCAAGGTGCCTAAAAATTAAGGGGCCTCTCTCCTCTCTCTCCTCAGAAGGCCATGTATTTGAAGCCAAGAATGTCTCCAAGCTACAGAAAGGCATAAACAAAACCCCTCATCACTTAGGAATAATCATTGTTAATATTTTTGGTGCACTGTCTTCCAGAATTTCAAAAGTGCAGACGTTTGCTGACGATACTGCCTGTGGTGCCAGAGCTGGTCCCAGCGACCTGCGTCCTTTTCACTCACAGGTCGCCGTGTCTTTTGTGTTGACTGTTCCGCTGCTAAGTCCGTTTGTTCGGTTGCTTTGGGGAAGACTGTCGTATAGAAGGGGAATCACTTTTTCTTCTTCTTTTTTCTTTAAATAATTTTCTATTGTTGATCATTTAGGTTTTAGATATTTTTAATACCATAAATAATTTTAACTATATTCTTGTAGATTATAAGTCATTGAGTATAAGAATGATCATTAGGAAGGAGTTCTAGAAATGAAATTGGGTCAAAAGCACACACATTCTTAAAGTGATCCATGTTGCCCTCTTACCCTTTAGAGTGGGTGGCACGGCTCCAGTCCTGCCATCAGTCACGGTCTGCATGCCCACACCCCTCAGGGTGGGGAGGGCTGTTGTATTTAGGCAGTTCTGGCTTTCTTTTTTAAATTGAAGTATAGCTGATTTACAATGTTGTGTCAGTGTCTGCGTACAGCATACTGCTTCAGTCATACATAAACGTACATATATTCATTTTCATATTCTTTTTTACCATAGGTTGCTATGAGATTGAATATAGTTCCCTGTGCTAACAATATGAACTTGTTGTTTATCTATTTTATATTAATTAGTTAGTATCTGCAAATCTCGAACTCCCAATTTATCCCTTCCCACTCCCTTCCCCCTCTGGTAACCGTAAGTTTTTTTTCTATGTCTGTGAGTCTAGACTGGTCTGGCTTTTGCCATTAGAAAATAAAGCCGAGCAGGAAAGACCTTGTTTGCTTTTTCAGAGTAAATTTGATGACTAGAACGATGCTTGGTAGGTCTCAGGAATATTGATTGCGTTGATTGGCAACAGATACCTCCTTTAAATTTAAAAAAAATAATAGCTTTATCAAGATATAATTCACCTACTATGAAGTTTTGTCTTTTAAAGTGTGTGAGTTAATGATTTTTCTTATATATTCACAGAGTCGTGCAACCATCATCACCACTGTCTAATTTCAGAACATTTTCATCATTCCTAAAAGAAACTCTGTGCCCTTTAACAGTCAGTCCCCATTCCCACTCCTCCCAGCCACTGACAGCCACCAGCCTGCTTTCTGTCTCTAGGGGTTTCCCTGTTCTGGACATTTCATGTAAGTGGATTTGTACTGTATGTGGCCCTTTGTGTTTTCAAAGTTCGGCCAGGTTGTAGCATCCATGTTGATGTGCCTGGGGTGGAGTTGCTGAGTTTTATGGTGACTCTGTGTTTCATGTTTCGAGGAGTGGCCAGACTGTTTCCTAAAGTGGCTGTACCGTTTCACATTCCCAGTAGCACTGTGTGAGGGTTCCAGCTTCTCTGCATCCTTGCCAACGCGTGCTGCTGTTCATCTTGTTTTTAATGACAGCTGTCCTAGCAGGCGTGCTTTCCTTGATGACTAGTGGTGCTTAGCATCTCTTCGTGTGCTTGTTAGCCATTTGCATGTCTTCTTTCATGGTAGATCTATTCAATTCTTTTCTGCTTGTTTCTTAATCAGGTTATTTACCTTTCAGTCGTCAAGCTGTAAGAACTCTTTCTGTATGGTGGCCGTCGTGTATCAGACACCTGGCTTAGGCACATTTCCTCTTAGTTTGAGGGTTATTGCTTCCTGTTTACAAAACAGATAGACCCCCGCCTCGGTGATCACAGCAGGGGTAGAGAGTTTAGGAACTTCACTGAAGGAGGCTGCAGACCATCAGCACTGGCCGCTTGGACACTGGGTTTGTAGGACAAATTGTTTAGGAACTGAGCAGTGAGTGATGGGTGGGTGTGGGCTTGTGTCACCAGCGGTGTTGAGTCGGTGCACAGCCAGGCTGTGGGATTAGGGCTCAGTGCAGGGTGCCGTCACACCTGCTGCTAAGACAGCTGGTAACCAGTTTCTGTTTCCTGTTTCTTGAATTACAGGCTATTGAAGCCAAAAAAGCAGCACAGAAGGAAAAAGAAATTGATGAACAGGAAGCGAATGCCTCGACATTTCACAGAAGATCTTATTAGTACAGGAATCTATGAATCTTCTGGAAAATAGTGTTTGCCTCTGGTTCAACTCATACAACAGCTTCTTAGGTAAATATTTTAACGGGAGGATGATTGGTTTTCATATTACGATAGTGAGGTGTAGTGCTGGGGTCGTCTCAAAAATGTGTTTGGTTGTTGAGAAAATGCTCTGAAAATCACCAAGGACAGGCTTTAGGGGGAAGAGCAGACTCTTGCCCTCCTTAGCAGGCAGGTAGATGGAAGCGGACATCACCAAGGCAAGTTCATTTTCTTTTTAAACTAGTCGTGTCATGGCCACATTCTGTGGATCATAGGTTCATTTGTTTAATTTGTAAGACAACCGTTAAAAGTGGAAGTAAATAAAAGAATGGTGAGGGTTATTTTTGAAGGGACTGATCAGGAGGAGGTAAGAGTCAGAGTCAAGAGTATAAACAGACGCCGACCTGGACAAGGGCTGAGGTAGCCAGACCCCGTCTACTGAGGAAACGTCAGCCTGCGCTTCAGGGCCCTTCACAGAGAGCAGAAATGCGAGGTGGTTTCTGGGAGGCGTTTGTTAGATACTGAAAAATGACTGCTCCTTTATGTAACACAGCTTTGCTGTCTGTGAACTTGGCTCCTGGTTTATTTTTCACACGGAGAGGAAAGAGAGCCCTGGAGGGTTGCCTCAGACACCCAAGTCCAGAGCAGTGGCAAGTAATATTCTGGTGTGGGGCAGCCTGCCCCCCACAGCTGGGGACACCAGAATTTACTGGGCACGCAGTGAGCTTTCAAAAGAGGAAGCTTTAGAGCTAGTTCCTTGCATAGCTTTTTAGTACATACTAACTAAAAAAAACCCTTTTCCTATTTTTTTTATGCCTAATCTGATGGTTGGGTTTCTTTGCTTGATAATTACACGTTCTGATCTTCAGTATAATGATCTGAAAGAAAGTGAATTACTTCAGTGCAGTTGGTGGTAGTGAAGAGAGCTTGGGAATTGCTCCGAGACAACGTCAGTTGTGACTGTTCGAATAAAGCTGGCAGCTGAAACTCTGCCCAGTTTGGTAACTGGGAGTAGTGACAAGAGCAGTGTTCATGTTGCAGAGTGAATTAATGATCAAGTGAAAAAATGGACACTGAGTGCTTTGGAATTAAAAGGTAAAAAGCTCTAAGGCGAAAAAGCATGTATCTCAGAGAAGTGCTTTCCTGAGGTCAGCTGCCTTCCTTCACCAAGGAGGCTGTGCCCAGGCCCGCCGGCGTCGCTGGCGGAGAGACAACGCTGGGCTCCTGTCCTTGTTCTGTAACAAGGTCCTGTTCTCACGAGGGAGGGGCCGGCTCTCCCGCTCTCCTGCTTGTTCTGTCTCCTGGGTGTGGAGAGAGACCGTCCATCTTACCTGCCCGCACCTGTGCCGTGCAGCCTGGCAACCACTTGCCACGTCGGCCTGATGAACACTTGAAATGCGTCCAGTGTAGCTGAGACGCTGAGTTTTTACTTTGAGTAACTAAAATTCAGATTTAAAAACTGAGACCTGATTCAGCTATTAGAAAACTTGTATGTTTGGAGTAAGCTGGCCACGAGTTTACCTTTTCAACTCTGCCTTTTTATGAGTCTTGAGTGCACATCACGTTATTTTCAGTGAAAATCACTTGCCCGCGTTGAGATGTGCTATCTGCACAAAATGACAAAGGCTTTTGAAGACTGTGTGGGAAAACTAATATAAATACTTCAGTGCTTTTTTAGTTGGTTTTATGTTGAAGTGATAATATTTGCACTACACTGGAGTAAATACCTTACGAGTACTGATCTTTTCAAGTTCTTTCCATCCTAATGTGTGGGACTGGTGGAACATTCTACATTACACGGGTGACTCCCGGGCAGCACTTTTCTGTCGGGCAGCGCTCTCTAGACCGGCCTCACACGCTGCCTCCTGAACCTTCCTCTTTCCTTTCGGTCCCTCTGGCCCACAGGGAGGAGCTGGCTCCACGGCAGGTGTGTAATGAAGATGTACCTCTTTGGAAAACAAAACAAAAATTGAAACATGGAGGGACACAACACCTTAAACACTTTTGGAAAATAGAGAAAATGTGTCGGCAGCTTTCTCACCAACAGGATGCTGTGATCCAGGCGCTTTTCATAGCACAGATAATGTGCCCGATCCCTTGCGGAGGCCAACTGTACCGTTTACTTCTTACCTTAAGGTTTTGAAGGGTTTGTGGTTGAAGGAGACTCAGTGTGTTGACTTAGCTGATGCAATTGTTGAAAAATAGTCTAAAGATGTAAGAGATTTTGGAGACATTTCATGTGCTTTACTCCTTGGGAAAACAGGTTGGAGAAACTGCAGCTTGCCCAAAATAAGACCTGAAACAGATTTCAGAGTAATTCTAATGTTGGAAAACCATTTATACTGGAAAGTAGAGAGCTATGAAGATTTTTCAGTTAGTGAACTCTTGTCTGAGTCACACACTTTGATTATGGTTCTGAGTTTCATACTTGGGAAATAAGTCAGCATTTATACTGTGTTTCATTGCTGTCTTTTGCACCATCCTATATGGCACAAAACCCAGACTCTGGGCCTGTGTCTCCTATTGCGATACGGTTACCAGGGCGTGGAGCGGAAAGAGGAGGGGGACCGCAGGCGAGGCCCTGCGCACCCACCTGCCCCTTGTGCTGGCCGGGAGCGCGCCGGGCACCGGGGCTCCCCCTGCTCCTTCTCAGCCACGCTGTGCACGTGAGTTGAACTCCTAACGTCTCCTGCTCCCGTCCTCACTCCACCGCTGTTATTCCTGGATTGAACCCCGGGGGCAGGTGCAGCTGAGAGAGGTTCTCCACAAACCTGCTCTTACCTCAGGAATCAAAGAAACGGAGCAGAATGCCCGTCCACGGCCCGGTGCTGTGCGGAGGGCCCGGGCTCGCCGCCTCAGTGGCAGGGCCAGTGTGGGCCCCTGGCCCTGCCCTCCTGGCCGGGACGGGGCTGGTGTCGGGGAGCTGCTCTGACGGTGGGTCCAGGACCAGGCTCAGCGCTGGCTCTTTTCCTCCACTAACTCCCTTCCTCCTTCCGTTCTCAGTACCGCAGGTCAGGCCTCTTTCCCCTGGCGCTGGGGCTGTCCCTGGCTGGCAGGCTCTGATCTGATGTTTCTCGTGCCCTCTTATCTGCCTTCACACTGACTTCAGAGTTACCTTTATCAGACACAAACAGGATGTCACTTTCCTAGTGAAACCTCGGTGGCTCAGTGTTGCAGAATCTAGTTGCAGCAGCCCGACACCCCATCACCTACACCGTGTCCACTGCGGCCCCCCACTTCCTTGTCCTGTCTTGAACTCGCTGCCCTTGGTCCTTTGCATTCTGCCCCTGGAGCCAGAACATTTACTGCTCTTCTAATTGCCCCTTCTGCTTTCTCCCTGTTTGCTCAGATGACGTCGGATCCTGCAGCTGGAATCGGATCCTCTGCCCCTGTCCTTGCTCCTGTGTTCCTGGCCCACCTCTTACTCTGTCTGACCTGTCCTGTTTGTACCCACCCTGGTCCTCCTTCCTGTGATTTCTGAGCCCTGGGCGTCTCCCACATGGCCCACCCGGGTGCTCCCTTGAATAGGTCTGAAGGCAGACTTGTGAGGCAGATGCAGAAATTCGGGTGGATCTTGTCTTTAAGAAAAGTGTCATGTTTATGTCTGAAATGCAACTTTGGACCAAAAATAGTAACACAGTTGTTTTTTCTTTCGAGGATTTGTAAAGGAGTTTTCTATCATTTTGGGCCCTTCCCCGCAGCTCTTAGGAGCACATTTGTAGAGCAAAGGGTATCCTTCTGTCTTCTGTGTCTTCTGAGCTCCGCTGCTTATTAGCTCTGGCTGAGGTGTGCTCACTGCACGTACACCTGACACCCAGGGGGAGGAAGCCAGCTGCAGCTCACCTGGGCGTGTGAGCTTTGCATCCTCTGCTCCCTTCCATAGAAACATCGCTTCTCAGTCGCCAGATTGAAAGGTGTTGCCCGTCGGGTATCGTCACGTCTAGACTGAGCAGCACAGTCGTGGAAGATCTGCGCCACCGCATTTGCTGCTGCGTTTTCAGCACCTACTTCTCAGTAAACCTCATCCAGGAGGACGTGTTGGTCAGACTTCAGGTATTTCTAGTAAGTTACTTTGTTTTCTTTCTTTTTTCTTTCTTTCTTTTCTTTTCTCTTTTTCTTTTTTTTTTTTTTGGAAGGTGTTGGGTAATTAGGTTTATTTATTTGATGGAGGTACTGGGGATGGAACCCAGGACCAGGTGCATGCTAAGCATGTGCTCCACCACTGAGCTACATCCTCCCGTCTCGTGAGTTACTTAAAATGTTAGTGTCTTGTGTGTATTTCTGGCTTTTTCACTTAGGCTTTTTGACATGCCTATTCTGCATGGCCCAGATGTGTAGTTTTTACACTATTAGATGCACCAATTTTGGGAGACTTCATTTTGCATCCACTTTTTTGGGACAAATGTTCCTATATTAGATGCATTAATATTTTTTATTTTATTGTGCTAACATTTAAATTCTTTGTTTTTTTGGAGAGAAGGAAGATAATTAGGTTTACTTATTTATTTTTTTATTTAACGAAAATACTCGGGATCGAACCCATGACCTCATGCATGCTAAGCATGCGCTCTGCCTCTGAGCAACACCCTCCCCCAGCATTTAAATTCTTTAGACATCACAAACAGCGACTTGTGTGTTTGGGCTGGTCTTACAGGAGATTTATCACACTTACTCCAGATGTTAGTTAGGGTCTGTTGGAGGTGGACTTAATGTGGGAATGAAATAGTGACAGTATTTGTGTGTCGCCCTGGGAAGCTAGCTGGGTGAAGCAGGAGGAAGGCATCACCGTTGGAGGAAGACTGAGGGAATCTCAGGTACAGCCCTGGTTTGTCAGCCGCCGGACGCAGGGCTGAGTCTTCTGGGCGCTGTAGGCGGCCCACCTACGGAGCTGGGATGACACCTGATGGCGCCTGCGGGGATCCACGCAGGATGATGTGCAAGTGCTCAGTTCTGTGCCTGAAGGAGGGTACTTTGCACAAGCCCCGAAGGTGGTGACTGGCTCTCTCTATAAGGTAGTTTTCTCTGGCAGGGATGGAAAGGCTTGCTGCTTTTAATATTTTTGTACCCTCCCACGGCTGGTGCGCCCGCTTGTGCAGAGTTTAGGCCATTTGGAGGAGGAGAGCTCTGCGTGGACGGGCAGGGAGCTGGGGCCCCGGGCCCTTCCAAATAAGCTTGCCTGTGCTGGCGTCGTAGACCCAAGCCTCGGGGCCTGGGTGAGGCCCTGGGATAGACGGGCGTTGGGTGGAACAGAGCGGTGGGAAGCGCACCCTGCCTGTCGGGAAAGGCTGCCGGGCGGTCCTCCCTCTGCGCCCTGCCGTGGTCATCCCTCAGCGGGAACAGCTGCTCCTCCACCTTGTCCCACCGCTCCAGGCAGCTCCACAGCCAGTCGGGGTTGACCACGTTCTGCTGCGTGCACCCCTGTGCCTGGCGCACCTTCTGCTGCCGGCCCGCGCCGCGATCAGGTGGGTGGCCCTGTCGGGGGTGTCCAGGTCTGGCACCAGCTGGGTGAGGATGCGCGCTGAGCGCCGTGGGTGGTAGTGCTCCTGTGTCTTCACCGGAAGTCCATGCAGCCCACTGAAGATGATGGCGATGGTGGCCAGCACCCTGCTCCTGAGCTCAGGCACGATCTTCCGGATGTCGGGGGCCTCCAGGCCTCCCCGCGGAGCAAGCGGTCATTCTTGGTGTAGTGGTCGGAGTGCACATGGGCCAGGATCTCCTCCAGGTGCCTAGGTGGTCGTCGTCCTCAGCGTCCTCCTCTTCCCCCACGCTCTGGTCCAGGGACTCGCCCACCGTGATGCCAGGCTGCCGGCTGCTGTACAGCTCCGTCTTGGCCTCCTTCCTGTCAGCTCAGCTGCTGCCCAGCCCGCAGAGGCCGTCCCGCTCGCCCTCCTCCTGGCCGTCCAGGTGGGCACCGGGCGTGGGCTCCCTGCAGTGGTTGGTGCCTGCAGGCCTGTCCGCTGCCGCGCCGGGAGGGCCACCTGTGCCGGCGTCCCGGGGGGGCCTTGGTCTTCTTCCGGGCCCTCTTCTCCCCGCTTTTGCGGTCAGAGGCAGCGGGGGACAGCCAGCTCTCAGACTTGCTGCTGCTCCCGCCGTCACTGGGGACGTCCAGCTCCAGGTCGGGGCCCGCGGGGCCCCACACAGGCCCCTTCTCGGGCTGTGTCCGCCCCCGCTGCTGTGCACACGCCGGGGGCCCCCTGCCATCAGACCCAGGGGTGCAGGTGGTGGGCTGGGTGCCCCTCTCCTCCTCCTTCTCAGGCCAGGGCCAGCCGCCCCCACCCCATGGAGCAGTGCCCCCATTTAGCTCCCTCGTTGGCTTCCCAAGGCCGTTGCTCTGCTCAGCCCCAGGCACCTGCCTTCCTTCCTCAGGGTCCCGACAGATGGAAGCTGTTCCCGGATGTCGGCACCTCTCTTCCTGGCCTGAGGCTCCCAGGACCCGGACGGGGGCAGGAGAAAAGTCAGCAGGCCCTTGGGAGCTGAGAGCTGTTCTTTACTCTGCAGAGCCTGGTCCTGGGGGCCTGTGCTCCTGGATGAGAGTCCAAGTGTAATTAGGTGCCATTAAAGGGTTTTAAGCAAAGGAATGTAATGACCTAAGGTTTTAAAGGACCATTATGGCTGCTGTGTAGAGAAGGCCCAGCCTCGGGGAGGCTTCTGGGGTCTTGGGAGACAGATGATGGTGGCTTCCCGCTGGATGGTAGCAGTAAACATGAAGTGGCTGGAATTAAGATCCATTGTGGAGGTTACACTAGCAGAACTTCATGAACCGAGTGTGGGAGGAGGGGGAATCAAACTAACATGCTGCCTCTGGGTTTTCAGCATGATGTAGGGAAGATGGGGGAGGAGAAGATTTGGGTGTTGGATGTGGTGGCGGTGAATCAGGAATTCTACTTTGGACATATTAAGGCTGAGGTACCCATTAGACACCCTGGTGGAGATGTTACGTAGGCCACTGGATACATCCAATCTGAAATTCAAGATACAAATCTGAGTGTGTGCACCTGAAGATGCCAAGTATAAGCTACAGATGTTAAGCAATAAGCACAAGAGAAATGTTACATACTGATAAATATTAGTGTTCGGTGTATATTATTATCAAATTTCATCTAATGTATAGAGACGGCATTAGCAACCTTCATAGTACTTTCCAGTCCTATACCTAATATTTCTTCTTTAAATTTTGAATTTCACTGTTTCCTCGAAGTGTTATATGGCAGGCACTGATTTTGTTTATTTGGGTAGTTATTTTTAATTTTTTATTGAAGTACAGTCAGTTACAATGTGTCCATTTCTGGTGTACAGCACAATGTCCGAGTCATGCATGTACATACATATATTCATTTTCACATTCTGTTTCATTAAAGGTTATATAACAAGATATTGAATATAGTTTGCTGTGCTATACAGAAGAAATTTGTTTTTTTTAATCTATTTTTATATATAGTGGCCACAGGTACTGATTTTAAAATTTAAATGGCTTAGAATTAATTCTGCTTTTCAACACTTCAAATCAAGGTTGGAAATCATTATGCCAAATTGTAATAGAATTAATCTAATAATTTTCTACACAGTAATATCACTGTTACTTAGAATATGTACTCCTCTTAAATCAGACTGTTTCATAGTCACAAAAGGTGTTTTGTTTCTCTTAGACTGTTTGACAGTTTGCTTCTTAAATCACGGTTCTAGAAACTTTCATTGTTCTCAGTGTCACCAAGAAAAATCAGAACCATAAGACCCTAGTAAACTAGGATTTTGGTTGCTAAATCACTCAACTTATACACTTAATGTGAACTGACATTATTCTGTAGTCAGGAGACACTATTTTTATTGCCTGTAGCAGCTGGAAATTGAACAACATAATGCAAATTATGGAAGGTATTACATGGAATAAGCTTGTGGTTCCAATTTAGTTCATACACAGCAGGTGTCCACATTATAAACATAACCACCTAGATGGCAGACAGACTTGTCAGTTTTGGTAGGAACCCCCAGAATTGAAGGAGGAACAATTCAGCCACTCATTACACTTTCTTTCAGATCAAAACTAAGGCAGAGGAGAGCGAGGAGGCAGGAAGGACCTGGAGCATCAGAGCTTCTGCCTTAGCTCAGCCTTTGTTAATGTCTGTGGTGTGGAGAATTCACACACGATGGAAAAGGAGATGTGTACAATTTACTACAGTCGATACAGTTTTATTTATGGTTTCTTCCAGTTCCCCAAACTGTCAACCTGCCATTTTTTAGTTACCATAAAAATGGTCTCTCAAATGGGAAACAAAAAGAATACTAATGGTCTTTTCTTAAGACAACTCCAGGTGCTAACAATCATTTCAAAAACAAACATCAGAAAATGGCTTATGTCAGTGGCTTGCTATAAACCCATACTCTGAGGGTGTTCAGGATTTCTACTTCTAAAGAGCATGTTTTGGAAAAGTTACAATAAAGCAGATATCAAATTGGTGTTTAAAAGAAGACCTTTAGAGGAGTTTTCATGATTTGTCATGCAAGAAACGTGGCACAATGGATATTTTACTGGGCAAAGAAGCTACACTGGGTTCATTTCGCTACTTAAATAAACACAATTTACAGTTTCTTTAAAAACAAGTATTATCTACAGAGGAAAGAAGACAGCCGGTCAATGACTATAAGGCATATTTGTGCCAAATTAATGCCATGTCACAGACGCCGGGGGGATATATATTCCTGAAAGAACTGGGAGCTTTCCACATTCCACAAGGGGATAAATTCCGTCTTCACTATTTGAAGTTCTTCCTCCAGCTTAAAAGCTAAAGTCAGTACAGAGTCACACGAGCCTCTCCTAACAGCAACTGTCCCTAGAAGTACGGGTCATCTGAAGACACCACTGCCAGCCCCACCATGGCCGCCCTCCGTGTGCTCACTGCCACGGCCCCGAGGATTTGCACACACTTGACAGTGCAGTAACACCGAGCTACTGATGTAGGTGCAGAAACCACACTTGGAGGGAGGTGAGCTGGGACGGGGAGGGAATGGGACGGGTCTCCTTTTGCTGTCCCTTGCTTGCTACCCTCAGGCCCTCCTGCACCAGTTCTCCACAGCTCCCCTGCCTGCCCGCCCCACAGAGCTGCAGATTCCCCAGCGCCCAGGGGGACCTGCCCCCAAGGCCCACCCAGCCCCCCGATGTCCATGACTTCCATGTGGACCGGCCTCTCGAGGAGGCGCTGGTGAACCCGGAGCTGATTCACCCCTTCATCCCAGAGGGCACAGATGCTGGGCCAGGCCCCGCCTGTGTGCCTCCAACCCTGGACAACTCAGGTCTCCTGTTCCTCTGCTCCAGCCTCATTCAGCCACAGCGGGCCTACTCCATGCCTGGTCCTGTCCCCAGCCAGGCGATGAGGTCACCCAGTTCCCTGTGCGGTCGGCCCCCCGCCGGGTGCTGCTGACAGATCCATCAGGAGGAGGCAGCGCGTCCCGCTGCCGCGCCCGCCATGGTGCTGGTTCTCTGGCGGCTGCCTTCCTGGTCAGGGGTGGTCCTGGGGGAGCCCTGAGTGTACGGTGTCCTCATGTCGGAAACCCCAGTGGGAAGGAAAGTCTGGTTTGATTTTGTTCTCAGAGACATTAAACACTAGTTCAATTTTGAGATTCATTACTAAAGCCCTAAGCAGCTCTGCCTGGTGTGCGCCCCTTTCCTGTTCCTACTGACGGAAATGGCCGAGGAGACACACCCGGCCCCTGCTTCTCTGTGGTCACTGGGAAAGTGTCCCCATTCATGGCGACTTTAGTCTGGGGGGCTTCCTGGGTGCTTCATGTGCCGGAGCGCCCACGTAGAGGTGAGGTGGCGGAAGTCAAGGCCCGGGGTGGCTCAGGTTGGGGACCCAGTAAGTGACCCTCCACACCTCACGCTGGTTTACCCACATCTCCCTCAGGGTAAGGGTGAGCCAGGGCCACACGGGCCGCTTCCCTCCTCAGAGACACCAGGCAGATAAGGAGACAGACATTCCCAGAACTCATCTTAATTCGGTAAATCCCAGTACAGTCTGAACTGGCTTTTTTTTCTTATTTAATAATTTGGTAAGCCGGTTCTAAAATAGATGTGGAAATGAAAGCGTTGAGAGGAGGAGGCAGAAACAGAAGCAGAAGGAAAGGAGGAAAACTGTGAAAGGACTTACTCGACCAGGTACCAGGACTCACTATCAGGCTATAATAAACAGGACCGTGTGGTACTGGTTCACAGATAGATAAAAACAGATGAATGAGATCAATCTATTCTTAGCAGTCTTTTATTCTTAAAGTATTCGTTTTGTGCTTCAGTATTTTAATGTATTCATTTTGCGGTTAAACTTCTGTAAGCACTGGGGTCACAGAGGTGACTAGCACTGCCAGTCCCTGCTCTCCAAGCTCTTAGAGGGCAAAGCACAGTAAAGTCCAGCTGTTGCTTCCAACGAAAAGTCTGAGTGTCTCATGTCTTTAAAGATGTTTTAAGGATCTGGTCTCTGCCTGTTGGTCCAGCCACATCTATAGACTCCAAGCTTCAGTCTAGCTCAGTTTTCTGGTATCTCTGACCTCCACATGAATGTGAGTTTGCTCCCACACCCTGACCACTGACCCTCAGCCAGTTCCACTCTCAAAGATCCTAACCTTAGCCCACCCTACAGTGACCCTCACCTTGACCTTGAGCCTTACACTGAACCTGACACTCAACCTAAACCTAATAGTTAACCTGATCCTATCACCCTGACATATACACTCACTCTCACCCTCACTCAGTTCTTTGCCAGTCCCTTCCCCACCCATACCTGGCTTTGATCTTGGCATTGACTCCAATCCCGCTCTACCTGGAACTTCACCTTGTCCATGAACTTGGCCCTCATCTTCACCTTAACACTGACCCTCTAATGGACATTCCTCTTACTTTGATGCTCATTATGACCTGGTTTCTGATGCTGAACATTAACGTGTCCCTCACACTCACCCTGGTCCTGACTTACTCTTGACAATGACAACTTCTCTCACACTGATCATGACTCAGAACACTATCTTGAATGAGACACCACCCTCAATCTGATCCCGACTGTCAACCTCACTTTGCCCTTACACTCAATCTGCACCTTGACAAGGACCATCATGCTGACCCCCCCTGCCCTTGAACTTGAGCCTGATGCTGAACTACCCTGTACACTCAAGCTGAAACCGAAGATAGTCTGCATGACAAGCCTGACCATGACCCTGACACTGATCTTGACCTAGAATTCAATTTCACTCTGACCTGGGTCCTCATCCTAACCCTGAGCCTCACACAGAACCTGGACTCACACTTTGTGGCTGTCATCACTGACACCCTAATCCCATCATGACACTGAACCTGACCTAGACCCTGACCCTGAAATTGGGCTTCACACTGACATTGATCTTCATTATTATGTTGACCCTCGTTCTCAGGTTAATCACCTTAATGATGACCATCACCTTGACTCAGTGTCACATTGAACTTAGCCTTGAACTTGACCGTGAATCAAATTCTGACCCTCTGTGATAGGCAGAATAATGCCCCACCAAAGAGGCCCATGTCCTACCTAGCCTGTAAGTACTTTGCATGCACACAGAAGGGACTTTGCAGATGTGATTGAGGGCACAGACTTTGAGATGGAAAGAATATCCTGAATTATGCAGCTTGGGCCAAAATAACACGATGAGGGAGGGAGAGGTGGAGGAGGAGGAGGGTGGCAGAGGAGGACTTAATTCCTTCCAGGAGTAATAGAAAAGGAACCCCAACTTGACTTATAATTGACCTTGAACTTAACAATGAACATCATGCTCACCCTGACCCTGACGCACATTAATCTTGATCCTGAACCTGACACCGACCCTAATCCTGATCATCACCCTCATCCTCACAGACACTGAATCCTTGACTTAGAACTGGACGTTCACTGTCAACCTGAATCCAACTTTCAATCTTACCTACACCTTGATGATAACCATCATCCTTACCCTGACATTCATCCTCTCACTGATCCTCTCTAATGGATTCTCAACCAGACCCTGACCCTGACTCTCACATTGACCTTGACCTTGATCTCGAACCCAACCCTGGGCCTAAAATTGCCCTCACACCGATCTTGTCCTCGAACCTGATTCTGACACCATGGCCTTGACCATTCTTTTATCTTGACCCTTAACCTGACACAGAAATTTACCCTGACCTGGATACTCACCCTCTGGTTCTGATCTTCATCACTCTGTCCCTGATCTTACCCTTGTCCTGACCCTGACCTGCTGACAATGAACTTGATCATGATCCTCACCCTCACACTATGGTGTGATTTTGACCGGGGCCACAACCAAGTCCAGAGCGAGGTCAAGGGTCAGGACCAAGGCTAGGCTGAAAGCCAGGGCAGTGGCCATGACAAGGGAGGCACCAGGTTTAGGGCCAGGTCTTGGGGGCCAGTGCCAGGGTAAAAGGGAGGCTGAGGGTCATTGAGAAGGCAATCGTGAAGTGGGGGTCAGCCAGGGCGAAGTTCAGGGTGAAGTGTGTGTTAGGGTGTGTCAAGGTTAGGTGAGGGTAGGAACAGGGTACCGTAGATGTCAGATGCTAATGAGGTCAATGGTGATGATTAGGGCGAGGCTGAGGAAGAGAGTCAGAGTCTGGATAAGGGCCAGCACCAGCGCAGGGGCTCATTTAGTGTGGAGTTCAGGGGCATCACAAAGTCTAGCGTGAGGGTCAGTGCAAAGGCAAAGGTCAGAGCGAGGAGGAATGTCAGTGTAACGGGATGGGCAAGGGTCTGGGCTGGTGTCAGGGCAAGGGCGAGGGCCAAGAAGCACCCGGCGCGCCGTCACCATGGAGAGGCCGCGAGGAGGCGGCGAGCAGGTCCGCAGCGCAGCGGGCAGGGCGGCGCGGGACCGCGCGGCTGGGCAGCGGGCAGCGGGCAGCGCGGAGCCGCAGCTGGGCTCGCAGGAGCTGCTGCGCGTCTTACTGGAGGCTCGACACTTGCTCTGCGCCAACCAGGTGGACAAGGCAGCGCTTCCTGGCCCGGGCGGGAGGCCGCGCCGGGTTCGGAGTCGCTGGGGTGGCCGCGGCCCGGCCCTGCCCTGCCCTCAGCACCTCGGTTTCCCAAATCTGGGAGGGGGCGTCGGGCCGCCCTGAATCCGTGATCCTCCGAGGACGCTCTTGGCCGCTGGGGCGGTGACCTCGGCGGTCTTCGGAGGGGTCTCTCTGAAAGCCTCTTGCCCCTCCGTCCTTCCGTCTATCTGTGCGTCCAGGCCTCCTGCGTGGTTGGCCTGCGCTGGGAGCCTGTGTACAGGATTTACCCCCAAAGGTTGGTTTAGGGATCCCACCTCTTCTGGAATATTCTGGAATTTCCCCTCTGGGGCCTGCCTGGAGAGCCACATTCTCCGTGAGGGGAACCTCCCACTGCAGACTCAGGGCTGTTTCTTCCCAGCCAGTCGAACTCCGCAGCTGGCTGTGCTCCCTAAGCGCCTGCTGGAGTGCGTCAGTCTGACCTGCGCTTCCGCGGGTGTCACAGGCGCCTGAGCTCTTCTCTCTCCTCTGTGCTCGGCCTCAGCACAACTGTTAACAAAATGATGGCGCAGCACGTCTGTTTAATGTCTTCTCTCCCCACCCCGTACCCCACTTACCCCTGTGAGCAGGGAATTTGTCATCACTGTATAATCACCGTGTGTATACCCCTAGTGTATGGCTTGACATTTAGTGTACTCTCAGTTTGTTGAGAAAATTAAATTTCTTTACTTTTAAAATACATTATTATATCATGTCATGAAAAGACTAATAAACAGCCCCTGATCTGAATTCTGTAATTATAACTTTAAATGTATCAAGTGAAACACAGGGTTGTTATCCTCATTTTTACCAGTAAGGAAAGTTATCACAGTGAGTGCGTTGGCGGAGGGCCACCAGGTGGTCCCCCAGCAGACTGTGAAAGGGGGGTGCCTCTTCCTCTCTGATAGCACCAGTTTCTCCAGGTTCTAGTTTGCCAGTTAAGTAAAATGAGGTCAATAAGCCCTGCCTCACAGGGTCACCCTGAAGACAAGGATCTAGCAGAGAGATCCGCAAAGGTGGGGAGCACTTACTGCGCAGCTCATATTATGTGCTGTGATTCTATATTAGGGAAGTAAGAAGCTCTCAGGTGGGTTTTGAACTGGGAACTACTGAAAATAATGCATAAATCTTCCTACCTGGTTTGATTATTGCAAAATATCAACTTTACATTGCTACCAGCCAAAGAGACTTCCTAAGGGCTGAGAAACTTTGATCTTGGCCGAGTGAGGGCTGTGGGAGTGAGAACCTGGGCTCAGAGGGGATGGTTATTTCTCCCAGGGCTCGGACGGCCACACATCTGGATGGGACCCTCGGTGGGTCTGATCTGGGCCACAGAAAGCTCCTCAGTGGCTTCCACTGAAGCTGCATAGGCTCCAGAATCCAGGGTGGCCCAGCTGGAGAGGCCAGGAAGTTCCAGGATGCAGGTGTGGGCCTGACGGAGGAGGAGGCGTGGCACTCTGATCCTTTCCCAGGGCCATCCTGAGCCTCTTCCAAACACTTCTGCAGAGAGCAGTTTGTGGGCACGGGGCCTATGCGCCCTCCCCTAGGCAGCAGTTCCATTCCACCATCTTGGCATCTCTGGGACATCCCTTTAGCCTTAATATGTGCCTTAATTTACTGCATTGCAGCAGCCTTCTTACAGGCCCTGCTGCTCAGCCCGCATTTCCAATCCTTTCTTCTCATAGCAGCCAGTGATCTTCCTGAAACAGTGTGACTTGCCGCTCCCCCGTTCACGGTTCTCAAGTGACTTCACTGCTTTTGCCCCATGAGTTCCCAGAGTTGGTCTAAGCCTGCCTCCAGCTCCTTTCCCTGTGCTCTGGTTAAGACAACTTGCTCATCCTCTTTTTCACACTTCAGAGTCTTTGCCCAGGTGGGTCTGTTTCGCTCTGAAATGGGTAGTTTTCTTAGAGGACAACTACTCAGCCTTCAGGAGCTGATCAGTAACTACTTCTAAACCCCTTGGCCCCAGTTGCGTTAGTCATTCTCTCCTTTCTCAGTCATGACTTGCTTGATCGTCTGAGTACGTCTCTAATTCCCCAGGGGGAGTGCTCTTGCGTGCAGGCACTGGGTCCGGATTAGAGCTCCGTGCCCTCCGCAGGGGCTGGCAGGCTGGGCACTAAGAGTGTGTTCACTGACCAGATACTGTCTTCTCTCCTCTCTTGTTCTAGGTCTGGAATGAAGTTTGAAGGACCAAGGGACTGGAGGTGTGTGAAGGAAGAGCCACGCCTGATCAGGAGAATGTCTCTCAAAGGAGAGAGGTGTACACTTTTCAACACTCACTGTGTTTCTATTGAGTAGAGACAAGAAGGGACAATCCACAGTCCCTCCCAGCAGGAAACTCCTCCTTAGTTGGGGGTGTAAGCCTTTTTAAAAATAGTATATTGAAATATAAGAGATTATATTAATCAAGTAGAGGTTGATATAAGGCGGTGGTACCAAACTCAGCAAATTCAGTGTAGCTGGCTGATAGACAAATCAATAGACAAATAAACCACTACGGTGTAACAGCATAGCTATATAAGCATGTTTGATGTTAGAACTTAAAAAGTTTCAAAAACAAAGTTGAAAATAAAAAATATTTTAATCATTAAATTATTAAAATTTTCTTTTCTGTTTATTCCTCCTTTGGAAGATGACATCTTTTTGTTTTAGGTTTTTTTGGGGGGCAGGTAATTAGGCTTATTAATTTTTTAATGGAGATACTGGGGATTGAACCTAGGACCTCGTGCAGGCTAAGCATGCGCTCTGTGTCTGTCCTCACCACCACCATCTTTCCTTTTCTCCCAAGACACAAGTGTCAGATCTGCCTCTTGCTGCATATGGGACAGATTGTACAGCCTTGACTGTCGACTAGGAGCTTTATGCAGTTTTAGTGACTCATGATGGGAAACAGCTGTTCACATGAAGTTTCCTCCAGAAATGGAGGGAGTCTTTCTTTGCTTGATGGTTTTTATTTTTAGGATAACTGTGCATTGATACATTGAGAATTCTGGAATGCCAGTGTTGCCATATTTAGTTTTCACGATCATATACCATTGTTCTGTTTGTTGCTTTTTATTCATTTTTGCTGCTAATATTAATTAGAAAAATGATGTCAAGCTCTAGTCGGTTCTGAAGTCAGAGAACTTCTATTAGATCTCAGTCTGTACAATTTGAGGAGCGTACTCTAGATAGCACACTCATTTCTGGAAATTGATTTTTCTGGGGATAAGTGGACAAGTGTGTGTCTTGCCAAATGTGATTCTCAAAGACACTGTGTTACTGAAATAAATGAATTGGCTCAAGATTGCTGTAACTATCTGTGGGAGCCCCTGCAGAGCAATGCTCACACGTTGAAATGGATAGGATGCCAACCCCAAACCATAGTCTTTGTTCTCGACTTTACAGATAAGCTGGAGTAGGAATTTTCATCTGAGCAGCACAAGCAGGTATATCTCTTTCAGGAGTTCCAAAAAATCTCCTCCGCAGCTTGTCACCGGACCTCCCCACGTGTAACGTGTATGTTATCACATGTATTCCCATGTGTAACAGGTATGACCATGCACGTAACTCCAAGTTCCTCAAGCAGATTGTTCAGCTGTCTACAAGCCAAATCACGAATGGGTTTTTTGGTTCATTACTATTTTATAGTTTTTGGTGCTAGGCTTTTTTTTTTTTTTTTTTGCATAAAGTCATCCCTTGGGATGGTATCCTTGACCTATGTTCTTACAGAAACACTGGGTTTATGTTTCTGGAGCTGGGGCAACAGCATTCCAGGAGCAGCATCGCATGCGCGTGTCGTTTCTGATGCTGTGCCTGCTACGGGTACCAGACCCCAAAGCTCTCAGGCCCACAGCAGTTCTCATGGACACAGTAAGTGGACATGGTTAACCAGTCGTGTATTTTTTATTTGTACTCTATAATTCTGATTTATGAATACTGCAAGTTACTTCTATAAATGCCTCATGACCTTTTAAATTCTGCCACTTCTTTAATACACTAAGCATTCAATGTTTTTAAATTACTGAAGTGTAGTTGATTTACAGTGTTATTTGCAGGTGTACAGCAGAGTGATTCAGTTACATACATACATACATACACATGTATTTTCCAATTCTTTCCCATTATAGCTCATTACAAGAAGTTGAATATAGTTCCCTGTGCTATATAGTAGGTCCTTGTTGTTTATCTATCATATATAGTAGTGTGTATTGGCTAATTCCAAACTCATATTTATCCCTACCCCTCTTTCCCTTTTGGTAACAATAGTTTTTCTGTCGTTGAGTCTGTTTCTGGTTTGTAAATAAAATTTGTATCTTTTTTTTAGATTCCACATATAAGTGATATGGTATTTGTCTTTCTCTGACTTACTTCATGTAATATAATAATCTCTAGGATTATCCATGTTGGTGCAAATGTCATTATTTCATTTTTTAAGGCTGAGAAATATTCCATTGTGTGTGGAATACACACACACACACACACACACACACACACACATATCTTCTTTTTTTTAGTTTTCATTACCTAAATTATATTTTAAAGATTGTTTTATTGTCATTTTAATATTAGAAAACGAAGTAGTGATTTGCTGGGCAATGTCAAGAAGTTGACATGGTTCTTAATTACATTAAGAATATTCTAGTATTTTGGCTCTGTGTGAAATGTAAGTGGTGGTTTTCACCTCGTCCAGCACAGACCTACCCTATCAGATACATCATATCTTCTTTATCCAGTCATCTGTCGATGGACATTCAGGTTGTTTCTGTGTCTTGGGTATTGTAAATAGTGCTGCTATGAACATTGGGGTGTATGTGTCTTTTCTAATTAGAATTTTCTGCGGATATATGCCCAGGAGTGGGATTGCTGGATCATATGGTAAAACTATATTTAGTTTTTTAAGGAGCCTCCATACTGTCCTCCAAAGTGGCTGCACCAATTTACATTCCCACAAACACTACAGGAGGATTCTCTTTTCTCCACACCCTTTCCAGCATTTATCATTTGTAGACTTTTTAATGATGGCCATTCTGACTGGTGTATACCTCACTGTAGTTTTGATTTACATTTCTCTAATAATTAGCAATACTGAGCACCTTTTCATGTGCCCATTGGCCATCTGGACTTTTTCTTTGGAAAAATGTCTATTTATGTCTTCTGCCCATTTTTTGACTGGGTTGTTTTTTTTTTGACATTAAGCTGTATGAGCTGTTTCTACATTTTGGAAATTAGTCCCTTGTCGGTCACATCATTTGCAAATATTTTCTCCCATACTGTAGGTTGTCTTTTTGTTTTGTTTATGGTTTCCTTCGCTGTGCAAAAGCTTTCAAGTTTAACTAGGTCCCATTTGTTTTGTTTTGTTTGTTTGTTTGTTTTGCTTTTATTTCCATTACTCGAGGAGACAAATCCAAGAAAATGTTGCTGTGATTTATGTTAAAGAGTGTTCTGCCTCTGTTTTCCTCCAGGAGCTTTACAGTATCTAATCTTAGATCTTTAATCGATTTGGGATTTATTTTTGTATACGGTGCTAGAGAATGTTCTAATTTTATTTTTACATGTAGCTCTCCAGTTTTCCCAGCACCACTTGTTGAAGAGATTGTCTTTTCTCCATTGTATATTCTTGCCTCCTTTGTCATAGATTAATTGACTATAAGTGTGTGGGTTTATTTCTGGACTTTCTGTCCTGTTCCATTGATCTGTGTGTCTGTTTTTGTGCCAGTACCATGCTGTTTTGATTACTGTAGCTTTGTAGTGTTGTCTGAAGTCAGGGAGCATGATTCCTCCAGCTCTGTTCTTCTTTTTCAGGATTGTGTTGGCTATTTGGGATCTTTTATGTTTCCATACAAATTTAAAATTTTTTTCTTCTAGTTAGTTCTGTGAAAAATGTCATTGATAATTTGATAGAGATTTCAGTGAATCTGTAGACTGCCTTGGGTAGTATGGCCATTTTAACAATATTAATTCTTCCATTCCAAGAACACAGTGTATCTTTCCATCTCTTTGTATCATCTTCAGTTCATTTCATCAGTATCTTACAGTTTTTGGATTACAGGTTCTTGGCCTCCTTAGGTATTTTATTTTTTTTGGTGTGATGGTAAATGGGATTGTTTCCTTAGTTTCTCTTTATGTTATTTTGTCATTAGTGTATAGAAATGCAACTGATTTCTGTATGTTAATTTTGTATCCTGAAACTTTACTGGATTCATTGATGAGGCCTAGTAGTTTTCTGGTGCTGTCTTTAGGATTTTCCATTTCTAGTATCATGTCATCTGCAAACAGTAACAGTTTTACTTCTTCCTTTCCAAATTGGATTCCTTTTCTTTTTCTTCTCTGATTACTACGGCTAGGACTCCCAAAACTATGTTGAGTAAAAGTGGCGAGAGTGGTCATCCTTGTCTGGTTCCTGACCTTAGAGAACATGCTTCCAGCTTTTCACCACTGTATGATGTTGGCTGTGGGTCTGTCATATATGGCCTCTATTATGTTGAGGGATGTTCCATGTATGCCCACTTTCTGAAAAGTTTTTAATCATAAATGCATGTTGAAATTTATCAAAACTTTTTCTGTATCTATTGAGATGACCATGTGGTTTTTATTCTTGAATTTGTTAATGTGGTGTGTCACATTAATTGATTTGCAGATATTGAAAAATCCTTGCATCCCTGGGATGAATCCCACCTGATCATGGTGTGTGATCCTTTCAAGGTATTGTTGGACTTGGTTTGCTAGCATTTTGTTGAGGATTTTAGCATCTATGTTTATCAGTGATATTGGCCTGTAATTTTTTTTCTGATATCTTTATCTGGTTTTAGTATCCAGGTGATGGTGGCCTCATAGAATGAGGTCAGAAGTGTTCCTGCCTCCTGTTTTTCAGAATAGTTTTGGAAAGACAGGTGAGAAGTCTTCTCTAAATGTTTGGCAGAATTCCCCTGTGAAGCCTTCTGGTCCTGGACTTTTGTTTGTTGAGAGTTTTTAAATTACTGATTCAATTTCAGTGCTGGTAATTGTTCTGTTCATATTTTCTATTTCCTCCTGGTTCCATCTTGGCAAATTGTACCTTTCTAGGAAATTGTTCATGTCTTCTAGGTTGTCCATTTTGTTGGCATACAGTTGCTCACAGTAGTCTTACGATCCTTTGTATTTCTTTGGTGTCAGTTGTAACTTCTTTTTTCATTTCTGATTTTGTTAATTTGGGCCCTCTCCTTTTTTTCCTTGATGAGTCTGGCTAAAGGTTTATCAATTGTGCTTATCTTCAAAGAACTGGCCTTCAGTTTCATTGATCTTTTCCATTGTTTTTTTAGTTTAAGCGTTTAGCTTAAGCATTAGGCATTTAGATTAAACATTAGATTTTTGGTTAGAAGTAAAATTGCAAATATTTGCTTTTGTTTAAGGTCCATAATTTCCCTTGTGTACAACAGATTGTTTTGCTATTATTTGCTATTTGTGAAAGGTTTTAGAGCCATGGTATTTCTTCATTTGACACATCATTGTATTTCAGAGGCAAATCACGTACTTTATTCATATTCACACTTTGACTTTGTTGACAGTTTACCTTTTTTTTTTATTCAAATCAACTGGTTTTATTTCTTCTGAATGTTGGTCATGGGCCCTACAGGTCATTTGATGTATAATGACCTTGTATATGTAGAAAAAGAATTCATTTCCATAAAGAAATGAGTCATCTCCCCTTTTTCTTAAAACCGTATTATCTTCTTGGTCTAGCTTTTATTTTCACACTGTTTAGATTGAGATACGGGTACAAGATATTTCCCCTTCCACTTATTACAACTAAAAGAAAATCAACAACATAAGAATGACAATAAGACACAGCTGACACTCAGCCTCATAGTCCAGGAGCTAAAAGGGATGGAAGCCAGGGTGGAGCTGAAACCTCATTCTTGTCTGAAGGGTACAGTTCTGTGTGGCCCAGACAAATTTTGCCAGGTGGGAATTTGATTTCGGTATACCTAGATCTTCTTTTACCTGATTTACATTTGAAATCTCTTGATTTTTAAATGTTTGCAACTAGATCATGCGGGCCATCCTATGTGGGCCAAACAAGGTAATCTGGAGGCCCATTCCGCCCACTGTGTGTCAGCATGCTACTTCTGGTAGAAGGAACAGTTTCAACAAGCACAGGGAAACCTTTGTCCACCGCAGGCACTGGATCTTTCTCTCTCTCTCTTTTTTTAATTTTTCAAAAACAACTTTATCCATGACACATACTAAAATAAAAACTCCCACCCTCTGGAAGTGAGCTGAAAAAAAAAAATCCACCTCCCACATCCCTGTTCCCAACTCCTCCCATTCCCTGCAAATAAAAGGGGAAAAAAGGTGAAGAAAAACAAAACAAAACAAAACAACTGAAAAATGAAAGCCCTCAAAACCCCCCCAAAACAAGGCATTTCCCCAGGGGGAAGGGGAATTTACACTGAAGCCGCTGGGAGTGGAACAGAGATCTTCCAGCTACAGAGTACATTACCCAACTACACGCTGTCTATAAAAGACTCACTTGAGAGCTAAGGATATAAACAGTTTGAAAATAAAAGGATGGAAAATTATATTACTTGCAAATAGTAATCAAAAGAGATCAGGAGTGGCTATACTTATATCAAATTAAGTATACTTTAAATCAAAAAAGCTTATAAGAGAAAATAAATGATACATTAATAAAAGGCTCAGTACAGCAAGGAGATGTAACAACTATAAATAATTATGCACTTAATAACAGACCACTGAAATATATGAAGCAAAAACTGAATTGAAGGGAGAAATAGATGGGTCTACAATAAGAGTTGGAGATGTCAATACCACTCTCACAGTAAAGGACAGAACCACCAGACAGAAGACAAATAAGGAAATAGAGAACTTAACACAATAAACCAATTAGAACTAATACATACACTCAGAACACTCCATTCAACTACAATAGCACACACACTTTTCTCAAGTGCACAAGGGACATACTCCAGAACAGACTATAAGGTAGGCAACAAATCAAATCCCAAGATTTTAAAAGACAGGTATCATACAAAATATCTTCTCTTACCACAATGGAATGAAGTTAGAAATCAATAACATAAAGAAAACTGGAAAACCCGCCAAATTGTGGACATTAAACAATATGCTTTTAAATAACCAGGGAATCAAGAAAGAAATTACAAGGAAATTAAAAAATTTTTAGAGATAAATGAAAACAAAAATACAACATACCAAAACTTATGGGATGCAGCAAAAGTGGTGTTAAGAGGGAAGTTTGTATCTATAAATACTTACATTAAATAACAAGACATTTCTCAAATCAACAATCAAACTTTACAACTTTAAGAAACTGAAAAGAACAAATTAAACATAAACCTAGCAGAAGGAAGGAAATGCTGAGGATTAGAATACAGGTAAATGAAATAGAGAATAGAAAAACAGAGATAATCAATGAGATCAAAAGTTGGTTCTTTGAAAAGATCAACATAATTGACAAGTCGTTAGCTACATGGACTAAGAAAAAAGACAAGACTCAAATTGCTAAAATCAAAAATGAAAGTGGAGTCAATACTACCAACTCTACAGAAATAAAAAGGGTTATATGAGAGAACCGTGAACAATCTTACAACAACCCATTGGATAACACATACAAAATGGAGAAATGCCTACAAACACAAAACCTACCAAGACTACCTTACACACCAAAACAAGCAGTCTGAAAAAAATCAGCCATGATGGTGGAGTAGAAAGACCCTGAGCTCCTCTCCTCTCAGAGGCACTCCAAAATTTAAACTATTTTTAGTTTTAGTTTAAACCTATCAAAACTAACAGAGACGTTTATAATAATATATACCTACATTGAGGAAAGAGAAAGACCTGAAATAAAGGACCTAACTTCATATCTCAAAAAACTAAAACAAACTACAAAGTTAGAAGAGGGAAGGAAATAGCAAGGATCAGAGCAGAATTAAATAAAACAGAGACCAGAAAAACAACAGAAAAAAAAATCAATAAAATTTAAGAGTTAGTTTTTTGAAAAGACAAGCAAAATTGACAAACCTTTAGCTAGACTAATAAAAAATAGAGAATACTCAAATAGAAATGAAAGAGGAGGCATTACAACTGATAACACAGAAATATCAAGTGGCATCGGAGGTTACTATGGACGATTATACAGGAACAAGTTAAACAACCTAAAATAAAAATTTCCTAGAAACTACACCCAACCAAAGTGAATCATGAAGACAGAAAGTCTGAACAAATCTGTAACAAGCAAGGGATTTGAATCATAATCAAAAACCTCCTAATGAAGAAAAGCTCCAGGGCCAGATGGTTTTCTTGGTGAATTCTACCAAATATATAAAGAAGAACTAATGCCAATCCTCTCAAACCATTTCAAAAAATTAAGAGGAAGGAATGCTCCCAAACTAATTTCACAAGGCCAGCATTACTCTGACATCCAAGCCAAATGAGGCCACCACAAGAAATGAAGATTATAGGCCGATACAGATGCAAAAATCTCAACAAAATACTAATGAACCAACTTCAACAGCACATTGAAAGGATCATACACCATGATCAAGTGGGATTGATCCCTAGGATGCAAGAATGGCTCAACATATGCAAATCATTAAATGTGACACACGTCAATAGAATGAAAGACAAAATCGTATTATCATCATAATAGATGGGGGAAAAGCATTTGATGAAACACAATATCCTTTTCTGGTAAAAAAAAAACCAAAACAACCCACTTCTCCATAAGTTGAGTATAGAAGTAATACAGGCCGTATCCAACAAGCCCACAACTAAACTCACACTCAAGGGTGAAAGAGTGAAAGCTTTTCCTCTAAGATCAGAAACAAGACAAAGGTGCCCAGAGTGGCACCAATCATATTTAATTTAGTATTAGAAGTCCTACCCAGATAAATTAGTCAAGGATAATAAATAAAAGGCATGCAAATCAGAAAGAAAGGAGTAAAGTTGTCTCTGCAGATATTCAGGATTTTCTAAAACTCCACTAAAAATGTTAGCACTAATAAAAAATATTCAGTAAAATTGCAAGATACAAAATTAACCTACAGAAATCAGTTGCATTTCTATACATTAGCAACCAAATATCTGAAAAAGAAGTAAAGAAAACAATCTTATTTATAATAACATCTAAAACAATTAAATAGGAACAAATTTGAGGAGGCAAAAGATCTGTATACTGCAAACTATAGGACTTTGATGAAAGAATCTGAAGACATAAATAAATGGAAAGATATCCCATGCTCATGAATCAGAAATAACATTGTTAAAATATCCACATTAACCAAGGCCATCTGTAGATTCAATACCATTCCTATCAAAATTCCAATGGCGTTTTTCATGGAAATAGAAAAAACAATCCTAAAACTCAAATGGAATCACAAAGACCATGAAAAATTAAAGCAATCTTGACAAATAATAGCAAAACCAAAAGTATCACACTTCCTGGTTTCAAACTTTATCACAAAGTTATAGTAATCAAAAGAGGATGGCATCAAATCAGACACACAGACCAGAGGAACAGAGTGGACAGCCCAGAAATAAACCCACACATATATAGTCAATTACTACTTGTGACAAGCATACTCAGTAGGGAATGGATAGTCTCTTCAAATAATGGTGTTGGGAAAACTGGAGAATCACATGTAAAAGATGCAGTTGGACTCTTAACTTACACCAGTCACAAAAAAATTAATTCAAAATGGATTAAAGACTTAAACATAAGATCTGAAACTGTAAAACTCCTAGAAGAGAACATAGAGTAGAAGCTCCTTGTCATCTGTCTTAGTGATTTTTTAGATGTGACACCAAAAACACAAATAACAAAAGCAAAAATAAAAAAGTGGAACTACATCAAATGAAAAAGCTTCTGTACAGCAAAGAAACAATTCACAAAGTGAAAAGGCAACCTATGAAATGAGAGTAATATTTGTAAATAAAATATCCAATAAGGAGTTAATATCAAAAATACGTAAGAAGTTCACCCAGCAACATACAACAGCAAAAAGCCCAAACAATTCAACTTTAAAATGGGCAGAGGGCCTAAACAAAGTTTCCCAAAGAACACATATAAATGGCCAACAGGTACATGAAAAGAGGCTCGATATCAATAACCATTAGTGAAACACAAATCAAAACCACAATATCACTTCACATCTTCTGGAATGGTTATCATCAAAAAGACAAAAGGTAACAAAAGCAGAGGAAAAGGAGCCCTTATACACTGTTGGTGGCGATGTGAGTTGGTACAGTCATTATGGAAAACAGTAAGCTCAAAAAATTTAAAAAGCCAAATGTATACATGTATATGCATGACTGGGACATCGTGCTGTACATCAGAACTGATGGCATTTCAACTAAAAAAAAATTTAAAAAGAAAACTACCATATGATCCAGTAGTTCTACTTCTGGGTATATAACCAAAGGAAATGAAAGGAAATCACTATCTTAAAGATATATCTGCACTCCCATATTCACTGAAGCATTATTCACAATAGCCAAGACATGGAAACAGTCTTAGTGTCCATCAACAGATGGTTAAAAAAGATGTGACTGATACAAGCACGCACACACACACGTATCTACTGAATGTAAATACACACAATGGAATATTACTCGGCCATGAGAAAGAATGAAATCTTGCCTTTTGTGTGACATGGGTTGACTATGAGAGCGTTGTGCTAAGTGAAATAAGTCAGAAAGACAAATACTGTGTGATATCACATACATGGAACGCAAAGAAGCTGAACTCATAGAAACAGAGAGTAGGATGGTGGTTGCCATGGGCTGGTGGTTGGGGGAAATGGAGACATATTGGTCAAATGGTGCCAACTTCCGGTTATAAGATGAGTAAGTCCTAGGGATCTGATGTATGGCATGGTGACTGTAGTTAACTATTCTGTATTACATACTTGAAAGTTTCTAAGAGTAGATCTTAAATGGCCTAACCACACACACACACACACACACACACCAGTGATAAATGGTGATGAATGCTTAATAAAATGCTGTCCGGGGGAGGTAGGAAAGCTTTCATTATGGAGTTTCACAGTTTACCTGGTGCAGCTATTCTCAACATGACTAAATTCAGCATCAGAGAGCTGGGAAGAGATATGAACCACTGACTATCCCAAGCTGGTACAAGCCAGTTCCAGGGCACCCCATCCCCTTTCTTATGAATATGTGCACACAATCCAAGTGCACCCTGACTAACACCCTGAACTCTCACTCCAAATGAACAAACAAAACTACACTAGACATCGCCAGAACATATTTTAGAACATACAATATACACTAAACACACCCTTACAACTGCTACCTGAAACCCGAACAGACATACAAACCACCTCTTACTGCCTGGTTTTTTATACAAATTCATACTCACCTTGAATGTGTATGAATATAAACCCATGCACACCACCTGTATGTTCACAACAGATACTCTACAGACACACAGGCCTTAAGAAACCACCCCCCAAAATACCAACACACAATCCTAAAATACATATATTTCAAAATTCCTCACCACACAAACCACACAGCCTGTTTGTCAATACACACACTGAACGTCTCCCGTCTGTCAGAGTACACACCCCGTAAGCCCCTTGAACCCAGACACACACAGTCACACAAACAACTCAAATTACTAAATATACAGAAGACTCTACCACAAACACTGAAAACACATAGAAGCAACTGCACCAAGTTCTTCAACCATTACCTTCTAGAAGTAACACAAAGGGGGTCCCTGAATGCTTTAATACACACAAAATCCTTATGCACACACTCACAAACTATCCATGAATATACACCCAGCACCCTCCGATACACACGAAACACAAAAACAACAACAATATGTTGGAAAGTATATTAGATTTAACCAGAAAAAAACCTAAAAGCATTTTCATACATGAAGACACGTTGCATTAGTATTTAGCTGCGTACCACATCTCCGAAAACATTTAAATGCAACTCAAAACAACGGTTTCCTGTGTGAAAGAGGATTGGGATGACAGGGGAAAAGAGATGGGAGGAGGACTCACGATGGCATATTCCACTTGACACAATTTCACTGTGAACCATGCAAAGGTACTACTTGTTCAAATACTACATTACAATCATTTAAAAAGTAAAAATTAAATATTTAGCAACAATATATTGAGAAACAAAAATGAGTGATTTCTCTTCTTAGACACACGGGCTGCATGATCATTTTTTGATGGACTGGGGCTTTCCAGCAGAAAGGATCATTAGTAAGGCTGGTCCTGCTGGATATTCATTGGCGCAAAAGGACTGCTTCCTTACGAATGCTGTGCCGACAGAATGGAACAGACAATCTTAATTTCAAACACTCAGTTTCATGGAGCCATAAATATCCAAGTGTCTAGCAGACTCTTAAGTTCTCAATTTTTTCAAAGTCTAGTTTCTGTTGAAGTCAGTCAAGAGCCAGAAAGGAAACAGAGTGGGTTGAGGGACACAAAACTAGGTTGACGGACAAAGAAGTGAAATAAAGGGAACATCAAGTAAAACCTTCATGCTATGAGTCTAAAAAACAATTTATAAATTGCCGAAAGCCTTAAACATAAAACAAGACACTGTAAACCTCTTGGGCAAAATAGTATTGGACATACATCTCAGCAATGTCCTCCTAGGGGACTCAACCCAAGCAACAGAAATAAAAGCAAAAATAAACAAAAGGGACCTAATTAAACTTACAAGCTTTTGCACAGCAAAGGAAACCATAAGCAAAACAATATGACAACTTAGATAATGGAAGAAAATACTTGAAAAATATGAGACTAACAAGGGATTAATTTCTAGAATATATAAACACCTCCTACAACTTAATAAGAAAAAAACAAAACAACCCAATCTAAAAATGGGCAGAACTAAACAAGCAACTCTCCAATGAAAAAATAGAATTGGCCAATAGTCACATGAAAAAACGCTCAATGTCACTAATTACCAGAGAAACGCAAATCAAAACTACACTGAGGTATCCCCTGACACCAGTCATAATGGTTGTCATTCAGAATTCCAGAAACTATCAATGCTGGAGAGGCTGTGGAGAAAAGGGAACTCTCCTACACTGTTGTGGGGAATGTAGCTTGCTGCAGCCATTACCAAAAACAGTATGGAGATTCCTCAAAAGGCTACATAAAGATTTACCATATGGTCCAGCAACCCCACTCCTGGGCATATGTCCAGAGGGAACTCTAATTCGAGAACACACCTGCACCCCAGTGCTCACAGCAGCACTATTCACAAGAGCCAAAACATGGAAACAGCCTACATGTCCATCGACAGATGACTGCATAAAGAAGTTGTGGTGTATTTACAAACTGGAATACTACTCAGCCATAAGAAATAAAATAATGCCATTTGCAGCACCAAGGGTGGCCCTGGAGAATGTCATTCTAAGTAAAGTAACCCAGAAAGAGAAACAAAAATACCATACACTATCACTTATATGTGGAATCAAAAAAAAAAAAAAGGAAAAATGAACTTATTTACAAACCAAACAGACTCACAGACATACTAAATAAACTTATGGTTACCAGGGCAGAAGGCAGTGGGAAGGGATAGCTTGTGAGTCTAAGACTTGAAAATACTGAGTGGTATATATAAAGTAGATACATAAGGTTACACTGTATAGCACAGGGAACTGTATTCGGTGTCTTGTAGCAGGTTATGTGAAAAAGAATACAAATATTATGGTGAAAAGGAATACAAATACGAATATACATATATTCATGTATGACTGAAGCACTGTGCTGTACACCAGAAAATTACAAACTGTTGTAACCTCACTGTACTTCAATTAAACAAAATTAATAAAATCAAATAAATTGCCTACACAGACACACACCAGGTGTGCTGCCACTCTGCCCTGTGGAAGGAAGTTCTGGTTCTTGCCTTCCTGTCAGAGCCCTGCATGGAACGTCTCCCCACACCCACCCAGGACCACCTGCCCTCTGCCCCTCCCCCACTACAGAATGTCCTGAGCCTCACATTCTACTGTTGAAATTCAAACTTCACCTGCCTTTGCTTGAATTCTGAGCATCTGCTGGAGCAGTTAACTCACTCTCTGGGTCTTCGTCTGGATTTCTCTCATTGAGGCTACCAGGCAGCGCTGGTCTGTGCCCACACTTTACAAGTGGCTTTACATTTGGGAATGGCTTTACAAAGAGGTAAGCCTGAATGCTGGGGATATGGTCTCAAACACTCTGCCATCCCTCAAATCCTTGGGGTCACGCGATCCTTCATTGTGGGCACACAGGTGGACTAAAGTGGAAGAAGGAGGGAGCCCTGGACGCCCAAGGACATCTCCCCTGGGAGCCTGGGGACATGGTGGAAACCAGAGATCGCAAGGGGAGGAGGGCTCACTGAAGGAGGATCAAGGAGGCTCAGGGGAATTGCCCTGGGTGTGGAGAAAGGACAGCAGCAGGCAGGGTGGGGCTTTGTAGAAGGGAGACAAGCCACTTTGAAGCCTGTGTGTAGGGTTAGGAGGTCTGAGCTGGTGGCACAGGGAGGGTCACGGGGAGAGCCTAGCCCTGTGCCTTGTTCCTCAGGCACCTGAAGCTTGCCCCACGATTTCCTTCTAAGGGATCTGAACCGGGGCATCCTGTATCTAACAGGGCACGGGGAGAGAAGGGCTCAGCCAGAAAACTATTCACCGAGGGGTGGGGCGGGGTGGTCTGTGGCCACATCTGCTATGAACTTTCTCCAAGAGCTAGTCAGGAAGGTACTCTAACTGCCACAGCCCAGAACTGCTCCCCTCCTTCCAGCCCAGAGCTCGCTCCTCAGTTCAGGTAACTGTTGCCTTGGATTCAGCAGGGGATGGGCAACCTCTCAGCTTCAACCAAGACAGGGCTTGAGGTCCCCAGTGGTTCTGAATTGTTCTTCCTTTTGTGGAAACGCAGTTCTGCAGACACTTGTGATACTTGTCCAGCATCTCAGGCAGGACCGTCAGGCCTGCCTGTGACACGAGGAGTTTGTTCATGTTTCACGCCAGCATTTCATGGACAGGGAAGAGACGAGGAGTGCGGGTGGTTCTGCTGGAACGTCTATGAAGGCTGATTCCTTTTTAAAGGGGGGAAGGAGTGTAGCCCAGAAGCAGGAGGACAATCTTCTGTGTTGTTACTACACGCCCTGTGGCACATGTTCTGATTAATTAGGTGCACTGGGGTGAGTGCCTTGTGCTCCTGAACAGGGATGTGTTGCAGACAACATCATCAGTGATGGGACCTGGCTCACGCCTCTTTCTTAGTCTGCCTTCAATTTGAATGACTGGGAACTGGAAGAGGACGGACCACAGACACTACGTAGGCCCATGACCAATGTAACATGACCATTCCCTGGACTTCTGTACTCTTCTGTGGCCATCACTGGCTGTGAAAGGATGGAAATCACACATGTGACTGCTTCTCAGACCCTTGTTCCGGGAGCAGAACTCCTGAGTGATGGCAGTGACTTTGGGCACTGGGGATGGGGTGGCAAAACCCGGCCCGTGTTAAGTGTCTGCTGCGGGTGGCCCTGAGGTCACGTGCACGCTGGGCCAGTGTATTACGGATTTGTATCAGGGTTCTGTGGAGAGAGATGTTTCCAGCATTTTTGTTTTGTTGTGTCAGGCCACGAAAGAAAGAGGATTTATACTGAGCATCAGGAAAAGGAGGAGTAAGGAGGAGGTGGGGCCTTAATATTTTAGACACTGCCTGGTTCACAAAGGCCATTTGGCTGCCCTCAACTTCCCTTGCAGAAGCTCTCTACCTGCTAGTGAGCCTGCAAAGGAGCAGGCGTCCACCCACCTCCAGGACTTGGGGGACAGCCTGTGAGAGTCGGGTGCAAGGGGGTTCCTTGCGGAGGCCCTGCGAGACAGTGCTTGCTCAGGCTGTTTCTTCTCGGCACGCAGGGGTCGGGGCCTGGGTGAATGGGAGCAAGCTCCCTACTGGAGTAATTCCCAGCTAGAGGTCAGAGCATGAAAACTAGTCCAAGACACCTGCACATGGCACAGTCTCCCCTGTCCAAATGTCCTTCACCTGTTGACACTGACACTCCAGGATTCCCCGGAAAGCCCCAGTCCTGGTTGCCCATTCTCCTCCTCCACTCACCCCTTTCCTTTGTCTCAACAGCATCTCCACTGCTGGGAACGGATGTGCTTATGAGCACTGGTGCCTCCCTGACTCCAGTCACGGCACTTCCCTTTCCACCACCTGCTCCTGGCCCCGAACACTGGCCACCCTGGGAGCAGCACCTGCCACCCTCATTGACCCCATCGTTCCCTCCTGGAACCACCCTGTTGCTGCCAGCTTTCCCCATGACACCTTTGGTGGCTACTGGTGGCCAGGTCCCCATGGCCACTGGGCCTTGCAACATCACCGTCCAACTAAGGTCAGAAGGGAGGCCAGCAGAGCCCCTCCAGATGCAGAGCTTCGTTCTTACACCAGGAACTGTCACCTGGGGTGCTCCAGGGGCCCTCAGTGGGAGTGCTACTTGCCCTGCTCCCCTATCCTTAGCACCCTCATTGGCGACCCCAGCTGTTGGGGTAACTCAGGCTGCCATGGGAGGCTGGGCCCCAGGCCTTCCCCCTCTAGCTCCACCACCAGCTGCCCAGCGGGCCCCCAGCATTCCCCCCATCAACGCTGGGCCACGGCCACCTGGCACTTCCAGGGAGGGGAGTCTGGCCACCTCCCAGTCTCAGCCCCCGCAGGTTGACTCCTGTAACCGCAAGAGCGTCTACAAGAACTACCGACGTTGGCAGCGCTTCAAGAGCCTGGCCCGGAGGCACCTTCCCCAGAGCCCTGATGCAGAAGCTCTTTCCTGCTTCCTCATGTGAGTGAGTTCTCGGGGGGCACGTGCGCTCATCTGGAGTTTCACGTGGAGGACCTTGGGGTGCACCTGCAGGTTAGGTTTCTAGGGATCCTAGAAGGAAGGTCTGAGGGTGATGTCCATGCTATGACATGGCACTGTCCATCATACACTCACACTTCCAGTCCATGACATCCTTTCAGTGCCTTCTCTCAACTGAGCCCAACACCCTTGATGAGTCCAGCTGACTTTCCTTCCATTATTATCTTGGGAATATTTACTGAAGACTTGCAGTCAGAGAGGGTGCCGGGGGAAGGTGAGGAGCCACGGATGGGGTGCCCCCCTCTCCTGTGCTGCTGTCTCCTCTCAACACAGGACTTGAGTGTGGGATGGCCAGGGGATGCCACTGCAGGGAGGGAGGACCTACAGGGCCCAGGGGAGAGCTGTGTGTGTGCCTGGTCCTCACTGTTCTGGAGAATTCTCGCTGAAACAGGGAGATGGCAGAGCTCTCCTGAGGGCAGGGACTGTCTCCTACTAGAGCTGTGAGCCTGACACGGGGACAATTACAGGTGATTCAGAGGACTGGGCAGGAGCCCCCTTGGGCTCATCTGTGAAGAGACATCAGGTTCCCTGGCACAGGCCAGGCCTCAGTGATGACAGGGATCTGTATTATGAAAAGTCAGTCGTGAAGAGGAAAAGAGCTCCCCGAGGCACAGTGTCCCAGCTATGGTGTGGGAGTGGATGGTCTCCCTGCAGTGAGTGGGAGGGGGCGACAACAGTAGCCAGGAAGGCCTGTCTTTGTCTCCCAGACACCTGCCTCTGCCCCTGCTAATGCTCAGACATGCTGTGATGGGGGACGTGTGGTCCATGATGCCGGGGGCGGGGGGTCAGGCTGGTGGGGACTGGGCTGTTCACTGAGGCTGACCCTGACGGTTCACAGCCCAGTGCTTCGATCCCTGGCCCGACTCAAGCCCACCATGACGCTGGAGGAGGGACTGCGGCGGGCCGAGCAGGAATGGGAGCGCACAAGCGACTCTGACCGAATGATGTATTACGCGATGGCGGCAAAGTGAGTCCATGTCCTGGGCCCAAGGGCTGCAGCGGGTGAGGGTGACACCCCAGAGCAGGATCTGGCTGTGGTCACAGAGGAGGAGGGAGGAGGCAGCTCCCCGAGCACAGGGTCCCCGCAGCCCAGAGGCCAGACTACACTCCAGAAGCCTCTCCTGCACCTTGACAGCTTGGGTCTATTTGTCCTCTGCCCAGGGCTCTGCCCTCCCCTGAAGTGGCCTTCTTTGCCTTGATGAAGGGCTCACTTGGGGTGGAGGGGGGAAAACTGTGAGCCCAGTGGGGTCAAACTCCAGCCCTCGTGGCTGTGCAGGGAAACGTGTTCCACCCGCCAGCCTGCTGCCTCCTTAATGCTGGGGGCCTGGCGGCCACTCACATGGCATTTCGGACCCTCTCTCCTCCCGAAGTGTGGCCTGACTTGGTAACCTGGTTCCCTCCTGGAGAGGCTGCGGAAGCCAGAGTGTCTTTTACCCCAAGGGTCTCTGGCTCTTCATGAGACTTCTTTGGGCAAACCCTTTATTTGAAAAACTGAAAACAAACCAGCATTTCTCAGAGGAAAGGAAAAGGAAAGCCTCTCCACTGACCTTAGGGTCCACATCCTACAACCTGTCCTGGGCCCTGTCTCCAGGCTTGTATTCCAGGACTCTCAGCCTCAGCCCAGGATCCTGGATCCGGACAAGGACCCCCGTGGGGAACACGTGCTTGATCTGGCCTCTGGCTGTCAGCCCTTCCTGTGTTTCTGGGCATGGGCAGGGGGCAAGTGGATGGTCCCCTTTGGGCCTTCCACGCAGGCCTGGTTCAATTCAGCAACCTGGGTCTACGCTGTTGAACGGCCTGCAGTGCTGGGGAGGCAGGGGTGTCCCCAGATCTGGTATTTGCCCCAAGAGCAGCTCCCTGCTGGGGACACCACCTCACAGGGCCATGACCGCCCCCAGCAGAGCGTCTCGTGATCCCTCTACCTCTGCACCCTGGGTGGGCTCCAGGGCCCAGGACTTTTTCTCAGCATGGCCTGGGCCACACTAACCCCTCAGGTTCAAGGAATTTGAGGCAGAGGAGGAGACGCAACTTCAGCAATTGCAGTCCATGAAGGGGGTGCAGGGCCTGCCTCCTCCAGCCCCACCAAAGCCGGAACCTCGGGGGCCCCCAGCCCCAAAAGTGGGCCCACAGCTAGGTACCCACGTGCCCACTGGAGCTCAACGCAAAGGTAACAGGGACCTAGGGATGGCCACTGTCCCCACGTCAGCCCTCTTCCCTCAAGGGGGGCATTGGTCTTTCCACCTGAACAGCCACCCAGAGGGGGTCTCGGCTGCCCTTTGTCACTATGGGGTATTGACCTGGTCTGCTGTTGAGCTCCTCTCCCACCTCCCTGTCTGAGGGCCAGCCAGAAAGTCTTCCTCAGAAGTGCAAAGGATGGGGACACCTCTGAAAAAACTGGAGGTTGCACACTTGCTCACATGTGATTCTCTTAGCTGCTCCCACTCACCTCTCCCTCCTCACTCCCCATCACTGTGGGTGACAGTGCTGGTGGTCCTGACCCCACCCACACCGACTTCAACGTCCCCCAAACACTGCGCTGCCCGACAAGCCCCCCCCCCCCCCCCCCGTGCTCAGGAGCTGGAAGCGGGAGCCCCTCACCCTCCTTCCCTCCTCCCGCTCTGCCTTAGCCTGTGTGCCCAGGAAGGCCGGCCCCAGGGCCAAACCCGCCCGCCCTCTGCCACACACATCCCAGCGGCCCCGGGAGACCAAGGCACCCAAGGAGATTCCCCTTGAGGCTGTCAAAGAATATGAGGACATCTTGGAGGAGCTGCTGGGGCCTGTCCACTTGGCCACTGAGGAGACAGATGCAGAATGCCCAGAGGACGGGACCTACCCGGACCCGGGTCTCCTGAGCTACGTGGACCAGCTGTGTTCCCAGGAAGACTTCGTCACGAAGGTGGGCTGGGCCTGCAGCCTTGGGGCTGCAAGATTCCAGGGACTGGCACTCTCTGCACCCAGGATTGGGGTTCTGCCCAGGCCTTTGGGACTTAAGCTCTATCCCTGAGCTCTGTGTCTGTGTGTGTGTCTGTGTGTGTGTGTGTGAGTGTCTCTGTGTGTAGCTGACTGCCACAGTGGTTTAAAACACGCCACCTTGTGGAGGAGAACAGGGTGGGTCTCTCCTGTTCACTATTTCTCCAGGTATTCGTGGCTCACAGGTTACTCCTGCCCAAGGATGCTCACAGCCTTATCCTTCCATCTTAGGTGGAGGCCGTCATTCACCCTCAATTCCTGGCAGCTTTGCTTTCCCCAGAACCACAGCTGGATCCCTTGGCACTGGCTGAGGAGTTAGAAGAGGAGGAAGGACTCTCTCTTGAAGAGGTGAGCCAGAGGAGGGAGGGACACTCAGGGAGACAAGGGAGGGAGGGATTCCAGGTACAAGAGGGAAGGCAAAGGACACCGAGGGAACCAAGGGAGGCAGGACCCAGGTCAGCCAGGGAAGGGATGGGACTCCAGAACAGGAGGCCCACAGCGCTCTACTCAACCCTCCCCTACCTGGAAGGCCTGGCATTGTGGAGGGCCCACTAGGGACTGGGGCAATGCAGGACCATAGTAAGGAGAGGATGGGGGCCCGGAGAGAAAGGAAGGACACACAGCTGGGAACACGCCCAGGAGGACAGCAGGAGCGCTAGTGTGCGTTCTTTGGAGTCCTGGAGACAGTCCCCCCTACAGCCCCTCACTGCCATCATCCCACGGCCCAGCCCTCCTACTCCCCTCACCTGTGTGTGCGGGGCCAGTCACCGACCACCTCCCTCCTATCAGCTGGTGCAGAAACGACTCCTGGCCCTGAAGGAGGAGTTGGGTGTGCAGGCACCCACCACTCACCGTGCACCCCAACTGGACTCAAGTCCTCGTCAGTCTGATGTTACACAAGATGCCCAGAGGCATGATGAAGGCCCCCAGCTAGGGGTCAGCGAGGAAGACAGCCCACCAGAGATGGAGTCTGAGGAACTTCCAAGGTGCAACGGAACAGAGAGTGGCCTGAACACATCAAAACACTGGATTCTCTCTCCAGATCATGAGGGTTTCCCTCTATCTGAGGCTGGACAGCCCCTCTCTCCTCCCCAGGGTCAAAGGCACACTCCACCGAGCCTGGGACCCACGGACACCTCAAATCTCAGAGAGACCTCTCCTCTTAGGGAGGACGCAGGGCCAGGGCCAGAGGATGGGTCCAGTGAGGAGAAGGAGGAGGTCCCCAGCCTGGACTTCATCTTGGCCACTCAGTACTGCCTGATGCCCTGGGGAGGGAAGTCCCACAGCTCTGCCCCAGGGCCCTTGAGATTTCTCTGCCCTGGAGTTCGGGGGGCCCCCCAAGCCCCCTCCCCTCATAGAATCAGCCTTAGCTCAGCTCCTGCACCAGCTGCCGAGTCCAGGAAGCGGGATCTGTGTGGAGGCCAGGGGTCTGATGACAAGCTGCCCCAGCCCACGCCCGACCTCAGCATCTCTGGGAGGCCAGCCTTGTCTCCGGAGCTGGTGCGCCCCTCACAACCAAACAAGAGGAGGTGTGACCCATTTGTCGCAGGGAGTGTGAGGAGGAGGAGGAAGAGGCACTGCAACAACTAACAAGCCTCCAGTGCCAGCCCCCCAGGCGGCCCTCAGGGGAGTTCAGGGGCTCTTCCTCATCCAGTGCTGATCCTGGCTGATGTGCGGGGCAGGGAGGGAGGGCGGGACCATCAGGGCCAGGGTGGGATGGGGTGGGGTGGGGTGGTGGCAGTTAGAGGGCTGGTGATGTGGATCTGGTCAGCTGTGGGGGGGGGGGGGGAGTAGCACCTTGCGGTGATACATGTAAAATGGGAATAAAAATAAGTTTTGTTTGGAAATGTTCTAATACCAGTGTAGTCTTATTCGTGTCTGCACTGCTCTACAGAGAGGGCTCCTGAGAGGGAGGATGAGGAGGTCCCAGGAGCTATGGATCCACAGGGGGCCAACTAGATCTTCCTCTGCATTGACACGGGGTCCTCAGATGCTCTGGGAGCCCCCAGCTCTCACTGTCCCCAGGAACCCCCACATCATCCTTTTCACTCAAGTCTGCTTGGCCACAGGCCTGTGGGACATCCCATCATCATATGCATCCTGGAAAAAACTAGGGATGGAGAGCTGTCTTCGTGCCTTTCAGACCTCAGGACACTAAGCAGTTCTCTAGAATGGAGCCTCGAGACAGCCCTGGTCTTTGGGGAGCTTCTCTCTGCTTTCCTGAAGCAGCCAGACCAGAGAGGAAGAGCCTAGGCCTGAGGGACAGGACGTCCTGCCTCTCTGCCCTGTCGTACAGGGAGCCTCCTCTAGTCTCCTGGGATTCCTGCAGTGGGTGAAGTGGAGGAGGCAGCTCCCTATTAATCCCAAGGACACGTGGGGAATGGGCTGAGAGTAAGTTCATGGGCGCCTGTTAAAGGTGTGTGAAAGGGGAATGACAATGGATGCCGCTGTGGGACTTGTGGGATTTCTGTGCGGGGGCATCATGTCCAGCTGAGAGTTTGTAACACGCTGGACTTTGCTGATCCGGGCACTGGTTAGTTGCATGGTGTGTTTAGTTTGTGAATAGTTATCAGGCTGTAAGCTTGATATCTGTACTATTCTGCATACATATTATACTTCACTTAAAGTCAAAAGTTAAAAAATAATAAAATTTTCTTTAAATTTTTGAAGTAAAACAAAAAAGAGACACAGAGAAGAGCAATTATCACAAAACTGAGGATCGCGGTCACCTCTACAAGGGGATTTGATGACATTTCTAAGGTTCTCACAATGTTCTAGTCTACAACTTGCACAATAATCACATTATTGATTTCTTTTTTAAACAGGTATCTTTTAAATCTGTTTCAATACGTGAAAATCGAATTAGATGTAGTAAAAAATACAGCAGTCCAATAAATGTAAAAACAAGTAAAATAAATTCCTAGAAAAATAAAAATTATCAAGAAAAAATTAAAGACACAGATAATGAAAAGTCATGCAAACATTTGTTAAAGAATTTTTGAATCAGTAACTTAACGTGTTCCCATCAAAATCAGACAAATAAAATTCACGCTCAGACTGCTTTACAAACAAACAGTGAAAGCTTCACTTTAAACATCAGCAATGCCCACTCTCACCACTGCTCTTAAGACAGGGAAAAAACAGTCTAAGTAATGAAAATAAACCAAATTGTCATGATTTTCAAATGATATGCTTGTTGTAAAAGAATTTCAGCACAAGTTATTGCAATAAGACTTTAGCAAGGTTGCAGGATATCATAAAATCAACTGGTAAAAGTCAAAGGCCTTTCTCAAAACCAGTGCAGACAGAAATTACAGTAACCACAACAAACATAAGGTAGCAAGGAATCGATTTAACAAAAGATATACAAGAGGAACAGCATAAAACTTTACTGGAAGAACTACTTATGAAAAAATTGTGGCATCACCTAGTGAACACGCATGTGCCCTCCCACCCAGCAACTGCACCCCTGGGGATGCGTCACTGGGGAAACTCTCCTGTATCAGGAGAGATGTACCAGGTTTTTCTCAGAAACACTGGAATAACAAGAAACAACCCAAAAGTCCACTAATAGTAGAATGAATAAACTGTGGTATATTTATACATGAAAGTAGTGAAAATGATTAACTATACTCAGACACATGATGAGTGAACAAAGCTACCTGAAGAACACACACAGTGACTCCACGTACATAAAATTCAAACCAGGGAGTGCTAAGCACGACACTGCTTCAGGAGCATCACAGGAGGGGGATATACATGAAGGTGCTTAACGGACAAGAAGCGCTGAAGAAACAGCAGTCCCATGGGGGCTGTGGGGAACCACCTGGAGGGCGGGCCAAGAAACACAGACCAGCACAGCCAGTGGTCACACGGGGACACTCTCCACCGCACGATGAGGTCGTCCCAATGCTACCTCACAGAATAGAAGAGCTTCCAAATGCACTTCATGACGCCAGTGTAACAATAACCCCGAACCAGACAGCCTGCGCACACACACACAAAACAGACATGATACCACTCATGAAGAGCAGCACAAAATATTCAGCTTCTAGCAAACAGAACCCAACTGCACATTACAACAGACAATACAACAAATACCAAACACCAAGTCTGGTTTACTCCCAGACTGCAAAGGAGGTTCAGTAGATGGAAACCATTAACACGATCCTCATGCTAATAACTCTGAACAGAGTGTTAACCTCTCATTAACGATCATCTTCATGGAGGCAAAAAACACACTTGACAAAATTCACTCATTTATGTGAAAACAAGCAAAATGGCAAGTGCTGGCTACTTCCATAAATAAAATACACCTCAGCTCAATGCCAGCATCTTACTTAGCAGGGAGACACTAGAGGCTTTCCTGCTCAAGCCAGAAACCACGGAAGGCCAAAATATTCACCAATTTACATTAGAATAGGTAAGTATTAAATTCTAGGATGTGAGAGGAACATTTACCAACTCTTGAATGCTACATCCCGCCTGCTGGGGTAACCAGAAGCACTCCTGAAGTTTCTATAAAACTTTAACCTTCTTATGACTAATTTCTGTAAAGGGCTCTTTCTAGCAGTTAAGTCAGAGTGGACACAGACTCAGGAATGTCTTTTCTTTCCAGCTCACTTAGGACTAAAGAAAGGATTTACAACACTCCTAAAGAATATCACCTTTATCATCACTTGAATGGTAAGGGGTCAGAGCTGTCCTGAAAGGATGCTTGAAGACATCAGCGAAATACAAAACACGCGGAATGGCTCAATGTGCAGTACCACTCACACCCTCTCCAGACGGGACAGAATCAAAAAGAGGGGCTGGGAAGGAGGTGAAGAACTCAAACACCTGACACCTGCTGACAGAGGGCAAAGTGGCACTCTGGAAAGTGGTCTGATGGTTTGTTAAAAAATTAAAAACACACCAATCTGCCGAAGTGTCAAGGCACTAAAGCCAAAGGAGTGTGAGGAACTGCTCTGTCCTGAAGGGGGTCAAGGAGACAGCAGGTAACTGCAACACGCACCCGCCACGCAGGGTCTGAAGAGCAGGGAACCGTCCTGGGCTGGCGCTCACGGCCCGACGGGCACGGCTGTGTGACGGGTACACAGGAGGGCCGTGTGCGGTGCTCTGGGGGGCCGGGGCACTGTACCAGCGATTCACTCTCAAATGATGCAGGGGAGAACCTTCTTTGTATTGTCCTTACACTACTTCTATACATTTAAGATGGCTGAAAGATTTGTTAGATATACAGCATTTAAAACATCTTAATTTATTACAGGAAAAAACAAACCATGCCCTCCCCTTACACTCTCTACCCTTTTAATTGTTTTGGTTTTCTTCACAGCACCTACCAGTAGCTGAAGCATCATGTGTGCAGGACAGTCCACCTACCCTCTGAGAGTAAACGTCTGCAAGCGCTGGGACCGGGTCTGGTCTCCACGCTGCTCCAGTGCCCGCACGGTGGCCAGCGCACAGGGTGTTCAAATCAGTTGAATAAGTTAACCTGTAGTCTTATACCGGTTTAAAATAAATTCATTTACCATCCCCCACCCCCATAACACGCACACATCACTCCCCCACAGCAACTCTACCCATGTGTACCCAAGAAAAGTCAAAACGTATGTCCACATCAGAACTTAGAGATGAATATTCATTGTAGAATCATTCACAACAGACAAAAACTGGAGACATTCTGTCTATAATCTAGTGCAGCCATCCAATTAATTAGTATTTGAAAACAAAAAGCAACAGAACTACTTGTCCTGACAGTAACATGGATGAATCTCAAAATATTGTAATTGAAGTAAACACCAGATGAAAAAACTTTCTTATATGATGAAAATGTTCTAAAACTGGACTGTGGTGATGACTGCACAACTCTGTAAATTTGCAGTGAGCTGAACATTTAAATTTTATGAATTTCCTACTATGTTGATACAGTTGTTTAAAAATAAAAAGTAGAGAACAAGGGACAGCCGCCTTTTGCTTGCTGTTTGGTCAATTTTTAAAAAATCAGGATGGTATAAAGAGAGGGATGAGCATCTGAAGAGAGCTTGTTAACCCGAACTAATAAAGTCCAAACTGCAAGATGTGGGACCCTGACAGTCAGGAGCAGTGGCAGTCTCATGCTCCCTCCCTGTGCCCGGCCCCTCCAGTCCGCCTCAAAGGCAGTTCTCAGAGTCTGCCTTGACTCCACCACCAGCAACCCCCCAGCACCCAGGCAGGAGGCTCTGGGAGGACCTGGGCTTGGAGACACAAATCCATCAGTGCCAGCGCTAACTGCACACTACAAAGTCTGAATTTGTATAGAAGTTCTGACTGGCTGAAAAAGAAATTTAATTTTCGGGGTTAGGATGTGCCATCGACTTTTTATTTGTCAACCATAGCTTTATGTCTTACAACAGACTATGCAATTCTTAAACAGAGGGGACAATCATGTTATGGTTTCAAAATCTCAAGAATTATTTTAGGGGGCGCATGTAAGAAAAAAGAAAAGTATCTGCTAACTCCAGGAACTGCTCAGAGGTGGTTTATCTTCATTTAATAACAATAAAAAGAACTACCCACTTTAAAAACAGATTTGTGCATAAACCACATTTTTCAGTTTTCCAAAGGCATAAAAATGGGGAGGATAATTTAAAATTAAATGATTTATCAAAAAACTCTGAAAAAAAAAGTATCTTAGACCTGTGTTTGTGATAAGTGCCATAAAAAAAAGAGAAAATAAAAGAAAACTCTTTAGAAGGAACCTAAAGCCAAGGCCTGACCAAGCCTTTTTAATCCTCTCTCCAAGCCAGGCATCCACCGACCACGAGCAGCCTGGGGACCTGGTGTTTTGTTCACTGAAGTAGCTGAACAGCTAGTCTGCGTACCACTGCAGACAGACACCACTTGCTGGATTAATCAGAAACTGGGAAGCCCAGGTGGAGTTAGCGGCTTTGTCCAGAATGACCTCCTATCAGTGTTTTCACAGAGTGACACAGTAATCTACTTCGTTATCAGTCTGTCTCCAACAGGACCTGCAGCATCCCTCAGGGAGGGTCCGAACTGAACCAGGGCCTGGCAGAGAAGATGCTCTGACTGTTAAATCTCACCGGGAGGAGGGGCTGCCCTAGACCACACACCTATGTGACCCAAGTCTAACAGTCTCACTTCTGCAGACTCTGCTTTGCGATGCAGGACGGTGTCCAAGAGACTGAGGGGAGGGAGGACCCCGGCCCCACCAGGCCCATTCACTGCCAAGGAGTAACAACTAGAGCGTTAACCCAAGGCTAAGGGCTCAGCGCTCACCTATGTGTTTCATCCAATCCTCCCAACACTGAGGTGGGTATCACTACCCCTTCTCTACAGGACAGAAAAACAGACTCAGGTCACATACAGGTGTTCAGAGCCCACACTCTTACCCACTCTACTGTACAGACTCCCAGCCACGGATCAGAACATGGGCCTCAGATAATCTGTTCTGCCGTCAGTCAGTGGGTTTTTCAGTGTTTACTGCATAACTCACATGTTACATATGTATCAAATATTAAGTAAGTTATGAAGAATGCCGCTCAGATTGGCTGCCACGCACATACTACCAGAGACAGGAAGGCAGAAGAGCCCTAAAACCAAGCCGAATCCCCTGCTCTGCCTATTTTGCCCTCCCCTCTTTTCCTCCCCCCAGGCCCCCAAAACAGGCCTCGGCCCAGCACAAGAAGAGCAGGGAAGCAGCACCAAGAACTAACCTGGTTAGTCAGAGGTCAGCGGGAGACATCTCATGACCACCGCCACCTCACTGTGCCACCTTAGAGAGGTCCAGCCTCATCAAATGATTCCACCTGGGCCTCAGGTGCCCTGGATCCAGTGGTGGACATTAGCCCAACCTGGATCAGATTCCCTCCCCCAGGACTCAGAGTGCTCTGAAGACACACACCTCTGGGAAGCTAGGGTCAGCTCTCTTATGCCAAGTGCACAGGGATGTGGTAAAAGTGAAAAAAGTTGAAAAAAACCCAAAAACCCAGCTGTGCAGAGATGCAGGATGCAGGAAGATTTTGTAAGTGTAAAGAGGAAAGGGAGTAGCTGCCTTGGTCTCGCTTTCAGTTCCTGGTTACATCCGAACCTGAAGCTTTAACTGCTCTTCCTGTCCCTGCAACACCATGAGAAATATCCCTGGATATTAATCACAAACTCCCCAATTTCTACAGCCCGTTTTCTACAAGTCGTGCCTGAAACGCTTTAGCACCCTTCCCCACCTTTCACTCAGCTAGCTCCAAGTCATTCTCCAGGTCCCAGCTTAAACAGCACTTCCTCCGGAAACCCTCCCAGACTACTCTGCGAACCTTTGCTCCACTTTTTATGGGTATAAAAGATAGCACTCTGCGCCTTGTCATATTCAGTACATGTGATTGCTTTCCTGTTAGACTGTAAACACCAAAGTGTAGAAACCAGTTTCATCCTCCTGCTTAGCACATAGGTCAGGTACACACTCAATAATATTACTAAATGAATGAAAATCAAGAAACAGGTGGAGGTACGTAGGAGCGAGAAGGATCAACACTGATAAACACTCTTCTGATGAAAATGAAGCGGCTTTGACCCTACCTCCCTCACCCCTTCCAAGTTTCTGGTTCCTCCCTCTCCCATCTCCACAACAGGCCCAAGTTAGTCATGACAATCATCGTTTTATAGTTTGTTGCCAACACATTCAGGAAGCCAGGCTGGAGGAAGGACATTTCCCGGTAACTCGCTGTGACAGAGGAAAGTCTATAGTAGTTCAAGGGGGAAAAATTTACACGTTTTGAGGTCTAGACAAATCTCAGTTCTGCTGTATGTTTACTGGCTAAGAACCCTAGAAAAGTTACATGAGACCTGGTTTCTTTATCTCTAAAGTGAAAAAAAAAATTTATACCTCAAAGGTGAGAATGGAAATGACTTTGAAACCACAGCACCTAAGGCAAGCTTGCAACTAATGTTAGCCAGCTGGTCACGATGAAGTCCATGCAGACCTCACCCCTACATCCCATCCCCAGCTTCTACCAGCCACAGATGGGTTCAGAGCCCAGAGTGTGCTGAAAGACTGAGCATCTGAGAGGGACCCTGGAGAACATCTATCCTGTTGTCTTTCAAATGTACAGGAGCCCCAAGAAGCGAAAGAGAAAAGAGAAGCAAAAAGGAAGAAAGACCATCTCAGGGTCAAGGAGGTTGGCGGGCAGAGCAGGCTGGACGCAGGGTGGGGTAGCTGGAGATGTTTGTTGGGCAAATGGTTGTTTTCTACTTAGTAGGTACATTACTGAGAGCAAGATGAGGAATAAACTATACATAGTTCCCAGAAAACTCAACTTGGATGCTTTGCATAAGAATCTTTTATTAATGCTTGAGAATTGAGAACATACAAGTCAAATTCATCAGAATGACATCAACTACAGTCACCACCAGGAGCACATTATTAGTGATGTTACTGATACCAAAAAGAATTCTGTTTGCATTTTACTTGCACTCAAAACTGTTCAGAAACTCTGGATTTTCTGTTGCTCACGTAAGATGGTCTCCTCACATCTTTGAGCTCCAAAAACCATACAAGAGACTTCTTTGTTAAAGTTACATTAACAGTTAAGCCAGCACAGCCAGGAATCTGGTCTGGAGCATCTGTAGAGGATTTATACTGCTGCTGGCCCTGCCTTTCAAACAGGTGGCACCAAAACCCAGCAAAGTTCCAGGGAGGGGTGGGCGGACTGCTAGAGCCCAGAGTAAGAAGGAAGTTCATGGAGAAGATGACTCTCCCAGGAAGGCAGGACCTGCCCAGGGCCCAGCCCTTCTCGGGGATGGGCTGGAGGGAAACACCACTGGCATCTTAACAGGACACTCCTCCGCTGCAGGGACCAACTGTGCTGCCTGTGCGCTGCGTGCAGGTCATTGGGCACGTCCACCTCCACCACATACACACCGAAGGCCAGTAACACCTCCAATCAATGGAACAACAAAACGCAAAACAAAACTCACATACATCTCAAAATGCCCCTGGAGACAGGGTAACAATCACACCCACTGAGTACCCCTAAGTAAGCAGAAAGAAGAGAGAACAAGTACAGCGGGTAGAAAGTAAAAGAGAGACGAGGGAAACACAAAATTTGATGAGGAACCAGCAGAAAAGGGGCATCTGTCAGTGATTTTCCCCTACCATCTCAAGTCCCAGCTCCTTAGAAAACAAAGGCCTTCAGAACTCGGCCTCGCCCATCCCAGCTGCCTCCCCTCCAGCCTTCTCCCCAAGGCACGCACCCACACCCTCCCTTCCCAGACAACTCCTGGTTTTCCTGACTGGATGTGCCCTGCTCAGACCTCTGTGCCTTGGCATGTGCATTCTGCTCTACCTGGAGTGCGCTTCTCAAGGCAAACTCCCAGTCATACATCCACACCCAGAGCCAAGATTTGTGAAGCCAGACCTCGCCACCCCGGCCTTCTGCCCCCACAGCACTCCCCACAGGCCTTCTGTGCTCCCACCCAACTGCACCCCACTGTCTGGAGCAGGAGCTAATGAAGGGCAGGTGCCTCTTGAGTCCTTGCAGGGAACTGGTGCTCGATGAATTCTAAGTGAATGACCTTGCATGAAAGGTTTTCGTAAAAGGCTAAAAAAGCAAATCACACAGAAAGCAGACAATAGATATTTTTGACTATTGAAAGCATGTATTTTCTCAACTCTGATCTTTGGTTGAATATCATCAGGAACCAGACAGAGATGCTCTATCACTTCCTAGTTGGGTATCTGTGGGCAAATTAAACTCGCTGTGTCGTCTCCAATTTCCACTTACTGAAAGCAACCAGCCCTGCAGTGTGGCTAACAGGACTAATTAATATACGCTTAGAAACAAACAAACAAAAAGTAACAGAAAGCGTTGACTAAACGGTCGTTCTGACTAGCCTGCCGTGATCACAGACACCTTAACAGGACCAAATACTGCACCGTCAGGAATGTGAGCACAACGAAATTTTGGCTAAAACTGTTTTGTTTTGTTTTGTTTTGTCTTGTTTTGTTTTTAGGTGAGCTGAAAGTCAGCAAATCCAACAGCTTATCTTCCAGCTGCACTGTGCCCTCTACAGTCCTCAGTACTGATCCCTAGTGAGCACTTGTAAGAGTAAAATATGCTAAAATTCCAAAATTATTATTAATAACACTAATTAAAGAAAACACGGAGTAATGAAAAGGGCTCTGGCAACGGAAACAGGATCTCAGTCTACAATCTCAAGTCTGACTCTTTAGTTGTACGACCTCAGGAACTGGCTTCACCTTTAAATACTTTCTCATCTGAGAGAGAAGGAGAGCACTGCCTTTACCTTTCTGCAAGGTGGCTGTTCAGGTGACATGAGATAACAGTACCTAGTAGAGTACCTGACACGAAATGTTCAGAAATAGTCTGCTTCCTTCATTCAACACGAAAGACACACTCACATGAAGGTTTAGGTGTAAGTCAGCACAAAATACAACGTGTAGTTCATTCTAATAAAACAACACCACCACCATCACCCCCATTCCACCAGAGCTTCTGAGGGAACTGGAGCCAGAGAGGGAGCCGGCACGTGGTTCTGCAAGAACTGCATCAGGGCTGCATGCACACTGAGCACTAAAGCAGTAACAGGGAAAGTCCACAGTCATTGTGCTAAAACGTCTGGATGCCTTTATGCTACTACGAGAGCTCACACAGGGTAAAGGAGGGGAAAAAAAGTCAAATTAGGTCCAACTCCAAATGACTCCTTAAGAAATCAAGACAGCGATGCTGACTTAACTTTCCTGAAACACCAACAGTACCATCCCAAAATCCGTTTAAAAACTTCAAGATTGACACATTCCTCGCCAACACTGGTGCCGCTCATGGTGTTTAGAAAGGCTGCGCAGGAGAGAATCCCTGGCACCACGGAAGGTGTTGAACCAAAGCCGGCCGCGTTAAACACAGGCGAGGGGGGGCAAACAAGATGATGATTTCGGGGTTGTGCACGCACGCCGCTCCAACCGCTTTGCAGACCATGGCCGCCACCCCGAGCACCTGAAGGACTTCGCGGCTTCACAATCGGCTGTCAAGGGAAGGCCGCGAGACCAGCACCGGGGGGTGGGGGCCCCGTTCCCGTCCTGGGGGTCTCTGGGTGCCGGGATCCCGGCCTCCACCCCCACCCTCGCGCCACTCCCGGCGCCCAGCGAGGACCGGCCCGGGAAGCGCGGCAAGCAACGCCCCAGCCCGAGCGGCCCGGCCCCGGCCGAGAACCCCCGGCGCGCGGACGGCGGGGCAGCGAGCCTGGGGTCGGGGCCGGGCTCGGGGTCGGGGTCGCGGGGCCCACGCCGCAGCTGCGTTCGCCGAGGCCGGGCGGGGGTCCGCGCGGGCGGGCGGCACGCGGGGCGCGGACACTCACCACACCACGCCGCGGGAGCCCTCGCCGAGGCAGCGGGCTGCTGGAGCGCGGCCTCCCGTCGAACACCTGCCCGCGGACCGCCTCGGGGCCCGCGCCCGCCGCCGCCGCCGCCGCCGCGCTGGGCACGAAGCTCCGCGGCCGCCGCTCTGCTCCCGCCTCGCCTCCCGGAGGGGCCGGGCCGCGCCGCCGCCGCTGCAGCCGCCGCCGCTGGCGGCAGGGAGCAGGGGCGGCGTCGCTCGGGAGACCCGCAGAGATGCCAGCCGCTCCAACCGACTGCCGCCTGCCTGCCTGACGAAGTGACCGTTGGGCGGGCGGGGGGATCAGAGCGGCCAAGGAGGGCGCCGGCCGAGACCGGGCAGCGCACGCGCGCGGATTGGCTCCCGTGGCCCGGGGGCGTCGCCGGGCGCTCAGGGCAGAGACATGGGTGTTAACCGGCGTCCTCACGGATTTTCTCCATCATACTTTATCTATAATCACTACATCATCAGTCTGTTTCAGAATCACTTAGACGACGCAGCTGCAAATACTCCTACATATTACAGTGTATTATCCCCCAAAGACTGTCTCCATAAACACTTTACAACACTTTTAACCAAGAAATTAATATCAACACAACATTAGCAACCAGTGCACAGATCCCATTCAAAGACTGCCAGCTTTCCCAATACTACCTCGTTCCGTTTCTGGCCCACGATTCTGTCCAGGATCACACATTGCATGCAGTTGTCTTCTTAGCCTCCTCCAGTCTGAAACAATTCCTTGTCCTCTCCCTGTCTCTCGTGCCCTTGAGGTAGAGAGAATGAGGTCTGATGTTCCCTCACGACAGGCTCAGGCCACGGCTCCTCAACCGGGACAAAGCTGTGCTCAGTGCACGTGCTGTCTACTCTTCCCACTTCTGTGAAGTGTCACCTTGATCATCTTGGTGTCCACGGCAAAGTCACCATCACCTCCCTCGTAACTGATTAGTATCTTGTGGAAGATGCTCTCAAACTACAGCAAATATCCTTTCTCCATCAAGTTCCACCCATCAACCACAGCATCTAGTAATGACTCTTGCCTGAATCACTATCCTTATAAAGATTTCCAAGTGATTCTGCTCTAATTCCATCATTCCTTTTACAAGTATTCATCATTAGTCCTTTTACATATATTACATGTACTCTACTCTGGGGAAGAACTTTCCCTCTTCCATTTACTCAGTTATTTGTAGCAGTAGGACTCCTGGGTGCCTATTTCACTCACACTGTAATCCATGACTATCATAATTTATTCTGATGCTCAAAATTTTCAACTTGTGACTAGTAGAAGCTTCTTTATTTTCAATCCTGTATCTTTCAGACACAACTCTATCATAAGGAAGCACTGAAAAGCCCCTCCGCAATTTCATACCTATTTGCTGGAAAAATGAAAAGTACTCTTATGTCATAGATTATCAATTCTCCGGCATTCTTTTCTTCCTTTTTTTTTTTTCATGAAAAATTTAGTTGAAGTGGAGATGGGGCTGATAACCTGTTGGATTTTCTAGCTTAGACTTTAGAGATCTTGGTCACTAAAACTTATTTCCCATTAATGTGAGATTTGGAGGATTGGAGATCTGGACCTGCTTGTTAAAGACAACTCCTCTGGCTAACCAGCTGTCTACCCACAGGTAACTGGCTTGATGTGGCCTACAGGTCACTGTAGGCCCAAGCTGGAGCACTAAACCAGCCCTGATGTTTGTGACACATACTGTGTCATTGCTGGCAGTGCTCAGGAAATCCGAATCCTTCCCACCCCATTGTCCATACTAAGCGTAGAACCCGACAGAGTCACTTTCAAAGACTAGTCACTCTCGTTTTAAACTTTATAATGACAAAATGAGTCATATGCAAATGGACATGCTGCCAAAAATATTAATCAAGGCTTGAATTAATTTATTCATTCAACAATTTTTGAGTATCATGTATCAAACACTATTCCGGGTCCGGGAGATAGACCAAGGGGTCTTTGTGGAGACTGAGAGAGAAACTGACCATTAAAAAGGTGGGCAAACCCCAATGTTCATAGCAGCACTATTTACAATAGCCAAAACATGGAAACAGCCTAAATGTCCATCAACAGGTGACTGGATAAAGAAGATGTGGTATATTTATACAATGGAATACTACTCAGCCATAAAAACCGACAACATAATGCCATTTGCAGCAACATGGATGCTCCTGGAGAATGTCATTCTAAGTGAAGTAAGCCAGAAAGAGAAAGAAAAATACCATATGAGATCGCTCATATGTGGAATCTAAAAAACAAAAACAAAAACAAACAAACAAAAACAAAGCGTAAATAAAGGACAGAAATAGACTCACAGACAGAGAATACAGACTTGTGGTTACCAGGCGGGTGGAGGGTGGGAAGGGATAGACTGGGATTTCAAAATTGTAGAATAGACTACACTGTATAGCACAGGGAAATATACACAAAATGTTATGATAACTCACAGAGAAAAAAATGTGACAATGAGTGTGTATATGTCCATGAATAACTGAAAAATTGTGCTGAACACTGGAATTTGACACAACATTGTAAAATGATTATAAATCAATAAAAAATGTTTAAAAAAAAAGGTGGGCAAGTTAATATGCAGCATGTCATCTGGTGACAAGTGAAAGGAGAAAACTAAATGGAGTAAAGGGAACAAAGACTCTAGGTCTGTGGGGTGGAGGGATGTTACTGTGAGACAGTATTCAGGGAAGGTCCTGCTGACACAGCGCCGCTTAAGGAAAGGCTGGAAGGACATGAGAGATGATCTGGTAGAAGAGTGCCCACTCTCATCAGCTAGGATGCAAGTTGGTGGTGGGCACGTCCCTCACATGTCTAAGAAGCAAAAGAAGCCCGTGGACTGGACGGATGGAGACAGGGGAGAGGATTAGGACATAGGACGGAAGAGGTGATGAGCATGGAAAGTCTTAGAGGCCAATTTAATGGATTTGACTTTTACTCAGAGTGAATGGGGCATCCTGAGCAGGTCTCAGACCAGTGTAGCCCAACTTGTGCTTTAAAAGATTCTCTTTGGATGCTATATTGACAGTGGATTATAGGAAGGCAAGGGCAGAAATATGGGCACCAGTTGGGAACTATTATCATAATCATGGTGAGAGGCGGTGGTGGCTTGGACCAAGGTATAAATGATGGAGATGGTAAGAAATGGTCAGATTCCACACTATTTTCAATGTGGATGCAAAAGGCTTGGCTAATGCACTGGACATGGGATGTGAGAGAAAGATAAGACTTGGCATTTCCCTCAACTATGAGAAGGCTGGAGTGGCTACTTCCTGGATGGGAGTGCTGTGAGCTAACCACGTTGGTGGATGGACTCTGAGGGGGCCAATTCTGAGATGCCTGTCAGACTTCCTAATGGAGAGTAGGCAGTTTAGGAGGGAGGCTGGGATGCAGATTCAGATATAGACATAAATTTGGAGATACAGATATGGTTGGTGTTAAATGCCATGAGACCAGATGGGTGCAACTAGGGAGTGAGTGCAGATAGAAGAGAAAAAGAAAGGTGCAAGACCATGCTTTAGAACGTGCCAGCATTCAAAGATCAGGGACGTGAGGAGACCATGTACGAGTGGCCTGTGAGAGAGGACAGAGCCACGGGGTACATGGAGTTGAAGGGGAGAGGGTATCTCAAGCAAGGAGCAATCGACTCCATCAAACCATGTGACAGGTCAAGTCTGGTAACAGCTGGGAATTGGACATTGGATTCAGCAAAATTGAGGTCCTAGACCATCTTGATAAGAAGAGTCTGGTAAGGAGGTGGAGACAAAGCCAGGACGGAGTGGGAGGGAAAGAGGAGAGAAAAATGGATATAAGCAACATGAAACAAAATGATGGAAACATTTTCCAGCCCTTCCCTGACATGCTGTGAATAAGGTGAGATCCATTTATCAACCAGCTCCAGGAACAAGGAGCAACTTCCCCAGTCTCTGAATGCCACAGATTTCTCATCAGGCAAAGGAAAAAGCAAGTCTAACCCAGACTTATAGTTACCGGGGGGGAAGGAGGTTGGAAGAGATACAATGGGAGTTTGGGATTTGCAGATACTAACTACTATATATAAAATAGATAAACAACAAGGTCCTAATGTATAGCATAGGGAACTATATTCAACACCTTATAATAGCCTAGAATGAAATAGAAGATGAAAAGGAATATATATATACACATATATATGAATCACTATACTGCACTCCAGAAATTAACACATTATAAATTGATTATACATCAAACAAACAAACAAACAGAATGTTGGCTGATGCTGTTGAGGTTTGGTAACTGGGGAACAGAACAAGAGTAGCCTTCAAAGAGGCACATGTCATATTATCAGCTCAATTAAAAGCACAGGATTTTCAATGATTATTAGGAAGACCACAGGAAGTCCTGAAATTCCCATGTCAACTAATGGCCTACAGATTCCTTTTAGTTTTGAAAACAAATGCTTAGTAAGTCTAGGCAGAGTCTCTCCATTCCCATTATTGGCCTGTCATCATTAAATGGAGACATTCTACAACCAAGCTTCAGGCACATCATCATTTGCCTTTAAAATAGGCTCTCATTAGATCTGAACCCTGTGCATTTTATTTGGAGAGGAAAACCAAAACCTAGCTGAAAATGTTGTATTTCCCACAGTACTGTCCTTACACTCAGCTTGAGCTGACACTGCATGATATCCATATGCTGAGATGCCTTCCATTTTTCTAAAATGGCTTTAGCTACTGTCACTTCGATACGAAAGTGAACAGGGCAGGGCTTCACTGGACTTTCCAGACTTGTCTGACCCCACTAGGAGGTCTGACCAAGGGTGACAAGAGAGGAGAGGGAGACTACCCGAACTGGAGTTACTTCCAGAGATTTTTAAATGTAGTTTAGACATGCAAGTCAACTTGGGGAAAAAGAAATAATCTTGCTACTGTTGTTCTGTTTGGATGGAAGCATGATCCATAGCAAAAGACTTGAGCATCACCTAAGAGCCCACTGAGTGGTCAGCCTGGCCTGGAAGGGATCAGGAGCCAGACAAGGGAGCCTGCATGTGGTTCTGCAAGAACTGCATCAGGGCCGCATGCACACTGAGCACTAAAGCAGTAACAGGGAAAGTCCACAGTCATTGTCCTAAAACGTCTGGATGTCTTTATGCTACTACAAGAGTTCACACAGGGTAAAAGGAGGGGAAAAAAAAGCCAAATTAGGTCCAACTCCAAATGACTCCTTAAGAAATCAAGACAGAGATGCTGACTTATCTTTCCTGAAACGCCATTACCATCCCAAAATCCATTTAAAAACTTCAAGATTGAGACATTCCACGCCAACACTGGTGCCGCTCATGGTGTTTAGAAAGGCTGCGCAGGAGAGAAAGGCTGCGCAGGAGAGAATCCCTGGCACCACGGGAGGTGCTGAACCAAAGCCGGCCGCATTAAACACAGGCGAGGGGGGCAAACAAGATAATGATTTCGGGATTGTGCACACACGCCGCTCCAACCCCTTTCCAGACCATGGCCGCCGCCGCGAGCACCTGAAGGACTTCGCGGCTTCACAATCGGACATCAAGGGAAGGCCGCGAGACCAGCACCCAGGAGTGGGGGGGGGCCCGTTCCCAGCCTGGGGGGTCTCTGGGTGCCGGGATCACGGCCTCCACCACCCCCTACGGGCCTCTCCCCCATTCCCCGCGCCCAGCGAGGTCCGGCCCGGGAAGCACCGCGAGCAACGCCCAAGCCCGAGCGCCCGGCCCCACCCGGGAGCCCCCGCGCGCGGATGGCGGGTCAGCTCGGCTGCGGGCGGGGCCGGGCTCGGGGTTGGGGTCCCGGGGCCGGGGACGACGCCGCAGCTGCGCCCGCCGAGGCCGGGCGGGGGCCCGCGCGGGCGGGCGCGGCCGGCACGCGGGGCGCGGACACTCACCACACGACGCCCTGGGAGTCCTCGCCGAGGTAGCAGGTTGCTGGAGCGCGGCCTCCCGTCGAACACCTGCCCGCGGACCGCCTCGGGGCCCGCGCCCGACGCCGCCTCCATGTTGGCTGCCGGGCCGCCGCCGCCGCACTGGGCACGAAGCTCCGCGGCCGCCGCTCTGCTCCCGCCTCGCCTTCCGGAGGGGCTGCGCGGCCGCCGCTGCAGCTGCCGCCGCTGGCCGGAGGGAGCAGGGCCGGCTGCTAGGCAGACCCGGCTGCTAGGCAGACCCGCAGAGCTGCAGCCACTCCGACCGACCGCCGCCCGCCTTCCTGACAAACTGACCCTCGGGTGGGCGGGGGGAGGGGCGGAGTGGAGGAGGGCGCCGGGCGGGGCCGGGAAGCGCACACGCGCGGATTGGCTCCCGTGGCCCGGGGGCGGGGCCGCGCGCTCTGGGCAGAGACACCTGTGTGAACTAGAGTCCACACAGGTTTGTATTCTTTTTGTCTATTTTGAATAATTCGGCTATCAACATTTGTATACAAGTTTTGAGGGGATATATGTTTTCACTTCTCATATATATTTTTTCCATATATTTTTCATTTTTCATGTACCTGAAATTGTCATGGCTGGGTTTCGATTCTTGCAGTAGTGAGAGGGCAGGGTTTACTTGGTCATGATCGTCTCCCTGCAGGAGAAAGGCTGGACTTCCTTAAGACTTCATGGACATTGACCACAGCCAAGGCTTATAGCTGTCAAAGCTGGTAAAACCTCGTCTTAAATACCCATTCCATGGAGAAAGCTGGACCTGGGGCCTCCGTGTCGCAGTGCTGGTTCTAGTCCCTGCCCACACTGGGCCTGGGCTTCTCTGATCGTCCCGTATAAAGTACCAGAGCCCAAAGTTTCAGCCCCTCTCCTGGATCCCTATTGAGTCCCTGTGTACCAGCCCAGAACATAATGTGCAGTGGGGACCCACAAAGTCCCCAGTATTCCTGTGTCTGTGAACTTCCCCTGATAACCACATCTCCAGGATTCATATTTTCAGGGAATTTCTTTATCCTTACTCTACCAGTAAGTACAAAAGACTGAGAATAACTATGTAAAGTTAATATTTGAGAAGTTCATTCCAGTGGTCTTTGAAGAACCTATATAAAGTACCAAAGCAAACATAATTGCATTTAACTCTTCTGTGTCCAAAATATAAGCTTTAAATTGTATAAAAATGAGAATAAGAAGAAAGCCTCCAGATATTTGGAAATTAAGATGCATACTTCTAAATAATCCATCATATTAAAGAGGAATCGCTAGGAAAATTTTAAAAATAAATAGAAATAGATGAAAATAAATATACATCACATAAAATGTGATAGGATCCAGATAAAACATTGGCAAGAGGGAAACAAATGGCACTAAATGCTTATAATAGAAAAGAAGAAAGGTCTCAAATCAATAATCTGAGCTTTTACACAAGGAAGTTAGAAAAAATAGCAAGATAAAACCAACATATGAAGAAGAAAGGATTGTAACAAAGCACTATGATCAAATGGAGTCTATTCTAGGAATACAAGACTGGTTTAACATTTTAAAATCATCCATGTAATTTGCCATATTAATAGATTAACAAAAAACCCTGCATATTCACATCACAGTGGAGAAAACGCATTTGATGAAATTCAACATGCATTCATGTTAGAAACTCTCAGAAAACTAGGAACAGAAGAGCACTACTTCAACCCAATAAAGAACATCTACAAAAAACCTATAGCAAACATCATACTTAATGGTGAAAGAATGAATGTGTTCTTCCTAAATTAAAAAACAAGGCAGAATGTCCCCTCTCATCTCTCCTTTTCAATTTAGTACTGTAGGTAGGTAGTAGCCAGTGTAGTTATGGCAAGAAAAAGAAATAAAGACATGCAGATTAGAAAGGAAGAAATATTAGTGTCCATGCTCATGGATGGCATAACTGTCCACATAGAAAATCCCAAGAAATCTATAAGAAATACCTGATAAATGGCAATTGCTTTATCAAAGTCTCAGGATACAAGATCAACACAAAAATACTAATCCTATTTCCAATTACTAACAGTGAACAACTGGAAACAAAAACCAACATATGTCGTACACAATGGTTCCAAAAAGTAGTATATTTGGTTATAAATATTTTTACTAGAGGATCTGTATGATAAAACCAAACAGGACCTAAATAAATGGAGAGACATATCATATTCATGGATTGGAAGACTCAACATAGTAAAATGTCAACCTCCAACAGAAATTTTTTGTCAACATGGGCAAGCTTATTCTAAAATATGGAAAAGACCAGATAAAGGTAAAAGGCACAGAGTAGCTAAAACAGTTTTGAGAAAGCAGAATAAAGTTGAAGGATATGAAGACAACATAAAGCTATAAGTACGCACGGTGGTATTGGTGGAGAAATAGACACATAGTTCAATGAACATGATAGAGAATACAGAAATAGACAGACATTGATACAGAAAACTTTTTTTATGCAGAACTTTAAAAGCAATATAATGGAAAACGGATCATGTTTTTAACAAATAATAAAATTAACTCAAAATAGAACATAGATTTAAATGTAACTTTTTTAAACTTTAAAACTTTTACAAGAAAACAAGCAATAAATTTTTGGCTCCTAGGGTTTGGTGAAGAGTTCTTACAAATGACAGCAAAAACACTACCCATGAAAGAAAGAATAGAAAATCGACTTCATCAAAATTAAACATTCTCCTAATGGAAAGACCCTACTAAGGATAAGAAGCTATAGCTATAGCTTTGGAGAAACTGTTTGAAAACCACACATCTTACAAAAGTCTTGTGTCTAGAGTGTATAAAGTAACTGTCAAAACTCAACAGCTAAAAAAAGGAACAATTCAATTAGAAAATGGACAAAAGATATGAAGACATATTTCACCCAAGAGGACATATGTTTGGCAAATAAGCCATGAAAAGATGTCAACATCACTTACCATTAGTGAAATTCAAATTATGAACACAATGAGAATTGTTATATGTCAATTAGGACAGCTAAAATAAAAAATAATTTTATGCCACTGAGGATGCCAAGCAACTGGATTTCTCATACTATTGCTAGAGGGATTCAAAATGACACAGGCATTCTGGAAAATAGTTGGCTTGTTTCTTACAAAAACTAAATATATGCTTACCATATGGCCCAGCAATTACTTTCCTGGCTGTTTATCCCAGGGAAATGAAGTCTTCTGTCCACACAACGATCTGTGTATGATTGATTATAGCAGCTTTATTTGGAAATGTCAAACGTTGGAAACAACCCAGATTCCTCCTAATAGGTAGGTGAATGGTGAAACAAACAGTGGTACATGAATACCAGGAATACCATTCAACAATAAAAAAAGAACAATCTGTTGATACAGCATTAAACTGGACGGATCTCAAGGGCATTATGCTGAGTGAACAAAGCCAATCTCAAAATGTCACATACTGTATAATTCTATCTATGTAATATTCCCCAAATGACAAAATTGTGGACTTTGAGAAAAGATGAGTGGTGGCCAGGGATTAGGATTGTGGTGGGTATGACTGCAAAGGGGCAGAATGAAGGTCTTTGTGGTGATGGAATCTCTATTTTGACTGCCGTGATGGTTACCCAAATCTTCATATGTGACGAAATAACAGAACACCACAGACACCTGTGCCAACGTCAGTTTGCTGGGTTCAACATTGTCCTGTAACTATGTAATGTGTAACTACCTTGGGGACCCGGGTGGAGAATACAGAGGGTCTTTCTGGACTATTTTTGCAACTTCTTATGAATCAATAATTATTTCAAAATGTTAAATTAAACAACTCAAACAAACAATAGAGGCAATCAGTAAGTTGACCCCTCTATGTACTTAGTGAGAAATTATATACTTCAACTAATTTTTTTAATGCTTCTGAAATGTTTCTTGGCTCTTGGAGGCTTATGGTAGAACTATTCCTGTCTTAATGAGTTTTGGGTGTAGTGCTGTGCAGATTGAAATTAGGGTATCTTTAAGTGTGTATATTGCGGCCAACATATACTGGGTCCCGTTTTTTACCCACTCTGACAATTCTGCATTTTAATTGGTGCACTTAGACCATTGACATTTACAGTGATTATTGATATAGTTGCATTAATGGCTACCATATTTGTTACTGTTTTCTCTTTGTTGTCCTTGACCTTTGTTTCTTTTTTGTCTTCCACAAAGAAGGCATAAAAATGCCCTCTCTGATTTGACTTGAGCATTTTCCAATTCCATTTTTCTCTTCTCAATATTATGAGTGCACTTTTGGTTTTGGTTTTTTTTTTACATTTTTTTAGAGGATGCCCTTGATTTTGCTTTATACATTTACCGTTAATCCAAGTTCACTTTCTTTTTAAAAAAAATTTAAAAATCGAAATATAGTTGATTTACCATATTGTGTTAGTTTCTGATGTACAGCTTAGGGATTCAGTACTTTTTTATTATATGTTATTACAAGCTACTGAATATAGTTCCCTATGATATACAGTAAGATCTCATTGTTTATCTGTTTACACACAGTAGTTTGTATCTACTAATCACAAACTCCTAATTTATTCCTCTCCCCTTCCCTGTCCCCTTTGGTAACCCTAAGTTTGTTTTCTGTGTCTGTGAGTTTGTTTCTGTTTTGTAAATATGTTCATTTGTGTCATTTTTTTTTTTTTTTTAGATTCCACATGTAAGTGATACCAAATGATACCTCTCTTCCTCTGTTCCTTACTTCACTTAGTATGAGAATCTCTAGGTCCATCCATGTTGCTGCAAATGGCATTATTTTATTCTTTCTTATGGCTGAGTAGCATTCCATTGTATGTCTATATTACATCTTCTTTCTTATTTTTAACTTTTTTATTGAAGTATAATGAGTTTACAAATGTGTGTCAGTTTCTGGTGTACAGCACAATATGTCAGTCATACATGAATATGCATATATTCCTTTTCATATTCTTTTTCACCGTAAGCTACTATGTAAGCTACTACAAGATATCAAACATAGTTTCCTTTACTATACAGTATAAACTTGTTTATCTATTATATATTTACCAGTCAGTATCTGCAAATCTCGACCTCCCAATTTATCCCTTCCCACTCCCTTCCCACTGGTAACCATAAGTTTGTTTTCTATATCTGTGAGTCTGTTTCTGTTTTGTAAATAAGCTGATTTGTCTGTTTTTTTAAGATTCCACATGTGAGTGATCTCATATGGTATTTTTCTTTCTCTTTCTGGCTTACTTCACTTAGAAAGACATTCTCCAGAGACATCCATGTTGCTTCAAATGGCATTAGTTCAGTCTCATTTATGGCTGAGTAGTATGCCATTGTATAAATGTACCACAACTTCATTATCCAGTTATCTGTCAATGGACATTTAGGTTGTTTTCATGTCTTGGCTATTGTAAACGGTGCTGCTATGAACATTGCAGGTGTCTTTTGAACTAAGGTTCCGTCTGGATATATGCCCAGGATTGGGATTGCTGGATCATATGGTAAGTCTATTTTTAGTCTTTTGAAGACTCTCCATACTGTTTTCCACAGTGGCTGCACCAAGCTGCATTCCCACCAGCAGTGTAGGAGGGTTCCGTTTTCTCCACAGCCTCTCCATCATTTGTCATTTGTGGACTTTTGAATGATGGCCATTCTGACTAGTGTGAGGTGATACCTCATTGTAGACTTGCATTTCTCTGATAATTAGTGATACTGAGCTTTTTTTCATGTGCCTCTTGGTCATTCGTACGTTTTCATTCTTAAATAAGATCCGAGATGTGCATTTCCTTTAGTTGTAATCCCCTCATGTACAGGAACTCTACTTGGTGATGGTGAGGTATGTGGTGGGTAGAAAGTATTCTGTAGTGTATCATTAGGTTTCAGTCTTTTAGTGAGTCTGTGTCCCTGGGCCGTGACCTTCACAAGTGCTTCTCTGTACCACTCCCTCCTCTAGGTGGGATAGGACGGCTAGAGGGGGCTGGAGCTGGGGATTTCCCTTCTTCCAAGTCACTTAGGCTGTTAAAAAAAAACCAGTAAATTAAATTTTGTTAGAGTAGTTTCTCTGCAGGGCAGGCTTTTGTTAAGTAGAATAGAATGCTCTGGGTATACGTCAAAATGGTTACATTCTCCTTCCCCCTAGCAGAAGCAGGCAGGGGTTTCCTCTGATCTACACTCTGAGACCCTAAAAAGGATGTTGGAAGAAAAACTCATGAAAGAGGGGGCCTCCCTGAAACTGGACCCCCTGGAGCCTTCAACGCTCAAGCTCATCCACACCAAGCCCGCGGCACTTCATCAGTGACAGTGACAGTCCTCTGCGCCACTCCTGGCCCTGGCACCTGGCTTCCGCTCTTCGGCTTCACTCAGGTAAGCTGTGGTTCTCTGTATCTGCTTGTTTCTCTGAATCTCAGGGCATTGCTTTGGCCTGTGACCTCAATTCTCTGAATGGTCTAAGAAGAATTGGTGCTTTTCAGTTTGTTCATTTTTTCATGTTTTTAGGATAGGAGGGATGACTTCCAAGCTCCTTACTCCCTAGACTAGAAACTGAAAGCCTCTGATTGATTTTTGTTAGTTTCTTCTCACCTCCGTATCTTGTCTGTGGTTGACTTTGGCAATGAGCACTAGGAGCCCATGCCAGCGCACTATTTGCGAGGGCAGGGAGTCCCTAAAGACAGACTTTTCAAGTCCCTCTCCTTGGCAGTGACTTCAGTGACACTCCAGGCCGCACTCCCAGGCTCACTGGCTCCTTCTGTCCTCTGCTTAGCCCTTTCCCTTCACCCCTACCTTAGTCTCTCTATTCAGTTGTGGGTATCTGGGGTTTGCTCTTGGGACAGGTTAGAGTAAGCCTTCCCCAGGTGATGAGGGGAACTCAGATGGGGTAATAGGCATCTGGGTACAACATGCAGGAGTGAGAAGAACAAAGATGTTCAACTTCTCTCAAGAGAGGTCAAGTTTTGAATTCCTGTTCCACTACTTCCTACCTATGTCATCTCTGAAAAGCTACTTCCAACCTACTAGGCTTCAGTTTATCTTTAAAAAAAAAAAAAAAAACAAACTAAACCAGGATAATAATACTAAACACTAAGTTGGTTTCAGGCAATGGGGAAACTGGGCTGGAGCTGAAATTTGGTCATTGTGTTTTGAGGATGAGGTATGTATTGGGATCCCTTAGAGGTCTTAGAGAATCACCTAACTTCAGGAACAGGGTATATGAAGGCCAGGCCCCCGGGGCACAGCCAGCCCAAGTCTGCTGTGGTTGGGCGGAGAATAGGAGTTTAGGGCCAGTGGAGGGGCTACTACTGCAGCTGAACTGCCTGAGCTCCCCTTGTGGAGAATGTGGGTGAACCACATGCCATCTCAGTAACTCACAGACATCCAGAGGCCTGAGCAACCCAGCCTGAGACCCCATAACTGAGTTTACCACCAAGGGAGGGAATGTTTGTCTTCCCCCTACCAGAGACAGCTCAACTCTTAAGGGCCGATGGTGGGCACATAGCTAGTCATAGTGGTACCTCAGTGGTAGAGCTCCATCTAGAGAGATGGCCAGAGACTAGGACTGCTGGCGATGCCTAGACAGGTGTGGATGCTGGGAAGCCACTTTCTTGAGGCCTCCCAAGATTACCTTGGGAAGGGAGTTCCTGTGCACGTTCCTGCTCAAGCCAGTGAGATCCCAGTGTTAACGTGCATGTGAGTCCGTTTGCGCCCATCTGCCAGTGAGGGTGGTGTATCATGTTGATTGATAAGCATATGTCGAACCATCCTTGTGTCCCTGGGATGAACCCAACTTGATCACGGTGTATAATCCTCTTCATGTGCTGTGGGACTCTGTTTGCTAATGTTTTGTTGAGGATTTTGCATCTATGTACATCAATGGTATTGGCCAATAGCTTTCTTTTTGGTAGTGTCTTGGTCTGGCTTTGGTATCAGGGTGATGGTGGCTTCATAGAATGAGTGTGGAAGCGTTCCCTCCTTTCAACCTTTTGGAAGAGCTTGGGGAGGATTGGTATGCTCTCTTCTTGGTATGCTTGGTAAAATTCCCCAGTGAAGCCATCTGGTCCTGGACTTTTGTTTGCAGGGAGGTTTTTTAGTGCTGATTCTATTTCACATCTAGTGATCGGCCTGTTCAAATGATCTCTATCTTCTTGGCTCAGTTTTGGTGGACTGTTTGTTTCCAGAAACTTGTCCATTTCATCTAAGTTGTCCAGTTTTTTTTATTGCCATATAGGTGTTCATCTGGAATCCTTCTGGCTGCACAAGGGCTGTGTGTCAGACAGATGGGCATGAGGAATGACGAAAACATTGCTTCAAGGCTTATTGCCAGGTCGCTGAGTCCTGAGCCACCTAAGCAGAAAAGGAGACATGAGACTCCAACTGCCGGAGGTGTGTGGACTAGCTGGGGGAGGCTGACTTGGTTCCTTGGAGAGAAGGGAGCAGTTTTGTGTGGGACTGGGGGCCAGGAAGGTGGGCAGTGAGTTGGTCCCCTTCAGACAGGGAGAGCAGGGCTTTGCGGGCAGGTGAGGAAGGCGCTGGGAGTTGACTCTAGGAGCAGAGGTCTAAGGACTGCCAGCCTGAACCCCAGCTCTCAGCCTGGCCTCGGGCCTCCGCTGTCTGTTCCCACGCCGTCTCCCAGACCCTTCACGCTCAAGAGCCCTCTGTGCTGCAGGGTGGAGCCCTCTTCCCCACGGGCCGGGTCACGCGCTCCAGTCCAGCTCAGTTGTCCCGCACCCTGGAACTTCCCTCCACCTCCGTAGGAAGTTGGTCCTGACTTCTCTAAACCCCAGGGGTAGCGTTTCTTTACTGTGAGAAAGCTCCACTGCTCTGCACTGTCGTCACCTGGCAGAGTGTCTTGCTTCCTGTTAGGGGCTGAATAGCGTCCCCCCAAATTCATATACTGAACTCCTAACCCCCAGTACCTCAGCATGTGACTTTATTTGGAGCAGAGCTTTAAAAGAGATAATTAAGTTAAAATGAGGTCACTAGAGTAGGCCCTAATCCAATATGACTGGTGTCCTTATAAAAAGGGTAACTTTAGACACAGATACGCACAGAGGGAAAATGATGTGAGGACACAGGGGGAAGATGACCGTCTATAAGCCAAGGAGAGAGGCCTCAGGGGGAGTTAACCCTGCCTGTACCTTAATCTCAGACTTCTGGGCCCCATCCAGAACTATGAGATGATAAATTCCTGTTGTTTAAGCCACATTGTCCATGGTATTTGTTATAGCAGCTGGAGCTGACTGATACACTTCCTCTGAAGGCCTGTGCACTCCCATAGCAGGAGTGGAGTCCACAAGTGAACACATCCTTCTCCCTCCCCAGCTGGCCTCCTTCAGCATCCTCACCCCTGTCTTCCTCCTGGGGACAGTCTCTCGGCCAGGTCCTGTTTCTTGGTCCAGGGAGCCAGACGACAAACCTCAGGGGAAGGGGTGAGCGCTGAGCATTAGGAGGGGCAGCAGGGCCCAAACACAGGAACAGGTTGAGTCTTTCATTTGTTTTTATTTGATTTTTCAGGCTTGGTTTGGGGAGTGGCAGCTGTTGGACTGGAAAGCCAAGAAGGGACCAATGAATGCTGATGGGGCTGGGGGAGGGGAGGAGTGGAACATTCCAGCCAGAAGACTGGGGTCTGAGGCAGAGGGAAGGAGCAGAGGGGCTTGGCGGGTCACCACAGGGCCTGCCACGGGGCCTGGAGCAGGAACAGCAGCAGGGAACAGGTCTGTGAAGGCACAAAGCCTGTGCTGGGCCCCGGCGAGCCAGCAGCTTGCAGAGACTGGTGTGGAAACTGGGTCTGAGGACAAGCAGACATAGCATCAGGGAGCGGCGTGAGCCTCTGGATCTCATCCATCCAGTCAATGAAGTAGGAGACGTTGGTGAAGATGCTGGGGTAGATGGGATGTCGGCAGTCCAAGCCCCAGCTGGCCAGCCCCACCAGAACCCAGGCATCGGTGAGGTCGCAGACAAGGGGTCCCCCGGAATCACCCTAGGAAAGAGAGGGGAGTCAGTGTGGGCGGCTGGGCCAGCGCTGAGAAGACCAGGGAGCAAGGCCGGGCTCATGAGTGTCTGCCACCCAGGCTCACTCAGGTGGACCTCTTTGAAAATCCAAACACCAGTGTCCCCCTGCAGCCACAGTCATGCAGGCAGGCGCTGGCATCACACTTCAGGAAGCTCTGACTGACCCCCAGGATGGCTGTGGATTGAAATCTACAACACGTGGACACTTGCACCCAGGGAGGCCACTGTGGTCCAGGACAAGGCCGAGAAGGGACAGCTGCCCCAACAGGGCCCAGGAGGACTGGTCTGTGAGTGGAGCCTGGTCAGGTCAAGCCACTTCAGACCCCAGTTCTTGCAAAACCCTGTCCTGCAGCAACACATCCCCACCTGGGTCCTCCCCCTTTTCATTCATTTAGGCCTTTGGTTTTCTCTCAACCTCTTAAGAGAAAAGAGAGATGCTCTTCGTGAGCAGCCTCAGAAAATGCTCATACCCAGGCCTGGCGGGGGCAGCCTGCGTTGCTCAGGGAGCAGGAGGGGGTCCCCAGAAAGCTGCTGGGAATTACTGGAGTCTTGAAATACTGTCAGGGCAGGACCGTCTGGTTGAAAATCCTCTCATGTCATCAGCCAAAGGGAGGGTCTCACCCTTGGGCGTGGGGGGAGTGGAGCGGGGCCACAGCCATGCCTGCCGCTCTTCCGCTCCCCTGGCCACAGGCACAGTGAGCATCCAGGGCAGCCTCCGCCCCCGGGCACAGGGGTGAAATGACAAGGCCCCTCCCCCATGGTGCTTTTGTCATTAAGCCCGCTAGCCTGCCGTGGTCAGATGTGACGTGTGGAAATAAGCCATGGAAGGGACAGGACAGGCAGGGTGGAGGCACAAAGACTTCCTGAGCTGAGACTCTAACCAGGAAAGAACCTAACCTTCTGATGCAGGAGCAGAGGGAGCAGTAAGTGCAGGCGAGGAGAAGAGGGATGAGCCAGATGGCAGATGCGGGAGTGGGCTGTGGGGCTGGGGAGGTGGATGGGCTCTCGTCTGACTGCTCGCTTTGATGTTCTCGGTGAATTAAGAAGCAAGACCTCTGGCTGAGAGGGAGGGGTGGGGGAAGCGGTGGCTTGAAGGAGAGAGACGGGTACATGGTGTGGCCAGCCAAAAATAACCCTCAGAGATGCCCATTCTCATCCCTGGAACCTGTGGTTATGTCACCTTATGTGGCAAAAGGGACTCTGCAGATGTGGAGTTAGGGATCTTGAAGGAGGAAGCTTATTGTGGATTATCTGGGTGGACCCAAGGTAGTCCCAAGGGTCCTCATGAGGAAAGAGGGAGGTGGGAGGCCAGAGTCAGATGAGATGTGATGACAGAAGCAGTTTGGAGTGATGTGCTTTGAGGCCGGAGGAAGGGGCCATGAGCCAAGGAATGCGGGCGGCCTCTAAAAAGCCAGAAGAAAGGAAACATCCTCCCCTAAAGTCTCCAGTAGGAACGTGCCTGGCCAGCACCTTGATTTTAGACCTTTGACCACCAGAAACCTAAGGTAATAAATCACTGTCATTTTAGCCACCCACTTTGAGGCGGTTTGTCTCAGCAGCCCCAAGAAAGTCATACATGGGGCTCCTTGGAGACAGGGAATGTGCCGTCATCCTCTCAGCTCCTCCCCCTGTGGTCCCTGCCTGGAGATCCCTCGGCCCTCCCCACAGTGTTCCCACTCCTGGTTGCTCAAGGCCAGGGGAAGGCCTGGTCCTTGTCCACTCCAGGCCTCAAGGATTCATGCAGATGAGCCACGTGGTTGCCAATATCATGATGGATTCTGGGCCAGTCTGGGGGAGATGAGAAGGGCTCCAATAGCCTCCTGGCCCCTGGGGAGCTCTCAGAAGGCAGAGGGAATCCTGACACTAATATTTCCCATGCAGAGTGAGCTGTGGTTTGCACTGCTGTAGAGACAGAGCCAACCGTGCGTATGTGTATGTGTGTGCACGGACACACACGCGCATGTGTGGTGAGTGGGGCCAGGGCGGTGAACTCCAACTTGAGTGAGAGGAAGGTCTAAGACAGGCCCAGAACAGGTACAATTAAGATAGAGGGGGGCAGACCAGGCCAGGAGAATAAAAGCTAACACTTGTTAAGCGCCTATGAGTGCCAGGCACACTACTCAAATTTTTATAAGAACTTTATTAAGTGGAGGCTGTTAGCGACCCCATTTCATGGGTGAGGAAACTGAGCTGAGGCCACAATCCCCGTAAACAACAGATTAATGCCTGGAACCAGGTCTGTCCTGCCCCACAGTCTGAGTGCTGAGTGCCCCTGTGGCCCTTCTCTCCTCAGACCTGTTTCTGGGGGCCCTGTCCAGGGGAAGGGACACTTTAGGAGAGAGAAGAGAGCCCCGGGTTGGAGGATGGGGGCCAGAGCAGGTGACGTGGCAGAAGATGACTCTAGAAGGAATCTCTCAGATGGGCTTGGGTGATTGAAAGGCTGAGGGAGGCAGGAGGGGGTCATCTGCTGGGACTCCTGGGTGTCCAGCTCAGTGGTGTCCTCAAGCCGGGGGGCAGGGGGGGCTAGAGGAGGAGCGAAGTCAAGGGGCAGTGTGCATGTCCGGCGGGCAAGCCCTGCGCTCCATGGGCATGACCTCTGCAGGGGAAGGCAGGTGGAGGACAAGGCTGGAAGTGGGGTCTAGGGTGACAGCCAGATGGGGACTTAGGAGGCGGTGGGCTGAGCGCCTTTGTTTCACCTCTGGGTGCAGCTGACTCTGTGAGAAGGACAGGCCAGGCCAGACAGTCAGCAAGTCCACACCATTGGTTAGGGCCTGGGCACCAGGAAACCTGGGTCCGTCTCCTACCAAGGGGGCAGGTGGCCAAGCTTCCCCCCTCGGGCTCAGCAGCTCACTGGGCCGTCATGGCAACTGCCATCAGCGTGGCCCTCCCACAGGCCAGGCGCACCTTGTCCCTCCCGTGTGGGTTCCTGGGGCGCCACAGCATATCACCCCAAACTGAGTGACTCTGCAAACAACAGAAATGTGTCCTCTCACGGTTCTGGAGCCAGAAGTCTGACACCGAGCATCTCTGTGTCTCTCTCTCTTCCTATAAGAACACAAGTCATTGGATTCAGGGCCCACTGCAAATTCAGAGTGGTGTCATCTCGAGATTCTTATCTAGTCACATCTGCAAAGCCTCCATTTCCAATTAAAGTCATATTCTGAGTGGATACAAATTTAGGGGACATTATCCAACCCACTACACCAGCCTTTCAACAACCCCATGAAGGAGGCCTTAGAATCCCACACTGCAAATGAGGACACAGGCTCCGGGGGTGAAAAGACTGCCGGAGGTCACAGGTATCTTCTGGGTGTGCCTGGTGTGCTGGTACAGCTGGGGGTTTCCTAACAAAACCAGGTAGTTCTCTAGGACGTGAGGTTTTCTGGAGGAGGACGGGCACACGGTCACCATCATCTCTGAGTGTGGGCCAGCTCTCTTTCCCTGCATCCTCATCTAACTGCCCACACCCCTCTGGACCCCTCTACCCACCATGATGCCAGGCAGCTTTTGTCTCCCCATTTCTAACGGTCAGGAGCCCTTCTTTCTTGAGGCTAATTGATACTCTACTTACAACGTCAGCATATGGCTTCTCCATCACACCCATGAATTGGAGGAGCACTGAATCCTAGTGCTGGGTGGCGGGGTGGGGGGCCATCAAATGAAGGCCTTGTGGTTGTGTACAGGAGGAGTCCTGGCTCAGTCCCAGCTCTAACTTCACCCTTCCCAAGGCTCCTTACAGCCCACCTTCTGGCCCTGCACTTTTCCCGACCCCTCTTTTCTTTAAACATCTTCCTGCCCAAGGGCTGCTTGTCCACTTAGTTATAAGCACTCACAAAAGATTGTTAAATGAGCAATTGAGCGCAGGAAATGGAACCTTGCCTTGTTCCCTGAACATGGGTGGTGAAACTTCCCACCTCCCTGACCTTGCATGCTTCGCTCATCCACCCAGACACCCTCCCCCTTACCCCCCTCCAGCAAGCCCCTCCCTCTACATGCCCACTGGAGCTCGGAGCTTCTCCTGACCTCCCCCACCACCATGTGGTCTGCTCTCCTCACCCAGGTTGGGCTTTCTCTCCTGACAGGATGGAGACACGGTGAAGTGGGATCTTGCCACTCCCGATGCCACAGAGGGGCATGCATGTAGCTTGGCACAGAGGAGGTGCTGACAGGACTCTGGGTTCTCAAAGCTCCAGCTCCTGGACCTGGGCTGTGATGCCCTTGCTCCCTGGAGACCCCTCCTCATCTGTTCAGAAGCTGGGAACTGGGCCAGGCCCAGGAGAGGCAGTGAGTTAGACTCCTGCAAAAGCCATGTCACTCTCCAGGGAGCCCCATCTCCCACCTACGCAGCCTGGCAGCAGGGTTCCCCCCACTCACACCAGTGACCACAGCTCCTCCTGGGAACTCAGTTTTGCACAATGGCCCAGCTGCTGGCCATACACACAGTTCCAGTTCCCTGCCCAGAGTCTGACACCCAGGAATGTGGGGACACTGAGAAGAAGCTGTGGTCTGAGGTTGGTCCACACCACATGGCAGCCAGGATCGACACTGCCACTCTCCCGGGGCACATCTGTGTTGGGGGACAGGCACAAGGGCTGCGGGCAGAGCATGAGGAGGCTCAGACAGGTGAGCGAGGAGGACAGTCCAGGTGGAGGGTACGCAGGTCAAAGGCAGGGATGACATGCATTTGAAGGCCACAGACTACCCCAGAGAAAAGCCCAGAGGGCTGCTGTGGGACACCCATCACCCCTTTTCTCCCCTTCCCCTGCACCCCTCTCCCCAGCCAGCGCCGCTGCCGGCACCCGAGGAAGGAGGACTCACTTGAGAGAGCAGCGGGCAGCAGCAACCAGCCAGCAGGAGTTGGTGAGGCGGCGCCTCAGACATGCGAGCCCTGGAGCCGCAGGCAGGCTTGCCATGGCCACGGGCCCGCTGCCGCGTCCCGGCCGCCACAGACCTTCCCTGTCACCTTGGGCTTCCCGCGTGCACTGGAGACGCCCCTGCCTCCTGTGACAGAGACACTGGTAGTGCCCCAGGTGCCACTGCCAGGGAGGCCCCGTCCACTTCAGAGATGGGAAAACCAAGGCCAAGCGTCCAGAGGCCTACCAAAATGACAGCGTGCCACTGAGAACTGGACAGCAGAGCACAACTGAGCAAGTCGTGTGGGGATGAGGGCTCAGTGGTCTGGTGGGTCGGGCAGGGGGACCAAAGGCAGCCACAGCAGGTGACAGCAGCACCTCCAGGGTGACAGACATCCCTGAGTGAGCCTGCCTCACTCAGCACACCTCAGGGCCTGCTCTGCAGAGCCAAGAACTGCAGGCCTCAGAGGCTGCCAATATTATTTCTTCAAGATCATGGTTGCTAAGGGCTTGTGCCCCCTCCACGTCATCCCAGTATCTCAGGGAAATAGATTCACAGGCAGAACTCTGTGGTGCTGTGTGACCTAAGGAAAGTCACTCCCCCTCTCTGACTCAGGATCCTCCATTTCTAAAGAGGGAGTGGGCTAATGAAGACAGCCCTGGCTCTAGGACCCACACTTGGGAGGGCAGAGGTGTGCCCAGGCCCCCTGAGAGTGGGCATCCTGGTCTAGGGCCTGTGCTCCCAGGGCCTCGGGGAGGGAAAAGAGACCCCTGGGCCCCAGACTAAGGGCCACTTATTCAGCAGTCCCTGTGCTTTCCTCCAGCCAGCCTCCCAGCCTCAGGGCCGGAGCCGGCTACCTGCCCAGTTCACAGCCCCACCAAGGTCCTGGGGCGGTTCCCACCCAGAGGCCCCAGAGTGGGGGCCTGTGACCCACTGTGTTGAGGTGGTCTCTGGGGGCCTGGCTGGAGGGAAGGGCGACAGAAGACGAGGCACTCAGGCCCTGGTCACAGCCGCGCCCCCCTGAGGCCCTCCTGTGTAACCCGACCCCGCCCCGCACTGAGGCCCCAACGCACCTGCGGCCCCCGGAGCCAAAGGCTGCGCGTCAGGGGTCAGAGCGCCGCCTCCACCGGCCGCCCCGCGCCTGGGGCCCTGCTGGCCGGGCGCCGCCGAGGCCCTGGCGGAGGACCCCCCGCAGCGCCGGGGTGGCAGCGGGCGGCAGCAGCAGCCAGAGGAGCGCCGCAGGCCGTCCTTGGCCTTGGGGAGCCACGCCCCGTGCCCATTGTCAAGGTTGCTGACCCCCGCCTGACCCCGGTCTGACCCTGGCCTGACCCAGCCCTGAGCCTGGGCCCTGAGCCTGCCCTGGCCCAGCGCCGATCCCTCTCTGCCCTTATTAACTTTGAACAGCTGTACTGAGGTGTGATTTATATACCATGAAGTTCACTTATTACAAAGGACAATTCAATGATTTTCAGTACATTCTTATTTCTTTCTTTCTTTTTATTTAAATAAACTTTTTATTTTAGAATAATTTTAGATACATGAAAAACTTGCAAAGACAATGCAAAGAGTTCCCATATCCCCCTCACCCAGTTTCCCCTAATATTAAGATCTTATATTACCATGGCCCATTGGTCACACATTAATATTAACTGAAGTCCATTCTTTCTCTCTTTTTCATTGTTTAAAGTTTGAAGTGTACATTGATGGAGAAATCAACAGCTTCACAGATAAACAAAAACTAAAATATTTCAGCACCACCAAACCAGCTTTACAACAAATGTTAAAGGACCTTCTCTAGTCATCAAGCCATAAAAAAAGAGAAAAAGAAGAAAGTGAAAAACAAGACCTACAAAAGATTGCTTTGGCTGTTTGGGGCCTTTTGTGGTTCCTTATGAATTTTGGAATTGTTTGTTCTAGTTCTGTGAGGAACGTCGTGAGTATGTTGATGGGGGTTGCGTTGGATCTGTGGGTTGCTTTGGGTAGTGTGGCCATTTTGATAGTGTCGATTCTTCCAGTCCAAGAGCACAAGAAATCTTTCCACTTCTTTGTGTCATTTCAGTTTTTGGAGGATAGGTAATCTCTTTGGTTAAGTTTATTTCTGGGTATTTTGTTGCTTTTGATGTAATGGAAATGGCTCTGCTGGTTATAACATTCTGGTTTTTGAAGTGAAAAAAAAAGTGAAAGAAGGGCTGCAAATGGCAATACATCCTTCTTTCTTATCGGTGAGTTATATTCCGTTACATGTATGTATGTGCTGCATCTTCATTATCTATTCAACTATGGGTGTGCAGTAATGATGCTTCCATATCTTGGCAATTACAAATAATGTTGCTGTTAATAGCAGGGTATATGTATCTTTTTGAATTAATTCTTATTGTGGTTGGCTTTATTCCTTTGATAACTATATAAGCTTAAAAAGCTAAAGCTCTAAACATTCTTAGAAACAATGAACAGTACATACATGTAAATTTAAAATATATATGCAGTGAAAAATGATCTATCAAGGCATGAAAGACATGGAAGAAACTTAAAAGACATATTAGTGACTGAAAGAAGCCAGTCTGAAAAGGCTACAAACTGAACAATTCCAACCAAATGACCTTCTGGAAAAGGCAAAGCTACAGAAACAGTAAAAAGATCGTGGTTCCCAGGGGTTTGAGGAGAAGGAGGAAGGAATGAATAGATGGAGCACAAGGGATTTTTAGGACAATGAAATTATTCTGTGTGATGCTATAGTGATGGCTACATGTCATTGTGCATTTGTCAAACCCATAGAATGTACAATATCAAGAGTGAACCCTAATGTAAACTATGGACTTTTGTTGATAATAATGTGTCCATGTTGGTCATCGATTTTACCAAATATGCCACACTGATGAGGGATGTTGAGGGTAGGGGAGTGTATATGTGTGGGTGGGGAGGGCTATGTGTGAACTCTGTATTTTCTGCTCAATTCTGCTGTGAACCTAAAACTGCTCTAAAATAATTAATCTATTAATAAAGTTTTTTTTTTAAAGTTTAAGGTGTATAGCATAATGAGTTGACTTACATACATCATGAAACGATCATCACAATAAATTTAATGAACATCCATCAACGTGTATAGATACAAAATTAAAGAAAGAAAAGAATTTTTTCCTTGTGATGAGAGCTCTTAGGATTTACTCTGACAACTTTCATATGTAACATACAGTAGTGTTAATGATATTTATCATGTTGTATGTTACATCCGTAATACTTACTTATCTTATAACTGGGAGTGTGTACCTTTGACTGCCGTCATCCAGTTCCCCGTCCCCCCAGCCCCCGCCTCTGATAACCACAAATCTAACCTCTTTTTCTATGTATTTGTTTTTGAAGTATAATTGACCTACAGTACTGTGTTAGTTCCCGTTACAGAATAGAGTGATTTGGTATTTCTGTACATTTCAAAATGGTAACTGTAGTTATCACATGACACCACACAAATATATCACATAGTGACTGACTATACTCCCCACACTGTACATTTCATACCTGTGACTCATTTATTTTGCAACTGGAAGTTTGTACCTCTTAATTCTTCCTCACCTGTTGCTTTCCTCCTCCCCAAACCCTCCCTTCTGGCAACCACGTGTTTGTTCTCTGTATCTATAACTCTGTTTCTGTTTTGTTATGTTTGTTCATTTGTTTTATTTTTTTAGATTCTGCATATACGTGTAATCACACAGTATGTCTTTTCTGTTTTATTTCACTTAGCGTAACATCCTCTAGGTCTAGTCATGGTGTCGCAAATTACAGGATTTTATTCTTTACCAGATATGTGATTTGCAGTATTTTCTCCAAGTCTGTGGCTTGTCTTTTCATTCTTTTAACAGGGGATATTGAAGAGCAAGAGTTTTTAATTTTGATCAAGTCAATTTACCAATTTTTTCTTGTATAAATTATGCTTTTGATGTTGTATTAAGAGGTTGTGAAGATTTTCTCCTATGTTTCCTTTGAGAAATGTTAAGAGCTGCCTTTTACATTTAGATCTATGATCAAGTTTCAGTTCATTTTTGCCTAGTGTGATGTAAGTTTCCATTTCTTTGAGGGTTGTGTGTGTGTGTGTGTGTGTGTGTGTGTGTGTGTTGTTACTTTTCTTGTGGGTATACATTTACTTCCGCACCTTTTCTTGATTAAAAAAACAAAACAAGTTTCCTCCCATTGAATTGTCTTGGGGCCATTGTTAAAAATAAATTCATAGTAAAAAGTAAGGTTCTATTTCTGGACTTTTAATTCTTTGCTGTTGAACTGTGTTCCAATCCTTGTGCCAGAAGCCCATTGTCTAGATGAATACATGTTACAGTAAAATTTGAGATGAGGTAGTGAAAGTTCTCCAGCTTTATTCTTTTGCCAAACTGTTTAGACTATTATCATCCTTTGCATTTCCATATGAATTTTCAGACTGGCGGTCAGTTTCTACCCAAAAGAAGTCAGCTAGAAGTTTTATAGGGACTGCATTGAACTCAAAGATCAGTTTGAGGAAAGTTGCCTTCTTGATAAAATGAAATCTCCTGATCCATGAAAATCTATTTCTCCATTTATTTAGATCTCTAATTTCTCTTAGCAATATTTTGTAGTTTTCAGTATATAGATCTTGCATATCTTTATTAAATTTATTTCTAGGTATTTTATTCTTTTCTAAGCTATTATGAATGAAATTATTTTGTTAATTTCCTTTTCATATTTTTGTACCTAGTGTATAGAAATGCCATTGGTTTTTGTAACAAATATTGCTTCTTATTACCTTCCTAAACTCGTTTATCAGTTCTAGTCTGTTTTGCTATCTGCCCTGCACTGGTTTTTATTCATATTTGTATCCTCATGTCCAGTTTTCTGTCAACATGTACTGAATAAAGGAGACACTTTGCAAGAGTTAAGGTTTGAGCAAACTCTGGATTTTGCTGAATTTCAAACAGAAGGGATCGCCTTTGATATATATAGCCTGCATACTTTTAACCAATTAAGTAATAATTCTTTGAGAGCTGGAAAAATGTCCCCCAGCCCACTAGAAATACAATTTCTGAGGCTACAAGGAACCGCCTATGGATATATGAAAAGGAAAATACCTAAATGATGTTCATCATGGTCTTCACACGTAATCACAAAAAAATTAAGAGTCCAACATTGAAAGCATGATTTTAAAACTATCGTACACCCAAAAAAGAACCCATCGGCCTTTAACAACAATTAATGTAGAAGAATGTGTATGAAATAGAGTTAACTGAAAAAAAAATTAACAATTCAAAAATACAGATAAAACTTTGGAAAGATAGTCCTAAAAGTATTGAAAGTAATTGTTGTTGGTGTGTATTTCCTAATTTTTTTTTTGCTTGAACCTGGCTATTATCATATTGAGAAAACTTAATGTTAAAAAAATTATTTCACCTAAAAAGCTTGTGTGGAAGGGTAAATGGTACTATCTAGGGTGGTTGCTGACATACAGACACTCAGTAAATACTTTTGAATAAATATTTATTCAACATTGACATTGTTAAACAGAAAGAATATAACACTTATGTAATATTCAGAATATTTCTTCACTCTGTAATGATAGGTAAATAACTTGGGTTCTGGTTTGGAAACCCTAAAAATACACTGAATATATAAATGGATGAATCTTAAGTCTGATAACAGTTTAAGGAAAACAACAAGGAGCAAGAAAAACAATAAATAAAATTGCCTCCAAAATGGCAACTGTCTTTTTTAACATATGCATTAATACTGTGAGTGAGTCTGTCTTATGAGCGCGATGAAAGCTGCATAAGAGTCTTGTAGGGAAAATTATAGAGGAAAGACACTTAGAGGAGAGGAGGGAGAGGAAACAGAATGTGTGAATCCACTAATCTAACAGCAGGGACAGAGAAAGATTTTGAGCAAGACCTAGCAGAGGAGAGGAAGAGGAGAGACAAGCTACAGAAAAGACAGGCTGCCTGGAAGCTGAGCTGTGGGGACATTAGCTGAGTTGGGCACAGAGCAGTGCTTATACGATGGCCAAATGACAAAGGCCTGTTCTTCAAATATGAACAGGCTAAAACGAACAGCTGGTTCCGGAACTGACGGCACAATGTAGGATTACTAACTTTAACCTCAGACAGCACAATAGGAATTAATGGAGAAAAAAATTAAATACATCTGTTTTCACACAATTTTCTTTACACACATAAGTTAGATTTTTTTTCTTACTCTGGCATGACTTCCAAAGCCAAACCAGATCTCTGGTGGCAAGGGGATTTTTTACAGAAATAAAGCTCATGGAGCGTAAGAGGACTGCTCTTTGCTGTTGTGGCGGTGACACTCCACCTGTCTACCTGCAAGAAAATACATTTTGACTTTGAAAAAAAAGTGTTTAAAAAAAGGCTGGAGAGTTTAATATTTCTATTAAATTAAGGGGCCAGTACAAGCTCCCTGCAGTGGCTTTTTAACACCTACGATTTTGAGAGCTTTCTCACCAGAGAATACAGCCTAATAGATAGGTTTTTCTGACTTTCAAAGGTTATGGACTTAAAACCCATTGCCTTTTCTTTCAAATTCTATAGTTTACGTTTCTTCTTTAAATTGAGGGTTGAATTTTTGCCACTTCATTATATGTCTAAATAAATTACTTCTCCTTAAAAAAAATCATACTTTGTAAGTACAAAAGAAAGTAAAAGGAAAAAGGTCAATCGTGAGTGTGATAACTTTGAAATGTGCCAAGTGACAAAGGGTCAGCTACTCTGACAGCCAAGTTAAACAGGGCATTTTGGGGCTCTCTTTCTCCCCGTTCCCACCATTTCTCCCCAGAGACCCCTGGTATGGGTTTATGAACACCTGAGGGCCCCGATCTCCTAATTGTGTCTCGTGTTTAACTTGGCCATTTCACTGTCTAAGTGCTCCCCTCTCTCCTTCCCAGCTTTATAACTTGGCTCTTACTGAATACATCACACCTGTATGAAGTGGACCACTATCTTACAAGTGCTTTTTGCAGTAAATTTCCCAAAATCGGTTTTTATCAGGTAAAATGGCTGAGACGCTTTCAACCGAGAAGCACTAAAATGAAACGCCTCCCTAATCACTTAGGTTTCTGAAGCCTCTAGCAGCTCTTCAACCCGGGCTGACACCAAGCGCTCTCCTATCAAACCCGTAAAGTTCTTTCCAAGAGAGGATGAAGAGGTTGGTCCTGGTGACTTTTAAGGCAGCTGAGTCTCACGGCAAGTTCCCCCGACACGAGCGCCGTCCGCCGTTACCCTGACACCGCACACACCCGCGCGCTGATTTTTTACCTCTCTATGCCCACATCTTTCAGGCCCTTGCTCTAGATTTTCCCAGAATATGTGTGGCCCACGAGAATGGAAACGACCACAGAAACAACCACAAAAACTGTGTCAAGACACATGTCGATGATTCACCTCCTTTTCAAACTAAAACTTCTGTGCTTCAGGAAAAAGAGAGAGCGTTCTATTCTGCGAGGCCCTCCCCTACCCCATCCCTTCCCAGGAGAAGAAAGGGCGTTGTGTGTGCGGTGAGGGCTCCTTAATCGAGATCATGAAAACACATCGGCCAGGGAGGCGCGGGGCGCCCAGGTCTGCCCATCCCTTCCCCGGGCCGGCGGCCGAATCGGGAGCGACAAGGGCAACTGGGCGCCAGGACCCGGGCCACCGAGGAGGAAGAGGATGCTGCGCCGCCGCCGCCGCCGGGACCCCGCGGGCGCACAAGCCGCCCTTCGTCCGCCGCCGAGGTCGCAGGGCCCCCCGCCGCCTCCAGCCGTCACCCCCGTGCCCCTGCCCCGATTCCACGCCCGGCCTGCCCGCACCTCCTGTGGTCCTCCCGCTCCGCTGCTCGCCCTCCCGGCTCTCGGCGTCTGAGCGCTCGACCTCCCACGGCTGGCGGCCGCCCGCCCCCGGTTTCCCCGGGAGGAGGCTCGGGAAGGTGGAAGAGCAGGCGGCCAAGGAGGAGGAGGCCGCCACGTGACTCTCCTCACCACCTTCCACCACAGCCAACAGGTGGATAACTTCAGTGTCCCCCGTCTCCAACCTCCCCCCGCCGCAGCCAGCCAATGCACCCCCCAAAATCTCCCCACACGCAACCCGCAAACTTCTGTCTCCACCGGGGGAGACTGGTCGCCGGAACCCGTCTCGCAAAGCAAAAGACCAAAGAGGGCGGCTGGAGGAGTGAGGGGATGGTCAACTTTCTCGGAACGGCCAAGATGGGTGCCCTGCGCAGGGAGTGGGGGGCCGGGGCGATCCCGAGCCGGGTGCGGGCGGGGAGGAGGCGGCGGCTGTTGTGTCCTCGCCCTGGCGAGGCCGGAACCCCGGGCCATGCTTGTAATGAGCAGAAGCTGTTCACCCCTCTTCAAAATCACTTTTTTCTTCTTCCAGAGAAAGGAAAAAAGAAGCATCACACGGTTTTTTTATTCTCTGCGAAGACACAACAGAAACCTCTTCCTCCAGCCCAGATGTAGAGCACAGACGGGACTTTTCTCTTCCCCTCCGGATGATTTCTATTCTTTTTCCTTCTCCTTCCCCGTCCCCTTCCCCTTTGGTTGTCTTTTCCTGCCCACTGTTTACCGCCGCTCCACTTGGGGATCCTCCTCCCGTCTTCCCATCTTCCCCCAACACGTCCCCACCACCCCCGACACATCACCCTCATGCCACCTGCGAGTTAAACAAGGGAGGGGAGAGTGCGCGCCCCCGCGCACACATGCCTCGCGGCCACGCAGCCCTCGTTCTGCTACCCACAGTGACACTCATGGCTGGGGGAGGAAAGTGGGACTAGGGCGGGGGGGGGGTGGTCCTCCTTACCTTTGAGGGATCTCGGTTTCGCTTGCTTGAGGCGACGCGTCGTAAAAGCAAACATCTTGAGTTCTTTCAATTCAACCCTGTGAGAAACTACACTTCCTCGTGGCCGCGCGCCCCGCGCCCTCCGCTCGGCCTCCCTCCTGCCCTCGCTCCTTGCTCCGTTCCTCGCTCCGGCTCCTGCTCGCGCTCGCGCGCGGGGCTCGCGGCTGCCCGGCCTCCGCGTTCTGCGCGGCGGCGGCGGCGGCGGCGGCGGCGGCGGCTGCACCAAACTTTCCCAGCCTTCGACCCCCAACCCCCACCCTCAAAAAAAAAAAAAAAAAAAAGGAAACAAGAAAAAAGAAAGAAAGAAAAAAAGCTGAGAAAAAAAAAAAACTTTGCAGGACAACGTTTGAAGAACCGCCAGATAAACACTATTTCCACTTCAATCAAACTTCACATACTTAATTCCAATAGAAAAAAGGCTAATAAAAAGAAAAGCATTTTTTAAAAATCGCTTTCTCTTCTCAACAAAATTCCCTCCTGGGGAAAAGAAATAACAGTGATTTGTTTACAAAGGCAGTCGTGCTCTTGTTGTAGTTTGAGGGGGGACGGATGTGGGGAGAGGGGATCAATCCTGCAAGGTGATAAAAAGGACTTGAAAAGTCTCCCACCATCCAAGGCAGATGTGAAGGGGCAACGAAAATAAGCAAAGAGAAAAAAATACTTTTTTTCCCTTCCCATCTCCCCTCTCCTTTTTTTTTTTTTTTTTAAGTCACACTAAAGTAATTTTTTTAAAAAAGATAAAAACACCTCCACCCCGAGCCGGTGGCCCCTCAGGTGGTGTGCAGGTCTGCTTGTGTGCGGAAGGGTGTGTGCGAGGCCCGCGGCTCGGGGCGCCCGCGCTGGACCGGGGGCTCTAAAGTCTACGGCTGCCTGGGCGGCAGCGGCGGCAGCAGCGGCAGCGGCAGCCAGAGCAGGAGGAGGAGTAAGAGGAGGAGTGTGCTGCGTGCTACGCCCTCATCACAAACCTGCAAGGTCTCGGACTGCGCCGCCGCTCCCGTTAATAGTACAGGTAACAATGGGAAATGGAAGCAAGGGCCCCAAAGCCATCAGGATGGCTGCAGAGGGGGCCCCTAACCCGCAGGGACTCGCTCTGTACGCAGTCACTGAGGACATCATTGTCAGCCTGCCTGCACTCACTCACAGACAGAGGAGCAGGATTAAAAGGCGAGCTCGCGGGGAGCCGGAGGGTGGGGGGCCCTCGCCAAGACCCGGACTGGAGGCGTCGCCGCGGCGCGCGGACCCGGAGCCTGACGGCGGCCGAGCGCCCCGCTCGCTGCCGCCGCCTCCATCGCCCGCTCGCCCGCTCTCTCGCCCGCTCGCACACACCCGCGTCCCGCCCGTCGCCGCCGAAATGTTATTAGAGATGCGCGGCGGATCTCGGGGCTCTTCTGCTCTCTTTTTTCCTCTCTTGAAATTAAAGCAGAGGAGCATATGAAAGTGGAAAAAGCCCCCCCTCCTTCTGGCAGGATGGATGTAAAAGGAGGCAACAATTTGTCCTTGAGGGGGCAGAAAGGGGAAGCAATGCCTCGCCTGGCTTTGCCTGGTCGGGCTTTTAAAACAAAGTGTGGCGGTGCTTGTTGCCCACACTCGGGAAATCTTTTTCCAGGGCAACCACAGATCTGCCAAGTCTCTCTTATTGGAATCTTTTTAAAGGCAAGTTGCTTGGACTCTTTTTTTTTTTTTCTTTAGCGAAAGTCAGTGACGCTGAAGAATGTCGTAATGTGATTCAAAACAAGACAGCGTTCACTTCAATCCTTTAAATACTATTCTTAAATTAACATAGATCTCTGGCTGGAAGATAAAGTTTTCTTTTGGTTTAAAAAAAGAGCAAGAGATAAGAATATATGCACGTAAGAATATGCTAACAGGATGATAATTCCTAAAACACACTGGAATGTTTGCAGGTTGGTTGGATTTTTATTTTCATCAGAGTTTTGCTTTCTAACTTTTCACCTGCTCCCATCCCCAAGTAAGAAACTGTCACGTGTTAACTTCTTCTACCTTGTCCTAGGAAGAAGGATATTAAAATTTTGTTTGTTTGTTTCGCTGCTTGTTGATTGGATGTTTGTCAAGTCATAAATGTCAGAGAGGACTACCAAAATAGAGCTTAGGCCTGCAAGTCTTTGTGGAAATTAAGACATTCAGAATAGATTTAATTAATTACACAAATGGGCAGAATTTAATCTTAACCAGATTTTTAAAAATTCTCCATTCAGTAAAATTAAGATACAACTATTTAATTGAGAGACCACCTAGAGACATGAAAGCTTAATGGAAGTTGTTATTTTTCCCCCCAATCTAACCTTTAAACTGCTTTGACCCTGAAATAGATACAGCATATGTTTTCCCCAACGTCTTCATTATAATTAGATGAGTTTTCAGTACATCTACAGTAATTTCTAAAGTAAAATCATAGTTGCACTCAAATAAATATAATTCTGCAAGGCTGTGAAATAATAAAGCATAGGACTTTAGCTGCAGAATCTATGTTTGAACATTCAGGATTCTAGATTTAACTTTATGAGCATTCAGTTTCACAGAAATCCTTCAGAAAGGGAAAAAATGTATAAACTCCAAGTTTTCACATCGTTTCCTTTCATGTGGTAGCCGTATGTGTGCAGGATGCCATGGCGCCAGGTATGTGTGGTCCCAAGTTATGCGTGATGTGATCTACAATGCTGATAGCATCTAAACCTGTTTTTATTGGAATGTGAAAAATTGTTAACGTGTTACTGAAGTGTAGTCTAATTTAAGTTGTCTTCTGTGAGGGTTGATAGTTTTTCTTCTTCCTCTATTACTACTTTGTCTATTTGTGATGGTTCTTTCACCTCCTAATGTTAATATTTCTCTTGCATTCCTCTATAAGAGGTGGAATAAAGGTCAGGGAATGTAGCTCTGTTTCAAGAGTCTCAGATTCCAGTTTAGGATAGTACTATATAGTATTTCCAGGGAGAGTTAAAGTGCCAACCCCCAAAAAGACAAAAATAACGATTTTTACCTAAATCTCACATATTAACCTACACAGATAGTGAGAAATGTTTTTTGAAACATTTCTTTAAATACTTTAACTTCAGTATCGAATGGTGGGGGTGGCTGGGGGAAGGAATTACTCCTTATGGTAAGCATAAACTCCAAACTCCATCCATAAACCCAAAGCCACTATCTCAAAACTCTGAGTAAAAACATCACTTTGTAAATACTTGAATGTCCTGGTTGGTGATAGATAATAACACATAAAGGAACAAGTAGAAGGAATTTCACCAAAGTCAGGATAGTTGTTTTCCTAGGACTCATCAAGATGTCTGGAAGCCCAAATGCATTCATCGCACCTTTTGGAGGGTCTAGTATTTCTAGACCTGGTGGACAAAACCCCACTGGTCTCAGCATCCCTTGCCGTTGTGTGCCATGTGGGTTAGTCAGTTACGTGACATTGGTGAGCACTTGTCTTTCATTAAGCACTGCTGCGTAGACTCACAGTTACTTTCCATGCTTCATAAATAAACAGACATTAAATACGTACAATCTATTCAAAACATACGATGAAGGCAACACAGATGTTAAAGAAGGAAGATGGTCTTTTGTCAAGAGAATATAATTAGTAACTACAAGTATGTAAACATGCCTAATTAGTAAACATTTTTCTTACATAATAAAATTTATTTTGGGTATAGTGAACTGCTGTATGCTCAGTTACTTATCTTTCAGCTTTTAGGTACATCATTCCCATTTTAAAATCAAAACTAAAAATTACTATAATCAAAATGTCATACATTCAACAACAGTATATTGAACACCATTTTCCATCAAGTTGTGCTGTACACCAATTAATCTATGCAACATTTTATGAATAAATAAAAAAGATGAATGTAAGGCTTATAAATGTTAAGTATTATATACAGATAACCTGAATAATAGTATAAGGTTTAAAATGAGACAGACCCTCTTAACAGAGTCCCTCAGTCCCTTCATGAAGACCTTAAGCACCTATATAATTAAACTTTCCATCTCTTTTCAATGTATGATTTAGTTAACTTCCAGGTTTTGGGGCTTTGTTTGTTTGTTTGTTTGTTTGTTTGTTTGTTTTGCCTTACACTGACTTCCTAGCATTCACTTTTAACATATTTTGCACTTTTAAGAAAATCTTGTATCTGTGAAACAAATAATGCCTGGAACTGAGAACCTCATTTGAAAAAGATTAACTTTTTTTTTCAATTGCTAATTCCAGCAATCAAGATATTACTAAAGGAGTGATTAATGTTAAAGGCATTCTGTGTCTACGAAAACTGACCTCAAAGGAATTAATTACAGAAAACATATTGGGTACCAGTACAAGTAAATCTTCCATTTAAAATGTCAGTTACAAAACATAAATTTCTTTGTCAAGTTTTAAGTCAGTGTCAAAGTTGCAATCTGGAGTCTAAACCAATTACAAAGGAAATACTCTATTCATGATTTTATGAAACTATCCCTAACATATGGTTTACTTTCGTGTACTTATCTGTACTGTGTAACAATTTCATATTAACATTTTCAGATTGTTCTACAGACTGGTTCCAGATTTTTTAATTTAACTATTGCAAGTTTATTTCAAATCTAAGTGTAGTATCTGCCTGAGCATTATGCTGTGTTACTTCCCAGAAGCTTTCTTTTAAGGAAGATCATTTAGAAAGACCTTTTAAAGTTACATGAAGGGATGATGTTCCATCAAAAGCCATCTGAGTCTAGTGTGGAAGTGTATGTGCGTGTGTTTAAAATATCAGTGTTACACACATGAACATATTAAAGTTAGAACAATATATGAGGGGCTTTTCAGTTAACATCTGTTGACAGATGTTTATCAACATTTGTGCAAAATATCACTGATACATATGGGGAGGCAATGTTTTTAGTACACAGAAACGATTACCTATCCCCAGTTCCTTTACTTGTCCCCCATGTAATCCTCAGTAAATTACTGAGATCCACCCCCCATACCCACAACCAACCCCCCACCTCTAATCTATGACATGGGTAGCAGCATTTGACTACAAAAGCATTTAAGAACTTTACATGGAACAGTCTGTACTAAATATATAAATGTAGCAATGTATTTTGCCATTATGAATAATAAATACTGTTTCAATCTGTTTTTTTCACTGTCATACTAACTTGACTTTTCTTTCTTTGATACAATATGAGTCATTAAAGGCTCCTTTTAAAATTTGATACACATGCATAAGTACTTTTCTATATCGTGGTGAACTATATCAAGAAAGAAATGTTTTAAAAATGCACAGTATACATCATTCTGTTGTACTACACTAATGTAATTCACTGAAATTTAAAAATTTTAATTACAACATGTATAGAAACATTTAAAGCTCAGTGTTTGTCACTATCATCTTTTCCTTCTGAGGTTTTTATAACTACCCCAAAGGTCCTTGTTGATCCACTGAAACAATAAAAAAGGTGAAAAGATCCTTTCTTTACTGTAGAAGATGTGAAAAGAAAAGAGAGATCTTGCACTAGGATGAATAAAAGGTACCTTTGAAGGTATCTTTAAAAGGTGAGGCATCAACTCAGGAAAATAGATTGCAGCATATTAGAAAAACCAGGTGGGATTCATTTGAGAATTCGAAAGAATTTAAGGATATAGGTAAGTAATCTACTAACAAAAAGGAGCATGTATATACCATTGAAAGAGACCATAAAGGAAAAAACAGTTGATAGACATTGACTCTATCTTTTTAATGTCACTAATACTATGTATTTGTAGAACTTAGTGGCACAAATTAATCAGTGTAATCAGAGCTATAAGATTTATATATAGTGAAATTTAAAAAGGAGTAATATTTCTTAAAATAGCAAATTATGTTTCCCCCATGTTGAAAAATGTATAATAAATAAACTTTTTATGATATTGTATCTAGATAATGATGCCTATGGATAAATATTTTTAATTTAGATATTATATACAAGTGAATTAATTTTACATATTTGAAATAGAACCTGTGATTTGTTTTATACTCAAATTTTATATTGAACTTTTTGTACAAATAAGCACAAATGGGTATCTCTGGTTTTGCTATAATTTAACGATTATCATTAAATTTTAATATTATTAAAATGCCAGAGTATCTGATTAACACTGTAGTTCACAAAACCCAAAATATTGGTCATTAAAATCTGGACATAATTAAAAGAAATGCTATACCAATAAGTGGTAATTATCCTTAATAAAAAGAATAAAATTCAAATTTAAAAGTTAGACGCCATACATGGCAAAGGAAAATGTAACCATCTGTGAGAACCAGCTATTTGGAAGTTATTTTTTAAAATTACATTGATATCTCTCTGCTGTGATATAATGCTGGCAGAAGAGACAGCCAAAACGCATTTCTGAAGCAGGAAATCAAAAACACATCACAAACCTTTCAACTAGACTAAACACATTAAATCTGCTGATATTAGTAACTCTCACGAGGCTGCCAGGCTCAGGGAGCAGCAGCTCCTGACGGCTACCCGCTCCCTACCTCGGAACACACTTTTCTCAGATACTTTGCTGAAGAAAAGTGAACAAATATTCCATTGTTGCTGCAGTTTATTAAATGGTCCCTTGGAATTCCCTGCAGACACTGCTTAAACAAAAATAACGAATGGGACACCCATTTGATGCACAACACACATCTGAACTGAGAAGCAAAATACAAGGTTTCAAGTGACATAGGCCAGAACGCGTTTGAGCCTCCCGCCTAATAAATCGCTAAAACATCCTTTCTCTACACTGCCTTTGCTTTCATTTACTTCAAAATACATCGTATTAACTCTTCACCCATTTTACCTTAATTTCACCTTTAAATAGCAAAATAATATTTAAAAAATTTGAGGATCTGAAAAGTTCCCAGCCCCTCCCCCAACCAAAATACATATATGGGTCAGTTTCATGTGGACTTCTGTTTCCTGTACTGCCTTCTTATTGCGGAGGCTTTGTGAGATTTTATAGTATCTGGCATTTCAAAATAAGGCTTATGTTTCTTTTCTGTTGGTTTCACTTGAAGGGCAGATGTCTCTCTAGCATCAGTTAACTGTTTGTACAACATCTGACCCATTTATTCACATGGCCGGACTTACTCCTTTTAAGCTGCCTCCTCTGTTTACAGTGAGTTCTTTCCCACTGCTCACCCATCCGCAGCCCATATTTCTATCCGGTACAAGATTAAGGAAAAGGTGGGAACCTGTCTAACAAGAGCACACACCGCACTCTCAGGCAGGTACTCCTGGCGGCCCCCTTTCTCAGGAGATCACCATCACGAAAGATGCCACATGGAACTACAACAATTATAAAGGTGCTGGTTAGCACCTCCTGAAAACCCTTAGGCATTTAGAACTAAATGGTATTTACCTCACAGGGCACCTTCCCCTTGTTCCCTTTCCCTCCTCCTCCACCCCCTCCAACAAAAAACAGCCTTCTGTTTTCATTTATCATGAAGCTTTATAAAGTAACTGGTATTAAGGAAATGTACATGAATAATTTTCTGACACTATGAAATTGACAATGTTTGATCATTGCCATCCGTTTTATAGAAATTGTAGTTTCAAAGTGAAAAGATTTGATAATTCTAGTCTGAAGTAAAATTTCAAAAATGAGTCAGCTACAGTGAAGGAAAGACAAAGGAGGTGGGGAAAGCCCACAAAAACCCAGCAGAAAACCTTCGAGTAAAGTGTTTTATTTCCAATTGTTTTCAATGCCTGGCTGATGAGAGGGTCTAGGAGGAGACTGGTGCATCTCCCCTTGGCAGAACTAATTGTTTCCTTTATCACAATCATCAAATGCAGCCATATTAACCTCTCTGGTTATTAACTTGATTCTTACACATTAAGATTTAGATTTCATTCCCTGGGACCATCTATTAATGCTTGAATTTATGGCCACACCCTCTCTCAGTCCATGTTGGATTATTAAGGGGTCCTGAACAGAAATGGGAATTCCACAACGTGCAGGGGATTCTGGCAGTGGACCCATCATTTGTTATTTTCTAGTTTATTGTGATGTGTAGCTTGCATGAACCATGACAAATGGATTTACAGGCTGCACTCTTTAAAGAGTGGAATTTCCCCCCTAGTTTTATGGAGAAATAATGGGCATATATCACTGTAAGTTTGAGGCATACACCATGATGCCATGATTTACATATATGGTAAACCACAACAGGTTTAGCTAAAACCCATCATCACAAATAGATTCAGTGAAAAGAAAAGAAAGAAGAAAAGGGAAAAGTTTTTCTCCTTGTGATGAAAACTCTCAGGATCTGCTCTCTGAATGGCTTTCCTGTGCAGCACACAGCAGTGTCAGCTATAGGCATCCTGTTGGATGTCACATCCCTAGTGGGTACCTAACTCTGTAACTGGAAGTTTGTACCTTTTGACCACCTTTCTCTAGTTCCCCCTTCCCCTCCCCTCTGCCTCTGGTAACCACAAGTCTGATCTCTTTTTTTTTTTTTTTAATGTTTTTTTATTTCACACATAAGCGAGATCACACAGTATTTGTCTTTCTCTGATTTATTTCACTTAGCACAAGGCCTTCAGGTCCAACTATGTTGTCACAAATGGTAGATCTTTCTCGGTTCTTATGGCTGAATGACATTTACATATGAGTCTATATATACACATATGTATATGTCACAACTTCTTTACCCACTCATCCATCAGTGCACACTTTGCTGTTGCCACATCTTGGCTATCATAAATAATTCTGCCATGTGTTGAGGGTGCAGATATCCTTTTGAGTTAGTGTCTTTGTTTCCTTTGGATATATTCCCAGAAGTGGAACTGCTGGATCATATGGTAGCTTCTGTTTTTAATATTTAAGTGTCCTCCATTGATACTGGTATACTAATTTGCAATCCCATGAACAGTACACAAGAGTTTCCTTTTCTTTACAGCCATGCCAGCATTTGTAATCTCTTGTCTTTTTGATGATGGCCGTTTTCACAGGTTTGGGGTGATATCTCACTGAGGTTTTAATTTGCATTTGCCTAATGACTAGTGATGTTGAGCATCTTTTCTTGTACCAGTTGGCCTTTTATTTCATATCTTCTTTGGAGAAATGTCTATTCAGGTCCTTTACCCATTTATTAATTGGGTTATTTGGATTTTCGCTATTGAGTTGCATGAGTTCTTTACATATTCTGGATCTTAACCTCTTATCAGATAGATGGTTTGCAATTTTTTTTTCTCATTCTTAGGTTGTCTTTAAAAACAGAATTTTTATACTATTTTGTGGTAACATGCGTGTGACTATGAAAATGGTTGGTACTATAGAGAGGCTCTCCAAGTTATTTCCTGGAAGTGTATCAAAAAAGTCATTGAGCTTAATCATGAATTATACATTTTTAAGCAAAAAGATATGTCCCGAATTTGCTAGTATTTTTCTGTGATAAAATGTGATCAGGGTTTTTGTTTGTTTTTTGTCTTCTTTTTTAAATCAGTACACTGCATCTGTATCTGGCAGGTAAATGTGACTAAACAATGAGAGAGAAAATAGGTATTTTGGAATAGAAATTTCTGATATGGAAAGGACATTCTAAAAAAACGATATTAGAAATGTTTTCATCATTATGATTTTGTTTTTACTGAAAATGTTATGTTACCTACCAAAATATTTAAATCTAGAAACAAATCCAGAAAAAAATATTACCCATTTATAAATCTTCGAAGTTTCAGTGTTTTGCAGCCTGTTTAGTAAAATATAATGATTTCTGATTATTTTTTTAAATAACTGACTAAAACCAGACAAGATGAACATTTACTAACTGAATTTTGACAACAATCTTTCTGTAACTGGTATATAGGGCTGCAATTTTAATAAGTACAGCCAGGAATTTATGTCTTTCATTTGGACAGTCATATTTTAGTGAAGTGTATTTTAAACTGTGATGGTGACTAAAACAAAGTCAGACCTCCAAATTAATTATATCACTGTGTTAAAGCAAAATTAAAAAAAAAATGGATCATTATAATCATATTACTCTCATAAAAATATTAGTTCAATGTAATAATATAAAATGTTATTTACGTATAGTAATAATTTTCCCCGAGTGCAAAAATGTGTCCTGCATTTTTAATAAAGCAGATGAAAATATTTTTTGAAGTATTATTTATTTCAATCATGTAACATTTCCATTTTTGTGTGTGTTTTATAATGTGCATAGTATTTTAGTGGTGCATGATTTAACCTATAAGTGTAGAAACATTTTATACATATATTAAGGTATGCATGCTCAATTTTTTTTTACTGATGAGGAACAGTACCGAGGGGTAGGGACCGATGCTGTAAGTCCTTGATATATGTTTTCCTAATTAATCCTCTTAACAATTTATGAGGTACGTACATTCCAGTGGTAACATTTAACATTCCATCTTACAGATGAAGAACGAGGAGGACCGGAGACCTTCAGCAGGTCAATAGCTCACCCTTAGGCACAGGGTGAGTGGACAGTTGATTGGAAATTTGTAAACTCTAGCACCTGATGTCAGAGCCCATGTTTGGTACTAGAGCTACTGGACTAGGACAGCTTCTTAGTAGAGGACATGTTAAGAACCCAGAAGGGCTCAAGGTCAAGTCAAGCTGTGGTTGATAATAGTTACTGGTTGATGATTAGGTGCCAAGTTTTTACCTAAGGGCCCATTTCCTTACATCTTACTCTAATTTTGCATAGTATTTATTTCAGGCTCGGGTTGAGTGTTGAAGGGTGTACTGATTATCCGTGTTGTTCCCCTCTCCCATGGGAGAACCTACAGTCTGGAACACGAGGCACTAGCCAGAGTACCACAGCTCAGCTGTGGCAGCATTCTGTAATCGCAAGCAATGGATTTAAGAGATACTTCATTACTGTCCATATAAACTCACGCCCAAAAAAGTGACAGCACAATATGACACCTGTAAATCTTATAGTCATCCACAGAAATGATTGGGGGGAGGGTGATTGGATCTTTGCTTTATCATAAACATTTCCACAACATTTATACAGTCAATTTATGTACAATGCGTAGGAACTTCTGAAACTTGGGTTACTCTGACAGGCAATGATGTCTGCCATGGGGCCACTGTCGTCCATCACGTCACCATGTGCTCTTTAACAGGGAGATTGCTGACCAGACGGAGCATAATGACAAAGAGGAAAATGTTCAGATGTTACTATCTGCCGTGTCAGCTCACTGTCCACCGCCTGGCAAAGGTCAGCTTGTTACAGCGTCCTCATAGGCCAGCAAGCTGAGGCCACGTAGCTCACTGAAATAATCCCATCATTTTTATTTTATTCTTATTTTCAAAACATACCCAAAGGCTGCAAGCACTCTAATATGTCAAGCTTCAGGCAGCAGTGAATTTCCAAGGCAGGTATAAGCCTCTGAAACAGGGCCTTACAACGGGAAAACTGGCAGGCCCTTAACGATAGCTGCTCTAACAGGGGTCACTGTGACAAAAGCTGGCTTCATAAAACACAGTTTGGCCCAACTGGGCGGGGCTGCTTCAATCTCCAATAAGAATGATGTTCATCCTGACCCAATAATTTGTGCTTTTCAGATTGTTACACATTGGCAGTTTCCCAATGGGTTCCTTCTACCCCTAATGGAGGCTGTGGGATGAATCCAGATTCCTTGTTTGGGCAGCCAGGCCCCTGTGCCTGAGGTTAAACCAGTGAGTGTGCAGTAAGACCTGCCAGTGAAAGAGGAAAGACTCAGAGGTAGACTGAGGGGGAAGTGCCTGCTTCACCGGCCTTAGCGGTGGGGAGTCGGAGCCAGCAGGCTTAGAGGCCGTCAGACTGCGGCTGAGAGGGCAGGACGGCAGGTAGAGCCTGCGAACATCAACCACACTGTCACAAAGCCAGGGGGTCGGGCGTGGTGCCAAGCCCTAAGGGGACGACATAATTATTTCCCTCAAGGAGCTGATAGTTTAGTGAGAGATAAAAATGTCAAGAAATACAATTAATTTTTTTTTATTTTACCCCCCATTAGGGCAGGATAGGACGGGAGTGTTGAGTACCTTGATTTCCCGGTATCACTTACCACCGTATCACCCGCCTGTTCATCCGCCACCGGCCACCCATGTATCTACCCACCCACACATCTGTCCATTCATTCATGTGACATGTACTGAAGGTCTCCTATGTTGGGCCCTGTTTTCTTTCAGCACGCAACACTTTGCCTTCAAACCAGCATCTATTCCTGTTCAAAGTATCAGTGCTCTTCCCTTCGCACCTTCATCCTCACCACCTCCACATGCGGCATCTTTCTTCACCGTCCTAGTTGCTCCTACTTCCTCCTTCCCATTCCTGTAGTTCCCGCCCCAATACAGTCTCTTAGGTAATGAGGAGAGTGCTGACTGCACATAAGTGTTCGATGTTTGACTTGGAGCTGAATCCACTTACACACTGACAATTAGTGACCTGTCTCCCCATTTCCTGTCACTCTTCATCACATTATCCTAATTCATTTTTCTACATACCCCCTTTTGATGGCTTAATAATTAGTTACATGCATTTAGGGACCTTATTTTGTCCTCTGCTGACAAATGAACCTCATGCCTAGATGGATCGTACCCATTTTTATTCATGCCAGTAAATACTTACTGAGCGAATGCTTCCTCAAAATCAGCCCAGCCTCATTTCCTCCACGAAATTTCCCACGACCTCTGCCTCCCAGCTATGAATCATGAATACACACGTCCCCTGTGTTCCAATAACACCTAGAACATAACTCTATCAAAATGCTGACAAAAGCACATTCTCATCATGATTGACAAGTCAATCTGCCACCGTTGTCCCAAGAACCCGAGGGTGAGGATGTCCTCTCCCGTGTGAATTTGCATCTCCATCCCTAGTGCCTCTCACAGACTGATGTACATGTCTGCTGAATGATTTTTTAAAATAAGTGAATATTTAAATAAATGGATTACAGAAATAACCATGAGCTGCAATCATATTCACAAGCCTTGGCTACCAGGATAGTCAAAGAGTAAAAAAAATCATCACTTAAATGAGCTTTTGATCAATTTGGCTGTTACAACTATGACACTGAATGTAGACTTAATATTTTCAGTAGAAGAGATGCAGATGTTTGCATTAACATCTGTTTTGACTCAGGCCAAGAATAGGCTTGAGACCCCGAGTGTAATCGATGCTCTGAATCGCTGTGAACTGGAAGCCTTTCAACCAGGATTTTATTTGAGCCATTCTCAGACCCTCAGACTCAAGAGTCCCCTTGGGATTTAGTGGGAAAGCACCTGCGGGAGGAAGGAGAGACTTGGGAGCAGCAGGTGCCCTGAGAAGAGTGTAGCTGACTAAGATGACACAGACTTGAGTAAATGTCCACAGTTTACTAGAGCTGGGGTTTCTGTCTTCTGTCTTCTTCTCCTTGGCTCCCGGGTTCAGCCCGGACTTGGGTAGAGCAGACTCAGTAACCGGAGGCACGATCTTCCAAGGCAGAGTCTCAAGCACCTGCATGTGACTTGTACTTGTGTGAAAGCTGCTCTTGCGTCCTTTCTTTCTTTAACCTTCCCCTTCCTTCCTTCCAACCTCTTTTTCCTCTGATACTCCGTTTGTTGAGTGCCTAATATATTTTAGACCCAGAGCCTGGCCTTGCAGAGGAAAGTCTGAGTATTTGCCCCCAAGAAATGGATGATCTAGTTGGAGAACTAATTAAGCACACATACAATAACAACTCAAAGGAGTGTGAGATACGTGTCATCAGAGCAGTTCTGAAGAGCTCGTTCACAGAAGAAGGCATATGAGGGGCACTGGGAATACAGTGATAATTGAGGTATGATCCTTTACCAGCACAGTAATTTTCCGCCTATCGAGAAAGACTGGCATGTAAATTTATTATTATAAAATTAGCAGTATTAGGAACAGTGCTCTAGAAGGACAGATGAGTAGCATCTTACACAACTGGGGACTCAGAGACGGCTTCGTAAAGGGATGACTCCTGAGCGACACCATTGTTGATTTACTGAGCTGTCACGTAGCACTTGATATGTGCCAAACATTGTTCTGGACACTGTTCATATATTAGCTCATTTAATCCTCACAGCAATCCTATAAAGTCAGTACCATTATCACTTCCATTTTATCAATAAGAAAACAGACACAGAGAGGCTAAGTAACTTGTTCAAGGTTGCACAGCTCATAAGTGTTCAAGCTTGGATTCAAGCCCAAGTAGTTTGGTTCTTGAGTCTAGTAACTGTGCTACGCACCTTCCAGCATTCACAAACAACACAGGTAAAATTTGAAGGCAAACAATAATCTGGCAAAATGTTTTTATCACACAACAGTGTTAATGCTATACAAATTTTTTTCAAATTACTTATAAAAAGTTAAACATTCCAATAGAAAAATGGGAAAAGAACACTAAAAGGAAATTCATGAGAGATATAAATGATTACCACATATGTGGGAATTTTTAACCTCACTAAAAAGAAACACAAAATAAAACAAGATTCCTGTATTACCCGCTAAACTGGAGAGTTTCATTTAATTATTGCTACAGCATTTCTGAGAATAATTTGGCAATTTAAGTTAAAAGCCTTAAAGCAGTGCATATCTTTTGATTTAACAAATACATCTTCAAAAATTTATATAAATGAAATTTAAGTTTATGTTCAAACAATTTCATCAATAAGGATAATATTTATCACAGTATTGTTTATAACTATGTAAAATTAGACTCCAAAGTTCACAGAAGTGACAGGTATCAAATTCAGTAAAGACAAAATGGCCAGCATATGCCCCTTGCAAGATGTGATACAGGGAAGGATACACTGTTGCTTACATAGTGCTCCTGCCACGTGTTTAACCTAGGTCTAAATACGAGTAAATAAATTCAGGCTATGGGTTACTCTACAACACAATTGGCCTGTACTGTTAAAGTTTCAATGTCTTAAGGACAAAAATAAAATTAAATTAAAAAGGGAGGGTGATTATTCTAGCTTAAAGGAAACTAAAGAGACAATCAGATATGACAAGTGAAACGTAATTTGATCCCAGATTTTTGAAGATTATAAAAGGTCATTTTGGTGCCAATCAAAACTACAGTGATGAATCACCTCACACCAGTCAGATGGCCATTATTCAAAAGTCTACAAATGATAAATGCTGGGGAGGGTGTGGAGAAAAGGGAACCTACTTACACTGTTGGTGGGAATGCAGTTTGGTGCAGCCTTGTGGAAAACAGTATGGAAATTCCTCAAAAGGCTGAAAATAGACTTACCATATGACCCAGGAATCCCACTCCTAGGCATATATCCGGAGGGAACCTTAATTCAAAAAGATACATGCACCCCAATGTTCATAGCAGGACTATTTACAATAGCCAAGACATCAAAACGACCTAAATGTCCATCAACAGATGACTGCATAAAGAAGTTGTGGTATATTTATACAATGGAATACTACTCAGCCATAAGAAAGAATAAAATAATGCCATTTGCAACATCATGGATGGACCCGGAGAATGCCATTCTAAGTGAAGTAAGTCATAAAGAGAAAGACACCATATGATATCAGTCATATGTGGAATCTTTTTTTAAAAAAAGGACAAATGAACTTATTTACAAAACAGAAACAGACTCACAAACATAGAAAACAAACTATGGTTAGAGGGAAGGAAGGGGGAAGGGATAAGTTGGGAGTTCAATATTTGCAGATACTAACTGGTATATATAAAATAGATAAGCAAGTTTATACTGTACAGCACAGGGAACTATATTTGATACCTTAGAGTAGCTTATAGTGAAAAAGAATACGAGAATGAATACATGTATTTACTGAAGCATTGTGCTGTACACCAGAAATTGACACAACATTGTAAACTGACTGTACTTCAATAAAAAAAAAGTAAAAAACAGAAGGTCATTTTGGGATAACTGGGAAATTTGGTCTGGCATGTAAGGGGCTTGGAAGTCACCACTCCATCCTAATAAGTGAAAATCCCAAACACACACAATTTAACAAGTTTTATAGATCTGTAACTGAAGGAGGGTCACATGGCATACTGCTGCCCCCTAACTGGAGAGGCAGACAGGTAGAGACAGAGAATCAGGACTTACCAGAGCAGGAAACCGGTGAGCGGAAAGCTCCACAGGAGCCGGTGCCAGGGTAGGAAAACCTGAACTGTAACTGACAAATTGCTGGAGGCTCCACGTGGGCGAGTCTGAGAGTCAAAACTCCAGGGGGGTCCCAGTCCCAGGGCAGCCTTTCAGTTTTACCTCCAGGAGCTCAACCATGTTCTCACGTTGACTATCAGAGAAAAATTCCCTCTTGATTCTAGCAGTGGGAGAAGAAAAGTAACAATTTTGAAATACATCAGAACATTCTGTTCTTCTCAACAAGGTCTGCCCACAGAAAAAGCTAGTTAACCAGAGCATAAACTGCTGGGGTGTTTTCAGAGCATAAATTACGTGGGGGGAAAGGGACATACTCAATTCCTGTCCCACCTGGGGGAGGAGGGAGGCGTACTTAGAAACACTTGTGAAGTTCACAGCCCAAAGATAGGTTCACTAGAAGACCGAGGCCTACTCAAAGGACTGTGTAAGTGCTTCCTCGCCACCCACACCGCGCCACCACATCACTAAACGCCTGTTTGCAGCAGGTCCTTCTACTTGGTCCATCATGTCCAGCTATCAAAGAAAATTTGCAAGGCGCACCTAAAGGCAAAAAAACACAGTTGAAAGAGAGCAAGAATCAGAACCGAACTCAGATACGGCAGGGATGTCAGAATTTCAGACCAGAAACTGAAAACAACTAAGATTAACATACTCAGGGCTCTAATGAATGAAGTAGACAGCATAAAAGAACAGCTGGAAAATGCAAGCAGAGAGGAGATTCTAAGAAACAATCAAAAAGAAATGCTACAGATCAAAAACACTGATAGAAATGAAGCCTGCATTTGCTGGTCTCATCAGGAGACTGGATACAATTGAGAGAAAAAGAACTCTCCAAGGTGGAGGATATGTCAATAGAATCGTCAAAGACTGAAAAAGCAAAGAGAACAAAGATTAAAAAATTAGGACAGAATATCCAGGAACTGTGGGACAACCACAAACAGTATAATGTACCCACAATGGAACTATCAGAAGGAGAAGAAAGAGAGGAAGGAATAGAAGAGATATTTGAAGCAATAATGGTGAAGAATTTCCCCAAATTAATGTCAGACACCAAACCACAGATCCAGGAAGCTCACAGAACGCCAAGTAGGATAAATGACAAAAGCTACACCTAGGCATATAATTCTCAAACTACAGAAAATCAGAGATAAAGAAAAAAATCCAGAAAGAAGTCAGAGGAAAGAAATACCTTATCTATAGAAGATCAAAGATAAGAATTAATACCCGACTTCTCAGAAACCATGCACGCAAAAAGAGAGTGGAGTGAAATATTTAAAGTGTTAGGAGAAAAAACCACCAACCTAAAGCCAATCTGACATTTTTTGTATGGATAATGGTATTGCAGTTAAATAGGAGAATGTCTGCTTAGGAGACAGATGCTGAAATAGTACGGGATGCAGCATAATAACATCTGCAGCTTTACTTTCAAATGTACAGATGAATGTTCTCAATTAGTGAATTTAAAAAAATAGATATACTGTGTTTATAGTAACTACAATAGAAAATTACCTGTAATATGAACAAAATAGACTGTTAAATTATAAAAACGGCATTTTCTGATCTGAGGTCTGTAAGACACCACTTCCATCTCTCTCAAATCCAAAGCGCTGCCCATCTTAAGGAGGAAATTGTTAATTGAGCAAGGCAATATAGACTGTAAAGCTAAGCGATTTAGTGATAATAGTTTAGACCCAGCAATCCCAGTCCTATGTATTTACCCCCATGAAATGAAAACATATGTTTTCACAGAAAAACATGCATACAAGTGTTTATAGACTCTATTTATAGTCACCCCAAACCAGCTCCATCCCAAAAGTCCTCCAATAGGCGGATGGATAAACTGTGTTGCATTCGTGCGATGGACACTACTCAGTGGTAAAAATGAATGAACTGCTATGTGTGCAGCAAGATGAGTGAACTGCAAAAGCATTACACAAAGTAAAAGAAACCAGATTCAAAACATTACATGCTTTAGGTTTCCGTTTATTTATGACATCCTTGAAAAGACAAAACTATAGGACAGAGAACAGACCAACAGTTGCCCTTAGTCAACTACAAAGTGCAATCTCTTTACTCACGAGAGAGATTTTCGGGGCGATGGGGCTGCTCCATGTCCTGATTATGATAGTGAGTGCATAAACCTATACCTGTGTTAAAATTTTTAGAATTATACACTAAAAAAAGATCAAGATTACTATATGTTAATTAGAAAACAAAAAAGGAAACAATAAAATTCTGTAACACTTGAATTTGAAATTTTTGATAGAACGCTCAAAGACAAAAGAAGTTAAATGGATGATAAGAGTATATTTAAATGACATTGTAATATTATCATCATCTGTAAAAATTCATCATGTTGTACACTTATGATTTGTACACTTTTCTGAATGTGTGTTACACTTCAATAAAAAGTTTAAAAATATAAACAGTTTGCTCTAGTAGATGGGTTCCTTTACAGGTGAAAATAACGCTTTGATTGAATAATATGATAGAAACATCCCCTGCAGGTCCAGAGTTATGGCCTGATTTCAAACAACTGTAATCTTCTTTTTGTTGCTTCAAACTTTCCCTCATTTCAGGGAGGAGAAGGGGCATAACCACCACCTTTCTTGGCGTGAAGACATGACAATTCAAATACTCTGCTCTTCTGTTTCTCACTTAAAATATCACGTGACATCTGTGTGTCTGCTGATCCTGCTGACAGAGCAACGGCCACTTCCTTTCACTCTGTGAAAACTTACATTATTGCCACGTGCAAGTTGGACTGGGAGTGCTGATCTGGCCAAATAACTGAGTCTCAGTAAAATGCCTGATGATCCACTTATTCTAGAGTTTAATCATAATGCAGTATGTCTTGTATTTATACCATGCTTTATATTTTTGAGGGGAGGAATGGAGGAGTAAAGGAAGAAGAGATTTATTGAGTGTTTATTAAATGCCAGGTATGGTGTTCAGTGTTTTATATTTGTTATTTCATTAAATTCTCACAATTATCAATTTAGCTCAGGTTATTATCCCCCCCTTTTTTTCCACAAATGTGGGAAGTGGCTAGATTTTTCCAAGGTCTCAGAACAGGAATGACATAACCAGGACCCAGCTTGGTGAGCTTCAGAACCAGAATTAGCAAGGTAGCTATCGCCCCAATTCCTCTGTGGTGGCAGGAGGCCGTCCAGACCAAAAGTGCTCTCCACGATGAGGACAGTCGCCCCTCGGAGGCTGACAATACCTTTTGTCCTCAGAGATCCTGAGGCTAGTGTATGTGCCCCAATGTAGGGTGTGTTTGCTCCCAGGGAGTGACTACACCAGTGACTGACCGAGGCCATTAGTGTCAATACCATAGTACCTCAGCCTCAGGAACGCCAAACTCCATAAACATCCTATTGCTTCCGACACTCAGCCTGAATTCTGCGAAGTGATGGAAATTTGCCTTCAGTGACAACCTCCTCATCACAGGACTTGTGGACTCACATCCTTGGATTTCTTCCATGGACCAATTCCAGCTGGCCTACGTTTTGAGGGTTTATTTCAGATACCTTCCAGAACTTCGCCATGAAGAGACAGCAGGAGTCCTAGAGGGCTGTCATGGCAACCCCTGGACACCATCTTCAGAGTGCCCCGCGGCTGTTGGGCCAGATTTTGCACAGTTACACTTACACACGGAAGGCAAGCTCTTGCACAGGCACCCAGACCCCAGTAAACAGATCTAGTTTGATCACGCTAAGACTGCTGGCAGCAAGGTTTTAGGGAGCTGCTGGCTTCCTGGCGGCTGCTTGCCATATTTACGTGGGCCTGTACCTCTAGAGCCAGTGGGGAGTAAACAGCTATCCAACACTTGCATTTTGTCACAAAAAACTTCAGAGTTAAGTTTTATAAAGGCATTTCATGAGAAATTTGTATCAGTTGCCCTTCTCTCCCTAGAGTGAAGAGAGAAGGCTGAGGATGTCAGAGGTTCTCATTTTCATTTCCTCTGCCTCATGCACCGCCCTTGAAACAACGGCAGCACAAAGCCCAGCTACGCAGCATCCGCCTCCAAGAAGGGCAGCGCTGAGCCTGCCCAGCACCTTGTGCGGTGGGCATTTGTCTAGCGTGGTCACTGCAATTTTTACTGCGTCTCACGATGTGCACAGATGTGCTCGGTAAGCGTCCCAAGAGGAAAAGAGACTCAATATCCTTGTTCCCAAATGGCACTGCCTTATAGAATCACTTTCTGGACTACCTCCTTTGGGATCCTTTAGGCATTTAAAGTCTCTAGATTTTAGTGTTTTAACAAGGGTTTAATTACTAAGGTAAGTGTATGCACCTGCTAAGGCATTCCTAATTATTTGATAATGGTGCAATCTTTCTCAATACAGCCAGTTTTGTGGTGTAAGCTACACTAACGAAGCACACTGAGAGCACACATTCCCCCAATGTTGGGGAAGCATATTTAAATTAAATAAATTTGCAAAGGGCTGAATTTTTACCACTGGCCTCAACAATTATGCATCAGCATCTCATGCTGGAAGCCAGTGGGCATGGTGTCGGAATGAGACACACTTCCCATTACTTGTTCTCAAAGTGCCTTTCAGAAAAATTGTCACTCTTAAAATTTTATCCTTTCCAGATTGTTTTACATACCTCTCCTTGTTCCACCTTTGTCTTGAAAGGAAGAAAGAAAGAGAGAGAGAGAGAGAGAGAGAGAGAGAAAGAAAGAAAGAAAGAAAGAAAGAAAGAAAGAAAGAAAGGAAGGAAGAGAGAAAGAGAGAAAGAGAAAGAAAGAAAGAAAGAAAGAAAGAAAGAAAGAAAGAAAGAAAGAAAGAAAGAAAGAAAGAAAGAAAGAAAGAAAGAAAGAAAGAAAAAGGAAGGAAGGAAGGAAGGAAGGAAGGAAGAAAGGAAGAAAGGAAGAAAGAAAGAAACCCTAGCTTACATCTTTTGCTGTTCACTTGGCAGCAGTTCGCAGAAGCGCTGCTTGGACAGTGCTTGAGCAACCACTGTAATAATCAGAGCTGACATTTACTGAGTGCCTAGGCTGCGCCACACACTGTTCTAAGCCCTTATGCACCATCTGGCTTAATTCTTACACCAACCCAGTGAGGGAGCTGCTGTTCTGATTATCTTCACCCTATAGTTAAGGATGCCTTGAGGCGCAGTACAATTAAGTTAGCTGTCCAAAATATTAAGGCCAAAATATTAAGCGGTGGAATGGGACTAAAATCAAGACTTTCTAACCCAGAGCCCTTGCCCTGTATGTTTTCACACCAGTTGCTGTGCTAAGAGCATGCTCCTCGCCCTGCTTCATTGCCAGGCAAGCCCCTGTTCAGCCACTAAGATCCAACCTGGGCAACGTTTCCTTGAGGCCGCATTCAGTGACCAGCTTACCCATTTCCACAGTCCCTGTCCTCCTCCACAAGGGCGGCAGGAAAGATCACACACAGGCTTTGGATTCATATATCTGGGTGAGGTCGCAGTCACCCCACCTAACCGTGGGAGTGTCAGCAAGCTGTTTCACCTCTCTGAACTTGTCACTCTGTATTTTAGTTTTTTAATTCCATGTCACTCAAAGTGCAACTCTTGAATCAGCAGCAGCGTCACCTGGGGACTTGTTAGAAATGCAGAAAGTTGAGGCTTTTCCCAGACCTACAGGCTTTGCAGGGGGCTTGTTTGCAAGCCTGAGGAAATTCTGATTTAATGATGTCTCTGTGAAGTGCGAGTTTGCTGAGGACGGGGATTGCTCCTGCTTGCCTTCTGTAGGCCTAGCCCCTGGCACTGTACCGAGAATCTCCACTAGAGATTTGTCTGGGGGATGGGAAAGTGGATGGATGGGTGGATGGATGGATGGATGTACGGATGGATGGATGGATGGATGGATGGATGGATGGATGGATGGAAGTACCCCAGGGAAAGGTACTTGGCTGGGTTGGGAATCTGGGTTGGCTGTGGAAGGATCTTCAAGGTTTTAGATACCAACAATTACCTCTGCTTAATGTGTTCAGCTGCTGAGACAAAACCCCTGTCCTGGGTTTAAAAAAGCCTCTCTTCCCTCTTCCATCTCCCCAGAGCTTTATAGGAGTGGTGACAACCAGGGCCCCTGTAGACTTGCTTTAGTGCCTTCTTTTGGATTAATAAAATCTTTTTATCAGTCTCTTATTGGTTACCCAAGTGATGGCACCTTGATTTATTACAGAATGATACAAATGATCGCTTTTACTACTTCTCTGATAATACTGGAATCTTAGAACTCATTCATTGCATTTATACCCCTTCAGGCTTTTGCACTTATGTTGCATGTATTTTAATTCTATATACATTTTAAACCTCACAAGACATTACATTGTTATTTTATGGAGTCAGAATCCATTCATATTTACTCACATGTCTACATTTTCTGTTGCTCTTCATTACTTTCCACAATTTCGTGTTCCCCTCTGGGATCATTTTCCTTGTACCTGAAGAACTCTCTTTAGTATTTATTTTTTAGTGCAGGTTTGCAGGTGATAAATTCTGTTTTGTTTGCTTAGAAAGCATCTTTATTTTACTTTTATTTTTGAAGTGTATTTCTGATGGTATAGAATTATAAATTTGCAGTTATTTTCTTTTAATACTTTAAAGATGTCAATCCATTGTGTTCTGACTGCCATCATTTTGGGGGAAATGTCAGCTGTAAATCTTTTTGTTGCCCCTTTGAATGACTGTCTTTTTTTTTTTTTCCCTCTGAATGCTTTTAAGATTTCTCTTTGTCTTTGGTTTCAGCGATCTTACTATGATGTTGTCAGTGTGGCTTTCTTTACATTTGTTCTGCTCGAGGTGCACAGAGCTTCCTGAATCCATGGGTTGATAACGTTCATCAGTTTTAGGGACTTCCTGGCTATTATCTCTTCAAATATTGCTTCTACGTCATTCTCTGTCCCCTCTCCTTTTACGATTCTAATTACACAAATGTTAGATATTTTCAGAGTACCATATGTTTTCTTTTTTTATGAATATGATAATAAGAGGTAGGAATTGGAAAGGTAAGCTGAAGAATCTGGGTAATTAGCATGCTGCTTTCTTCATTTTTTAAATTTAATTTTTTAATTCAACTTTTAAAGGTTACACTCTGTTTACAGTTATGACAAAATATTGGCTATATCCCCTGTGTTGCACAGTACATCCCTGTAGCCTCTGTTACACGAGTGCCATGTGTTTTCAATGCTCTTTTCCTGGTCTTTCTTTTCTGTCTTTTCTTTCCATGTTTTGGTTTAGATGTCCCAGTTCACTGATCCTGTCTTCCATTTTTTCTAATCTACCATTTAACATCGATTGAGATTTCAATGTTTAGCATTATGTTTTTCTATTGAGAATTTTCAATGATCTTTATTATAGACTTAAGTCCCTGGTGAAAATTTTTGTTATTTTATTTATTTTGTTCATATTCTCCTCTCTGTCCTTCTTAAGGATATTATTACGTTATTCTGGATAACTTGTGGATTTGTTTCCGTGGTCTATTGTATTGTTTCACTTGGTCTTTGGTCATGTGGTTCTGCCTGTGTGTGTGCCTGATAATTTTTATTGAGTGATGAACATTATGTATAAAAACAGAGAAGTCCAGGTGATGTTATTCCTTCCAGAGAATGTTTATCCTCCCCCCCACTAGGCAGATGGAGTTGTGGCCGATCACCTTACACAGTCAGCAGCTAGAGGCTGGATTGCAGTCCTGTAAAGTCTCAGCCTATTTCTAGTTTGCCCCTGGTTCTCTAGGATTTTCAACTAAGAGCCTGGTCTGTTCTGCAGAGCCCTTACCCTGACAGATTTCAAACCCTAATTTTTGTCTCAAAACTAAAAATATGTCTACTCTGCTTTTTCAGAGGCTTTCTGCTTAGGTTTTTAGCCTCATACCACACACAGCCCCAGTATTTGGCAAAAGTGCTGAGGAAGAAACTGGCCTTCTGCTATGCTTGTCTGCAAGTTTCTGCCCAAAGCTCTGCTAGTTTTCCTGACTTCCAGCCTAGATTTCCAGCCTCCTGCCTGTGTTCAGAATTAGCAAATGCCTCCAGGGTAAACACAGCTGTAGAAGGGAAGCTTACCTTTTGTAGCTTCGTCCCTTTCTGGAGTCTTGGCCTTCTAGTTCTCATTGCCTCAGGAAGCCTCTAATGTCATCAGATGACTTCTCAATTTTATGTGATTTTTTTTAGTAGTTCTAGGCAGGAATACTGGTCTTGCATGAGACTATTCCTTTCTATTTGAGAGTAAAAATTTGAGCCTGTGTCTTTTTATAGTCAGTAACTAAGACAGGACCTAGAATCTAGAAGGTATTCTGTAAATGCTATATGAATGAATGAATGAATAAACAATTGATTGAACTTTCTATTTTCTATTCTAGTGAGAGATCAATTAACCCATTTATTTCAACAATGTAGATAATCCAAAGATCTTTTCTACTTGGTTTTTAAATGTCCTGTTTGGTTTTTTAAACAGCTTTATGGAGGCATAACTGACATATCACCAACTACATATACTTAAAAGTTTACAGTTTGATTAGTTTTGACCCATGTATACACCATGAAACCTTTACCACAATCAAGATAGCAAAGAGATCCATCGCCCCCAGAAGTTTACTCATGTGCCCTTGATCATCACTCCATCCTGCCTCACCTTGCCTTCCCATTGCCACCCCAGGGACCGTTTTCTGTTTCCTATCACTATATATTGGGCCCTTATTATCCCGAATATTTATAGAAATTATTCCTTTATTTGAAAATTTATAGAAACAATAGTGATGTCACCTCTTTCATATGTGTCTTTTCTGTTTTTTTCATGATCAGTCTGGCTAGAGGTTTATCAATTTTATTGATCTTCTCAGAGAAATCACTTTTGGTTTATTGATTTTTCTTTATTGACTTTCTGTTTATTTATTTACTTATGCTCTGATCTTCATTATTTCCTTTCCTTGGTGTACTTTCTATATAATTTTCTCTTGTTCTGCTTTCTTGCAGTAGAAGCTAAAATCATTGATTTGAAAGCTTTCTTTTTTTCTAATATAAGTGTTGTGTTGCTATAAAATTCCCCTTTTAAGCATTGTTTTATTGCATCCCACAAATTTTGACATGTTGTGCCCTCATTTTCATTCCATTCAAAATAGTTTCTATTTTCTCTTGATCTTTTCTTTAATCCTTGTATTATATTTAAAATGTGTTAGTTTCCAAGTACTTAGGAATTTCCCAAATGTTTTTGTTGCTAATTTTTAATTTAATTCTACTGTTGTCTGAGAACATACTTTATATGAATTAATTTATCCTAAATTTATTGACTCTTGTTTTATGGTCCAGAATATGGCCTGTCTTGCTAAATGTTCCCTATGCACTTGAAAGGAATGTGCATTCTGCTGTTTTTGGGTAGGGTGTTCTATAAACATTAAGTCAAGTTGGTTGATTGTATTGTTCAAGTCTTCTGTATCCTTACTGAATTTCTGTCTAGTAATTCTAGCAATTACTGAGAAAATGGTTTTGTAGTGTCCCCCTATAATTGCAAGTTTATCTATTTTTTTCATTTCCATCAATTTTTGCTTCATGTATTTTAAAGCTCTATTATTAGGTACAGAAACATTTAGGATTGTTGTATTTTCTTGATGAATTGACCCATTTACCATTTTTAAATTACTTCTTTTATCCCTAGTAACATTCTTTGCTCTGAAATTTACTTCATTGTTATTAATATAACCACTCCAGCTTTCTTTTGATTCACATCAGCATGGTGTATATTTTTCTATACTTTTGTTTTTAACCTATTTGTGTCTATATTTAAAGTGAGTTTCTTGTAGGCAGCTGGGTGTTGATTTTTTTCAATCTAATCTAACTATCTCTGCCTTTTAATCTGGGTTTTTAGATCATTTACAGTTAATGCAATTATTAATATGGTTTGACTTAAGACTATTTTTATTCTATTTGTTGCATATATTCTTATTTCCCCTTTTCCTCTATTTTGCCTTCTTTTGGACTGAAAATTTTTTATCATTCCATTTTATTCCCTTTGTTGGTTTTTTAGCTATAACTGTTTAGTTTAGGGGTTGCTTCAGGGGTTATAGTAAACATCCTTAAATTATCAGTATACCTTCAAATTATGTTAAACCACTTCACATATAGCTTCATTAATAGTGCACCACCATTTCTTTCCTCCTGGCCTTTATGCTATTGTTGTCATACATTTTATTTTCATATATGTTACAAACCCCCACACTACGTTATTTTGTCGTTGTTGTTTAAATGGTCGGTTATCTTTTTTAAAGATTTACATAAGCAATAAGAAAATTTTATTTATTTATTCATGTTGTTAGTGTTTCTCATCCTTTTTATGCCTTTGTGTAGTTGTGTATTTCCATGTATTATCATTTTCTGAGGGGAGAATATAGCTCAAGTGGCAGAGCACATGCCTAGCGTGCACAGGGTCCTGGGTTCAATCCCAAAGTACTTCTTCTAAAAATAAGTAAATAAACCTGATTACCTCCCCCCTAAAAAACCAAACAAACAAAAATATCATTTTCCTTCTGCCTGAAGGACTTCCTTTAACATCTCTTACAGTGCATGGATATTGGAGATGACGTCTTTCAGCTTTTGTATACTGAAAAAGACTCTATTTTGCCTTTGCTTTTGAAATATATTTTGGCTGAGTATAGAGTTCTGGGGTGACTCTTTTACCAGTAGGGAAAGTATCTTGCCCCGTCATCCTCTCACTTGCATTGTTTCTGAAGAGAAATCTGCTGTCATCCTTATTTCTGTTTCTCTATGTGTAATGCATCTTTTTTTTGCTCAGGCTGCTTTTAAGGGTTTCTCTTGGTCACTAATTTTGAGCAATTTGATTATCATGTGCATTGTAGTTTTATTCATTGTTTGTGTGTGTGTATTTGGGGTCTGTTGCTTAAGTTTTTTGAATCAATATGTTTACAGTTTTCATCAAGTTTGGAAAATTTTCAGCCTCTTTTGAGAAGTCCAATAACCCATATATTAGGCTGCACTGAGGCCTGGAAACTCTTGCAAACCAGGGAGTCAGGGTAATCATAGGGCCCATTATGTTTCTCATCTCTCAGAGATCATCATTCTCTTTGGTGTCCCATGTCCAGAGTCTTGTTTGATACATTGTCTCATTAGGGGGTTAGTTTCACTGGGAGGCTAAATCTAGGTTTCATCTTGTTACTGCTTCTTGGCCAGAAGCATATCTCACTCCTGTTTGTATTTTAAAACGCAACTTGACCAGCTTGGTTGTTTTTCTTATTAAGAACAACTTCAGCCAAGGTAAAGAGTGTCTGGTGAGGTGGATGGCTCCTGTTCCTCCTCCATCTCTGATCCACACCGTCTTTCTGTGCCCTCCCTCCCCCAGCAAAGTCCAGGTTCTATACGGGGGGGATGGACCTCTTTGATCATGAGGTATGTAGAACCTTCAACAACGACATGCTCCCGGCCTTCAGTAGCAGCTGCTGCCATCGCCGCCCTTGTCTACATCCTCACCTCCTGCTCAGGTAGGGCTTCTCTGAAGACCCCGCATGGAGCCAGCCCCTTCTCTCCTCCCAGTGTGCTTCTCTCTGAACAAAGCCTTCCCACTCAGGAATGCCAGAACTGGTCTTAAATCTGCCATGCCAGAGCTGGCGGGGGAGGGGTGCCCAGACATCACCTTCTAACCCCAGGCAGGTGACTGAGGTGCAGTGGCAGGTTGGACCACACCTGAGGGCCCCTACTGCAAGGACCTCCCACAGTTGAACCTTTTGCCCTTTGACTGTCTTCTTGGTGATAACCTTGCTGATATGTTTTGGGGGGTCTGGAGTATTGGACACGTTATGGATTATTCTGTAGCCTGTTTTTCAGTCCCAGGTCAGCTGCCCTTAGTCCCCCGGTTCACTTTTCCACTGCCACCTCCCCATGTGCCCTGGCTGCTTCTTTCTGCATATACAGCAGGTACTCTGTATTGCCCAAGTGAGTGAGAGATTGGTCACACCTTCAAAAATGGAAAAGACATTCGTTCATCAATGTAACAAATATTAATTGGGTACCAATTGTGTGCCAGATGCTCTAAGGTGCCAGAGTTCCAGTGGTGAACATCACGTTTACATGTCCTACCTCCATGGAACCTCTAGTCTGCTGGGGTGACAGATGTTAAATGTATAATAATTCCCTACTGGCACTTGGGGTAAGTTCGGCAAAGATGAGGGCCCATGAACAACATGACTTGCTCAGAAATGCCTTCGTCTGCCTCTCAGGCCTCCTGCCCAGCCCCTTCTCTGGGTGTAGAGAACTGCGCTGGGCACAGATGGGGTGGTGAAGGCACTCCCCGGGGTTGGGGGTGTGTGAGGCAGGACCCAGCAGGGGTCAGGGACACTGAAGGAGTGTGTTCTGCTGGGTCCCCCCACTTTATCCCCTGTGCCCCTTGCCCTGCCCAGTGTTCCTGTCCTTCTCTGGGATTGCCAGCATCGGCCTCAGCTGCCTGGTCGCACTCTTCCTGTACCACGTGGTCTTCGGTATCCAGTACTTGAGCATCCTCAGTGGGCTGGCTGCCTTCCTGATAGTGGGCATTGGTGAGTTCCCTCCATCGCCATGGCAATGGGCCTCCCACTGGGGAATTCTGTTCCCCAAAGAGTCTTCTTCCGGGATGCGAAGACTGGCTTCCATGGGGGCTCCAAAAAGTCCCCTCTCAGACCTTGGAGACTCGGAATTGGGGTGAGGGGTTGGTAGAGTATGAGTTGGGGGCGATCCTCTTCATATTGTGGGTGGAGCCCCCGAGAGGTGGAAGGAGCAGGCAGGCATGCTGGTGGGAGGTTAAGAGTAGTGGGAAAGGTGGGAAGGAGGCTAAGATTTGGAGGAAGGGGCCCAGTTCTGGGGAGGGGATAGGGCCAAGGAGCATGGAGGGCGGGGCTCGGATTCTCAGCCCAGGTTGGGTCTGACCCTGGGGACAGCAGAGTGATCCTGAGCCACCCAGCTGGCCCGGGACCCCCTCCCGTAGGCGTGGACGACGTCATTGTGTTCATCAACACCTACCGCCAGGCCACCCACCTGGAGGACCCGCAGCTGCGGATGATCCACACCATCCAGACGGCGGGCAAGGCCACCTTCTTCACCTCCCTGACCACGGCTGCCGCCAAGGCGGCTAACATCTTCTCCCAGGTGGGAGACCACCCTCTGCCCCTGTCCTGACCTCCCGTTCCCCCCAGGCACCCCTGGCCTCTGGTCTCTGCTCTTCCCGCCCACCCCTGCTCCTGCAGCCACACCAGCCTGTGCCTCAAGGTACTTGCCACATCCCTAGAGTTTTTGTTACTAATCGCCATCACCAGAACTTAGCAAATGGGAACATGATAATAATACAAATAGTGTTTATTGTTGATTCTCGTAATAATAATCCAGCCTCTGCCGAGGGTTGTTTGGCAGTTTCCAAAGGTCCCAGAGCTGTCAGTGGTGAGCCTGCCCGAGCCTCCTGCCCCCTGGTCTGGAGCTCTCTCCCCCCACCAGCTCCACACCACATCGTCATCCCTTCGCTGACTTTCCTCTCGCTGGCCCCACACTCCTTCAGGTCTCCGAGCTGGGCTCAGGAGAAGGTTCTTCGGCCAGGGCTGTGGTGCTGACAGAACCTGAGAGGCAGTGAGCCTGCCTGAGTCTGAGAGGCTTTAGGACCTGGGCTGAGTATCTCATCTAGAAACCACCTGATGCTTTGGGATTCTCCAGGCCTTCCTAGAGAGCCACATCCAGAAAACAGGCAGAGCTGGGTTCAGACCCTACCGTTGCCATTTTCTGGCTGTGTGGCCTTAGGCAGGTTGCTTAACCTCTCCGAGCCTCACTTTCCTCATGTGTGGATCATCAGGGACTGAAATGAGACGGTTGTGAAAGCACTCCCCAGTGAAGGCTCTTCTGCTTGTCGGCTGCAGCTGCCTTCTGACACTACGCCACACACCCACTCCTCCTGGGCCCAGCCCCCCTGTTCCCATCAGGGTGGCTTTCTCTCCCTTCCCCCTCACTACCTCACGGCCCGCTCCAGCAGGGTGTCTCCCTCTGTCCTCATGTAAGGGCAGTTACGGAGCGCTTGTTCTGTGCCAGGCACTGTTCCGGGCAGAGGCCTGCAGCAGAGACCAGAGGTGGGACTCTCTCTCCCCTCCCATGCCCCGAGCACCAGCCTTTGCCCTCTGATGCCCTCCTAGGCTAGTGTCTCCATTCCAGCAGCCCCGGCCTCCTCATCCTGCCTCAGCCTAGTGGTGCAGGGTCCTGAGTGCCTGGCTGCAGAGTCCCCAGGCTCCCTGGGCTCCGGGCCTGCCGGCCCCACACCCCCCTCACTCTCTCCATCGCCAGATCCTGGCTATCCATGACTTTGGCCTGTTCGTGTCTCTTATCGTGTCCTGCCGCTGGCTGGCTGTGCTCTTCACCATGCCCGCTGCCCTGGGCATCTGGAGCCTTTACACAGCACTGCTGCAGAGTGCCTGCCGGGCCAGGTGAGCTGGGCCAGCGGAGGGGCAGCGGGCCATGTCCTCCTCTCACTGAATATCCATAACAGACCTTGGGGGCCACTCAGCACATCACCCTCTCTCCCAGAAGCCTTGTGATTCACCATTGAGCACCTTCTGTATGCCTAGTCCTGTGCTAGGCACCACTAGGGGAGCACAGGAAGGAGGAGAGTCTCCTGTCTGGTGGTTATATGTGTGGTCACCTACTGTGTGCTGAGAAGTGGGCAAAGCACTTTTGTATAAGATCTTACTGCCTCCCCTCCAAGGAGCTGCGTCCTCTTATTTCGCCCATTTTACAGACAAGGAAACAAAGGCTCAGGGAGGTTGGGCAACTTTTTCAAGGTCACCCATTTAACAGGCAGCAGAGCCAAGATTTAGACCCCATAATCTGACTCTTAATCCCACACTCTTAGCCACCACATTAAATGTCCTCGGGGTTCCCTCCCTTGGGGGAGGAACAATTTTTAGATGCAGCGGACCCTAAGCAGAGTTGAATTGATCAGTGCAGAGCTGCTGCTGAAGGTGGAGGAGTTGGGGTCTCATAGGCCATGGACCAGGTGGTCTGGGGAGGGAGGGATGGTCAGATGAAATCTGTCCCCGGTAATGGCCTGGGTTGGGAGCACTGAGGAATGAGGGAGGGTCTGGGCTCGGGGCAGGGTACACAGAGGCAGAAATGTCAGGGGTCCATGACAGTGTCCACCTGAGCCAAGGAGGAGCAGGAAGGACACGAGAGCCCAGCAAGGAGCCCAGCCTTGGGCCTAGGATGGACTCCCCAGCTCTCCTCCTCACACTCCCCTTCAGGGCACCATGGCTGGTGGCCCGGGTTGGGCACTGCACAAGGGCACTGTGGCTGAGGCACAGCCCTCTGCACTGTGGACATTCAGATGTGACTGTTTCTATAACAGTTTTGTGACATAGAAGTAAAGAGTCTTGGGTAAAGGGCTTTTTTTCTCTAATCTCTATGAAGACACCAACCAAGGCCCACCCCGCCCCGCCCCCTAGTCTGGGGCAGTGGGCACTGTAGTCAGCCCAGTCCTGGGCTCCAGCCTCAGCCTCTTGGCCTGGCAGCTGTGGAACCTTGGGCCTATTACTTAACCGCTCTGCATCTCAGTTTCCTGTTCTATAAAATGGGTACATATAGTCCCTGTAAGGACCGAGAGCATCCGCACGGGGCACCAGCTCACTGCCTGACACACAGGACTCATCAAGTTCGCGCGTTATTCTTGTTCCCAGTCCCTGGGCAAGCCCTGTCCCCTCCACGTCCCCTCCAGCCGCGGCCTCAGCTGTGTCCTCAGCCCAGCCCCGCTCCCCCCCTCCCAGGGTTAGGGCCCCAGGGCCGCACGACAGCGGAGGTGCGATTCCCCTGCTTTGGTCTCAATGTGTGGGCAGCTGTGTGCTGTCACCCCCCTTCCTGGGTAACGGCTGCTGTCGCCATTTGTCTCCCCGGAGGAAGAGTGGCACCTGAGGGCCCAGGAGAGATGGCACCGGAGAGAAGTGGGGCGCAGGAAGTCTGCGCTGCGTGTCCTGTGTGAGACGTCAGCGGCGGCGGGGTGCCTGCGCTCACCCACCCTCCCTGGACACCCAGGACTCTCCCCTCCTCACGCCACAGCTGCCCCCAGAGGCGCGGCCGCGAGAGCTCCCCGCGCTTCCCCGGGGACACGCCTGCCGCTCCGAGCGGGCGGGGGGCGGCCCTGCGCAGGGCCCGGGCCCTACCTGGGGGATGACTCCCCTGGCCCGACGCGGAGGAGCAGCCAGCTGAGAGCTGGGGCCGCCTGCCCCGCTGAGCCTGGCGAGACCCAGGGCCTGCCTCACCGGGGGGTTGGTCTGACAGGATGGTTTGAGGACAGGCTGGGCTAGAGGCGGGGGCTGGGTGAGAGGGCCGTGGGGCTCCCCATCAAGCATTTGGGCTTCCCTGGAGAGGACCGAGACCAGGGTGGGCTGTGACTCGTGTCTGGGCCAGGCCTCCCATGGGCCACTGCTCTGCCCTGGCAGTGTCGCTGGAGCTGAGAGACGTGTCCCTGGTGTCTGTGCCCCCCGAAGGCCCGCAGCCAGCCCCCGACACGGGCAGCCGGGGCCACTCACCGCCCAGCTGCAGGAGCTGCTGCACCGCTGGGTCCTGTGGTCGGCTGTCAAGAGCCGTTGGGTGATTGTGGGTGACTGAGCTCTCCATTCTCCTTCCCTGCTTCTTGAAGCTTCTCCCCAGTGCCTGTGGCATGGGGATGGACCCCCCCTCCAAAGAACAGGCAGGCACTGGGGATCCACCCCTGTCCTGCTAGAGAGCTAGAGGTCAGAGACCTGGGCTGGTGGCCCTCTCTCTCTCTCAGCCTCACTGCCTTCCTGCGTAGAACAAAGCTGGTCCCGCAATAGCTGTTGCTTGTTGAGCTCCCACTAAGTGCGAGCCCCATGCCGGGCAGCAGAGCAGGGCTCAGCGCTTGGGCTCTGGAGTCAGACCAGCTTGGCTGGGTCAGAATCCTGATTCTGCCACGTACGAGCAGTGTCACCTTGACTGTGCCAGTGGGTCTGAGCCTTAGTTTCCTAGAGTATAACTGAGAATAAGAATAGTGTCCATAGAAAAAAATAAAGAATAGTGTCCGTCAAATAAGGCAGCTGTGAGGAAAGCTATAGGGCGTGTGAAGAACTTAGCCCAGTGCGTGGCATGCAGTAAGTGCTCAGTACAAGTCAAGTGTTATTACACCCATTTATGATAAAAAACTCTCACCGAAGTGGGTATAGAGGAAACATAGAAGCTATATATGACAAACCTACAGCCAGCATAGCACTCAACGGTGAGAAACTCAAAAGCTTCCCACCAAAATCTGGGACAAGGATGCCCACTCTCACCACTCCTATTCAGCATAGTCTTGGAAGTCCTAGCCACAGCAATCAGGCAAGAGAGAGAAATAAAAGGGACCCAAATTGGAAAAGAAGAGGTAAAAGTGTCACTATATGCCGATGACACGTTACTATATATAGAAAACCCTAAAAGGTCCACAAAAAAACTACTAGAGGTGATTGAAGAATTCAGCAAGGTAGCAGGTTACAAGATTAACGTTCAAAAATCAGTTGCATTTCTTTACACTCACGATGAATCAACAGAAAAAGAAAGTAAAGAAACAATCCCCTTTAAAATAGCACCCAAAGTAATAAAATGCCTAGGAATAAAACTAGCCAAGGAGGTGAAAGAATTATACACAGAAAACTATAAACCATTGATGAAGGAAATTAAAGAAGACTTAAAAAATGGAAAGATATCCCACACTCTTGGATTGGAAGAATCAATATTGTTCAAATGGTCACACTGCCCAAGGCAATCTACAGATTTAATGCAATCCCTATCAAATTACCCAGGACACATGTCACAGAACTAGAACAAATCATAATAAAATTTATATGGAACCACGAAAGACCTAGAATTACCAAAGCATTACTGAAGAAAAAGAAAGAGGCTGGAGGAATAACTCTCCCAGACTTCAGACAATACTATAGAGCTACAGTCATCAAGACATCATGGTATTGGTACAAAAATAGACATACAGACCAATGGAACAGAATAGAGAGCCCAGAAATGAACCCACAAACTTTTGGTCAACTAATCTTCGACAAAGGAGGCAAGAATATACAATGGAATAAAGACAGTCTCTTCAGCAAATGGTGTTGGGAAAACTGGACAGCAGCATGTAAATCAATGAAGCTAGAACACTCCCTTACACCATACACAAAAATCAACTCAAAATGGATCAAAGACTTAAACATAAGACAAGATACAATAAACCTCCTAGAAGAAAATTTAGGCAAAACATTATCTAACATACAACTCAAAAATGTTCTCCTAGGGCAGTCTACTCAAGCAACAGAAATAAAAGCAAGAATAAACAAATGGGACCTAATGAAACTTACAAGCTTCAGCACAGCAAAGGAAACCATGAGCAAAACAAAACAACCACCTACGGAATGGGAGAAAATCTTTGCAAGTGAAACCGACAAAGGCTTGATCTCCAGAATATATAAGCAGCTCATACGACTTAATAAGAAAGAAACAAACAAGCCAATCCAAAAATGGGCAAAAGGCCTAAGCAAGCAATTCTCCAAGGAAGAAATACAAATGATCAATAGGCACATGAAAAAATGCTCAATATCACTCATTATCAGAGAAATGCAAATCAAAACTACAATGAGGTATCACCTCACACCAGTCAGAATGGCCATCATTCAAAAATCCACAAATGACAAATGCTGGAGAAGCTGTGGTGAAAGGGGAACCCTCCTACACTGCTGGTGGGAATGCAGTTTGGTGCAGCCACTGTGGAAAACAGTATGGAGATTCCTCAAAAGACTAGGAATAGACTTACCATATGACCCAGGAATCCCACTCCTGGGCATATATCCAGAAGGAACCCTACTTCAAAATCACACCTGCACCCCAATGTTCATAGCAGCACTATTTACAATAGCCAAGACATGGAAACAGCCTAATGTCCATCAACAGATGACTGGATAAAGAAGAGGTGGTATATTTATACAGTGGAATACTACTCAGCCATAAAAACTGACAACATAATGCCATTTGCAGCAACATGGATGCTCCTGGAGAATGTCATTCTAAGTGAAGTAAGCCAGAAAGAGAAAGAAAAATACCATATGAGATTGCTCATATGTGGAATCTAAAACAAAACAAAACAAAACAAACAAAGCATAAATACAAAACAGAAACAGACTCATAGACATAGAATAAAAACTTGTGGTTGCCAAGGGGGCAGGGGGGTGGGAAGGGACAGACTGGGATTTCAAAATGTATAATAGATAAACAAGATTATACTGTAGAGCACAGGGAAATATATACAAGATCTTATGGTAGCTCACAGAGAAAAAAATGTGAAAATGAATATATGTATGTTCATGTATAACTGAAAAATTGTGCTCTACACTGGGATTTGACACAACATTGTAAAATGATTATAACTCAATAAAAATGTTTTTAAAAAGTTGTGTTGTTTTTCTTATTATTATTGTTATCATTGACTATATTTAGGGCTGTGTAAGATCAGGTGGATGTGCTGGCTCTTTATAAACTGGTAAGGGCTCTGAGTGGTGGCTGATTCTTGTCTAGAAGTGAGCTTGTAGCTTATAGTCTAACCCCCCAAGTGATGCACATTGCCAGCCCCTCCCCTGGAGGACTGACCCCCCAGCAGCCTCTCTGAGGCTGGCATGCTGGGCCTCTGCCCACTCCCTTGGGACATCCTCTCCTCCTCCCCCTCCCCTCCCCCGTGAGGGAGCAGCTCTTTCCCAGAGCTCTGGAGGCCCCCGCTGTGAGTGTGCCTCCCGGGCCCCAGCCCCGCCTAGCGTGGCACCCTTTCCTCGCAGGCATATTCGTCTCCATCCTCACATCCTGTCCCTGGTGTTTGCTAGCCAGCTCCGCCCTGCCAGCCAGTCCCCACTGCTTTTCCAGCCTGACACCAACATCCAGGTGCTGCTGGACCTCAGGTACAACCTGAGCACCAAGGGCATCTCCTGCATCACCTGTTCAGGTGAGGGTTTCCAGCCAGGGTGGCCCCTGTGGGACCCTTCCCTCTCTGTAATCCAGATCTCAAAGACGAGAGATGGGACATCCATCCCCATCACTGCATAACCTCAGGCAAATCACTCCACTTCTAAGCCTCAGTGTGCCCACATTTCATTAAACAAATACTTCATGGGTGCCAGCTGTGCTGGTGCTGGAGAGACCCCACTGGGCAGTCCAGGCTCCTGAGCTCAGGAAGTTTGTTCCACTGCTGGGACAGGCCATGTAATAGTAGATCTGAGCTGTGGTGGCTGGAAAGCAGGGTGCCTGGGGAGCTCAGCATCATGGAAGGCTTCCTGGAGGGGGGAATGTCTAAGCCAAAACTTGACAAATGGGAAGGACTTAGCCTCACTGGGAGGAGTAAAAAGGGAAGGAGTTAGCCAAGCTGGGAGGGGAGAAGAGGAAAGAAGTCTGGGCAGAGGGGAGCACTGGCGGTAGGAATGACCGGGACCAGCTTCGAGAGAGGTATTTGCAGGAGCTAGGACTAGCCAGATGAGCTGGGCCAGGGCCTGGTGGGCTGAAGTGAGGAGTCTGGATTTTACCATAATTGTACTGGAAGCTAGTGGAGGGTTTTAAGCAGAGAGGGGCCATGATTGAGCCCCCCAGGTGCTGTGTGGTTGGAGATCCAGCGTGGAACTGGCTGGGAGACCAGGTGGGAGGCTGGTGCAGTCACCTAGATGAGAGACGGCGGGGGCTGGGGCGAGCGTGGCCGATGGTGGCGGTGAAGTCAAGGTTTTTAGGAGACAAAATCTGTAGCACTTAGTGATGGAGTGCGTGCGGGGGATGAACAAGGAGGTGAAATAAAGACATCTCCTTGCCTTCGTCTGATCCAGGCCGTCATCTTACAGAGGGGAGACTGAGGTCGGGGTTGGGGTGGGGGAAGTCAACCCAAGGTCGCGCAGCTTTGCCGGATGGTTAGAAACCAAATGAGAAGACGCTTGGGCGAGTGCTTCCAGCTCCTGGGGGAAGCCCCGCTGACGGCTGTCATTGCCTTCACTTAATTAGGGCGGTGTTCAGATTAACCTGGCCTTCCCCCCGTAATGGCATTAGCCAAATGCATGATAATCAACTGCAGCTCAGAGAGGTGCCCAAAGAGCCCCTCCTAATTTGGAGGCAGCCCTGGCCACGTCCCCTGCTCCTTTCCCGCCTGCCTGGGCATCAGATCCCACTCCACTCTCCCTGCCGCTACAAATCCTCCCGCTGTCCCTCGGGGCCTGGAGGAAAAAGCCATGTCTGCTCCCACTTCTCAGACAAACCGCAGGATGATCCCTAAGTTCCTGGAAACATCTGGAGAAGGGCCAAGACCTCAGCCGGAGTCCAGCCTCCAGCCCCTTGCATCTCAGCTTCTGAACTGCCTCCTAAAGGGACCCCTTCACTTTGTAGCAGAAAGAGCTTCGGCCTTAGGTGTGGACAAGACCCATCCTGATGGGGCCCTGCCTCTCACTTCCCCTGCAGGTCCTGTTCCCTTCCTGAACGTCTGCTTGCTTCTCTGTCAAATGGAGTTAAGAATAATGACCTCTTAGGATTATTGTGAAGGTCAAATTTTTGAAGATGTAAAATTCCTTTCATTAAAAAGCAAAACAAACTAAAAAATCACCCACCATGTTTGGCGCAAAACAGGAAGGTCTCCCCTCATCTCTGCTTGTTGATAACATGCCATTTCTAATTGTTCCCGTTTAGTGAACATTTTCCGCAAGCCAGACACGTTGCTAAGCACCTGAGCGGCGGCACCCCATCTGGGCCCTCGGCCCGCCTCTGGAGGCGCCCCTTTGACAGAAGAGGGAGATGGGACGTGCTGAGCGTGAGCAGGGAAAGCTTCAGAGGGTCCTTCTCTGGGTGGGGCTGGCAGGTGTCTTTCTTTTGCCTTAAGAGTCTTGTAAATTCAACATTTGGTGTTTTTTCAGTTCCATCTAGTTTCTTGCAGACCCCTGACACCACCCCTTTCTCAAGCTGAGGGCCCTGGGGCCTGTGTCCCTGGGGTCATCACTGTCCTAGCCTCTGCAGGGCCCTGCCAGGGAGATCCTTCTGTCTTTGACACAGCGCGGGGGTAGGTCTGTTCCAGGAGAAGCCCCACAGCCTGCAGAACAACATCCGGACATCCCTGGAAAAGAAGCTGCCGGGCTGAGGGGTGTCCTGGGCCAGCCGGCCTGAGGCCACCCTGCAGGGTCAGTGGGGCGCGTGGACTGGCTGGGTGGGGGTGTTGGGAGGTCCTGCCTGGTGCAGGGGTGCAGGGACCTTGTGGGGAGAGAGGATTAAATCCAATCTTTCTTTTTCGAGAAAAAAAGCCTGTGTTCTTGGGTCACTATGGAAGGGTTGGGTGGGGGGAGGGTGTTGAAGTGGAGGCCCTTGCCTGTCGTCCCACCAGCTCTGCTCGGCCAGAGCAGCGGGAACCCCTCCTGCCGCTACCCCAGTCTGGCCTGTGGTGCCCCATAAACCTGCCTTGTGTGCCAAACCCGTCCTGAGTATCGGGGGGAGGGCTGGGGCATCCTGAACGCCAGACGCTGGCTTATCCCTTCTGGGTTCACCATCGGAGGTGGGACGCAGGGATGCATGTGGGCATTAACCCTTGTCGCCCCGTGGCCATCGTCACCCCTTCTGTGCCCACCATTGCCATCAGCAGCCCAGCCCCACCAGGCACACGGGGCTCCCCATCATTAGCACCACTGCCAGCACCACAGCCCCACACTGGCTCAACCTCACCGTGACTTCGCCATCTTTGCACTCCCTCCACCTGTGCTGCCGCCCCATCGCAGGGACCACCACCACGTCCACCTCCATCTGTGCCGCCATCCCACCCCAGTGTCCACTGCCAACGACCTTTCTCCCATCATTGTCCCGGGCTTGATCCAGGAAAGGGCAGGGCCAGCATTCGGAGATGAGCCCAAGGTCGGGGCTCAGCTCCTCGGTCAGCAGAGCAGAGGGTGGGCTGCTACCGGGTCAGGGGAAGCCAACGAGGTGATTGTCATCCCTCCTCCACCTCCTGTTTGTCCCTAGACGCCCCAGGCACGGTGTATGCCTCCAAGGGGAAGACCAAAGGCCACCCGGCTGCCTGCAGGTTCTCCCTCAACGCCAGCCTACCTGCCCCTTGGCAGGTCGTGTCCCCCGGGGACGGGGAGGTGCCCTCCTTCCAGGTCAGCCGGGGCTGCCGTGAAGTTAGTCACCACTACTGGGGAGGGGGCCCTCAGTGCTGCGCTGGTGGGCACTGGCCACGTCAGGGGTGGGGACAGGGTCTGTGAGGATGCAGCTGCCCCAGGCTGATGAGGACCCTCTCCCGCTGTCAGCCATGTCAGCGGCAGGGACCCACAGGGTGGTGACAGCATGGGCTTCTGAGGCAGCCAGACCTGGGTTCAAGTCCTGGCACTGCCAATTATTACCTGTGTGTCTTTGGGAAGATGACTTAGTCTCTCTGAGTCTAAGTGAAACGGGGATGTGAAAGGTACCAGCCAGGGTTGTTGGAGGTGCACGAGGCAAGGTCTGTGTGTTACGGAACGTCTGGGGTGCAGTAAACGCTCAGTAAACGGGAGCCACTAGTCAGACTGCTGCTCCCGACAGCTGCTCCCGCACCTCAGAGAAGGGCCTCCGAGGGCCAGCCCGGGCCTCCGGCTTCTCCCTCTCGGGAACCATGTGTTTCTTTAACACGTTACACCCCAGGGTGACCATCAGGCCTGTCACCTTACTTGTTCAGGGTTTGTATTTCCATCTCAGAGATGGGCTGTGTGAGGTGTTTCCTGACCCTGACCTTTGCACTGCTGTCCTACTGCCTGGAAAGCTTTCCTTCCCACTTAATTCACGGCTGATGTCCCAGCCAGGTCTCAGCAGTGAGTGTCACCTCCTCCCAGAGTGCTGTCCTGGCCATCCCTCTCGGTTTGCCCTCCTTTTCTGCTGCCCGTTCATCCTGTGTCTTCTCCTGATATTTAATTCAAAGCCCTTAAAAGAATCTGAAGCCATCATAGTTGGCAGCTGGCCGTGGGCAGGGACCAAATGCGTCTCCCGCTGCCGTACCCTCGGAGCACAGCTCAGGCCTGGCCCGGAGTGAGTAGGTCCTCAGGCGAGGCAAGGACTGAGGCTCAGAGAGGGAAGAAGGATTTCCCCAATCTTTAAACTCCAACCCAGGCCTCCTGAGTCTCTGCTCGGAGCTCTGTCCCCCACTCTGGGGTCTGAACCGGGGGCAGGGGGCGGGGAACACGTCGAGGAGGGAGGGGTACAGAGCCTGAGGCCAGGCCCAGGCTGAGGCAGCCTCCTGGAGCCACCTGTCTTATCTCTGTCCATCCACTTAGGTGTATAGAGCGCCTTTTGGTAACTTCACCAAGAAGCTGACCGCTCGTATGTCTACAGCAGAGCTGCTCCAGGCAGTGAGCCCCTCCTGCAAGTGGATGGTGACGACCTGGGCCTGTGATGCCAAGCGGGGCTGGAAGTTTGACTTCAACTTCTACGTGGCTGCCGAGGAGCAGCAGCACACCCAGTAACCTTGCAGATAGGCCTGTTTCTACCAGCCCGCCCCCCCTACCTCACCCCCAATAAGTGATGCCAGCAGGCACCTTTAAGAAACCCATGTCCGTTTCCACGTTTGTCCACACAGTTCCCTGCCTGGGACTGGGGAGTGGGGAACACCGAGATGACAGGCCCATGATCTGCACCCCCATCTGCCACTGTCCCTCTGGGTGGCCCTGCAGGATGCACAGTGGCCATCTGGCTGCCCTTCAGCACACCCACCAGTTCCCATCACAGGACTTCTGCATTTGCTGTTCCCTCGGCCTAAAATGCTCTTCCCCAGCTCCTTATGTGATTGACTTCTCTAAATTCAGGTCCTTGCCCAGAGGTACCCCCCCCCGGAGAGGCTGCCCCTGACCAGAACACCGGCCCTGTCTGAGATAGCCACGCCTGGTCTCTCTCTGGGTGTCACCCCTCTGCTCTCCTTCCAGCTCCCATCACCATCTTGAGTCATACTGACCTACTGGTTTATTATGGTTTATTAGCTGTCTGCCCTCAGAAGCACGTAGGCATTCTGCAGCGGGCACCTTGACTGTGGCCCCTGCTGTATCCCCAGCACCCGACCCAGTACCTGGTACACAGCGAGTGCTCAATAAACACTTGCTGAATGAGTGAATCAATGAATGAATGATTGAGTACACTCTGCACTCCTCTCCAAGGTGCTCGCCACACTATGTAATTAATTCGGAACATATGTATTTAATGTTCCTCCTCCCTCAGATTGTGGGGTGGCAGGAGAGAGACCGTCTCTGTTCTATTTACCTACCGCATACGCACGCCCTGCCTAGTGCCTGGCATGAAGTCAGTGCCCCAAAATGCGAGTGACCGCATTCTGTGCCTCAGGGGTCTCCGAGCCAGCTGGGGGAATCTTTTCCTAGGTTTCTTCTCCCACATTCTGGCCACTGAGGCTGTTAGCGGAACATCTACTCTTTCCTCCATTCGTTCGTTTAACAAACCTTCAGCACCGACTGAGCCGGCCCAGGGCTAGTGCTGGGGCTGGTAAACAAGACAGACATGGCTGCCGCCCTCGGGCTGACCAGTGGGAGACAGCAGCTAACGAGTCAAGCACAATGTCATTACAAACTACAACATGTGCTCTGAAAGAAAGAGCTCACTGTCGTAGTCCAGAGAATGGCAGTGCAGGGCCGGCAATAGGGACAGGGACGTGGTCTTCACTGACAGGGCCTGGCCTCGGGGCACTGGGCACCCACACCAGGCTGAACTCCGCTTGGGGCGGGGGTGTGGTATGGAGGCCCCGGGATGACCAAGACGGGCTCCTCGGGCCGTTCCAGCCTCGCGCACCTTGGCACGGCACTGGGGGTCCCTCTGCCTGCCCTCCACGGCTGGGCTCCCTCTGCACATACACAAAAGCCACTGGGGACTGGCTGCCTGGGTGAATTCAGAACATTCTAGAAAGAACCTTGAGCCACCTCAAGTCCCACAGTGGATAAGCTGACCGTGAAATCCTTTCCTTAAACAAAATCTTGAGGCTCTGTGACTGTTCGGGTTACAGCAGGGCAGGGGGCTTCTGAGCAGTGACCCTCCCCAACCCCCAGGCTGGCCCCGGGGCCCCTCTGAACTCTTGCACCCCCTGGAGGACACTTTGGAAACTGCTGGTCTCCTCCACCCTTCATGCCGCAGGCAAGGAGACAGACACAGAGAGGAGGAAAAGGGGAGGATGTTAACCTAAGCCATGTGGTGGGGCTAGACTAGAACAGGTGTTCAAACCCCAGCCCTGAACCTACAACCAAATCCCCGCACTGGGAGAGCCCGAGTCCACCTCCTGTGCTCTTCTAGTCCCTGCACACGGCCACGTCTGCCCCACCTCCCCAACTCCTCCCGGCCTTCCCGGCCTCAGTGCCAGCCTCCTTTGCCTCCACAGGAAACTCTACTTTGCTCAGTCCCACAAGCCTCGACGGGCCGACCGAAGTCATCTTCTACGTGCCCAGTGAGAAGGGTACCTGCAGGGAGGCTGCAGTGGGACCTTGGGAGGCTGAGCCCCAGCTCCCCGTACAGCTGTGACTCCCTCTGCAGCGCCCAAGGCCCGCCTCTCCGCCACGTTCGGCTTCAACCCCTGCGTGAACACAGGCTGCTGGAAGCCGGCGGTGCGGCCGCTGGTGGATACAGGGCCCATGGTCTTCGGCATTCTTGGTACCAACCGCACGCGGCAGATCGACAACCATGTCATCAGAGACCCAGTACGTGGGCCCACGTTGGGCAAGTGCCAAAGGGCCCCATCACACCAGGCTTGCTAACAAGTACTAGCCCACAGGCCACCACCCCAGCTCCCCACACTCCCTCTTGGCTCTGACTGCTCCACCGGCCCAGACAGGCCCCCGCCACGGGCTCTTGGGGTAACATTTCTCTTGAAGACCAAGCAGGGTCGAGCTCTTAAAATCGCCCAGGAATCTGGGTGCAGTGGGGCCGGACCGGCTGCCCCGCGTCATTAAGGCTGGAATAGAGGTGGGAATACAGGTGCGTAAAGACCTCCTGCCCTCTTCCTCCTCCTGCAGGAGGCCCTCCCTGTGCCCACAGCCCTTGCTGCGTGCCTCGCCTGTGGTGCCGTCTGCTTGGGACAGTCTCTCCCCTTGTACGTGTTTGTGTCCGGTGCTGGGCCCTTGGCAGAGGGGGGGAGAGAAGCTGGTGGAGCTGTGAGTGGGTGTCTCCCTGGCACGTGACTGGATACTGAGACGCGGGGCAAGGACCGTGGCCGTAGGTACAGTTGATCATAACCCCTGCCTTGGGAAGTTAGCCTGACTGAGTGTACAGGATTTCAGACACAAAGTAATTCAGGAGCCAGGTGGGGTCAGAGGAGATCCGCTCGGTCCTGACCATGAGTCTGCAGGTGTTCAGGGGAGGGTTGGGGAGGCGATGAGAAGAGAAGTCAGATGCCCGAGGACAGGTAGGGTTTGACTGTGCAGGAGAGGGGAAAGCAGGCAGCCCAGGTGTGTTTATTCTGAGTAAAAGCAAGGAGGGGAGGCAGAGGAGAGACTGAGGGGCCCATGCAGGGGAAGCAGTGAGAGAGCAAAGGTGCTGCTAGGGGCAGGACCCTGGGCGACCAAGCAGAGGGTTCCGAGGGCTGGTAGTGGGAACTGCAGGAGGTTTCTCCCCAGGGGTGGGACCCCGGGCTGAGCTCCTGACTCACCGAGCAGCTGCACTGGACTGTGTCTCCTTGGGAAAGGGTAACATCATCTACAACAGCAGCTTTAACCTCTTCAAAGGAATCAGGCACCTGTATCACCTTTGCAAAGCCATCGCAAAGAACTCGGAGCTGGTGAAGCCAGGAGGAGTGCAGTACCTGCCTTCAGATGAGTAGAAAGTCAAAGGTGGACAGCCCTGAGGATACACGTGCCAGAAACGAAGATGTCTGCAAACATTTGCTTGAAGGTGTCCATGTTACAGAAAAAAACGTGTTACAGCTCAGTTGTGACAGCAACCTCAATCTGAGCAAGAAAGCAAGCAGCTCTCAGAGTTGGAGAACTCAAGATTTATTACCCAACAAGCCCAGAGACGGTAACACTCCAGGATTTGGATCCCATCTGTAGGTTTACACAGGCTTTTATAGGCTGCCAGTTTACACTTTGCAAGGTCATATGCAAATAAGGTATAACAAAAGTTGACTAATTAGGAACAAGCTTTGTAGAAATGGAGCAATCAGTAGAGAGAGAAATAACCAATCAGGAGTGAGGGAAATGGACCAATCAGGGGTGAGAGAAATAACCAATCAGGAGTGAGCTCCATGCAAATAAAGTACTACAAATGGACCAATCAGAAGTTAGGGAAATGGACCAATCAGGAGTGAAGGAAATAACCAATCACCAATCAGGAGTGAGCTCACGGAACCAATAGAATTTTAGGGGTAAGTAAGCCATTTCAGAGGCAAAAAGTGAGATAGAACCTCTGGGCCAGGAAACCGGATGGCGCTGGCAGGAATAGTGGCCCTGGCTGGGGGTCCTGCCGGTCTTTTTATGGGGCTTCCCGCCTCATCTACACTGGGGTGAGGAGTGTGCAAATCTTCTGGATGAGAGCAGACTCGGGCCTGAAGGTGAATTGGCGCAGAGCCGCACATGCGTGGGGAGGTGTGCGGTGCTCAGGGGAGAACCTACAGGAGGCGCTTTCCCAACATCCGGAGTGAGAAGGGGCTGGCCCTCCAGCAACAACCTGGGTCTAGGGCTCTTCCTGAGAGGGCACAAGGCGTCATTTTCCACCCCGATGGCAAATGGTGATGTAGGTTTCTCGATGTTGCCAGTGGTTCTAGACACTTTTTAAACTAGGAGGTTAGGGGAGGGGCGTGTACCCCTTGCACACTCACACCCAGATGGGTGAGTGCACGTGTGCAGGCGGGATCGAGGGGAAGGGGTGCTCCCTTCCCAGGTCCCCACCCCGACCCACCTCTTGCACTTTACCCACAGGCTACAGCATCTCTTCCTTCCTGCAGATGTTGCACCCTGAGTGCAAGGAGCTGCCCGAGCCCCACCTGCTCCCAGGTCAGCTGTCGCACGGGGCCGTGGGTGTCAAGGACGGCCGCGTGCAGTGGATCTCCATGGCCTTCGAGTCGGTGAGCCCCGGGTGGGCCACCAGGCACAGGACAGCGTGCTGACGTCACAGAGTGCACTGTCACCGCCGGTCCCCCCACCCCAGAGAAGATCAGTGGGATTGCTCTTCTGAGGGGATACTGAGGCTGAGGGGTGAGGTTGTTTGCCCAAGGTCACAGGGTTAATGAGCGTCAGCTTCGAGCGCTGACCACTGAGCTCAGCCTTTCTGTCACATAGGATGACTGCCAGCTGCCAGCACCCTCCCTCCCTAACAGCCCAGGGTCCAGATGGTTTTGCAGGAGCAGGTGACAGTCCAGGATGCTCCTCACTGTGAGGGGCCAGGTTCTGGGCCACAGAACCCGCTGTGCTGGGCCTCCCCAGGAGATTAGAAGCCAGGGGACTGGCCATCCCACACTTCACTGCCTCCTCTCTCACCCCTGACACTCCCTGGGCTCTGCCCAAGGAGGCACCCATGCACACACACGCGTGTGCACGCACCCATGTCCCCGACCTGGGCCTCGCGGGCCTTGTGGCCCTGGCGCTTCACGCTGAGGCTTGCTGAGTCTGCCCCTGCTGCCTCTGCGCTGAGCCCCGGGCTCCAGTCCTTGCTCTGATCTCCCTGTGCTCTGTGTCCTCGAGCAAGCCACTTGTCCCCTCCAACCTCTAGTTCCACCTCTAAAGAATAGGGTTACAGGTGCCGGTGTGCCCTCTGGCAGTCATCAAGAAGCTGTGGTGAGATCGCTCCCCTGAAGGCCTTCGGGGACGAGAATAAGGTGGCAAGTGGGCAATTCTTGTTCTCTGGTCCCAGCCCTGCTTTCCTTCCCGCCACCTGTGCCACTCAAGGCCCGAGCAACCAAACCGCCAGCCACCACGGGGAGGACCCAGACCCCCCAAGCCCACAGTGAGCCTCAGGCTAATGCAGACACCAGTTCAAAGCTCAGGCAGTTTTTAAAAATTGTGTTAAAATATATATTAAAAACTGACAGTCTTAACCATTTTAAGCATATAGTTCAGTAACATTAATTATTAAATCAATTAATTTATTATAATTTATTATAAATTAATAAATAATTTAGCATATTCGCACTGCTGTGCAGCTGTCACCAACGCCCGTCTCGGAAGCTTTTCATCTTGCAGAACTGAAACTGTCCCCATTCAACACTGACTTCCCATTCCCCTCCTCCGGCCACCACGCTCCTTTCTGTCCCCACGGATTTGAGTCCTCTCTGTCCCTCACACACAGCATGGGTCTTTTTGCGACTGGTTCATTGCACTTAGCATAAGGGCCTTCAGGTTCACCTATGTTGGCGCCCGTGTCCAAATTTCCTTCCTTTTTAAGGCTGAAGCCACAGGCAGTCTGGGAGATGAGAGAATCCCCTCTCAGGCCCCTCCGCACAACAGAACATCACCTCCCAGCTGACCCCACCAACACTCAGACCCACACGTGCACAGACTCACCCTAAACTGGCTTGTGCTCAGGCAGAGCAGAATTGGACCAGTGAGGTCACATCTATGACAGTTCCAGAGCTGGGCACCATGAACCGGACAGGCCACCTGCCCTCCTGGACTCACAGTCCAGCCCAGGAGATGGGCAGGTTGCCGGGCAGTGATGAGAACTCCGATGTGGAAGCACCAAGGGTTCACAGAGCCCAGAGGATGCCGGTCTTGGGGCATCCAGGATGGCTTCCTAGAGGAGACGGAACCCTAATGAGCCTTGAAGGAGGAGCGGGAGCTGGCAGTGCAGGCAGAGGGGAACAGCATGGGCAGAGGGCAGCTGGGAGCTCTGGGAGCTGAAGCTGGTTCTGTTGGGAAGGGACAGGGACTTTGGTTGTACCGGGATCTGCCGCCGCTGTAAGAGACACGTGTGCACCCAGAGGCTGGTTGAAGTGGTCTTGGATGGGGTCACCCTCCACTCCCACCCACACAGCACACTCCATTTGCAGGTGGTGGAGGGCCGGCTGCAGTTGTCACAGAGCAGACTGGCAGTCACCAGGACAGGGTGATAGGCCCCCCCCACCCCCCCACCCCACCCCAGCCGTCCACCCATCTCACTGGCTCATATCCCCACAGACCAAGCACAAGGGCAAGTCCTCCTTCCAGACCTACTAGGACTACCTGCGCTGGGAGAGCTTCCTGAAGCAGCAGCTGCAGACGTTTCCTGAGGGCTCGGCCCTGCGCTGTGGCTTCCAGACCTGCGAGCATTGGAAGCAGATCTTCATGGAGATCGGAGGCGAGCGGCAGCCCGGTCCCCCTACCCCTGGGTCTCGGCAGGGCGGGCGGTGACAGCAGGGCGCATGGGGAGGTGACCTGGGCAGCGAGGGCCTGGCCTGTCTCAGCCACACTTGTCTTCTCAAATCTGGCCAAGGGCCCTGGAGAAACTGGGATGACAGTGGCCGGGAGCACCAATCAGAAGCCAGACTTGGGGGCCCCATCTGCAGGATCATCAGGCCCTCTGATCCTGACTTTCGCCACCTAGAAAGTCATGGCAATGGCCATGATGACAGCTCTTTGTCCTTGGGAGCCCTTCTGGAGGCCAGGCGCTTGCTGAGGCCTGACCTGTGCTCTCTCTTTAAACTCCAGACAAAGCTATGGAGTCAGTACTGCTATTCCCCCCATTATACAGATGAAGAAATGGGGGCTCAGCGAGGTCAGGTGGCTCACCCAGAGTAACACAGCTGTGACAGCGCCCATCTGTGTAGCCCCAGTACCTCTGAGCCATGGGGAGGAGGGGGTGAGGGGTGCCCCGTGGTGCAGCCCAGCTGAGGGCCCTCTCCCATCACCTTCCAGGGGTGCAGAGCGCCCTGTACGGTCTGGCCCTCTCCTTGCTCATCTGTGTGGCTGCGGTGGCCGTGTTCACCACCCACGTGCTGCTCCTGCTGCCCGTGCTCCTGAGCATCCTGGGCGTGTGGGCCGGGGACCAGGAGTGGGCAGGGTCTCCTTGGTGGCCTCAGGTCAGCTGGTTTCTCTCCACATTTAAGTGTCCCATCTCTTCAGTCTTCCCGATCACCCCACTCCCACCCCAGGCAAAAAGAGCCTCTGTGACAGTCATTCATAGGACTGTGTGCTCCCCGAGGGGAGCCAGATGTCGGCAGGTGGTAGCTCTTGGCCCAGCGATGTGTTGCAGCACCTGATCCCTCTTTCGGGGCTCCCCCCCCAAGTCTCTCTGGCCCTGTGCCTCCTCGTCCCACTGGTCACCAGAGCTGGGGGTGCTCCACTGTAGACTTCAGCGCATTCTCCAAGGGCCCTCTGAACTCGCCCACCGCCCCTCCAGGACCGGATGAGTGGGGCTGGTCCAAGCTGCCCCCCGCCGTCCACTGCCCTCTGCAGGCATCGTCTGCCTGGTGGTGACCATCATGTACTTGAGTGGCTGGGAGATGGGCACCGTGGAAGCCATCTCCCTGTCCATCCTCATCAGCTCCTCCATGGATTACTGCGTCCATCTGGTCGAGGGCTGCCTGCTGGCTGGAGAGAACCTGTCCCCACACTAGGCCGAGGTGAGCAGCCTGCCTGCCCTTCCCCTCCCCAACGAACATTCTCCCACCCCCCCAGTGCTGCTGAGGACCCTCGAGGGTAGCCGCATACCCCAAGCCCAGTGCCCAACCGGGCTGTGTTCTAGGAGCCTCTCCACGCCTAGGGGACTCAAGCTCAAGTTCGGAGGCAGCTCCACCAAGCATCGCTGTGGGCCTTGGGCAGGTCCACTCCCCCCAGCCTGTCTCCCTAAGCCAGCACGAGGGGTCGGACCAGGCGACGTCCAAGGGCCCTGCCTGCTTCTACGTTCCCTGAGTCCGTCTCATTCTCTGGCCGGGGGAACAGATCTGAGCCCTTCTGGTTCTGACTGTGAGGTCACCAGCCCCATCTCTGGCCCTCGTGGCTTAGTGAGGACATACCCATGTACTCAGGGCCAAACCCAGCTCTGGGTCTCATAAAGCTTTTGTTTTTTTCCTGGTTTGGAATTGGTGTGAAATCTTCATAAATATGTAAATTCAGTTGTTTTTAGATTTAGCTGCTTTTGGTCAAAAGAAGGAAGTCAGCTCCAAGCAGGGCTCCCATTTTTGAGGACCTGCTATGCAGAGCATCAGTGTTCTGGTCAGAGCAACGCTGAACGCGCCCCCACCGCGTGCTGTGCGCTGGGCGCTGCTGCAGGGGAGCCGCCCCGTCTTCCCTCCAACCCCGTGGAGCAGGCGCGGTCATCCTCCCTCGCGGGGGTGGAACCGGGCCTGCGGGGGCAAGGCTGGCCTTGCACAGCGCGTGTGTTTACCCGGGTCCAAGCCCCCATCCCAAGTCCCAGGCAGGGTGGGATCCCCTCCGGCGTTTGGGGCCGCAGCTCTGTCTCGCCCACACCCAGGGTGCCCACGCGCAGCGCCAGGGGCGGACGCCGGAGGCCGCGCGGCACGTGGGCGTGGCCATCGTCCCCAGCGCCCTCGCCACGGTCATCGCCACGGTGCCCCGCTGCTTCTGCGTCATCGCCCCGTTTGCCAAGTTCGCGAGATCGTTGCCCTCAACACGGGCGTCTCCATCCTCTACCCGCTCACGGTCAGCACGGCGCTGCTGGGCATCGTGGCGCCCGGCTCCTACACCCGGACCAGGACTTCCTTCCTCAGAGCCCTGGGCGCCGCGCTCCTGGCGGGGGCCCTGGGGCTGGGTGCCTGCCTCCTGCTTCTCCAGAGCGGCTATAAGATCCCCCTTCCCAGCGGGACCTCCCTGTAGCCCTGGCACTACGTCCGGACTGGCACACCTTTGGTCCAGCAGGTGGGGGACAAGATGCTTATTCTCTGGCCCCAGAGGCACTTTGTTCCCAACTCGGCTACAACCAGCTATGCTCCCAGCTGTGTGATTCACACTGCCTTTGTCACAGTGCCAGCCAGAGGTGGGTGGAGAAGCCGGCCCCCACCCCACCCTGCGGGGCTGCTGGCAGCCGCCCTGGGCTCTCGCTGGCAGTGAAAGAGGCCAGCCCTCCTCCTGTGCCTGGTCAGGTGGTTTTTGCAGGGGTTCCCCCCCATGCGGCCTCGGTGCTCACAGCAACTCTCTGATGTGGGTGTTACGGGGCCCCCATTCTAAAGATGCGAAAACCGAGGCAGCAAGAGGCAAAGTGACTGACGTGTAGCTGGGTCAGTGGCACAGTCAGAGCTGCCTCCCTCCGGGACTTTGCAGGAAGAGCACAGTGGGTTCGAAGGCAGGGCCTCGCACCTCCGCCCCCTCCCACCCCCACAAGCTTTACAGTGGCCAGGGCTGGGTGGTCCTGGGGTCCTCCTCAGGCCCCTTGGTCCTGGCCGGGAAGGACGGAGAGACCAACCTGGGGTTCTGCATGTCCTACCCCCGGCCCCAGCCTCAAGGGGCTCCTCTCCTGGCCCGGGGGCCCCAGTACAGCCTTCCTCTGGGGGTGGAATCTGGGGCGGGGGGGGGGGGACAGCCCCTGGGATGGGGAGCTGGCTGTGCCTGCCGCCTGCTCACAGCAGATGGTTCTTACTAAAGTGAAATGAAACTGCAGACCACCGCCACTAACACAAGCATCTTAAGCATCGCTGGCTCCATCATGTTCTTCAAACTGAAACAACTAAGTGCTCACATGCTGCCCGGAACCTGGCCCTGGAGGGGGAAGGAGGTGGGGCTGGAAGCGCCAGACCCTCCAGGGAGCAGGTCGCAGAGTGCTCTGTGGGTCCAGGGTGAGGGTGGGGGCACACTTTGGGAGCGGGGCTCCCCAGGCTCCCCACCAGGACATTCATTAGCACCTTCGGGGGGCCTGGTATTATGCTGGGCACTGACCTTCCTCCTTGGGACAGACATTGACACTGGGCTTTAAGAAGCTGGACACAGACTGAGCCTTATACGGTAGGAAAGACATCCCCAAGGGTGGTCTCCAGGTCAGCTCACCTGCTCATCTGTAAACATAAACTAGGGGGCGGGGCATGCATGACAGACGGGCAACATGTGTCCCCGCCCGGTACATGCCTGGCACCCAGCAGGTGCTCAGTATTTGCTGAGGGAACATCAGATCTTCGGACCCACTGTCTATGGTGAAGACAGGCATCAAACAAGCAATTAATGGCACGAGTTGACACACAGCACTTACTGCCGCAGACCCTCTTCAAGGGTCTGTCTTAGTCAGCTTGTGCTGCCCTAGCAAAGTGCTGCAAGCCGGGTGGCTCGTAAGAGCAGGAATTTATTCTGTCAGAGTGCTGGAGGCCGCAAGTCCACAGCAGGGTTTTGGCAGGGTGGGTCCTTCTGGAGATGCTGAGAGGGACTCTGTCCCGTGCCTCTCTCCTGGCTCTGCTGGTTGCTGGCAATCCTTGGTGTTCGTTGGCTCGTGGATGCATCACCCCAGTCTTTGCCTCTGTCTTCAGCTGCCCATCGTATCTGTGAGGGTCCCATTGCCTCCCCTCTCATGTTGGATCCTAATGACTTCATCTTAACTTGGTCACCTGCAAAGACCCTATTTCCAGATAAGCTCCCATGTACAGGTACCAGGTTAGCTTCAGTGTATCTTCTGGGGGACACAGTTCAACCCATGACAGGGCTCAGCACTCATCAGCTCATTTGTTAACCTTAGGGAGGGGGTGCTCAGACCCATTTTACACATGGGGATAGCAAGGCTCCGAGGAATGGACTTGCCTGGGTCACACAGCCAGTGGTGGTGGAGCCAGTTCAACCCCAGCCAGGCTGTCCCGGTGTGTGGGCTCCCCTATGTGGGTGAACAGCCTCTCGGGGAATTGTAACAAAGGGTGATAATGTTACAGGGATGTTCAATCAAGAGGCCTGTTCTTAGAGAATCGGGGATGGAAACCCTTGCATTTGTTCAATGCTTCACCCTTAAATGTTTCCCTGTCAGCCTTGTATGAAGTCTGAGCCCTCAGAGGCCCAGCAGAGGGTGCTGTGTCTTAGGGGCAGTGTTGTGCTCTGGACCACAGCCCTGAAAGGCTGATCAGGGATTCAGGCAGGTCAACCCAGGCTCTGGCAGCCCCTGTAGGTGGGGAGGGGCCACGGCTGCAAGGTTGCACCTCTTCCAGGGACCGCCCCCAACTTTGGGAGAGATGGGCACGATTACAGGAGAAGGCCAGGTGGGAGGGGGTGGGATACGGGAGGGAGCTGCCAAGTTGGCAAGACATCCCAGTAGGTGCTCAGAAGAAGGACTGCCATCTCCAAGTCCTTGTCCTGAGACCTTCCCAATGACCTAGTTTTAACACGGAGGCGGCATCATCTGCATCCCATTTGCGCGCAGTCCAGATAGTCCCCACTTGTGAAGAAACCCTCTCTCCACCCACTTCCTGGCTTTTAAGAAACAGCTCCTCTTCCTTCCCACTGGCCTCTTATCTTTTCAAAGTGTGGGGGTGGGGAGCAGGCAGGTCAAGGGTGGAGGAGGCCAGACCCCGGTGTCACTGTCACCTCCCCCACCAGGTGACTGGGGCTCCCCTGTATCAGTACAACTCTCTCGTGACCCTCATAGCTCTCCTTCCAGCTGGGTTCCCATCTTACAGGCGAGCCCTCGGAGCCCAGAGAGGGGAGGGCACAGAACTCAGCACGCGGCTGGGCTGCTTCTCCTGGCTCGGGTCCCTGCCCCGCTCCGCTTTCCTGCCGGACTCGCCTCTGTGGATGGTATTCTTAGCTTCAGATCTTTATCTCCTCTTCAAAACTGACCTGTCCTGGTCCCTCAGCATGGGGACTGCTCTGTCTAGCTCTGGGCCAGCACTGCTCTCCCTCCAAGGGGCAGGGGCTGGGCCAGGGCTGGGGAAAGGAATATGGAGCTCCGAGGAACTTTGGACACACCCTTGGCTGCCTACTCACCTGCAAATAAGTCCCTCTTCAACCTGTTTGTGAATATTGGTGCCACAGGGTCCCAGAGGCACTAACTCCCATGAGAAGAACCTTGACCTTCCTCTGCTGCTGATGCACAGCTCGCGGTCTTCATGAGCTTTTGCCGAGCGTTAATGAGATGCCTTCATTGGCTCGGGCACAGCAGTTAGCCTGAGCTCTGCGAGGATGTACAGGCCCTCGGCGGGCCAAGGAGGGGCAGCGGGTGCAAAGGGAGCCCAGAGAAGAGGGACCCCTGTCATCTACAAGGTTCCCTGAGCCCCTGCGTCTCTTTCCTTCCCTCAGAGGCCAGGGGTTATTATCAGTGAGAGCCAGCTGTTCCGAAATGCCCACTGCGTCCCAGGCTCCATCCATGCAAGCTCGGGGATTCTCACAGCGTTCCTCAGAAGGGAGTGTTTTGATCCCATTTCACCACCACCCCCCCCCCCCGCCGGCCCTGTGTTTCCCCTGCAGTATCTTCCCTATTGCCCATCTCTGATTTTTCTTCATAGCACACATTCTAACTATGTAAAGTACTTAATTATCTTCCCCTTGGACTGTAAACCCCCCGGCACTGGGGAATTTAGTTTCTTTGTTCTCTCCTTAACCCATGGTGACCAGAATAGTGCCTGGCATGGAGTCAGTACTTAGTATTTATTGAATGAACAAATGGGGAGACACTGAAATGCACTGAGCAGAGTAATGACGTACTGATTTATGATTTTTTAAACGTTGACTTTTATTGATATTTAATTGACATATGGTGAAGTGCGTGGATCTTATGAGTTATGGTTTGATGAATTTTGACAAATGCATGTGGCTGTCTAACCATACCCCTCTCCTAGTACAGAACATTTCTGCCACCCCCAGGAGCTTCCTTGTGCTGTTTCTCCTTCACCCCCACTGTCCCCAACCCTGTCTAGAGGCGACAACTATTCTGATTTCCTTCACATAGGTTCATTTTGCCTGGCCTAGATCATGTAAATGGTTTTCGAGATTCATTGTGTTGTGATGTGTATCAGGAGTTCCTTTGTATTGCTGAGCAGTTGCCACTGTATGGACCACAATTTGTGTCTCCATTCTCCTGTTCAGCGACTTTTGGATTATTTCCATATTTTGCTTATCATGACTGAACATTCATGTTCAAGTATTTTTGTGGGTATTTGTTTTCATTTTTCTTGGGTAAATGCCTAGGGATCAAATTACTGGGTTACAGGGTAACTGATGTTTAACTTTATGAGAAGCTGCCAAAGCGTTTTCTAAACTGGTTTTTGCGTTCCCACCAGCAAGGCCTGAGAGCTCCAGTTACTTCCCATCCTTGCCAACATTTTGATTTACGTTTTAACGAATTCATCCTGGCTGCTGCGTGGAGAACCGGCCCAGTGTCTCGCTGTGCTGGCTCCTTTGCAAGACGGTGTTGGGAGAGGGGGGTGTGCCTAAAAGGAGGCTCCCAGGTGAGACACATCTCTGAATCAGGGGGAAGCACAGGAGCCTTGGGCCACGTGTTGGACACTCGGAATCGGGGCTTTCTCCTCAAGGGCGTTGTCGTTTTCTGGCCTCAGATAACCTCAGGAAGGTTGCCAGAGCTCTCTCACCCCTAGAGCAGGTTTGTGGCTGATTTCCGCGCCGGGTCCGTTGAAGGAGGGGCGGGGCTTGTCCTTGCAGGCGCAGGTGTCTGATCCACTTTGCGCACACTGTTTATGGGCGGGCGCCCTAAGGAGGTGTTCTCGGGCACTCTGGGCAGAGGTCAAGGCTGTAGAGCTGTTGCGTTTCCTTCCGTAGCCGGAGCCCTGAAGCCTGCCTGGGCAGCTGAGAAAATAAGCAGGAGACGAGCAGGCGCTGGCGGGAAACCCGCTAGATCTGTGCTGGGAGCGTTCCTGCCCGGCGTCTCCCCCGGGCGGGGGCGGCGCCCGAATGTGTGAGCGGTTGCGAGGACACCGATTTCCTAACTTGGAACTGGAGCCTGGCTACGTGCTGCTTCAGAGACCTTTCCCCTAGAGGGCGTGTCCTCAGACAACCAGAGTATTTATCGAAACACGGCTTGGGGAGTACAGGATTAGTTTGCCGTGTGTTAGTGGGTGTCAGGGACCATGCTCGTTATATCCTTTCCTGGGGACACTTCATTCCAAAGAACCAAGGGTGGTCATTTAGCCCCAGAGAAATCTCAGCCACTCGGGCGGAGGTGAACTTGGCTGAGTCTCCTTCTTTGACCGCCGTGCCTTTAGATCCTCTGCAGACCATTGTCCCGTATCATTTTAGGCTGTTCAAGTGCAACTGATGACCTTATAGTTATTTTTGTTTTGTTTTGTTCTTTAATTTTCTGATCTTGAGGCCATGCCTCAGTAGCTTGGTTAGATCAGAGGTTTCCCACGCTTCTCTAGCAGTAAGTGGGTGGACCACCTCTTTGAGAGCATGCCTCTGACCTTTCCCATTGCTGCTTTGCTGTTTCTGTCCAAGTGAGACATTTTTCCTGACCTCGGTCCCAAATTCCAGGTGCTTGTTACTGTAGCTCTGTGTTCAGTTCAGCCTCAGTGCCAAGCACTGGGGAGCCAGCTGTGAACAAGCCAGGCACAAGGCTCTGCCCTCGTGAAACTTACAGTTGAGTAGGAAGGACGGAGATTAAGTAATCAGAGTGTGATGGAGCTTAGGGAAGTGGAAGTCAGGGTGCTGGGAAGCATACTGCAAGGGGACCGAATGTGGCCTAGGGCTGAGGGAGGCTGCCTTGAGGAGCGGTGTTTAAAGACTTAAAGGATGAGTAGGGGTTAGCCAGGCAAGGGGCTGGGTGAGGGGTTTCTGAAGGTCCTAAGGAACTGAAGGAAGTATGTGTGGGGAGGGGAGGAAAGCTCAAAGTGGGGCAGGAGGGAGGCAGGGCCGGGCCAGGTGAAAGATCTGTGGCTTTTATCCTGAAGACAGCTTGTTGATATGGGTTTTCAGGTGTATGTTGGGGAGGGGCATGGCCATCTTAGTATTTTGGGGGGATCACTCTGGCGGCAGTGTGGAGGTTAGATTAGGGAGAGGGGAGGGGGCTGGTTATGAGAACGGAAGAGACCAGCTGGGAGGGTGTCGCAGCATCCAGGTGTGAGATGACCATGACCTGGGTTTGGGGGTGGAGGGAGGCGGGTTGGAGCGTGGCCCTGGGGACAGAGAAACTGGGCAGGTTTGAAAGACGTGGATTAGACAAGTTTTGAAGTAGGTTAGCAGCACAGGAGGGAAAATGAGGGATAATTTAGTGTTTTAACTTGACGGGAACCAGAGAGGGAAGCAGTGTTGAGCTGTCCCTGTCTTGGCTGTTTTACTCATTATGTGGGTTAGCTTCTCTATGTGGAGTTTGGAATCCCTGAAATTTCGCTGAGATTAACTGGGGTTTTTCAAAACCAGAAGATGCTTCCAGAGGTTGTGGAGGAAGGAGACAGAGAAGTGAGAGGCTGGGCTGGGTCTTCTGCAGGGGACTGATCTAACGGTGGCACCGACAGAGGCGGCGTCCTGCAGGGGGCAGTGAAGGGTGGGAGGAACCCAAGCTCTGGATCGTAAGGCCTGTGAGACCCTTCCCGTCTCCCCCGTTGAACTGTGTGTGACTGGGAACACCCTGCTCTTTGTTGGGGGTCAGCAGGAAGGACTCGGGGATGATGCTGATGCTGGACTGGGTGCTGAACAATCAGTGTTTTCTGTCCCCCTGGGTCATTGGAGAAGAAATCAGATTTTGTTCTGGAAAGGGGAGGGAACTCAATCGCTGCCCAGCCTCACAGCCTCAGAATGCACCCTTCCCAGCCCAGGGGGCCTGCCTTTTGACTGAAGGACAGTCCCTCAGTTTCCAGCCCTTGATCTCACACCGGCTCTCTGGGTTTCTGGCCGTGGGAATTGGATTCAAGCACGTGGCCCTGGGAGACCTCGTCACCCTCCTCACTTCTGGCCGGCTGGCTGTGACGTTCGCCTGCGCTGTCCAGGTGGGGTCCCTGGCGGTCTTCCCACTGGTCTACGCCATCCCCCTTGCCCCCAGCACCGAGGCCATTCTCCATTCCAACAACAGCAGGGACATGGAGTCCGACCGGGAGGCTGGCATCGTCCCGCTCGCCATCCTCATCGGCCCCGCTCTCTCCTGCATGCTCTACAACCTCTTCCTGCCCTGCCTGGTCCTCAGCGTCCTGGCCACGCGCTGCGGCATCAGCCTGGCGCTCCCCCGCTCACCATTCCCATGGCCTTCTCCCTCAAGAGACAGTTCTGAAGCCAGACTTTCAACAAACTGCCCCAGAGGACTGCCAAACTCAGCCTTCTGCTGGGACTCTTCTACGTCTTGGCATCATTCTGGCACCAGCAGGCAGTCTGCCCAAACTCTAGGGGGACCGGTAGCTCCCCCGACAACATGCCCCCCTTTCTTAGAATGTGTTGAAGGCAGAGCATTTGAGGAGGGAAGTGATTTGGGAGTGAGGGGCCTATGGACAGCTTGTGAACTCTTACTTTTTAATTATCACGTTCTTAGAGAATGTTTTGTTTTTGTTGTTTTATGGGGACTCTTGAAACTACTCTGCTATCAGATGAAGGTAAACTGGATGCATGACCCTTGTTGTATTTATAATTTCCACTAGAGGGTGCTGTCGGGTCACGTTTCAGTGGGCTCCGCTGCCCTAAGGCTGTGAAGTAGCCGCCGGGCTTGGGCTTCTGTCCTGAAAGAACAGAATTGCAGTAAGTTCCTCCGTAGCAATGGAGCGAAGCGCCCCCTCTTGCCTTGGTTTGGCAGGATGTGGCAGTGGTCCCCGTGGCAAGGAGCAGCTGTCCGGTGCGGAGCACTGCGGTCCTGAAATACCCCGCTAGGGAGAGAGAGTCCCTCATTAACAGCCCGGCTTGGCTCGCGGCTTTTTGCCTCAATTGTGATTCAGACACGTTTGTCCTTCACTTCACTTGTTGCCACAGTTGAGGAGAAGCGCCAGGTCCCCCCGCAGCAAGACCACCAGGCCGGGGCCTGGGAAGGGGGGAAACCCTGCCCTGGAGGCAGCTGAGAAAACCCGCTCTGCTTTTGGACAGAAACCGGTCGGGCAGCTGTCTTGCCTTTGTCGAAGACTCCGGCCCTTTCAGTAACGCGCAGAGCTCAGGTTGCAGAGGCCCGGCTTCTCAGAGGGCTGCTTCCAGCCCGCAGGGCTGCTTCAGGGCTGCCCCTCCGCCTCTCCTCGCGCTCCCCTCCGCCTGCCCTTCTCCCGGGTTCCCACCTGTGTGCCTGCCTCCCACCCGCGGGGCCCTGCGGGCGGGGCAGCTGCTTAGCAACCGAGTCAGGGACGGCGGCCTCTCTCAGCAGAACCACAGGACCAGCGGACCAGGGACACCAGCTCCTCCGTGAGGAGGTGCTGACCCTGTCCGGCCACCATGACGGGCCTGCCAGTGCAGGAGCTGCATCTTCTTCCTTGAAGGCAGATGCGCAATTTTGACCCTCCTCCCCCCGAAGGCTTCAGCCGCCTTGTGCAGAGGTAGTTTGCACCTGGGGGCAGGGATTCCAGCGTTGATCGAAGCTGCTTTACACTTCATTGCCTGGGCAGTATGGCTTCTGCGCTAGCATCCGTGTAGTTGCATTGAGTTGAAGTCTGAACAGGCTGGGGGCACTGTCGCTACGCTTTCTGCTGTGATGGCCATTTTGAGGGGTATTCCGGGGTCTTGGCCTGCAGCAAATGACGTGAGAGCTAGCTCTTAATCCTTAAAATCAGGCCAGTTATGATTTGGCTCCTTGAGTTAGAGTTGGGCAGCTTGCTTGGGAAAAACGTATTTGGAAATTGCAAAAGTTCCTCCTAAGTTAAAGGTGGTTTGTCTGCAGAGTTCCAGAATCCTCGAATCGTGGTCGAGCCCGTAAGGGAAAGGAGGACAGCCCCTCTCCTGCCGTTGTCCCCAGCACCGCTTTTGTTTCATGCCAGGCTGGTGGCATTTGGTGCTCACAGGAGTCCTGTCTTCAAAGACAAGCATTTTGGGCTTCTCTTCAGGGCAGGCCATTGTCACTTAAAGCCCACCCCTGAGGGCGTAGGACCAGGAGCGCCCTTCGTCCACAGGCCAGGCCGCCTTGGGGAGCACTCCCCTAGGGAGTGCTGTGTTCTCCCTCTGTGCTGTGTTCCAGTGCAGGTTTTAATGCTTATTTTCATATATAGATCTTTCTAAAAGGCCAGATTTGGTGCCAGGTTTTAGATTCAGGTCACTATAATTTGTAATACATCCCCTGATTCAGTGAAGGTTTTCTTTAGACTGGTTAATCAAAAGAAAATTAAAAATTTAAAAAAGGATATTTTTATCAGTGATCTGGCTTCCAGTTTTTCTTTGCTTTCCTCCTAGTTCTTGTCCTGTTGTCTGATTGTGAATTCTGACTCATGAACCTCAGGAGACCAGCGCAGAGACTTCTGGTGGGAGTAGGGGGCGGGGTTCCTGATCTTGGGTGAAGAGTGTGACCAGATTTGATGAGCTCTTGGAAGGGGCAGTAGGGACCCCTCCGAGTCAGTATGGCTTTGCCAAGAGCCAGTCAGGCCAGATGAGCCTTGCTTCCTTTGGTCCTTTCCTACTTTCATTTTTCCTGATGGAGTCACTGTGCTCCTAGATTAAGAGCATTCAGCAGACAGCGTGCGTCTGCTTTTCTGCTAGGCGTCTGATGATACATCCTTAGGAACGAAGCAGAGACATGCAGAGTGGACAGCAGTCCAGTCAGGTGAATTTCGGGAGACCCCGCAAGCTGCGGGGGCGGGCTGGCCGGCCGGCGTGTCGGGGGCAGCCGGGGAGCAAGCCTTTAGCGGCGTGCGTGAGCCTGCCCGCTGAACCCTTGTTGTTAATGACTGGAATCGGGCAGCCCAAATCGCAGGTTTTGTAAACCACGGAGGAAGAGCTTATAAAGGAAATCAAAAGGCTGCTTTGATGTGTCAAAGGGAAAATTTAGCATGAAAAGAGCACCATTCTCGGGTCGCCAAAGCCAACCCAGTAACATCAGAAGGAAGGTCCATGGAGCGACGGCAGTAGATGTGGGTGTGAATTTTATCGATGACCCTGAGGTCCAGCTTCACGGGCCTTGATTTCTGTGAGTCAGATTTATTCTGCTCCCCAGTGGGGGTGGCTGGAAATTAAGCCACAGCCACCTCTTGGGCCTGCTTCCATCTCCCTAGGACCACCCAGGACCCCTGGGCCTCCGTGGGGCTGGAAGCCGGGGGTGCTGGCTGGGTCCTTGCTCCATCTGCTCACTGTCTGTGAGGTTGTGTCCCAGCTCCTTCATGCTGGGGCCCGGCCTGGGAATCCACCCTTGTTTCTTAGATAACTCTGCTCTAGAAGTGTTCAAAGTGCCCTGACAGTGGCCCTCCTTGCTGAGTTCTGTGGGCCTGGAGGCCACTCGTCCCTGCCACCCCATCCCCATTTCTGCCCAGTCTTGGGGAGGCTCCCAATTCCTCCATGAACAACCTCATCCACCTCCCCCACTCAAAGCATCTCCCTCCTTGCCCACCCCTTGTAGGACCTCTGCACAAAAGCCCACCCAGGGGGCCTTTAGAAGCTCAGTGCTGGCCTTTTCTGGAGAACATCATATGTTATCCTACCAACTCATCTGTTACTCCTTTATTAAAACCAAAATCTAAGCCTGTAACCTGGCCCAAAGCTCAGTTTGAGTCAGTGAGGAGTTTTGGCTTCCGTGATGGTTAATATGATCTGAGGTGGAATTAACAGTGTCCAGAACAAGGAAGGCGTGGGTCCTGCCCACCCTGTGTTGTTGAGACCACACGTGGTGGGCCGGCCCGTTCCTGGGCATCTTTCCTTCTTTCTTAGTTTCTAGTTTCTTTCTTTCTATTTTTAAAATGAAGGTGCTGGGGCTGAACCCAGGACCTCGTGCATGCCAAGCATGCGCTCCACCTCTTGAGCTATCCCCTCCCCCACCCCAGCTCCTTGTTTCCTGATGGAGCAGTTGCGGTGGTAGATGAAGAGCATGCCAGGGACGTAATGCACTTGGGCTTCAGCAAAGCATTTGACAAACGAGATGAATTGTGGAAGGCGTGAAAATACAGCTAGAGGAACTTCACTTCCACCCGCACACGCGTGTGTGTTTTCGCACCGGTAACAGCTGCGGCCGAGGCTTTTTGTCTCTCAGCGTGGGAACCACATTCTGAAGATGTTATTAACAAACTGGGTCTTGTCCAGAAAGCAGTAGGCAGACTAGGCACGTAACACCATGTCAGCATGGAAAGGAGACTCGAGAGGGCTGTCCTGGGGGAAAGGGATTGGGCTGTGTGTGTGTGTGTGTGTGTGACCTCAAAGGCAAAGCCAGGACTCATGGGTAGACATTATATGGCCCCAAGTTTGCGCTCTCTGGTCAGGAAGAACTTTCTAGCTGTTGGAGGAATCCACAAGTGAGATATTTGAAGCGCCCAGTGGGCAGTGAGCTCCCTGTGACTAGAGGCATTCAAGTGAAAGGATGGTTCCTCGTCAGGAACACTGAAGCAGAGTCGGACGTCGGCGAGGGGGTGTGCAAGAGGACCTTAAGTGTCTTCTCCTCCTGTGACGTGGCGGTTCTGTTATTATGGGATCATCTCTCAGACCTGCCCCCAAGGTTTGGGAGGACAGAGCACAAGAAAGATGTTGACAATTCTCCGTGATGTCAGATGGTTGTCCTGCCCATGTTAACAGGTGCGGCTGTGATTGATACTGCTTTTTTTTTATAAGATTATACACACATGCACGCACACACAAATACACGCACGTACACACGCGAGCTGATTCCCCCCTGAAAGCCCTTGGCGTGAGGCGGATGACAGCTCCTCTCCTCCGAGCCCCTGGACCACTCTGCTGCCAGTGGACTGTCAGCCTCTTTCACGAGGGGCTCCAGACTGCAGGCTGGTGTCGTGTAGAGGTGGTGCCTCTGGCAAGAACCTGGCACTTGGCTCTCAGCCAGCTGACATTTGTGATTTGCCCCTTTTCAAATCGGGACAGGCCTCCCACCGTGAGTGACTAAGCCAGGATGCCAAGCAGCGGCATCAGCCAGGTCGGGTCCCCTGCCTGAAGGAGTAACGAGGGCCAAGTCTGGGCTCTTCAGGTGCGCCTGCAGGCAGGTTCCTGGGGTGGGGGAAGGGCTATAATTGCAGGACAAAGCCCCCTTCAGTGCTCCTGACCCTCCTCAAGATGCGGGAGCTCTGGGAGGCTCCTGGGCATCTCGAGAGGGACAGTGAAGGCATTGCTCCCCTGCTCTCAACCGGACTTTGGGGGTGAAAGGAGGTGGACCTGGGGCCCTTCTATGATGCCGATACATCCAGAGAGGCAGCCCTCTGCCTGCTGTGGCTCTTGGGGCCCCCAAGCCCACACTTCGCACTCCTGCCATATCCTCGTCCCCCTCTCCCCCAGGCTCCCTTAGAACTGACCCCCTAGGGTCACAGTGGGTTTAACAGGGAAGGCGACAACACGGCGTCACACGCCTGTTAGTTTGTCAGCGTGTCTGCTGCGAACCGCCCCCGGCAGGCGCGAGGACTGAAGAGCTGTGCTTGCCGTCCTCGCGCGGCTCGTGCGCGGGGCCTGGGACTCAGAGCGGCTGCCCGGTCACCGGCGCTGAAGGGCTGGGTCGCGCCCGGGAGGCTGCTGGTAGGGCTGACCGGCAGGTGAGGGTTCGGGCCGCTGCGTCACACGTGCTGCCCCTGGGCAGGAAGGGGGTGGGGTGGGGGACAGGGCGGTGACGCTTAGGATCCTTTAAGATCCGGCTCATCCGCCTGCCACATGGAAGCCTCTAAATGAATAAATGTTCGCTGAATGACTGAGTGAATGAAAGCTACCGCTGTGTGCCAGGCGTGGCGCTTAAAGCTTAAATACATTCTTTTAAGCCTCGTAACAACCTCATGAGAGGGGTATTAAGGTCTTTTTTTTGTGAGAGAGGAAACTGAGGTGCAAGGAGATGATTACCTTTGCCCAGGGTCTCCCCTAGTAAGTGATGGAGCCGTGGTTCTGCCCTTGAACTATTTCAGTGCAAGGTCTGCTCCTCTTCGCTGTCTTTGTGGGCCCTGCAGCACCTTGTACGCTGGGACTCAGTCAGCTGGTCTGCCCTTGGGAGTGAGGGGGGGTGAGGGAGGGGAAACCAGGCTGGTGGTGGTGGGTGCCAGAGAAGCGGGCTTCAGGAGCATCAAGGGGCACCACAGCCTTCACAATTTCCCTGGCCCCACCAGTGCCCTTAGGCAGGGGCTCCTGGGGTTGCTCCCAAGAGTATGTGAGTGACTGAGTGGCTCAGGGCTGGGGGAGGCGGTTCCCGTCCCAACGGGGTAGCTGCCTTCTTGCTGGAGGAGCTCTAACCCGGGAAGCAGAGAACTTGAGACCCGGCACAAGAGACAAGCAGCTGGAGATAGTGGAGGTGCCATGGGCTGGGCACTGCCCTTGGCCTTGGCACTGGCCTGCTGCCCTCTGCTCTTCCAGGTGAGGCCCCCTCATACCCTCTGCCCTGTGCCATCCAGCACCCTCCGGAGGCCAGCGTGAAGGAGATAATAAGTAAGCCCACTTGCCTAACATGCTCTGGCTCGTTGGACTAAGGTTTTGGGTCAGATCTGCCCATCCTTGGATGATGCCCACTCACGACGACGCAGGAAGGTCCGTTCTCGGGTTAAAGTGAGAGTCCTGTTCCCTCATCTGCCTGTCTTCATTTTCTCTCCTTCCTGCAGTCCTCACCCAGCCACTGAATCAGTGTCCGCATCAGGAATGTGGGGGGCTCTGCTCCTGAGAATGTGGCTGAGGGAGACGGAAAGAGCCCCCTGCTACCTTCTGGGTGAGCAGCACGGGGAGCTGAGAGTGACATGTGTTTGGGACCCAGAAGACTTACTCTTTGGGTTCAGTGAGAGGAGGCAGATGCATGTCAACTATCGAATAAACCCTGATGACCCCAATGCATTGAGGGTAGAGATGGAGGATGCTGGACGGAGCTAATCAGGAAGGCTTCCAGGAGGAGGCGATGATGATTCATGATCAAGGCTTCCAGGAAGAGGTGGCCATGAGGGTGATGGTTTCCTGGGAAGCTGAGGTGCTGAAGGACAGCTGCCCCAATTCGCCGGGTTGGAGAAAGTCCCTTGGTTGCTGCCTGAGAGTGTGGGCGAAGTTCCCCTTAATCAGCCTCTTTGGCAGCACAGCCAGATGGCTGCAGCATTGAGGTGGGTGTGCTAAAGGGCCATCGTACCATTGCCAAGGTCAAAGCCTGCAGAATGAAATGCCCTGACACCTCCTCGCTGAGAAACAAACAGGAGCGGATGGTGGGGTTTTAACCAGCCAAGGCTGCCGATATCTAATCGAGATGAATGGCCTTGAGAGACGAGGCCCAGGCCCAGGGAAGGCATCGAGCTGGGAAAGTGGGAAGACTGCCTCGCTCTGGCTGCACGGAGGCCAGCAAATGCCAGGTGATGAGGAGCCAGATTCAGGGAAGATGCAGAGGAGGTCAGAGGCCACCACTGTCACTGTCACCAACATGGGCCTTCTAGCTAACACTTCTCCTGGCCAGAGACCGCTGAGAGCCCGCTCTGGGCCAGCTCTGTCCTAGGACTCAAGATAAATGAGGCATGCCCTTGCCTTTTAAGGGCTGGAAGTGAGCTGGTGGGAGAGTTCACATGCGTACGTTACTCTGATGCCAAGTGTCATTAACAGAGGCACAGAGGGCTGTAGGAGAAGGAGGGCAGCAGAGATTAATTTCCCTGCTCCCGACTGTTGCAGACCCTGGTCAATTCACTCCCTATGACACAGCCCTCTTTCTCACCTCTGAGCCTTTCTGGCGCCATCTGCTGGCGACTCTGAGGCCAGGCAGTCACTCCCAGTTAACTGAGCAAGTATTAACCGTACCGCACTTGGCCAGGCTCTGGGGTCGAGCAGGTGCGACTCGGTCCCTACCCTCAGGAATCTTACAGTCTCAGAGGAAAGAGAGACAGGCACCCCTTACGTCACTCATGGAGCTTGACTGGTTAAACACGGAGTCTGACAGCACTGGGTTTAATTAAGTCCAGGCTGTATCACTCGCCCTGTGGAACTGCTCAGCCAAGCTATGTAACCTCTGTGAGCTTCCAGTTCCTTCTCTCCAAAGGAGGATGACAGTATTTGCCTTGTGGGGTAGTTCTGAGTTTAAATGAAACATTGTTCAGAGAGTACTTACTTAGCATGGTGCCTGGGATGTAGCAGGCACCTCAGAAAGCGGGTCCCCTTTCCTTCCTTATTGATGAATATTTTAGAATGTGGTTGTTTCTGTATAATCTCGTAATTCTCTGCTAAGGGGCAGAGGACCCAGGGCTGATATGATGGGGTTCTTCAAGTGTCAGCACAATGCCTGGTACGGTCATTCATTCACTCAACAAACATTCATTGAGCACCTGATAAGTATCAGGCACTGTGATAAAAACTAAAAATAGAAGGGGAACAAGACCAGGTCCCTGCCCTTATGGAGCTTATAAAACAGTAAGGGAGGCAGAAAAGATAAACAATTCTTGTGAAACTCTATGTGTGTGTGTGTGTGGGGGGGGTCCCTTTGGTGCTTTCCTGGGAGCTCTGCTCTGGCACCCACACAAGGTTCTATGAGGAAACCAAGGGATGACCCATTTGAGCCTTTCTGTCAGGGAGACTGGACTCCCAGAAGGTTGCCCCTCTGCCTACCAGAGCCCGGGACCCCTGAGGTTCTGGCCTTGGGGCCAGAGACTGTCAAGGTGGCTTCCTATCTGAATGTCCTACAGACCTGGGAGCCTGAGAGTTGAGCAGGTGCTAAGAGAGTGTTGGATGGGGAGACAGATGGTCTTACATATGGTTGTGAATGGCTTGTAATTCAGAGAGGCTTCAAGAATCTTCAGGTTAAAGGAATTTTCGGGGATCCAATTTCCCATATGCGCCATGGGGAGAGGAAACACCATCTTCTTGGGTTCCTGTCAAAGTTCACCCAGGGAAGGACATCCAGAAAACGTCTGAAGTCTGTTTTTCTGAGGTTGTCATTCTATTAAAAAAAAAATTTGCCCACGTGCCTGTGTGCACGTGTGTGTGCACCTGTGTACGTGCGGGGGCCCTGGCTCCCCTGCTCCCTCACCAGCAGGCAGTTATTGCTCTGGGTATTCAGGGAGAGCCGAAAATTAATGGAACTCAATGCGATGAGCGACACCTTGTAAAACAATCTCAATGACCAGACAACCAATCTCCGTGCAGTTCCAGAGAGGATGAAAGGAAACCAGGGGGGCTGTGAGCAAATGATAGCCCGGAGCCGCTCGGGCAGAGGCGGCGAGATGGAGCTGTTCCTCATCCTGCCAGCTCAGAACAGACGGTGGGGCATGTGGGCAGGCTGCCGGCTGGAGAGGAGCCATCCCTTTTCCAAGAAGGGACAGCGAGGGGACGGTGACAAGCGAAGATGCCCGAGTTAGTCAGGTGGGGAAGAGTGCTGCGTAATCCGTGCCCGGGCCATCGGGTGGCGGCAGCTGATCCTCCCCTGACAGCGGGGAGAAGACCTGCTTCTTCTCCAGGTGGGGCCCGGGCTCCTGGGGGAGGCCAGGCCGTGCCCCGGGGCCCCGCCCCCCCACCCCCAGGAGAACCGTGGTGCTGGTTCTCTAGTCCCTCCTGGAGGGGCTGGTGACCTGGCCCGAGTAGCTGCTCCCGGAGGTGACCTGGGCTAGTAGGAGGGCATCCTCACGTTGACCCCTGGGGTCTAAGCCAGGGAAAGGGCACACACAGTCCGTCACCACTGCCCCACCAGGCTCCCAGTGACAGTCTCCATCCTCAGGGCTCCTCACGCCCCCTCCTCGTGCATCTCTGCCCAGCCTCGCCCCCCCCCCTCCGCCCCGAGAGGGGCCCGCGCTGCTTGCTTCTGCTCGAGGTCCCTCGGCCACAGGATGGCAGATGCTCAGCCCCCATCAGCTTTTCTCTGACTCTAAACCCAGCACTCACTTGGTTAAAAATCTTTTTCATTTTCAATGCTTCTCCTTTCTTTTGGAGGGGCGAAAAGGGTGATGAGTTTGTGGTGGTGGGGTTTTTTTTTATATATAAATCTCATTTTCAATTGAAATCTCATTAAAAATATTGAAAGAACCTCAGCTGCCTCTCTCGTCGTTGTCTCCCTCTCCGGTTCTCTTTCCTGCCTCTCCTCCCCTTCCCTCTCTAACCCTTCTCCCCGCTCCCCCAGCTCCCCCTGCATGTGGGGCCTTCTCCTGCTGGTTGTCCCGATGTGGGAGGAATTGAGGAGCCCATCAGAGAAAGGGTCTTGGGGTTTCCACTGTGTGAAAGGGGGATGGATGATTCTGTTTGCTTTGTGCAGTCTGACCTCGGGGGTCATCTCAGCCATCCTTCCCAACTGCAGCAGAAGCGTGGCTCCTGCAAATTTGGTAGACACCATCTTTTTTTTTTTTTTAATGCACTTTATTTTTTGATGGGGGGGTAATTAGGTTTATTTATTTATTTTTAAATGGAGGCACTGGGGATTGAACCCAGGACCTCATGCATGCTAAGCACACACTCCACTGCTGAGCTATACCCTCCCCACCCCCTAGTGGGTATTATCTTTAGGTGTGAACAGCCCCAGACAAAACTGCCTACAGAAACCCACCCTGCAGTGTCTCACCACCCTTGTCCTCAGTTCTGCTGTCTGACCTGCATTAGGTTCACATACAGGTTTATCACCCTTGAGATTCGTAGCAATTCAAGGATGGAGTTACGAGAGTGCCCATTTTATAGATGAGGAAACTGAGGCTCCTGCAGCAAGTTTAAGCACTTAGCTCTCAGTGTGCCCAGACACATTCAGCCTCCCAAGGTCACAGAGCCAGGGGCCAAGCTGGGATTAGAAGCCAGGTCCTTTGACTCCTCCCCACCAGGCTCTATGGTGTGGGCCAGCACCTCCACCTTGATCTCAGCCATGAGAAGGCAGCACGGAGACTGGAGGACTTGTGGCTTCCCGCTTCCTCCTGAACCAGGGCCCAGCCCACGACAGAGGTAAAACGCCAGCAGAGAGGCAGGTCGGACCCTGCGGAGAGCAGTGATACCTCCATGGGTGAGGATAAAGCAAACGAGCAGGACCCGCCGACTGGGAGATAACCTCTGAGAGGTGATGGAGTGCTGGTTGCTTCTGCAGCTGTGGGGCTGCATCTGGGACCTGGTGCTGACATGAGCTCCGCCTCCGGATCCACATTGTCACCGGTTGTTGGAAAAACAGAGGTTATTGTCCTCTGTTCCCGTCCTTTTGTCCCTAATAAGCACTTAAGTGCGGGTAGGGGTGGGGGGAACGGAGAAACCAAGACAGAATAGTGTGTCTATTTCAGTCTCTTTCCGGAAGGTTGCTCTTCTGTGGGACTTGGGGTTTGGGATAGAATAGGTGCAGGGAAGGACCTCCTCCCTTGGCCCACGTGTTCCTGGGCCAGCCTTGGGGAAGACCTGCCCTGGCGGACCCTCGTCCAGGCCAGTGGGTGCTGAGGACTGGTTCTGGGAGCAGGTGGCTTCCTTCTCTCCTAGGTCCACCCTCCGGACTAGACCCCAAGCTGATATTAGAAGGGATGATGGGGACCTCTGGCCTTCTGCCTTGACTCCCGGAATTTGGGAGTTTGACTGAGGTCAAGGGCTAATGAGATCAAAGTCTTAGGTTCCATTTTTGTTTGGAATTCATTCATTCATTCACTCATTCATTCAGTGATCTGCTGCTGAGCACATTCTGAAGGCTGAACTCCGCACTTGACAGCCTCATGCTGGTTTGCAGGTGAAAACTTTTCATGGGAAGAACGGTACATCCTCTTACATCAGGTCCCCGCGGCCGTGAGTTAACGGGAGCTCAGAGGCTCTCCTGCACCTGAATAGCCCTGCAGCGACCTGCCTGGTGCCTCAGGTTCCATCAGCAGTCAGTCCTGTGAATGAAGGCATTGTGTTTCTCACAGGCCCTTGCTGAAATACAGGTGCATAACAGGAGGGCTTGCAGAGGGGAAAAATCTGCCCGTCACCACTGCAGACAGAAGATGGGGCCCAAAAGGAGTGCTATGCAAGATGGATAAGTCTTTTTTTTTTTTCCAGCACTGGGTAGATGTTTATTGAATGTTGATTAAATTATTAAAGCCTGACCACCACCACTGCTTCCTTCGCTTGCCTGCACTTCTCGCTAAGTGCTTCTTCACTCTGCTGTGACCTCCCCTTCAAGACGGATAAGTTTTGATGGGAGAGAGGTGAGAAATGTCCAGCCACGGGCTGCTGCCCTGGGAGGGAGGGCCTGAGCGGCTGGATGAGAGAGTCAGCGATGTGGTGGCGGGGGGGGGGGGCAGTTCTGAGACGGACCGGGTTCCAGGCATCACTGGATGCCCCACTCTGCTTGAGACGGACAGTGTGAGATGAAAGGACTGTCCCGGCCCTTCTGCCCCCGTCTGGAGTAGAGGGAAAACTTAATGCTCTGCTGACCCTCAAACTCTGGAGGCTTGGAGACAGGGCTGCCTCTGTCCCCATGTGCCTCCCCCGTGTCTCAGTGGGGTAAAAGGGGCGGAGACGCGGTGGATGGAGGCCCCAGCATCTCATCCATCGCCTGCACCCCTGCCGTCTTACCTCGACCACACCCTGCTCTGTGCCTGTCTCCTCCCCTAGCGGGGGCCAAGGGGCTCATTACAGGGGAGCTCAGGCTCCCAGCCAGGGGCGACCCAGGGGCACCCGGACAACTTTGATGAAAGAAGAGGGAACCTAATCCTTGAGTGGAGGTAGGGGTGTTCCCTGTCTGCCATTCCCCGCCTCTACCTGGTGGTGTTAGGGAGCTAAGTAACCGGGGAGGTGCCCACCAGGCAGAGATGCCCTTTGTAGCCTCTTACTGCTTAATATTCAGAACCTGTCTCACCTCCCTGTAGCAGAACTTCTGAAAAAGTCACATAATAAAGTACATTAGAATTCGTCTGAAATGGTTTCCATAAAGACAGTTGTTATTGCCTGGTGATGATTCTAGGTGAGCACACAGGCTTCCTGAGTACCAGAGCCGAGGGAGGGCTCCCCCCCAGCCCCCACCACGTTGTCCTGCTCTAGGAGGCACTCAGGAAGGGTCTGCTGAATGTTCCCTAAAGCCCTCCCGCTCTCCCCTCCTCACTCCGTCCCTGCCAGCAACCTGCCTGCCACATCAGCATGAATACACCGTCTGACAGCTTGCCCTGCGCTCCCCAGTGACAAGGGGTCGGAGGAGGAACTCTGTCCAGGAGAAAATGGAAGGAAACTGGCCAGAGCCCTCAAAGGCGTGCTTACCTCTGGTCACGCCTTCCTCCTTCCACTCTCTCTTCTGCCCACACCCCTACTCTCACCACCCCTGCTCCCATGCTCGGATCTGGTTTTGCAAAAGCAGTGCTCTCTAGAGCAAAGGGTTTTGCCCTAAGGATGGCACTCAAGGACTTAGGATGGAGAGGACCCCTGAGAAGTAGGAAAAGCATCTCCTTGCCCCAAGCAGGGACTCCTGATCCACCAGCCCCGAAGGCAGTGATGACGCCTGTCATCTCCCAGGTCTGGGACCTAGGCTGGGCAGATGGATCTTCTTAAAGCATGTTCTCGATGAATATACAACGTTTCAAAACTAATCTATGGTGTCACAAGTCAGGAGAGTGGTTGCCCCTTATTGGGAGGGGGGTGGGTTAGAGGGGGGCTTCATGGCCCAGATTCCATGGGTGCGTTCACTTTGGGGAGATTCATTGAATGATACATACCCTTATAATTTGTGACTTCTTCTGAATGTATGTTACACTTCAATAAAATGTGTACCATCAAAAGCCCTTTGTCAAGTAGAGGTTGTTAACACATCCATAATTATATCACTGAAATGAAATAACCTCTGCTAGGGTGGGGGGGAACAGGTAATAGAAAGCAGCGGATAACCCACAGTTGTTTTTGACTTGGACTTAGAATGAGTGCGTTACACACAAAATGCACTTGTTTGCAAAGGACTTACTTCTGTAAGTGTGCGTGCTCTTGCTGGTATTAAATTTTATTGGCAATTTCTGATCACATACTACTCAGCCTTGGGGGTGAGACGGTCCAGAAACCTTCCGGGTGGCAGCGAAGTCAGATGGAGGTGGGATTTAGACCTTGACATGGTGGTCTCCTCCCTGCACCTGGGGGCCCTTCCCTCAGTGGTGGGTGTGGTCACTGTTCAGGTCACTGCAATACACATTGCTCTCCTGCTTGGATGGGTACCAAATTCAGGTCTTGGTATGAAGGATCAGAAAAAACTGCCCATTGGAGGAAGGCCTGAGAGCCCCATCCCAGCTCGGTGACTGGTTGGATGGTGTTTGCAACAAGCACCCGCCTCCCCGTGACACGTCTGCTTTGCATTGTGCCTTCGCCCCACTCTTCTTGTCAAGAGGCAGAGTCTCCTTCTCAACCCTTTGAATCTGGGTTGGTCTTCGACTTACTTTGACCAATAGCATACGATGGAAGCCATGCTGTGCGACTTCTCAGCCCAGGCCTTCCTTGATGGGCCTGGCCGCTGCTCTCCTCCACTTGGGACGGTCCTAAGACCGCCAGGTGAAGGAGTCCGGTCCAGCCTCCGGATGGGCGGGAAGCCCCACGAAGCAGAGATGAGCCATCCCAGCTGGGATCCCCAGACCACCTCGCCGACAGCCAGCACCCACCACCGGACGTGTTCCTGAGGCCAGTTTTAGACCCTCTGGACATCCCAGCCAGCAGCTGATGGCTCACAAATGACCCAGGAAAGACTGGCTCAGGTTGTCCACCCACAGAATCACGAGCAAACGCCTTAGCTGTTGCTCTAGGCCGCTACGTTTTCAGGTGGTTTGTCACACAGCAATTCATAACAGATGCTGGCCCCAGCACCCACCGGCCAATGCCAGCCTCCCCGGGGACAGCACTGTGCCCTCAAATGCGCTTCCATAAGCCCCAGAAGCAACTTTTTGCCCAAGATTTGTTTCTTCGCGCAGCCCCACCAGCTCCCAGGGCAGACACGGTGGTGCCCATTGCTCTTTATTAGTTTAATGTATGTTGAAGCCTCCATAGATGCCGGGGCCCAAGTGGAGCAGATGACAGGTGACTAAGTTCTGGGGGATGACTGGTAATGAGTAAGGACTGGAAAATCAATTGTGTTAATTCCTGGTCTGTCGCTGGGACCGAGAATTAATGAGAAAATCTGTCTAACTTAATGATATTTACATGTTATACAGAGTGTGATAAAATTGTCCTCAGGTGCTGCGTGGCATTCCCATCATATAAGGCATGCACCGCCTCAGGGGCCGGTGGGTCTGAGCTGTCCAGGACCTGGGCCGGGCTTCAGGAGACTTACTGAGATCCCCCACCTAGCACACTAACCTCTGGATAGGTCCCAGGCCCCGACGTGGGTCTCACTGGCATCGCTGGCCCCGGCCCAGCGTGGGCCGTCCAACTGGCAGTGCCTCAGGGATGTGCTGGAGGGCACAATTATGGGCCTGCTTCAAGGATGACCGCTCCAGAAGCCACACGGGCAGTTGGGCAGTGGCCAGGGACAGGGTCAGTCTTACGTGTTGGCATGATTTGAAAGACACAGATGGTCCTCTTGACCCGCGGGCCCCTTCCCCCAGGGAAGGTCAGCACCAGCCCGCCCGGGACCACACACTCTGACTAGTCGCCATTGGAAGGTGCCTTGGGAAGCCCCGTGGGAACTGACGGAAGCGCCTGCCTCGGGGTCTGAGTGCTTCCTTCCCTGAAAGTCTGTAGACCAGGGCTTGTCCTGACTATGGCTACCAGCGAGGCGCCCCCGAGAACCCCCAGCCCCTGGTGTTCACACCCTTGCATGGTCTTTCATACTGAAAAGGGCTGATCTGAGGGTCCAATAAGATATTACAGTGATTACGGTGACTTCTGAGGCCAGTTCATATGCATATAAAAAGGCAGCTCCTGTCTTGTCCTCTCTCGTATGCTCACTCTGGGGAAGCCACCACCACGTGGGGAGGAACTGAGGCCTCCCGCCAACAACCAGCAGCCTGGGAGTGAACCATCTTGGGAGTAGGTCCTTCCGCCCCAGCCAGGCCTTCAGATGACCGCAGCCCTGGTCGACATCTTGACTGCAACCTCAAGACAGACCTAGAGCAAGCTTGCTCCCAAATTCCTGACCCATAGAGACTGGGAGACAGAATGGATATAGATGTTTATTATTGCTTTAAGCTCTTACATTTTGAGGTCATGTGTTATGCATCGATGGGCAACTGACACAGATGGGGAGGGAGATGGGCGGGCAGGGCCAGGGGTGTCATCTCACGCGGGCTGTGGAGCTGATGGCAGACCTTCCCGGGTCTCTTCCCTTCACGTCCGCCCTGATTTTCACGCAGGTGAAATCTACTTCTGTGTCTTGCTGCTTCCCAAACACGCCCTGCCTTCCCCACCCCTGCGCCTGAATGTGCTGCTTTCTAGATGACTTAAGGCTGGGGTCGGGGGCTCAGCCCTCCCCACCAGCAGAGCTGGCAGCCGGCGGGCTTTGTAATAGAGAGATCTCAGCGCTGCCCGCGGGAGAGGCTCTGCAGAGCGTGGGGAGCCCTGCAGATGTTAATCCTTCCCCTCTTTAATCCTCCTCCTGCCTTCTTTGGTTCACAGGTTTCCACATGCACTGCAGTATCGAAAGATAAGCCCCACAACCAGACATGGCGAAGCTGCCCCCCTCTGCTCCAGCAGGGATAAAGTTCAGCCGAGCAGGAGACCGCAGAACCTCCGGTTGCCTTCTGCGAGCTGGAGGGGCCCCTGGATGGGCTGGGAGCGGGGGAGGTGGGGGTGCCGAGTGCCCCCTGGAGCGGCCGAGGCAGTGCGGCTAGCGGTCTGGAGCAGGGGTCTTCGAAGTGCCTGGGGGCAAATCTCGGCTCTTCACATCCTGCCTTGGGACTTCTGACAAAGGACTTCTTTCTCTGGGACTTGATTTTGCTGGGCACTCAATAGCAGGAGTGGCCAGCAGTAGGATTAGAGTCCGCTGGTGACCCCTCCCCAGCCTCAGCCCCACCAGCCCTCCTCTCAGTCAACCGGCAAGCGAGGCAGTTCTCCTGCCTCTGAGCACCAGCCGGGCTGGGACACTGTGTGACATAAGGACATTAAGCAATCCTTCAGGCCAAAGACTCTCCACATAACAAATTAATTCCATGCAGTAGAGAACTTGGCCGCACCCCTGCTTGGGTGTTTGAGATCCAAATTCCTGCCTTGGCACCTCAGAGACAGAGGACGGAGAAATGAGCTCGGGGGCTCTGGGAAAAGACCTTTAAACCTGTTTTAGAAATCAGATTTGTCTGGCCGCCACTCACCTGCCCTCCAGGTTTGGATGAAGGGAAGGGACTCTGGAGGGCTGCCCATTGGGCAGGGAAAACGTGAGCGAGGAAGGTCAGAGATCAGGAAAGGGGTGTGATGTGGAAACATAAAGACAGGGGCCTCCCAAGTGATGCCCGGGAAGCTCTGGGGGCGGCAGGAGAGAAGGGCTTGTGTTAGGAGGTCACCGGTGTTGGGATGAGCAGACCCGAAACTTACAGACACAGACCAATAGCCAGCCCCGCACCCCTTCCACTCACACAGCTCAAGCTCTGCCCTCCTCCCCGCCGTGCGGTTGCATGTGGATCCTTCCTTCCTCCCCACAGCACCCCTGATGCTTGCTCATTCATTCATGTATTCATTCAACATCCTTACGCTGAGCATCCCCTGGTTCCCAGTGAGCAGAGAGGGAGGGCAGAGGTGATGAATGAAATTCAGATTCTGAACTCCAGCCAGAGCTCATGGAACCAGTCACTGCAGCTCCACCCCCTCAGGTATCCATTAAAAAAACAGAGTATCACGGGGGTGCCAAGGAAGGTGACAAAAATTGCCCAGGAGAGACTGGGAAGAGCACATTTGAGCTGTGTCTTGGACGCTGAGTAGGAGGGCATTTCAGGAGGAGAAAGAAAAAGAGGAAGAAGCAGGAGGGGGAGAAGGAAGGGGATTCTCGGCAGAGAAAGCAGCACATTCAGGCGCAGGGGTGGGGAAGGCAGGGCGTGTTTGGGAAGCAGCAAGACACAGAAGTAGATTTCACCTGCGTGAAAATCAGGGCGGACGTGAAGGGAAGAGACCCGGGAAGGTCTGCCATCAGCTCCACAGCCCGCGTGAGATGACACCCCGGCCCTGCCCGCCCATCTCCCTCCCCATCTGTGTTAGTTGCCCATCGCTGCGTAACACATGACCTCAAAATGTAAGAGCTTAAAGCAATAATAAACATCTATATCCATTCTCTCTCCCAGTCTCTATGGGTCAGGAATTTGGGAGCAAGCTTGCTCTAGGTCTGTCTTGAGGTTGCAGTCAAGATGTCGACCAGGGCTGCGGTCATCTGAAGGCCTGGCTGGGGCGGAAGGACCTACTTCCAAGATGGTTCACTCCCAGGCTGCTGGTTGTTGGCGGGAGGCCTCGGTTCCTCCCCACGTGGTGGTGGCTTCCTCAGAGTGAGCGATACGAGAGAGGACAAGGCAGGAGCTGTTGTGGTTTTTTTATGAACCGATCTCAGACGTCACAAACAGTCCTAAAGGCTGGCAGTTACCTTTTCCAGCTTCCCCAACGTTCCAGACAATGGCCGCTGAGAGCACGGCTGCCGGGGGTCCCTGGGCGGCTGTGTCTGCCTCCAGAGTGGCCATCGCTAAATGCTGTGACATCAGTGTACTCATGGCTCCTTTTCAGAAACCATGACGTGAGCAGCTGCCATCTGGGAAGGCAGACCCTTGTTGTACAGCCTCTCCCAACTTGCTTGCTGCACCCCCCCACCCCAAATTGCTACACCTTTCATGTCCGAAGAAGACGCTCTCAGCCGTGATTGGAGCATAGGGGAAGCTGGGGACAATAACAGCCCACCTTTATGGAGTACTTATTATGTGTGAGGTTTGTACCAAGCATGGTAAAAGTGCTAACTTCTTACAGCCTTTCGATGGAGTAGGTACCCTCGACTCTATTTTATAGATGAGGAAACTGAGGCACAGAGAGGGTAAGGACCTTGCCTGAAGCCACACAGCCCTTAAGTGGCAGAGCTAGGCGCTGTCTCCAGAGCCCATTCTGCTAACTGTATATTTATTGTCTCCATGATGTGAGGCAACATTCCCTTTCCATGAGGGAGCCCCAGCTCATCAGACAGAAAGGGGTTCACAGCCCTGCAAGAAAGATGGAAGGCTCTCCAGGCCACAACTTGTGGCCATTTTTAAGAGCACAGTTAGTGGCATTCAAGACATTCACAAGTTGTGTGACCGTCCTCACCAGCCACATCGAGAACTTTTTCATGTCGTCTTGAGGTCTCTGCCAGCTCCCCGTCCTCCTGCCAGCCTGGACCACTCCCTCCCGCTGGTGGTGGGGAAGCAGCAGTGCAAACAGGCTTTCCTCTTCAGAGAGGGTATTAAGTGATCCACCTTTGAGCTTTGCTCTCTGCTTCAAGGGCCCAGAGCGGCTGTGCGGATGACGAGCTGTAACAATGGCAGAAAGGGCGCTTATCAGTCATACCTGGAGCTCGGGAACTCATAAAGCTTTCATTAGTTTTACATCAATGACGGCTCAAGTCCTAGGAAGTAGATTTAGGCTGGAGGACGATGTCTCCATAAATCACCATCTCAGGACTAGGGCAATGGAGGGAGCCTTTTATAGGATTTCCCAGCAGCTCGCTGGGGGGGGTTTGCTTTCTTGCTTCCTTTCTGACCTGATGTTGGATTCTGGCCACGTGTCCTTGGATGGAAGACGCAGTCCGAGGCTCCGAGAAGGGATTAGAAAGGGCACCAGAAGGCTCTCCCCTTTCCTGGGGTGCCGCCAAGCCTGCAGGCTGTAAGTCTTGTATTTGGGCTGTGTAGGTGCCTGCAGAGGGCTCAGGGAAACAGCTCTCTGAAGAACCCGAAGCAGCAGCAGCAGAGCAGAGAGGAGCTTTAAAATCTAGCTCTCACCAGAAATGAGAAAAGAAGATGGACCCTTTGGCTTGCTAACGAGGACAGTCATGATCACAACAGCGCTTAGAACAGTGCCTGTGGCGGAGACAATCCTCAGTGTGTGTTAGCTATTATTTTGGACATTTCTTCCATGCTAGGCACTTTATCAATGATTTACTATTGCCACCCTCCCAATTTACAGATAAGAAAATCGAGTCCTAGAGAGGTTAAGTGACTCGCCACAGATGATGCAGCTTCAAGTGGCAGGGCTGGGGCCTGACCCTACCCTACACGGCGGCTCCTTGTCCCTGGAGTGGAGGGGACAGCCTCTCTTGGGCTTGACTTTGACAAGGTCGCCTTCCCCTCTCTCAGTCACAGTCTCTTCCTCTCTAAAATAGAGAACCAACTTCTGCCTGGCCTGTGCCCTAGACAGGAAGTGGGAGGCGAGCCAGCCTGGGAGCACGAAGCCCGGAGCCCTGGGGGAAGACGAAACTTCCTCACGAGGCAGGGAAGCTGTCCCTTTCAGGAAGCTGTCCACACCTTTGATCTCATGGGCTCTTCCTGCTGTCTCAGGGAGACGTGGCTCATGATGCTTATTCCCATTTGACAGATGAGGAATTTCAGCCCTGCCCTATCCCTCCCTCCCCCGTACCCTCCAGGTCCAATCTCACAGCCCGTAAATGCCTAGACAGCCTGCAGGCAGGTCCTGGCTCCTACCGTGGTGCCACAGGCCAGCAGACAGCTTAGCCAGCACAGACGGACTCTCTGGAAGGCTGTGTCTCCAGTCAGGATGTCAGGGCATGGGTCCCTGCTGCTTTGTCTGTTTTCTGGGCAGGGGTCCTCTCAGCTGCTTCCCTTCTGCTTTGCTCTGTAGCTCCAGCCTCAGGCGCCCCCACCTCCACTTCCCACCCCTGGGCTGCCCTGAATGCTCAGACAGACTAATTACAAGAAACAGCAGAGATGCACTGGCAGAGAACCAGTGATTTGGGGACTGGGCCTCGGGACCCAGTGATGTTCGTCCGGTGCTGGCAGGCTCCAACGAATCAAAAGACTTTGAATTTCCTTCCCTCTCGCCTTGTCTTGCCGCTGGAGGCCGAGCCAGTGAGCGCCGAGCCCGAGGTGAGCTGCTGCAGTGTTTGGTGCGTCTGGCTCTGGAATGAGAAGGCTCCCAGCAAGCAGTGTCCCAGGAGAACGTTTACTCGGGAATAATCTGCATGAGGATTTATTTCCTCCTTGCTGAAGCGCTGGCTTGTTTCCGCTGGGTCTGGCAGGAGGAGAACTCAGCTCACAGATTTCAGCGAAGCCACTGAAGATTCAGATTCATCAAGCGCTGGCTGAGCACCTACTGAGTGGGAATCCCTGGGCCCATAGCTCTGCCCGCTCCATCCCATTTAGCCTTCCTACAACCTTCCCATTTGGGGATTCTTATTCCCATTCTACAGATGGGGAAGTTGAGTCCATCATCACTAGTAACACTACCAGCTGACATTTCCTTACTGCATTTACTGGCCATGGATCATGTCTACTCAATGAACTCTACCTGTATTAACTCACTGAATTCTCCCAACAACCCTATGAAGTAGATACTGCTATTATGCCCATTTTGCAGCTGAGGAAACTGAGGCCCAGTGAGGTTAAGTGACTGCCCCAGGTTACAGGGGTTGAAGGTAACGGAGCTGGGGTCCAAATCCAGGCCAGCTGGTACCTGGGACCACGTGGCAGAGCTAGAAATGAGGTCCAGTTCTTCGGTTCACACCCAATTCATAAAAGCCACAGTTATTCTTGCCTTGATGCCCTTCACGCCCATGGGAGGGATGGGGTTTGGAGGGGTGGGGTCCCAGGTATTTAAGGATCCCAGGAGCTGTAAGGCCCACACGTGGCTGTGTGTAGTGAACAGGACATTTCAGTAGCAAGCTATGGAAATCCAACTTAAGTAGCTAAAAAAAAGGGGGGTCTATTGGCTCGAGTGAAAGGGGACCCCAAGGGTGGCTCTAGGGATCAAATGATGTGGTCAGGGCTCACTGACTCTCTCTTGACCTCATTCACCAGAAGTTCTCTCCTCCGTCCTCAGGGCGAGGGAGGGTGGGGCTACATCCGTTGGCAGGCTAGGCACTGCTCAGAGACACCAGCTAAGGGGCCCGGTGGGAGCTGAAACCCATCCAAAGCTCTGCTCGCCAAGCTCTGTGCCCTGGTAAAGGCAGTGTTGGCCCAGAGGGGCAAGTTTCCTGATTCACCTGCCAGGAAGACTCACCTATTCTAATACATGTAAGATGCTCTATAGGCTACAGGTCACCCCGACCCCTCCTCCTGGTGCCCGAGGTCAGCCTCATACCAGCACCCTCTTCCCCAAACTTCGCAACTCCATCAGATTCACCCACTCGGTGAATATTTATTTTTATTTTTTGTGGGGAGGAGTTAATTAGGTTTATTTTAATAGAGGTACTTACGATTGAACCCAGGACCTTGTGCATGCTAAGCACACACTCTACCACTGAGCTGTACCCTCCCCCCTACTCGGTGAATATTTAGTGAAACCCAACCACAGGACAGGAACTGCCCTGCCCTTCCTGCAGCTGACATTCTGGTAAGGGTTCCAATTGGCTTAGCTTGGGTCATGTGGCCACGCTTGGCCCAATCACCGTTGCCTAGGGGAATGAGTCTATTCTGTGATTGGCCAGACGCCCATCCCTTTGAGGAGGCAGGCACTCGACTGACAGGCTCACCAGGACCACCTGGAATAGGGGTGGTTTCTCAGAGGAAGTAGGAGGACTAGGCTGCAGAAATAAGTGCCTCCCAAACTGTGGGATCCTGGGAAAATCATAGTCCTTCTCTTCCTTGGTCATTAGCCTTCCCATCTGTAGCAGTACTCTGAGAGGAGTGGGTCAGGGAGTCCCTGAGTGCTCAGCCACTGGCTCATCACAAGTGAAAACTCCCTCTGGTCCTGTCCGGAGAGGTCAGGAGTCAGGACTGTATACCCAATGTCAGCACAGTTGTGACTTTCAGTTTGAGGATGAAGGAAGTGTTGGGGCGTAGTGGGGTGCCAGGGGCCCATGTCGGGGAGTGGTTACTGAGTGGGGCTCCTGGTCCCTCTGATGGTGGGGAGGCTCATTGCGGGTCACAAACACTGAGTACTGGGTGCCAGGAGCTTCACCTGCCTTGTCTTATTTAAGCTGCACCCCTGCCAGGTAGGTGTCATCCTCCTCAGAGGGAGTCGGTAAGAGAAATATGCTCGCTCAGGTGTGCTGGCTCCAAAGGCCGCCCCGCCCCAGGCCCTGGGGCCACAGAGGCATGCGCCAAGCAGAGAGTGCCCTCCCTAAGCCACCTCTCCCGTGCTCAGTGAGGAAGCTCGTGTGGACCCGATTTCCTCTCCCCATCCCGCCTGCCCCTTTCGCCAGCCCGCCCACCCCTAGAGACCCAGCAAACCCTCCTGCAGCCTCACCTCGCACCGTTTCCCCGACTCCCACTCACATCGTGGTGGCATCTTCTGGGTTCCTGAGCACTTTCCTATGTTCTCACCATCAAAGGATGAATCTGGTCCCCGAGGCCACCTCGTCGTCCCAGGACACCTGCCTGCCCAGCCCAGGAGGAAGGTTAAGCTCCAGCTGAGCCAAGGGGCCTGTCTGCCACTAGGAGGAAGCTCCCAGCGTGGCCTTCTGCCTTAGGGTGCTGAGGGACTGGGCCCGGGTAGAGCTGACCGCCCTGGGGATGCCTTGCCAAGCGTCTTCTGGAGACAAGGATGTCCTCACAGGATGACCCCACCCGGAGACCGGGAAGCTCTGGTCTGTGAGATCAGCATCTCCATTATTATTTTATTTACTTATTATTTTTATTGAAATATAGCTTTCCTACAATATTGTGCTAGCTTCAGGTGTACAGCAAAGTGATTTGGTTTTTTATATATATACAGGTATACATATACATATATACACACATACACTTTTTTTCTGATTCCTTTTCATTTTAGGTTATTACAAGATACCGAACATAGTCCTCTGTGCTGCACGGCAAATCCTTGTTGTCTATCCATCTCATACGTGGTAGTGTGTCTCTGTCAATCCTATGCTCCTGATTTATCCCTCACCTGCCACTGGTAACCAGAAGTTTGTTTTCCATGTCTGTGAGTCTGCCTCTGTTTTGTAAATCAGTTCGTTTGTGTCATTTTTTTTTTTAGATTTCACATATAACTGATACCATATGATGTTTGTCTGTCTCTGCCTGACTGACTTCACTTAGCTGATAACCTCTAGGTCCATCCATGTTGCTGCAAATGGCATGATTTCATTCTTTTTTTTTTTTTTTATGGCTGAGCATCTCTATTATTAAAGTGCGGGTCTGGGGAGATGCCAGTGGCTGGAAGAGGAGCCCCAGCATCCAGGCTCTGCCTTCCCACCCCCGTCCACGCCTGCCGCTCACACCCGCTCAAAAGCAGAGAAGAGTGGGTGTGACTCAGAGCAGCGCACCAGATGGTTTTCCATTCCTCGTTCATTGATTCACTGCCTCCTTCATTCAACAACTGTTTAGTGAGTACGTACTATGTACAAGCTCTGGGCCCAGTCTTGGAGACACCATGACGACCCCCGCTGTCCTGGAGTGTTCAGTCTTGTGGGGAGAGAGCGATGCGTAAGCAAGCAACTGTCAGGCTGGGGGTTAAGTTCCACCCCAGGGGTAAGTGCAGGAGAATCCGGGTGCAAAGGGAGGTACGTCACTCCTACCTGAGAGTCTTCTCAGGGGCGGGAGGACATCTCAGCTGAGACCTGAAGGATCTGAGGAGCTACCTCGGTAAAATGAAAAGTGTTCCAGCAGAGTGACTGGTCTGCACAAATGCCCAGAAGTGAGAGGGCATTGATTGATTGATTCATCCATTCAGTTAACAAGCAGTCTCCCAGCATCTGCTATGTGCCCAGCCGGCTTTCAGACGCTGGGGCTGGCTGCAGCAGTGAGCCAAGCAAACAGTACCCCTGCCTCGTGGCACTTTCATGCTAATGGGACGTGGCCATTCACTTAATCCAAAGAAATCTCGATGACACAGGGAGACATGTGGAAGGGACAGTCGCCTCTCCCCTGCTCAGAGTCCCCTGGCCCCCGTTCTCCATCCCCCTCCTGCCAAGCCTGGCAGCCAGCCCCCAAGCCCCCCTGCGCCAGTCAGCCGTGGGGAGGCCACTCATCCACAGGGGCAGCCCGTGCCGACGTATTAACAGCCAGGCCAAGCAGTTCTGCTAATTACAGTGACTAATGGGTTTAATTTACCTAGTAAGTGTCATGTGCTGTCACTCTGTTGTCAGAGCTCAGCCCCAGGGTCCGCCCCCTCGTCTCTCCCTCAAGCGGTGCCCACCTGGGTTCTTGCAGCCTCTTCACTGGTGGCCCAGGCTCCCTTGAGTCCAGGCACCTGCCTGCCCATCACCATGTCTGTTTGGGACCTGTCTGCTGACCCCTGGTGGCAAGGGGTGGAGAATCCTTCCCTGTTGCCACTGTAGAGGGCTGAGGGGCCATAGCTAGTAGGGGAAGGGAGACCTTCCCATCCCTCCAGTCACCTCTGCACAGGGCAGAGAGCCCCCCGATCTCTAGTTGTCCCCAGCTCCCCCAGCTCTACCTTGTCCCTGTGTAGCAGTCACCCTAGCTCAGGTCATTTTATGTGGTTTCCTGTTTCATGATTACCTTCCAGATCCAGAGCATGAGCACCCTTGAGGACAGGGACCTTCTCAGGTGCTCTGTTTGTTGAATGAGTGAATGAATGAATGAATGAATGAAAGAGAGTCTCACTCCCACTGCGTGCCTCAGTCCTTATTACAAGATGTCTTTGGATCTGGTCCAAAGCCATCCTTTTCTTCCCAAATCCCTTCTCAACTCTCCTCCCAGATGATGCCTGTAGGTGACAGGTGGTCCCATGTCTCCATTCTGCAACCTGAGAAACGCAAGATCACGGAGCACAGAGACCGAACAGAAGCCAAGTCCTGACGATCTGATTGGAGCAATGACACCGAGACCAGCGTCCCCATTTCTGCGGGATGGGCTCAAGCCTCCAACCAGAGCTTCCTGTGACTGCGGTCAGTTTTCTGTTGCTCCCAGGGAGGGGCAAAACCTCCTTGTGATGGGCAGTCTTCTCCCGCTGTCTAACCTGACTCCCTCCCTGTGCACCCAATACAGCTCTTTGTCAGCGTAGTTGGGCAGGGGGAAGTAGGGTCGGGCTGCCTTCTCGGGGGCAATCTAAGAGCTTTCTTCCACTTTCCAGGCCAATCCTAAGACCTGGTTCCTCCTGGCACTGGGAATGTCTTGTTGCCAAGCCTGCCCTAGCCTTGAGCTGTGGCATCAGCCTGGTCCCTCCCCTCCCCGCCACCACCCCAGAGCAGCTGTGACAAGCACGGCTGAGTGGATGGCCTCGGTCAGGGGAGAAGGGGGTGCCATTTGTTTTGTTCGTTCACTGCCACGCTTGCCTGAGTACGCAGCCGGCTGGCAGGATGCCCGAGGGAGCCCTTCCCTTGACCAAGCCAAGCATGACTGGTGCCAGGAGGAGAGGGGGTTCCGTGGGCATAGGGCTGGGTTTCCATTTCGCCTCCCGGCAGGGACAAGAAGCCTCACCTGTCAACCCTTCATCCCGATTAGAACAGGACAAAGGCAACGATGCAGCAGGAGGGACCGCAGCCAGACTGAAAGAAGGGAGAAAACACATCTATCCTCCTGGAAGGGAAGTGGGGAGAGAACCAGGATGCCATCCTAGGAGGGACAGCTCCAGCCCAACTGCTAGCTGTCTGTGACAGGCCAGAGCAGGTCACGTCTCGCTTGGCCCCAGTTCCTCCATCTGTAAGGTAGCAGGGGGAGGCCTGTGTGCACTGAAAAGCGAGGTGGCTTGTAGTTCTGGGGTCCCCCATCTATAACTCCTGCCCCAAGACACATCCAGGAACGGGGCAGGGTGGACCCCTGACCCCTCGTGGGGTGTCCGGCCCTTCCTGGAGATGCTGGCACCTAATGACCAGCCCCCTGCAGATCTGAGAGCTGCCAGGCCTCAGCGGGCGAGAGGCCAGCCGTGGGGCGGCCAGCCGGCCTAGTCAGCATGCAGGGCCCGCGCAGAGCGCTTACGTCATCTCTAGACTTTTCTATACATAGCATCGTGTCATCTGCAGTGACACTCTTCCAACTTGAATTCCTTTTATTTACTTTTATTTCATGTCTGACTGCTGTGGCTAGGACTTCCAGTACTGTGTTGAGTAAAAGTGGAGAGAGTTGACATCCTTGTTACTGATCTTAGAGGAAGTGCATTCAGCTTTGCACCGTTGGGTATGATGTTGGCTGTGGGTGTGTCATGCATGGCCTTTATTATATTGGGTTATGTTCCCTCTAGTCCCACTTTCTGGGGAATTTTTATTATAAATGGATGTTGAATTTTGTCAAAAGCTTTTTCTGCATCTATTGAAAGGATCATGTGATTTTTGCACTCCGATTTGTCAATGTGATGTATCGCATTGATGGATTTGTGGACATTGACCCACGCTGAGATGAACCCCACTTGAGCATGGTGTAGCATCCTTTTAACGCTTGTTATATTCAGTTTGCTAATATTTTGTTGAGAATTTTTTGCATCTAAGTTCCTCAGGGATATTGGCCTGTAATTTCCTTTTCTTGTGGTGCCCTTGTCTTGTTTTGGGATCGGGGTAATGCCTCATAGAATGAGTTTGGAAGTGTTCCTTCCTCTTCAATTTTTTGGAATAGTTTGAGAAGGAGAGGTAGTACCTCGTCATTAAATGTTTGATAGAATTTACCTGTGAAGCCCTGGACTTTGTTGGGAGTTTTTTTTCTTATTGTTACTGATTCAGTTTCATTGCTAGCAACTGGTCTGTTCAGATGGTCTATTTCTTCCTGATTCAGTCCTGGAAGATTGTAGGTTTCAAACACCCTCCCGTTGTGGTTGGGTCGTGATTGCTGTGGGCGTGCTGGTGGGCAGAACTGGCCCCCAGCTGGCTGGCTGCAAGACACACTGGTGTGCAGGGCAGCCTCCCCAGAGTGGTCGCCACTTTGGAAGGGCACCAGTGCCACCCAGGGCTGCCCGCCAGTGGCTGGCGGGGGCAGGCAGGGTGGGCAGGGTGGTTCCTCAGGAGGATGCTGGGGTGGGGCACACAGGGTTAGCTACAAAGATGGAGAGTGACTGAATGCTGCCCGCCCACCAGCACTGGCCCAAGTAGGTGGTAGGAGAGAGAAAAATGGCGCTCGCCAGAACTTCCATCCTTGGAGAAGTTTCTGTTGGATCCCTGCCTTTCTGGCACATGCCCTGAAACTAGTCAATGAATCTCTTTTTCATATGACCCAGGTGCTTTTCAAACTGCCACCTCTATGCCGGGACTCGGAGCAAGTGAGTTTGTGTGCGAGCCTCTTAAGAGGGGGGTCTTGGTTTCCTTCCGCCCCCAGGCTCTCCCGGACAGGAGCTCTGCTGGTTTTCAAAGCCAGACATTATGGGGGCTCGTCTCCCCGATGCAGTTTCCCTGGGCTGGGGAGCCCGACAGGGGGCTGGACCCCCGACTCCCCAGGGGGCTGTCACAGTTGTGATGTCCGTCCTGCTTGTGGGTCACCACGCCAGGGGGTGGGATAGTGACTGGGCCGCTTCTGTCCCTCCTCCCCGTCTTGACCCCTCAGCTGTAGAAGCTCTCTTCTGCTAGTCCTCAGGTCATTCCCACAGATGCCTGTTTTATATGTAGCTGTGGTTTGGGCGCAGATTGTCTGGTCCGCCCTCTTGATCAGGAGCCCTGCAAGAACTCGACTTCAACTCTCTCCAAACACAGCTGACTTTCCGCCTCTCTGAAGACCCTCAAGCACAGATCGCGCGCCTGAAAGCCGCATCCACCCGAGAAAGAGCCCTGCACGCTGAGAGAACATGGAGTCGCCAGGAGGAAACAGAGCCAGACACTTGTCCTCCTTCGGTTTCGGAGGGACGGTGTTGGGAATAATCATTCTCACTTTCGAACTTCCCGAGTTGAGCTGTTACTGGTTTATAATGAGGGCAACCTTTCTCTTATTTGTAATCCAGTGGCCCACGGGGTAGTTCACGTGACTGATGCAGATTTGATCTTTCAAATTTGTTAGCAGCAGGGACCTTAAGAAATGGAACACATTGTGGGTGTCAAAATGATGAAGGACAGTGTGGTCAGTTAGTGGTCTGGAACCAGGGAGGCCAAACAACTTATAAGCCTTGAAGATAGTTTGTACGCCCCCCCCCCCCGCATGAAGAATTGTCCCTCCCAAAATGCCAGTGACACTCTTTTTCTGTCTTCATTTTTCCGGTATGCATATAGATGCACAGATTTACAACTTTAGAAGTGAATCCCTGTAGTTGAAATGGAAATCTCCTTACCAGAAATAAAGCCTCCCAGCTGAAAAACCACAGCAAGCACCACATTTCTTCAATGACCAGCACTTCTAAATGTTCTGGATTAGGACACTGCTGCGATTTTATTTCTGTTTTCCTACGTAAGCTACACTGGTATCAAACTGTCATCATGAGAATACAAGTCTGTTTGCAGGTAGACTAGCCTTTTCGTCCTTTACAAATTTTAAGAGTGACCTACCCTAAAGCGATGAAAATCTTAACTCTAGAAAATGGGAAAGCTGTTATTGACCGTATTAGCATTATTAGCATTCCTATCTGAAGTTGTGTTGTGAAGCAATTATAAAATGGGACCTTGTGGCTTTTTGGCAGCCTCCATAAGGAATGAGCTTGGGACCTTATTAGGAAATGTATGAGCAGAAAGCTCTCATGTGCTTTGTGCAATTCAACATCTTTATCTATTCATAGTAGGTCATTATTAACCTAACGAGCTGAGAGATTTGTACAAATAAATTATTACATTGGATACAAGAAGTGTAAATGGTACCTTGTTGTACAAATACACAAATTATTGTTTCTTGTTTTATGATATCATATGCACTGAAATCCACATGGAATGAATTATATATTTTACATGATATTAAAATCTGAGAACTGAATTTAAACATGTGGCTTTCGGCAGAAATGTTCTTCATCTGGAATTGTGCCACCGTGGTGTTAATCCTCGTTAATCCGAAGTTCATATATCTTCAGTTATTTTTCTCTCCTCCTCATTTTTCAGCCTATGATCTTAAGCACTCACTGAGACGACGTGAAGGTCAATTTAACCACGTCTCTGTAATAGTGTGACCTGGGTTGAACTATTAGATCTACTTCAGGTAGTAGATGTTATTTTCCTGCACACAGGCTTAAATCACAGATTTGGAAGGGTGCTTCCACATGGCCCAGAGTGCAAACATTTTCCCTTATTGTTCACATATGTTAAGTCAAAGTCACTTGTATAGAAGAAATCCTGGTAATATTTTAAATGTTAGTATGTATCGATTTAGGATATTTCCCACATGCTCAGCCACTGTTCTCTCTGGGATCTAGGATTGTACTGAATATCTTTAACATAGTTTCCAGACAGAAATGGGTGAAGATATTCCACTGGGTGTATTTTCAATATGCATCTCAAAATATTTCCTGAATGTATACACTTTTTTTGACTATTTTCACATTTATGGTCTGCTCACACCTCCAAAGCCGAAAAAATAACGGTGTGGTAATTACATTGCTAATATTATTTAAATAATAATGTGTATACTATGCGACTATATACGGTCAGGTCAAAACAGGATGGTAACTCCCAAAATGCCTAATTCCCAGCAATAATAGGAAATAATTTGCCTTGTATACATTCATAGAGAACAGTAACATTTCTCCTCCAGTCACATTGTGCTAAAATAACACCTTTAAGGAAAGGCACAGCTGAGTCACAGCCTGCTGGCTCCTACTGAGATGCTCTCCCAGTGATTACCCTGGCTGTGTGTCTGCATGACTCCACATGACTGCTCTGTGCATCTGGGAGAAGGAGCAATTTTTAAGCTGCTGTTGAAGTATGAAAGAGTTGAGAATGAAAACCCCATTTATCATCACTGAAGCTCTCATAACCAAGAACATTGTCTTCAATAAAGTCTTACATGGATGCCAATATATAAAATACAGAGAAAAAAAGGTGTTCTATGCTTTTTTAAAAGCAGGGCTAAAGGCCTCCAAAGACAAAAATCACTCTGTACTATTTTAGTTCAGGTGACAACAAGCATATTCAAGAAGAAGAATGATTTCATTTTTAAATGTATACAGATCTTAGATCTAATTCATTTTGGTTAAACCAACTTAAGTGGATGAAGTGAATTTAGATGAAGCCTCCAATCTCCTCTTGCTTTCCAGCATTTTCGAAGCTCCTAGTCTGTCAGGACCATGTTGAAACAAGGGGTTGCTGTCTTAACTCTCCTTGGAAAGGACATAAAGCATTGGAAAGGACCGTAACAACAGTTATAGTCGGTAATCTGAACAAAGACTTAACTCCCGAGTTGGGTGGATTCGCATATATTTAGACTTTTAGTGTCACTTATTAAAATCATGAGTTTTTGTTCCTTTCATTCCCTTTAAACCTTGGGCGAGGCTGCGGATTCTTGCTGTCACATTATCTGGTCTCCGCATTAAGCAGCACTCTTTCCGCTACTCACATTTAGCTGCATCTACTCTCCAGGCAGAACTCCGGCTGAAGAGGGCTCACACACCTCGTCGTTAGCTATTTGAAAGGAGATATACATGATTGGTGTGTCTAAGCATCATTTTCAGTGCCCAGTCTCACTGTCAAGAGTTCGATTAGTCGGAACATTTTATAGTAATTGTGTATTTCCAAGGTCTGCATTGCCTGTTGCACAAAATCTGTTTGACATGTTAGTATGTGGTTAATGCAGAACAGCTAATACACAGTTATGTTAAATGAAGGACTTGCGTAAAGATTGCAGACTAAGATCATGGTTCTTGCATGGGCTGTGTTGGCGTAGAGGACGCTCACTTCTCTGTCTCTCGTTTTGTGCATCTCTTACTGAGGCCACTGAGGACAGAGGGGAGAAAGAGGGGAACTAGGAACTGGGCTTCCAGGGAGCCCGGGTCTTCCTGGGACTTCAGGTAATAGTGATACTGTCTTCACAACACGAGCTGGCTCCAAAAGTGGGACCCATGCCTTCTCCCCTGTGGCCCTTATGTATTGCTACAGGTGACGCTGAGTGACCCATGTTGGATGGAGTGAGGGAGGAAAGGCCGAATGTTGACCTGCATTCTGATGGGGTCTTTTATTTCATTAGCTCCGGGCCTGCCAGGCTCACCAGGTGCTCCCGGGCCCCAGTGGAAGATGTAACCCCGAGGACTGCCCCTGTCCTCTCATGCCCGTCAGCGGACAGGTGGGAAGGAGACGCACCTGCGGACGGCTGGACTCCTGCTCGTCTCTCCTTGCCGCTGGCCCTTTCTTAATACTATCAAACCCATGTGATGTGGGGGTGACTTTTTTTGCTTTGTTTTTTGGTATAAGCCAGACATTAACAGCAAAAATTGAAATCTTATTCCTATAGTAATTGTGATATCAGCATTTTTAGAATTTTTCCAAATTCATTCTGTATGTTTTGCTTCGCCTTCATTATGATTTTTATTCAGGGTGTTCTATGAAATATGCAAGCAGATCTTGATCCTTAGGTCTTCTTCAGGAGGAAATGACAGCTTGTGGTTTAGGAGACGGATGGTGATGTACGTTTCATAGCCTCATCGACTTGTATTTGGCCTTTGATTTCTGAATTTTAAAGTTTCAGGCTTAATGTTTTCTTGGTGTTTATATTTACTATCATTGCTAAAAATTTCATCAACTTTTTTTGATATAGTCCATTGCTCCTGCTGAATTTTTTGGACTACTTTTTTATAGCTTAAGAATTCTTATACCATCCTATATCCATTCGACTTATATAGAGAAATAGATAGGCAGTAAGAACTTCACTTCATAACTTATATTTTGGGGGGGGGGGAACCCATGTGACTGTTTTACCAGGGAGCCCCAAATCCTACCATAGCCAAGTACTGAAATGGTTTTGTTAACTCTGTGTAACGAGGTCAGTGCGAAGCAATCCCACCGGCAGGAACACATTCTGCGTAAGAAAGGAGGGACGAGTCAAAGCCCAGCCCTGCGGTGCCCGCACCGAGCTTCTCACCCGGGAAACAGAAACCTGCCTTCCCCAAGAGGTGTTCGGTGGCGAGGGCACCAAGCCGCCTTTGGTCCTTGTGAAGCTTAAAAAGTCCAACGAGTGTTTGGGCCTTGTGTCCTTATTCTGACCTCATCACTCCCAGAGTTTAAGAACCAGCCATCAGAACAAAAGACGGGACTTGCAGCGATTGGAAAAGAAACGCCCTTGTTCTAGGGGCTGGTGTCGCACATGCGCATCCACAAGCTGCAGCAGGAGGTGCAGGGCAGGAAGGAGAGCCAGGGGACCGAATGTGCAGCCAGCACCGAGCCCAGAGCGTCCCCGCGCCCTGCAGGGGAAGCAGGCGCTACACAGAGCACATCCCAAGACCGGAAACGGGTGATCGCCAACCAAACGGCTAAACGGTACCCATACTGCCTGGCTGGACATTATTTTGAGAAGCTGTTGAGAACAACTGATTTCCTGAACACTGGGCCTGAGGATGTTGCTGAAATCTAAGCGGTGGGTCCCACGGACGCTGAGCGCCCTCCTGCCGCATCCCCCGGGGCCCACACTGGCCTCCTGGAAGCAGCAATGATGCCAAGGTGGCTGAAGCCACCCGGGGTTGGTTGCTTTTATCTCTTAATTGAAACGTGAGTTTAAAAGGCAAGCCCTTGGTTTGAGCTGATTTTCATTGTAGATGGACGAACTGCAGGTCAGGGACTTCCTACACGGCTGTGTTGTATAATACAACCTTATCCTCATTTCGTGTTGAACGATGCTGTGTATTTCAATTTCAAGTTTATTTACTCTCTTTTCCAAGGTCATTTCATTTATTTCAAGTGTTTTTAACTTTAAATTTATTTTCTTCTTAATTTGATTTCCTGTGCAGTACCTACAATGGTGCTGTTTCAGACTTTCACAATCAGAATATAAATATGCATTTTCTTAGTAAAATGATCATTTACCCCCCAAAAATGTACAGAGATCTAAAATCTGGTGCTATGTGTATATCTTTTCATTTGTTGAGCTTTAACTTCTTGAATTTTCTGAAAGCTTACAACACATCTGCCACTCATTAATTTACTTGAATTTGACATAAAGCTAAACATTTCATGTTTTGAAAGGTTTTTTTCATATTAATTAATAGTTTGTTGATCCTTTCACCTTTTTGCTAATCCAGAAGTATTTATTTTAGCATTTTAATGTTTTCATGAACTATTATTGCTAATGGTGATCGGTGTATTTTTGTTTTCTTTGAGTCGATCCCTTCACATACATAAGAAGACTTAATTCAGTTTCTTGTTTTATAAATTCTGCTCATTTTACTTCCAGAAGATATGGCCTATATCCTTTCTTACAAATTGCATATTTATGAACTTTTCTTTTTCTAAATTCCACTCATGCTGGGCCGGTTTATTCTGGTTTCAAGAACCTGAATATATTCTGGTGATTGGAGGAGCAGGGGAGTAGACTGCTATATGGTGCATTTCAAAGTAGAGCTGTCACAGTGACTGAAGCTCTTTTTCTTACAACTGACACGTGTGACTCCCTCTCCCTTGGGCGTAACCAGAGGAATGGAGCTGTGTCACCGGGAGCATCTCCGCTCAGCCTCCTGTATATTCATCCCCGCCTCTATACACATGACACGCAGCAAAGAGCACCAGGAAAGCCTGGGCCCAGCTGATACCACGCCAGGTAAAGCGGAGCTATGGCAGTTGCCTAATTCTTTTAACAAAAAGTAAGTAGATAATTAAGGCCCCAAAGGAGGGTGTGACATTTTCCCGTAACTTGGTGGCCGGCAATTCTCTTGTATCATTCTGTTCCATTCCAATCCAAAACAGCTGTTTATTTTCACACAGGTGGCAGTAATGCCCACAGCAGGGAAGAAGAATGATCAAATTTCCTGAATTATCCCTTGTTTGGACTCCAGACAAGTGTGTTTAAATACAAAATAATTATAGGCCATGATGACAATAATTAAAACTGTGTTTGCCCTATATAAGCATGTTTGAATTCCAGTCTAACATTTTATACCAAGATCAGTTAACACTGTCAGATATAAATCTTTCTGTGCAAATAGCAAAATATGACTTCAACTAATATCTATGGCCTTTGGAATCTAAAGAAAAAAGGAAGAATAACTTCGTGAGTTTATTAATGGTTCTTTCCTACTGAAGACATTACCCATTTTTTCCCTAAAATCATAACAAAAACACAGCCAGTCTTAACCTTTGAAATTTTTCACCTTGTGATCAAAGTAATTTAATTAATGATCTTAAAGCAATCCCATATGCTTATTGCTATGTTTCGTGACATTGTTGAAACTATACATTTTTAGTCACTTTTATTATAGAGCTTCACTATTTATCTTGAGATATGTTGTCTGTAAAAGATGTCATTTGATGTTTGGATGATAAAATAATTTTTTTATGAATATGTTTTAGGAGTGAAGTAAGATTTAGCTTTTCTGCAGTGTTCCTCATCTCTTGAGAACCTGGGATCTACCTCCTTTTGTCCGCAGGATGGTGTCTAAAGCAATTTGTATCAGAAGACATGAACAGACTTGCAGAAACACAAGGCTGGAGACAGTTGAGTGGACAACAACTAAGTCAGACTCTTTGCTTTTACACTTACTCTTTTTTACTTTGGTAAATAATTTCTTCTTGCTAATTTATGTTTTGTTGTTCTGTTTCGTTAATTTACACTTTTCCTCATTGTAAGTATCTTTATGAAGCCGGCACAATAACCTTTGATCTGTCGGCTGTTTCGATTTTATTTCTTCAGTGGATCTGCGTGCCTCGTTAACCTGCGAATTTACTGTTTGTAACTTTGTGCTACCCTCGTATTTCAGGGGCTAACATGGAAACCCTTGAGCAATCTTCCCACCTTCTAAACAGGATAGCAAAGTCTCTTCTGACAAATAAAAAGAATTTAGCTTCCCACAAGTAGGTCATTTATAGAATTAGACAGTGTCCAAATCCCCATATTGTTCAAAGTGCTTACAGTTTTACAGTTCGATTTGGATAATTTATATCTTTCTAGGAATGTGTCAGTATTCAAAATACCATTTAAATTTTCTTAGCATTGGTAACAATATCCTGATACTGAGAATTTCTAGGTTAAGTTTGATGCTTAACTTTTTGCAATGAATTCACAGAATAGCTTTGCAGATTTGTTCATTGCTCTTGTTTTTAAGTTATTTTTCACATTTGTCCATGTCCACCTTCTTAAGACATACAAAGGTTTATTGTCACTGTTTCCCAGTGTTCTTTCTTAATACTCTGGTGTGGACGACTGGACCCCCTTTTATCCCACTGTCTCTCACACAGATTACACAGCCGTCTAGGAGGGAGATGCAGACAGAAATTGAACTTGTGTCTTGGATGCCTGTTAGCTCAAAGCAACTTAGCCTGTTGAGCTGCACTCACTCATTAGTTGGCTGGTAAAGGCAGCAGTCATGACATTAAATTTGTTTAACTTCTGGGAATCTCAGGAACCAAGACATATGGATGACTTCAGTTTCTTCATGTGGTGTAGCTGGAGCTGTAACTCAAACATTTCACTCAACAAAATCACGCCAGAGGAATGGGTCTGTTTAGTCAGACTGAATGGAGAACCAGATGGACCCAGACAAAACTCATCCAGAGAAGCAGACCCAGAAGAGCAAACATTCACCTCCAGGATCAGGCAGGCTCATAAAACCGAGCCAAGCCTAAGAAAATCTGAATGGAAAAACTGTCGTGTTCAGATCCAACAGTGAGTGATGTGGGTTACAACCCCAGGAGTTAGCGACTTGCTTCCTGAATTTGTCAAAAGTGAATATTAATGAAGTAGGAGTCACTACATGTAGGGGGAGGTTCAGTAAGATTGAAGATTCTCGGAAGGGTGTGCATTGTCCAAGCATAATAAGCATATGGGTGTAAAGATGCTAACACGTTACAACGTTTGATTTTGCTGCATTATTTAAAATACATTTTAGGGTTAAATATTTTTCAGTGCATGGATGTATTTAAATTCAGATTATTTTATGGCATATTTTATAACTATTTATTTTAAAAATAGCATTTAGGATGCATTTTTCGGCCCATTCTGTTTGTTCTCTGGCCTCATCGAGCTACTTAAGATTGAATTCAGCATATTCATGCTAAGTGGAGTGGCACTGGTTTTATTCAAAATCGCATGTGGATATAATGCTCTGAGGCCTTGATTCCTATGTTTTTGATGCATAATGAGCTTGTCACATATCTCAGCAGTAAAGGATTTGATCCTAAATCAGGGAATTCTGAGGTGCAGCTGTTAACAGCCTTTCTTCTTTGGAAGCGCCACACTGCGGTCCATTGCGGTGGGTCCCAACCACAGGGAGGCTCCAAACACACTCACACACCAGGGACACCACGCGTGAGCCACACCCGTGTTTGAGGAACATGCAGCTTGGCCTGTTGCAGGGTTTATGTTTATACCATGCTGGCCATTTATACTTTTGTTTATCACATGAACCAGTACTTAGCTCGAAATAATGAAGTTTATAACCCGTCTCTGTGGCAGCTTATAAAAAGCCTGGTCTGATGATTGGGGATGAGAATTAAAAGCAGAAACAAAAGTCAGAGAGCAGCCAGTCCTTTGTGACTTGTGTCCCACAAAGTGATCTTCTCACTAAACCACGTGGCCTGAGCAAGAAATATTACAAGGAACTTATCTCAAATATAAGCCCTTCCATCGCTAGCGATAAGGCAATAGGCATTGGGTCATTAAATCCATCGCTTTTTTCCTTAACTGACATGAATCACATCAAAACACGCCAGTGGATTTACATGTCTGCTCAGACCAGGAAACGATTTACGTGGTTCTTAACTATTCTCATCCTGGGGTCCCCTTAGGACATAGCGAGTGAGCTGTGTGCTCTCTAGGGAATATTCTGAAGTCTTTTCACACAGAAACTTTCAACTTGGAGGCCAAAGACAAATTCAAATAAGTCTTAAAAAGAGAGTTAGATTCTCGGAATGAAGAGCAAGACGTGAAGGCACGTGCAGGGGAAGGTTAGCCCGGATGCCTGTTTATCAAGATCGAAACTAGGGTCAGTCAGTATCCTCTTTCTGGTAACCAGGTCTAACAAGCACATTATACTCCCTTTAGTTAAAGAGCATTTGAGCACATGTATTTATAGTCATGTATTCTTATAGTTAACCAATTTTGATTTACAACTTACTGAGCCATATACATTAATACTGCCATGTCCTGGGTCACATGCTCACTAAAAAAGACCAAGCATGCGACTGAAAAGTGTTTCTTTTACTCTATGAAAAGAAAGAGACACCTATATTTACTAAATGCAAATGCTTTTTCTAAAAACATATTTTCAATAATGTATGTCCATTCCCTGTCTGTAAACAGCAAGATGACTAGTTTGGGAATATTTTTTTCCTTATTGTTGCTTTTTCATGCCTTTTTCCAGGGCCATCAGAAAATGTTAAAAAGCAATTTTCTGGATATTCGGTATGTTGTATGTATTTCTAGTGATCTTCCCTCTGTATTGGTCTGTTTTTAAACTCAGAGACGTTAGACATCAGAGATGCTGTAATAGCCTAATAATAAAATAATAAAATAATAATAATAATACAATCAGAGGTGATCTTCCAAAGCAGGGATTTACACGAAGCTTAATTCAGGTTGCAGATAAATCAGATTTTATGTATGATGTTGAAGAATAACAGTATTTGTTTAGTCAGCTTGAAATATAGTGTCCACAAATGATCAAATCAGTCATGTCACTGATATGACGACTCATTCGTACTCTTCTGCTAGACAAAGTCAATTAGGCCAAACTATGATGGAGAATTTATGTGCTCAGTCATGCTGGGATGTGATTTCCATAATTCTTAACCAATCTGTCAGACATTCGGGATGAAAATCGTATCATGATACCATCGAAGCACTGATTAGAAATAACTCAGAACTCCCTTGCCCTGGAGGAAGTAACCTGCACGTGTCTCACCACCTGGGGTTGCCCGCCCACCCCTCTGTAGGTGACCTTTCATCCACCTTTGAGAAGTAGCTCAGAGGTTTTGGAGATTTCTGTCTTGCTAAAGAGAGCTATTTGGTCTCATTCAATATCCACCAGCCCTCTTTCCTGGAGATTTGCGGGCTACTTGTCCTTGCAGTTTCTCAGTCCAGAATTTACTGCTTCTATAAACGACTTCAGCTAACTGGATTTATAACAGATCGTTCCCACCGTCTGGAATCTGCTCATTTTGCACAATCCATTTGTAAGTGGTCGTTTCCAGGATTGCTGTATCTGTAGGAGCCATTGTACTTCCTTTTGTCTCTCAAGTTTGTAAAACAGACAAAGGAACTTTTTCTTTGAAATTTAATTTTTTTTAAATTTTCTTATGAGTCGGATATTACAGAACCGAGAAACATGTATTTGGTTATTGAATAATTTCTCTTCTGTCGTATTTGATTGTGTCACTCCAGTTAAAATAAAACCACCCTGGTGAAATGACAAGGCAGTTTCTTTGCATCTGTTTGTCTGTCACAGGACCTGGAAAGGTCTGCCACCTCCTCTAAAGACCCTTTTAAGCAGTTGTAACAGATACCTCTATTTCAAGGATCATCTCTTCCACGCGCAGGAAGAGCGCCCTTCCCGGTGGTGAATGGCGCTGATCTGTGCGGTCAGGCTGCGCGCGTTCCCCTTAAACACAATCCACGCCAGAAGCACAGGCCCAGATGCCGGGAGCGGTTTTAAAGAAACCCAAATGTATATTATGAAATGATTGATTTGACCAAACAAATGGGACTAAAAATTTTAAATGTGTAGAAAGTACACATGAGGAAAAAAAACATCAAAAACCCTCCCTCCCTTTGACTTGAGAGAACGGAGTTCCCTGAACTCACGGAAGATGCCGACTACTCTGAGCAACGCGCTCCGGCCCAGGACAAGTCACAGGCACCGCGACACAAAATTCATCTATTAAGTCTGATCGACAGTTAATGTAGATGTTGATAAAACAGCAAGCCGACGTGACTGTGTAAACGGTAATGAAGGGCTTTGAGTGGCCAGGCGATACCCATCTTATTGGTAAGAATGCAGCGCTCCAGCTGAGCTGCCTTTATAAGAAAAATGGCAGAAGATAAATCATTTCGCAGCAGTGAAGTTCTAAATAGGAGGGCACTAACACAGCATTGAAATGAAGACTGTGGTTTCTCACCTAGAAACCAAGCAAGGCTAGGCTGAGGGGGTCCATGAGATCTCAGACATCACATGCAAACATATTTATGCATATGCACTTGTGCATTTTTGTGGGGATACGGGTTCATATTCCATATGTTAGATTTCATATCCCATGTTTGTTAGATTTCAAAAAAGTCCATGCAGGCCTCCCCATCACCCCGAGCCCCCACTCTCCAACCCCCACCACACACACACACACACATATAAAGAACTTCTGTCATGGTAACACCCTCCCAGGAACAGTAAGGGCTTTTTAATTTCTCCATAGAAAAACAGTATTAATATTACAAGCATGCCTACAGAAATACCAGTAATTGAAAAAATTCTAATGTCTCTAAATCAGCTCAGACTTCTTTTCATTGAATACGACTAAGAAAACATGCAAGGTTAAGAAATCGTATTTATTGCTTCTTTGGTACAACCAGAGATGCTACCTCAAACCTTTAAAATAAATAGCCTCATCAATAAAACTTATGAATGGTAGGATATTAAAATTCCTTCTTTGCTTTCACATAGAAGAGCCCAAAATATTAACAGGTTGGAGATGCAGTACAGTTCAAAAAAATCCACGCTGACTGTGAAAACCACCACAGCTGTAAGGAAGTCACTCCATGTGGTCCAGCCTTCCCTGCAACTCCCGAGCGCGCACACTGATGGGGAGTTTGAGCACCGATTCTATCATCCGTAGTGGGGTCTCTTGGTACCTAGTCCGGTAATCCTCTACAGCGCCGGAACAACATCCAAATACAAAAGGAAAGTAACCACCGCAGTTGAGGTATCCAAACCGTTGTTCTTGCTTCCTGGCGCAGTGGCCCACAACGTGTATGCACGCTAAGGCCTAAGGTCCTGGGGACAGGACTGTAAATTTACTACAAGGGAGGGGTTTTGTTTGTGCCACTGATGGCTCTGCTGGCTCCCGTCCACAGGAAAGGCAAGAGGATTTCTGATTGTCAGGTGGGTCTTCAGAATAAACCTGAAGGTGAGGCACCGTCCCCTGCCCTCGCTTCGGGCAGTGCTTCTCTCCCAAGCTTCCTCTCCAAGCGTGGTTTACGCCGACAGCGGTGCAGCGCTAAGCCTTTCACTAGTCAGGACCTTCGCTAAATGCCTGCTGACCAGCCTGCATGGTGCAGGAGGCTGGCTCGCAGAAAGCAGGAGGGCCAGGAGGTCCTGGGGAGCCAGGCACACCAGGGATGCCCGCCACCCCTGAGGGGCCTCGCTCACCATCCCGGCCATTCCTCCCATAGCTGGCAGGACCCGGGTCACCTGAAACACACAAAAGGTTGCACACATGAGCAGGACACCCCTCGTGGCTGCAGACCGGCAGGAGGCACTGGACCTCCCACTGTCCGGCAGCGTGTACAAATGGCCTTAATAAATGTTTTTGCAGGGGGCAGGGCATAGCTCAAGTGGTAGAGCACGTGCTTAGCACGCACAAGGTCCTGGGTTCAATCCCAGGTAACTCCTCCAAAAAATAAATAAGAAACCTAATTACCTCCTCCCCTCCAAAATAATTTTTTTAATGCTTTCGTAAATGATAGAGGATGACTAAAGATGATGATGAAGGTGATGATCCTTAAAGCTATTTGTCTGAGGTTTTGCCCTGTAAAAGTGGCCAGAGGGAAAAACTAGCCTTCCCATAACAGCTTATCAGCTTCTGGTGAGCCCTGACCTGGGCTCCAAGGTGCTCAGAGACTATTCTGTGGGAACCTAATTTTGGGGTGACACTAAGTCACATTCAAGTTACTCAAGAACTCCATTAACAAATATCTAAAAACTGCTTTTCAACTCTTGCGAAGAGAATGCCCAGATCCAGAGTGTCCTCATTCTGCCTTGCTGGCCTCATGGGTGTGTTAGCTACACTAACTGCCTGATGATTTTACAGTTTTCCAAAATTTCAAGGACCTATAAAATGTTATTGCCAAACATTTCGTTTTTCTTAAAGTGAACATCGGTGTCATTCTCTGTACTAACACTAGAGGGCAGTCGCGTTACACTGATGGAGGCTCAACGTGCCAGGACCCTTCCGAGGGCTCTAATGACGCTGCGGAATCACAGGGACTGTGCATACAGGCTTAAAAAGAACATGGATACATTTCCAGCATTAATTAGAGAATTTCTTACATGTCTCACTTTGTCCTGCGCTACCTTTTGTGGTGTTAGACAAAGCACACATGTTTAAGGAATTGGTGTATTTAGTGGTTTGCTCACTTAAGATCCCCAGGGCTGAATAAAACAGTGGAAATTGGACAGCTGTGGAAATAGGATAAATGACTACTGCTAGACTTAAGCTTCAGAGGTGCCCTTTGCATTGGGGGATTTTTTTCCCACTCAACATTCACAAGCAAAGCTCACCTATCTGCAGATTTTGCGCAAGAAATCTGGTCTCGTGGCCTGGTGTGGTGAGCACCACGTTCCTGGTGGTCCACACACGACTATCATTTAGCTGACTCCTCTCCCTGGTGTGTTTAAATGCACAAAGAGAAGTCAAGACCCATCCTTAAATATGTTTTCCTAAAATCCCCAGAGTGCCAAGGAACTGGTCCCCAGTGGACAAGTTTGGGGCAGCAGGCAAAGAGTAACTCTTGATGGACAGCTCGGTCAAGTGACGCCACGAAGGGTTCTGGTGAGAGATGGAAGGTAGGGGCAGGGATCGGGGTCTAAAGCCCCACAGATCCCGCTCTGTGTGATCTGCACAGCTCTGTGAGAGACAGAAGAGGAATCAAGACACTGAGAAGCTATGGGACACGCCAGTCAGATGATGCCTCGGAGGCAAGACCAGCTCATCATATACCCGCCCAGCCTGCCCATCCTTTCATCCACAACGTGAACCTGGACATACGCACATCTGCCTCTGTCACTCACCCGAGTTCTTTGTCGGGGCCTGGGACCTGCGTTACGTCTGTCTCTCTTCAAATATAAAAGGAGGAATGACAATAGCGGTAAGAGCTAAATTCGCAGAACGTCTGCTACAAGCCAGGCACCATTCTAAGTGCTCTACAGGTACGAACACATCCACAGGTCCTCCCGAATGAGGCCGGACGGTAGGTGTGGTTATTCTCTCCCCCGTGCAGAGAAGATGCTAGCGCACCGAGAGGCAGCGCAGCTGAAAGTAAGTAAAAGGGCAGTGTGTACACCCGGGCAGCCGGGCTCGAGCCCGCACTTCTCACCTGTCTGCCCTCCTCCCTCTGGCCGCGAGGAACTCACTGATGGTTTCTGTGACTTTAACACAGCAGAGCACGAAGGCCAAAATGACAGTCCACAAAATGGTGATAACAATGACCTGTGGTCCGTATTCGGCAACGGACCAGCACAACCCCAAAGGGCACGTAATCTTTAACACTGAACCAACTAAGGGGTAAGGAGGAGAGACAGAGAACTAAAACTGTCCAGAAAGGATGAAGGAATTCTGACCACTGGATAGACAGTAAAGGTGTCAGTGCCGTTTCTTCAAATCCATCAGCTGTATTAGCACCAAGAAGGACCAAATGGTCTTCTCACTCAACAGGCTGAGTCCCAAATCTAACAACAGGGACAACAAAGGTCGCAGAATACTCTGTTCTGCAGGCTCTTTCCTTTACATGAGATGTATATGTATCTAAAATGTTCTGGACAAGGTCCCGAACAGGGCCCTGCTGAGGGTTCCCTCAGGTCCTGAAGTCCCACCCCTGTTAGGTTTGGGAGAGACCAGAAACCACATTGTAATCCCATTTCAAGCTCTAACAAGGAAATTAAGAATGGCCCAGCCTCTCTGAGGACAGTGAGCTGGTGACACGATCTGCTGTGACCTAGCACTGTGCATTCGTGGTGCGGAGCTGGAGATTTCACGGAGGGAAGGTCTGAGGGGTCGGGAGTAGCAGCATCTTCCTGCTGAGCGACAGCCAGGAAGAGGCCACCAGGGCCGAACCAGGGCCCAGCTCTGCCCCCCACCCACCTCCACACACAGAAGTGGGTTTGCTACTGTTACTAGCAGTACCACGCATGAACCCGGACTGAGCACGGACGGTGGCCAGAAACCGCCCTAAGCACGTCAGGTGGACTGCTTCTTTCCCTTTCATTCTCAGAATTACGCTCTCCGGGAGATGGGACTGTTGATTATCATCTTTGGTAAGTGGGGAAGCTGAGGCACTGAGCAGTTAAGAACTTGTCCGGTGTCGTGAAGCCAGTTAGTGACCGTCAAGATGTGAGCCAGGCGTCTGGACTGTGGGGCCCAAGCTCCCAGCAGCCCCGTTTCAGAGCACTCGCTTTAGGGGAGAAATGGCCCCCAAAACTCTTGCTCAGGGACTTGATGGATTGGGAAACTGACAGCTGAGCATGTTTACGTGCAGACAAGGGGATGTGAGCTGACGGAACGCCAAAGCCCCAGCTGGGGCCTCCGGAGAAGTGAGAAATACCCTGTGAGCCAGTGTGCCAAAGCCCTGGGGAAGTGGCATGCTTTGGAAAGCTAGCCTTAATTTAAAAAAATAATAGTAATAATCTGTAATCTGGGGCAGGGGAGGGTACACTCAGTGATAGAGTGCATGCTTAGTGGGGTTCAATCTTCAGTGCCTTCAAAAAAAAAAATCTGCTACTCTGATTTTTCACTAAGTGATGTCAAATATCCTCTCAATGAAAATGTAACCAAAGCCCCCAAAAGGAAGACCAGATTTCCGAGTGGTACCAGGAAGAGAGGGGCACGGGCTGGTAAAAGGCAGAAAGGAAACCCAAAAGGGAAGGTGTACGAGTCCTGAGATGGGGAGTCCATGGAACTTTTTAACAAATCAGATTTAAGTATTAACTCCAAGAGCGGCCATAACAAATTTTTTTTTTCATCAAGGAGACAAGATTAGGGCCAGGAAGAGCTGCCAGTGACAAGCTTGTCCTACCTTACCGTCTGCCCACACACGGATGGACTGATGTGCTAAAAGGCTCATCAGCGGAGCCCCCTCCCGTCACCGCACAAACCCCAGGTGAGTTACCGCAGGTGGGAAATAGCGCCCCTCGTGGCGGCCAGGGGCACTGCGCACATGCGAGAGGCTCTTCTTTAATCTCCCCATTCTTAAACTTATAATGTGGCTCATCCACAGGTTTTTTTAAAGTAAGGGTCACCAGAAACAATCATATGTTTTTGATAAAGTAAAACCTTGCCAACCGTGCACGTTGCTGGTCCAAGAACAGTTAAGTGATTTGTTAACAAAATGGGAGGAGAAATTGTAAGGCTCTTATGGGATTTATAACCCACAGATAATTAAGTAAATTGCAGTGATGCTATTGCATCAGCTTTAAAACCTCTTATTCCTACTATTGATAAAGGAGAGGAGCACTCAGTAAAGTCTCTTTTCCTCTTCTCTCTTCGAAACGTCCATCAATGAATCCAGACTCTATATTAAAATCTTCTCTTGGCCTCATTTAACTCCAACCAGATTTTCTTTCCTTTTCCAATCATAAAAGCCTCCCTTCCCAATCACAATCATCGATTTGTGAAAACGTCTCGACAGGCCCATGAATCAGTCTTAGAAAAGCAGTGTTTGAGCTCTCTCCAAATGTATTTGTATTAAAAAAAAAATCTTTTAAATGAGAAAATCCCAAGGTGCAATGAAATGGATAATCAGAAAGCAATGATGTTTGGGGTGGCAATTAAACCCATGATTGAATATGCAAGCCACCGGCAGAATTAGAGAACCATCTTTTCTTTCTCTAGATTTTCTTTGACCGAGTTTTCCAAATCCACTGTGGGAGTGTGTACCACCCTCCTTCCTCCTTCAGCACAAGCCCCCTCCCCTGATTTGCCTCCCCGGGGCTTCGGGGACCTTCCTGAGGCATGGCCCCACAGCGATCGGGGAGTTTGCTGGGAGGCTGCATGCCATTCACACTCTTAGGTTTCTTCTGTGTTGGACCTGGAAGTCATCCCCCAGTGGACGAGCAAGCGGCCATCGAGACTACGGCCACAGAGCAACCAGTGTGGAAAGAGAACAGATGCCCAAGGTGAGAATCTGGGCCCTTCACACAGAGGCTACTCTGTCACCTCAGTTGACCCAGCTGGGTATGTACCTGTGTGTGGCTTTTGGTGGCCAGGGTTAGAAATGTCCAGGTTTATTTATTTTTGCATGTGGACTTCTGGACCTTCTGTATGTCTGAAGGAGAAGCTTTTAAAATAACATTTCAGTTAACTCCCTGGGCAACACAAACAATTGAAACTTGGTTTCATTTTCCTGTGGCTCTTTTTAAACAAAGAGGAAATGAGCAGCTGGGGTAGAAATTCACTCAGAATTTTGTTAACAAGTGCCTTGTGGCTGGACTTTGACACTATTTTTTTCAGTATTTATTCAAGAAAGTTATGTGTCAGGTGGGCAGAGGGTATAGATAGCTCAGTGGTAGAGCATGTGCTTAGCATGCATGAGGTCCTAGGTTCAATCCCCAGTACTCCATTTTAAAATAAAATAAAATAAATAAGTAAATAAGCAAGCCTAATTACCCCTAAAAAATAAAGTGCTGTTTCAAGCCCTGACATGTATTCTCAAAGAATTCAGACATGATTTACAGATTATCTAACTCTTCATTGAAGGTGGTCTTGAAAAATCGATGCTAGCCACTATTGTCATGTGATAAACTCAAGTAATCAAAGAGCAATTCTGTGAAATATTATTCTATTCAGTCTACCCACTTGCTACCAATTTCCCCACCTCATACTTACTTGGGAGACCTGTAGCTCTGGGCCCATCTTTGGGACCTCTTCCTGGAAGGCCACGATCACCCCTTTCTCCCATGTCACCTGGATTTCATTAGAGAAATGTCATTTTTCTATGTATCTATAAAAATAAAGTTCCATATTTTTAAACTTAAAGCAAAGCCTACATTCAGAAATCAAAAAGTTACGATGTTGCTACAAACTAGATTGTAGTAAGTATGTAGAAAGGCAAAAATCAAGTTAATTATTTTAAGAGGTCTAAGGGGAAAAATCAAATGATTATATGCCTAGATGCTGAAAAGACACCTGACAATTAAACATGCATTCCTGATACAACATTCAATAAAATAGGAATCTAGCTACTTCCTCAGCATGATAAAGTATATCTGTCTCAACCCCTAGCTGGCGTGATGCTTGATGCGAAACACAAGCAGCAGCTCCACTCCAGTCAGGATGTTACAAAGATGCCTACTTTCTTACTATTATTTATTATTTGGTGTAAGTTACCCTTGTTCTTGGTGAGGCGGGAAGCCCCATAAAAAGACCGGCAGGACCCCCAGGCAGGGCCACTACTCTCCTGCCAACACCATCCAGTTCCCTGGCCCAGAGGCTCTATCTCACTTTTTGCCTCTGAAACGGCTTACTTACCCCTAAAATTCTATTGCTTCCCTGAGCTCACTTCTGATTGGTTATTTCCTTCACTCCTGATTGGTTATTACTCTCACTTCTGATTGATTCACTTCCCTAACTTCTGATTGGTCCACTTGTAGTACTTCATTTGCATGGAGCTCACTCCTGATTGGTTATTTCTCTCACTCCTGATTGGTCTATTTCCACAAAGCTTGTTCCTGGTTAGCCAACTTCTGTTATACTTTATTTGCATATGATGTTGCAAAGTGTAAAACTGGCAGCCTATAAAGGCCTGTGTAAACCTACAGACAGGGTCCAGAGCTTGGAGTGTTAACTCTTCTGGGTCTGCTGGCGTAATAAACCTGAGTTCTCCAACTCTCCGAGTGCTGCTTGGTCTCTTCCCCGGATCCAGGTTGCTGTCACAACTGAGCTGTAACACTGAGCTATAACACATTTTTCTGCAACATCGGGATGATATGACTGTTTATCTTACACCCTAGAAAATCAACTCAAAATCTTCTAGGAACAATAAGAGAATTCAGTAAAGGAGCAAGGTACAAAATTAATATATGAAAATCAATAATTTTCACATATACAAACAATCAGTAATAAGATGTAGTGAAAAAAAGATCCCATTTGTAATAGCAACTAAATTATTAAATAACCAGGAGTAAGTTTAATCAGAAATATGCAAATCCAACCTGGAAAAAAATTTAACAGAAGATTAAAAACAATCTAAATATCCATTGAAGGGTTAAATATATGGTGGTACTTTTTTATAGAGTAGAATACTATGCACCTGTGAAGAAGAACCAGGAAGCTCTTTGACATGATCCCCAAGACATTGTTAAGTGAAAAAAGCAAGGGCCAGACCACTTACTAAAGGACAATACGATTTGTTATTAAAAGGATGTAAGAAAATATATACATTCATTGATCATCACGGATATGGATATTTAGGAAGCTAATAATAGTGATTACCTAATAGAAAGGATAAAGGAATCGAGGCAGATGGGAGACAGGGCTGGGAGAGACACGCTTCACTGAATATCTTTTTATACACTTTAAAATTCGTGAACAATGTAAATTTAGTATTACCAAAAATGAATTAATGAATTTTTGAAATTTAGAGGGTGCTGTCACAAGGGAGTACATTTCAATTCTGCCTCATTATTTACAGGGAATAAAGGAAATCTGGATTGCAACCAACCATGTGTCTTTGCAAGACAGCTGACAATTCGGGGATCCAGCAGCCACAGAACAAAGTTGTGTTAATTAAACTGGCCCCTGCAGAGACCAAACCCAGAATCTTGGCCTCATTAACAAAGTGCCTCAATACCTTAGTTAACTGGTCCTAAATGACTTCTACTGCTCCTAGTAGGAGGCATTACCTGTTTTCCCACCAGTATAGTATTATATTGTTATTTTACTACATTGTTAGAAGGTGCAATGGCATTTTGCAACAAATTCTATACATAATCATTTTTTCCAAATATTCATATCAGCTCAACCTCATCCAGTGTTATCAGGTTCGTTATAATTTTAAAAACTAAGTCACGTACACAACAAAAATAGAGTATCTGTACAACCATCTGCGCATTTGTCAGTCAAAAATCTCAAATTATGAAATGAATCTTTAAATAGTAACCATACTTCAATTTTTAGCTGTGAATTTCCTTGTGTGAAGATTTTTTACGATGAGTCAACCACCTTTTCAAAACAAAGTTTTATAAGTATTGTGTAAGGATTTACAGCTCAGCTCGAACTCACACAAACTAGTTATTTTTTACACTCATCACCAATATGGCCTTACTGCATTAGGAAGCTAGGACAATTAGCATTTTTAAAACTAACAGCTTAAGCTCTCTAGTTAACTTAGCAATTTAAATGTCGTATCACTGCAATTCTCAAGGCTGGCCGTAGACTGTGCCTCATTTTCTGAAAGCAGTGAGATGAACAGAATAAGTTAAAATGCAGCTTTCACAGGGATGGTGTAATAGGGAAGAACAAACCTGACTCCCTATGAGATCTGTTCCCTTAGCTCTAGCCCCTCTGCTCTGGGTCCTGGGCTGAGTCATGCTGGTTCTGCACCTTTTGTAAAAGAATGTTGCCTAGAGCCTGAAATAGACAGGAGAGCCCATTCTCCAGGCTCTGACCTTTAAGGATGTAACACTCTTCCATTCAGATAGAGATAAAAAGTTGCAGAACAGAGAATAACATTTGTCAGAGGCTTGAGACAAGGCATAGTGACATATCTACTTGACTCACACTAAAAAAATCTAAACATACACACAGCCTCACTCAGAGACTGAAAACTACCCCAAACCATGAACATTTAAAAAGTACTTATGACATGAAAGACTGACGTGATCCTAAGCAAGGTGAACACTGGGCCAGTCGGGGGTCTCTCGTGTTTCTGCTCGAGCGTCACATGACATGAACACACATGAAACAGACACACAACAAGGCTGTGGCTCCAACGCGTTTGTGTAAAAGTGTGTAAAGCATGGTGATGAAAGCCAAAACACACATCAACACGACTTAAGCTTTGAGTATGATCTGAGGCCTGTTTCTACGAGTTCCTATTAAAAATGTTCTGCTGTATTTTTCAGAGTAATTTTTTAGAAAGAAAACTGATTTGATTAAGACATAGCCTGAACTATTAGTAAAACTTATTTTAATAAAACTTATCTATGTAGTAATGTCTCTGGAAAAAGGCTCTCAAAGCATCTCCATGGAAACCAGCACCTACACCATTCCTTCTTTATTAAGTGGGGGGAAAAAAGGCAACAAGGGACAATGAAACACATCTCTGATCAGAAGAACAGTTTAGTTTCAAATGGTGGAGTGTTTATTCTCAAGAAAAATTTGATCTGTAACCTTTGGGTAGTAGAACACTACGTGTTTTCAACTAAGTAGGACTTTTAGTGTATGTGATGGACAAGAAAGATTCAGTCCACTTACCTAGAATCTCACATTTCCAAATTGTGACAGTATTGACTGATAAGAGTCAATCTGATTATTCCTTTCTGTCCACGCCCGCATTTTAAGAAGTAAAACTGAGAGAAGATGCTGTTTTAAAGGAACCCAATGCCAAGAAAGGTATGGAGGAGGGTGGGGAGAGAAAGTTCTTTAGGGAAAAAAAAACTCTATCACATCCAGATTCTAGGCTATGTCACAAATACTGCAGGAAAAAACAGTCCCTTATATGATCAAACTATGCCTGATGAATGAACTTACTGCTAGAGATCTTTTCCAGGTTCCAAATACAGAAACAGATTTTTCTTCTTTTCAAAATAAGGTTCACCTGCTAGGGCCAACCCAGCCCAACCCAGACACAACTCCATGCTCCAGTTCCAAGCATCCCAGGAAGTTTCCAGAACAGGTCCCCTTTATTTCCAGTGCTTCTCAGCCCTGGCTGCACACTGAAATCACCTGGGGAATACTGTGAAAGCCCAACGTAAATCAGAATCTCTGGGAAGGGGACCCAGACATGGATGTAGCCCAGGCTGGATAGGCAGCCCTCTGCAGACTCTTCCAGGGAAGCAGGTAGACAGACACTTTCCTTTCTTAGGGAATAAGATGGGGCTTCAGGAGCGGTCTTTACTAAGTCAAAGTTAAGCTCTGTCCCAAATATGGAGACTTCGCTTTAGCCAGAGAGGGCTGGCAGCCCTACAAGATGCTCCTTCTCAGTGGGAAGACGGGTGACGCCCCCCACGGACACTGCTGCCCTCACTCCAGGGTTTCTGATTCAGTGAGTCTGGGCCAGCAGGAGAACCTGCTTTCCTAACAGGTCTCTGATGATGCGGACACAGCGGGGGCCACTCTTTGGGAACCACGGCTCAGCAGTGAACTCAGGAAGGCGTGGGCTCCAGCACAACACAGACAACTAAGCCAGCAGTCCGCCCGCGGCGGTGGAGTTTCCTCAAAGAGCTGACACAGGAAACAGGGTCCGACCATGGGGAGAGCACCTCTGGTCAGAATTCCTGAACTGAAGGTAAAAGCAGGACCAAGATGAGTGGCCATGGGATTCTTTCAAACACCCGGTTCTCTTTAAGATGCACTCTGAGCTCGCTCCATATTTGATTGTGTTCAGCCTCTGAAAACTTGGAAATCTGCCAGGTTGACCCGGGGCCCCATTAGGGCTCATTTTTTGTTTAACACACCGCTCTGTGCATGCCAAATAGGAAATAATGAACAACACTGTTCCAGCTGAGGGTGCAGTGAGCCGAACGTGTCAGCAATTCACAGACAGATCCCAAAATGCAGCTGGCTTGACTTCTGACCACTCACACCATAGTATTTATCCCTAATTGGGGCACCCCTGTTTAAAAAACACACATCCTCTCTTGATTTTGGTGCCATGTCTTTCTGAAGTTCCCCAGAGAGCTGTCAGTCACTCATCGTGATACATAAACTCCTCGCTCTCAGTTCTCTCTGTAAATTACCCAGGGCACACCCCCACCCCAAGCTGACAGACTTACTCAGCTCAACTAGCAAACACCACCGGGGGCAGCCAGCCCTCCTCCAAGTTCTGCGGAATACCTAACCCATTCATAAGCCTATTCCCCTGCAAAATAACTGGTCTCAGGGGCTTAGCTTGCTTTCAATAAATGGAGAGGAAACAAACTCTCTCACAGTCTCTCACACCTTAAATAAGGAATAAAGTTAGACTGAATTTCAGAGCTGAACAAAAAAAGTCCCTCACATCTGACAGCCAGTGTCACTCTTTAAAAGAAGAGGGAGGCAAGACAGTGGGGGGTGGGGGAGGCAGCGTTAACTCCTGATGTGACCTTTCTGACGTCCTAACAAACTGTTGGTTTAAGTAAACATGCACAAATCTTCAAGGGCTGGTTGCCATCTCAGAACAACTCTATGATGATTCTAGGGGTCTCAATAAAAATAAAAACCTGAATGATCCTTTACCAGATCCCATGAGGTTTATTTTGAACTACGGTTAAGGCAGACTGTAACTGAAAAACATTGGCACCAAAAGGCAAGGGACCTTAATTCTGGTGTTTGGTCTACTGTTGTCATACACCAAGGTCAAGAAAATATCAAACAACAGTTTTCCAGTCCTGACCATCACCACTGTGAAAAGAGAGCAATCCATCTTATTGCGCAGACAGCTGGCGCTTGCTAGGACACGTGAATTCATCTGAAAAAGGCCAGTGTACGTCCCTGGTTCCACGGGGGCAAAATGCCTTACCTTCAGGTCCCCTCAAACCGAGAGCCCCCAGGGGACCCTTCATGCCTGGGAGGCCACTGATGTCCCTTATGGCCGGGAAAACCATTCTCTCCGCGGGTCCTAGGGGACCGGGGGGTCCAGGTGGCCCAGGGGGGCCAGAGGCTCCTGAGTCGGGACGCTTGAGGCTAGCAGCCATCTCAGCAAAATGCTCTAGAAGATAATAAACAAAAGAGCCCAGAATCATCAGACACATGCAAGTGATTCAAATGAAAAGAGAGGTATTTCAAGTGTGTTTTTTTCTCAGCGTGTCACCAGAGCTTCAAAACCGGCGGTGAGAAATAAGTAAAGCGGGGTCACAAGCTTTCTGCCAGGAAGCTTCACTGGGGATGCTTTTCTATTCAGCCCTCCCTGGATAAACCTGGTCCTGCTGCTCTGAGACACGGGGGAGGGAATAAAAGACCTTAAACTGCAGGGCTCTGGGCTAAGCGGTGCTCCTCAGGGGTGAGGGTGTCACCTGAACCTGCTGCTTATCTGAAAGCCAGGAGGAAAGTGAGTTTCTCAACACGGGTAGGGAGTGGATGTCCAGGAGCTTTTTGAAAGCCAAGGACATCATCCAGAATTAGTACCAAGACACCCTTTGAGACCCAGGCTTACATTTTTAGCTTGAAGATACTCAAGTCACATGAAATATCCAGAGAATTCATGACTTCCTATTAATAATCCTTCTCAGAAGTTTTTTCATGCTTGGAACAGACACCAGACATTAGAGCTCGCTCCCTAAGAATGGTCAGTCTGTCTGAAAAATTAATAACTGCGCAGGCTTTTCCAGGAATCATTAAAGAGACTAAGAACCATCCACAGTAACCATGGAGAACAGGAAAACAGTCCCATTAAAACGCTCTCAGGGAAATATTCTAGTGCAATGTTTTTTAAAAGCTTTTAGAGTGTGAAGGAGAATATAAATTGGAAACCCATTTTTTAACCAAGATTTTAAAGTTGTTCAAATACGAGTGTCCTAAGCTGGCCTTCTTTAGGTAAGAGTTAGCATAAAGTCATAATGTTCTCAGTGTGAAATATTTAAAATTGAAATATCGTGTCAAGATAAAACGTCTACAGTATTGGTTTTCAAATACAGAGGTGATGATTCCATTCTGGAAAACTTGATGAACCTACTAGATAAACTTACTACCTCGTGAATGTACGAAAGAACACGATAATTAACAGCATCGCCATAGTTACAGATGAATTTGGAAAAAAAGGCTAACATACAAAAATATATCACTACTTTAGTAAAATTCTAGTTATTGATTTTCTACATACATGGTACCTGAGTAGAAGCAATGTCCTTATGCTTCCTAGAGGCACAGAGTCTGCCAATTACTTCTCACATAATCCACAGAGAGAGTCTAGGTCAGTGCCAGGTACACAGCAGGTGGTAGGATGTTAACAGGAGAAAGGTTCTGAGAATTTGTGTTCCAAAGGGGAAAAAAATGTGTGTGTGTGTGTGTGTATGGGGTGTACTGTCTTGTAAATCAACCCCATTGGCAAAAAAAAAAAAAAAAAAAAAATCCAGGCTAACCCCAAAAGGTAATATTTTCCTTTGAGGCTATAAGCTATTGCAAATGGCAACAAATTGGATAAAACAGAATTGAAATTAATGTTATTCAAAATCTCCCACCTTTATGTCTGTGAGTCTTATGGTTACCAAAGGGGAAGGGGTTGGGAGGGATAAATTGGGAGTCTGGGATTAGCAAATACACACTACTATATACAGAACAGATAAACAACGAGGTCCTACTGTATAGCACAGGGAACTACATTCAATATCTTATAATAACCTACAATGAAAAAGAATCTGAAACAGAATATATGTGTAACTGAATCACTATGCTGTACACCAGAAACTAACAAAAACATTGTAAATCAACTACATTTCAATAAAAAAAAAAAACCTCCCACCTTTAAAGCATACAAAATGTCAAGCCATTCTGACGTATTTACCTTGCATGACTCTCATGCAAACCTGCTTAATGTGCTGATCTGTGGGTGCTCTACCCTGGGACGGAAAAGAAAACAGACAGTTGTACATGGAACCATAAAGGGGACACTGTTAGATGAGCAAGTGTCGGACTTGGCAAGGAGCCAGATCGTCTGGATTTACAAGGGAAATGGCCCAGCTGCTGAGGAGCTGAGGTCTCGTCCTGCCCAACTGCCCCTCTGCCCCCACCCGGTACTGTGGGATGGAGTTTCCAAAGGGAACCCCAGGGACTGCCCATCACTCACTGGAGGGCGCTGGATACCAGGCAGGCCGGTGGCACCCTGTTCTCCCTGCACGCCTCGTGGTCCAGGCGGTCCTCGAGGTCCTTCCTCTCCAGGAAGCCCCCGGCTTCCTTCAGGCCCCCTCAAGCCAGGCTCCCCAGGGTTACCTGCCTGGAACACAACAGCACACTGTAAAACTGGGCCAAGCACAGGGAATGTGTCTGCTTAATACCAACACAGGCACTGACATGAAGCTGTGGGTTGACTTACGTCCCATTACCTAAGAGGTATTTGCTCAGACGCTGCGAACCCTCCAGGTAAAGACACACAAGGCCACACGACAATGCTCCCATCTCTTAAAATTCCAGTTCAAGTAAACTTTTTAAAGATCTGTCTTTTTGGTATGGTTATTATTTCAAAATGTTAATTGGAACAATCCATTTTCAAACCACATTCTTCATACTCTGAGCCACTTCTAACAGCAAGGTAGTTTTTAATGAAACATGTTCACTTTTCCTGGCCACCAAAAGGCCACTGAGTTCACAAGACAAGTTACGTGGTAGATCAGCAATACAGAAAGCATCAAATAAATATATTTCCAAGAACGTAAGTCATTTAGCCTTTGTTACAGTCTCTGGAGCATTTGGAGAAGTCGCATGTGTCTGGGAATTATCAAATACTAGCAGGAACTAAATCAATGTATTTAAAATACCCAAACAAAAAGTGAGAGTCCATAATTTAAGTGCTGAGGAAGTTAAAAATCTAAATATTAAAGATGTTAAAAAAAAATAAACCAATTATTTCTTTAGCACAAAAGCATACACCAATTAGATTTTTCTTCTGAAAGCAGACCACTAAAAGCATTTTTAAAGTCCTCATCTACAATGATTGCTTTAAAGGAGACTAAATTTATTCACTCGTTGTTAAACCACCTCTAGTGGAATTTGTGGCATACTAGTTCCGGTGTACAACTGTTCACAGAATAAGAATGAGAAATAAAAAGGCAGGAGGCATCAAGGGAATGCTAGTGCTCAAGACATGAATGTTCATAAAACAACGCAATCCTGCTTCTTTTTCATATGCAACATTTGTCTAGAAAAAGCCTACTCGTTCCAACATTCAAGTGTTTTAAACTAAAGGAAAAAAGGTGGTGAAGCAATGCTTTCCCTAGACACATCGAAATAAAGCTCAGGGAGTGTGCTTTTTCCCAATCTCTCTTTATGCAAAAAAACAAAACAAACAAACAAAAACCCTGACATTCATCAAGTCAACCTGTCAAAATTGCTTCTTTGAATAAATTATGGCTTAAGAGACTTCCTGAAAGTCAGGGTTAGTGGGGAGAGCTGAGGATGGAATGAAGGCTGGGGAACTGTCAGGTGACGAGGATGCAAAACCACAGCAACTTCTAAAAAAATAAAATAAAACCCAGAGAAGAAACCAAATGAATTCAGAATGCACTAAGAACTGGCAGACACATAAGAAGGAATGTGAATGGTCTTTAGGAGAAGAGAGGGACTTTCAGTTGACAGCCAGTGGCCTCAGGAAACAGAGACTTCAGTCCTACAACCACTAGGATATGAATGAGCTCGGAAGTGGGTTCTTCCCCAGAGCCTCCAGATAAGAGCTTAGCCATCCAATATCCTGTTTTTGGCTTTTCAAGATTCCAAGCAGAGTCCAGTTGAATCAACCCCAACTTTTACCTGCAGAATTGAGATTTAGTAAATGGCTTTGCTCTAGGCTGCTAAAAAGAAAGAAGAAGAGGGAGGAGGAAAGGAAGGAGGAGGGGGAGGAGGAGAAGAGAGAAGAACAGAGGAAGAGGAGAAGAAGGAGAGGAAGGAGGAGGAAAAGGAGGAGGAGGAGAAGAAGGAGGAAAAGGAGAAGAAGGAGGAGAAGGCGACAACGACGATGATGATGGCGAAGGAGAAGGAGGAGAGGAAGAACTAGAACTAGGAGAAAACAAAGGAGACCAAATCAGAGGGTGATACCTGGCTGGCAATGTCTGCAATATTGCTAGAACAAGGGGCAGGCAGTTTCGATGAAGATGTCAAGGGCCAACATGGCCAGGACATCACAGGGGTCCCAGGTCTTTGGGAAAGAATTTCTCAGTTGAGGAGTGGGCTGCTGAAATAGAAACCGGGGAACAGACCTCACCCACTTGCCAGGTTTGTCTGGGCTGAAGTCACTGAGGAAAGGGGAAGCCTTTCTCTTAGCAGCTATTTCCCCTGATTCTGGGGCTGTACTTCAGTTTCACCGGTGTTACTCGGGTAGGGTCAGGAAAGACAGGGTAGGAAGGGTGGTGATAAATCAAGAACTAACTCCTAGTATTATATCCAAAATTAAATGAAATGAACTCATTTGACATCTGCATTGCTCACCCACTTTTTTTCTCTTATAACTTGAATTATCACTGTTGGACATCAGTGATTATTTCTAGACAGTAAAGGAGGATTTCCGTTCCCAAATTCTACCAAGGTTTATTCTTTACACTGTTCTCAGTCCTCAGCCATTGCTGTCAGAGATTCTTAGGCACAGAGGTGTTACTTGAAGCCTGAGACTGTCACAGGGCGCTCAGAAGCAGTATGTAAACAGCTGAAGTGACACAATGTGATCATTTCCGTCTCAGTGCTGTGTGACCAGCCCAGGGCAGGGCACTGGGACCCAGCCTGGGCGGGTCCTTCCAGAGAAAGTAGGGCTGAGGACGGTGTTAAGCACTTAAGTAGGAGGCACTGTTCTAAGGAAAGAGGAAGAGCGCTCCAGGCTCGGAGAACAGCACACGGCATGAAGAAACGTTCAGCTGAACTGCAAGCAGATAAAGATCCAGAGAGGTCGGAGATGACCCTGGGGAGGCAGGGACCAGCTTTGCTGAAGCCTTTGTGTACACTTTGCTAAGGGTGTGATTTTACTCTATGAAGTGTTATTCTTGAAGGGTTTTGAGCAGATGAGGGACAGACTGTGGGCTTTACCCTTTTTTTTTATCTAGATGACACTGGCTGCCGTGAGGATAATGTGTTGGACAGGGACAGAGAGGCTCTGGTGGGGAGGGGGTGGTGGATTCCAGGAACAGGAGTGACTTGGAAATTAATGGATCCTGGTGGTAGTGACACTTGAGACTGAAGTAAGCTCCATCCTTTCTCCTTTTATTACCCTAAATTTCTTACTGTAATAAATCTGCACAACTTTTAGCAAATCATCAGAGGTCTGCTACTGATTGATTCTCTAATTCTGAACTCATCTCATCTCTAGGGACATCAGCTGAGTTTCTGTAAAGTGATCAATTGAATGAGGTGACCATTTGCTACCTCTAATAATTATCTGTATTTTCTTAAGCACCGTGCCTGTGACTTACTTCTGCAACTAGAATACGCAGGAGATTAAGAAAATTACTGAAATATTTGCAGTGATATCACTGACAAGGAAATTCAGTTATCCTCTCTTCACTGCTAAGCACAGTTCAGTTCTTGTAAAAGTGACTTATTATGGAAGAAATTACGACATATACTCAGTGAGCCACTTAGGAAAAAAAAACTTCCCTTGGCATGGTTAGGTCAAAATGCAGTTCCATTTACACTGTTATAAGGTTTGTTTTTTTTTTTCCTTTGGACTAATTCATTACTTAAAGAATAAATTTAGACATTAATTTCCTTAAACGTAAGTCCTTTTAGAATTGAATTTTACAGAATGATTTCATAAAGCAGAACACTGTATTTTCTACAGTTTTATTGATATTTTTATTTTTATACCGTAACTGTTTGTTATACTTACAGATCTCTTTGGGCCAGGTAACCCTATATCTCCCTAAATCAATAAAACCCAATTATATTAGAACAGTGTATTCACATCTGATAGTTCAGTAAAAATATTTCAGAGGGATTGTGCTGCTGAAGTCTACAGAACACCACAAACAGAAGAACTCTGGGCCCGTAGAAAAACATTAGATTCAAAATCTGGATTCTGGTCCTAGTTCTGCTACTTAACTTTATGACCGTGTGTGAGCTTTGTAACCTCCCAGCTGTGGGTGACCTTGTCTGTTAAATAACAGGGTTGAAGAGGAGCTCTCCAAGGCTCCATCCAGATCTAAAATGCTAGGTGTCGAGAATTAAATGTGTAAGTCAAAAAATATTAAACTACTATATTGTTATATATAACACAATAGATATTTAAACCAGGTGGCTTCAGTTTTGAAACCCTAACAATATTTTCAGACTTGTCCCCAAGTCTATCCGAATAAATATGCATGCTTTTATGCCTAAAAAACAACCTTGAATATCTCCCACCATTGGTTCTAGGTATGAATTCAGCTTGTTTTAGCATATCAATGCATCTCCACTACAAAAGAGAATAATTTAAAACATCCTCTTAGTGGAGAGGGTATAGCTCAGTGGTAGAGCACATGTTTACCATGAACGAGGCCCTGGGTTCAATCCCCAGTACATCCATTAAAAAAATAAATTAAATAAATAGACAAATAAACCTAATTGCCTCCCCCTCAAAAATATTTTTTAAAATCCTCTTAGCTTATAAAATGAACAGTTTGAATAGAAAATAGAATTAGAATAATCCTTTTGTCATTCACTTAATTGTTAGGAAGCTCAGCCTAATTCAGATGTCACACTTACAGTAACTCTAAATTCTAAAAATCTGAATCAAACAACATTACCAGAGTTTTCTCCTGTACTAAAAGCTCTCTGAAAAGATTTTATGAGAACTCTGTCACCTCCCCACCCCAAAGCACCCAGCGTAAGTTTCCACACTAGGTCATGTTACATTGTGTCAAAACCAGGCAGCTGAGCCCGCAGACCTAGCAGAGCGGGTGGCAGCGGTAACTTGGTCTCATTCTCACTACCTTCCTGGAGATGCAGCTGCAGCCTCCTCTGGGGGTGGAAGTCACTTCTTTGGAGGGTTTTAGACTCAAGAGAATGGCCACCAGGGTCACACTCGTGAGCCACAACTTTCCAACTGTAACAAAACTTTCCTTTTGTGTCCATGAGAAGCACTGTTCATGACTTTCTACAGTCATGTAAGAATCACCTTGAATGTCTAGATGGAAAGTGGTCTGAAAATTTGCCCCCTAAGGGGAACACTTTGCCCTCCAAGTGCTTCAGGCTAGGTCTATTGATCTGCGGGTGTTTCCCTCTGCTTTACTTGATCTTGGCTACAATTCTACGGGGTCATCTGCCAGCTATATAAGCAACATCTTAGCCTTTAAAGAAGTCAGCAAGGATAGCAGTGTCAGCGAAAAGAAAACATGTATGCCTCTAATAGAGTTAAAATCAGGAAGTCTCCATCAACAACCAGTAAGTCTCCATCAATAACCAGAAAAAAAGGTCTTACAAGTTCACCCTTCTCCTGCTTCACCTTCTTCCCCAGAGACACCCTAAAAAGTAAGACTAAATGTCACATTGTTTAAAATTCTTAGTCCCTTGGCTCAATTTTCACCAGCCAATACTGCTAAGCATTCCTAAGCCCCCAAAGCACCCCCTAGATCATGCAGAAATACACAGTGCTCTCAGCGGCTTTCCAATCTAGCTGTCAGGGGCTGGTCCCAACCAGAAAACAGCCCAGAGAAAACCAGGAGGTGAGGCTGAGTTTCTGCTAAAGTTAAGGATTATTGACTGTACCAGCAATTTTGTAATTAGGGAAGGGTTAGAAAGGGCTCTGACAGCAGAAAGGAAGAAACAGAGGGAGGTCTAACTCTAATTCACCTGCATAGTTTATTTGCTAAGGTCTTGGGTAAAGAAAAAAAAAATGATATGGCTCAGGAGGGCATGATCAGCCCGGCGTAAACCAATTCAGTGAATAAGAGAGCAGGACCACCCTTTTCAAAGGAAGACAATGTGTAGTCTTGAAGGCAAAGCCTTCATTAGCTCCAGCTTGTAAAAATAGTAGATCAAGCTACAGACCAAATTAAACCCTGGGTGTCACTCACAAAGCACATTCAGAGAAACTGCCCACAAATCGGCCAGTGCTGGTGAAACTCATCAACGCACATTAAACCCTGTATTTCACACTATTCGGACGATGGAGCCTACCTGTTCACCCTCTGGACCAGTTTCACCAACCACACCCTGCAATGAATACAATACTCTTTTTAGTATTTTGAGATTTTTAACTATATAATTTCAAGTGAACCAACTCCCCTTTGGGGCTGATGGGTAAGAACAAGTGTGGATAATGTGTCAGAAGAGAAATGCCATCTTCTCACCACCTAGCAAGTGTCACGAATGACCTGGAGAAACAAACAACTGTCCAAAACCTCACTGGCCACTTGAAGTGATCTCTGACCACATTCATGTAAAATGTGGCGAGTAGGAATGTAAATTTACAACTAAATAGGAAGTGTGACTACAGTTAAAATTTTCACTTTACTTGGCTTTTATTTTTTCCCTTCTAAAAAATTATTGCATTAGTAGATGTCTAGCTTCTTAACCTCCACTCTCAGTACTTTAAGATATCTTTCTGGATAGATCTCTATGATAATTTCTAGAAAAATTCTCCACTGGGCCCAAAGCAAGCCTGGTTTCTCAACATAGCAGAAATCAGCCTTCCAAACAAGGAACCTTCTGGACGGCTTGAGAGCTCACCCTGTCACCTTTCATTCCTGGAAGTCCAGGGGGGCCAGGAACGCTGGGGAGGCCAGCGCTACCGAAAGAACCCTGAAGGACAAGCACAGAGTCCCCAGAAGCACAGTTACTGCAACACAGAAAACACACAAGCCAGACACGGCCTCAGGTGTGTTGACTCCTGAGGGCTGGGCTCGGTTTAACCCTGCTCCTCCCACCTGCCACGTTCTCAGGAGAAGAGAGCCCGTCCCCCCTCCCTCCACCCCACCTCTGAGGTCTTCAGTCCCGTGCTTTATGCGCCTCCCCAGCTGTGGGCTCTTTCACAGCCCCGCTCGCTGCGTGAACAAGCCTGCTTGGGGACAAGGCAGCATTCACGCACAGTCCTCTCCAATTCCAAGAGCAACCAGAGGCCACACGGAGCCCTCCACATCTCCCCCAGTTTTAAAATAAATGCTACCAGCCACGTAGATTGAAATACCCTCTGGGGGTCTCCTAGATTTAACTGGAAATCTCACATTTACCTTTTCACACACTCACCCAGGAAGAGAAATCAAGGAAGGGTGACGAAATCACCCTCTGTAACTTGTTTTTCTCTCCTGGATTTTTTTTTAATTTATTGCATTTTATAGGAAGCAAATAAGCTGCTGGAGACTAGAAATATTACTTACCAGTTTACCTGGTGGTCCTGAGGGTCTGACTGGCCCTACTTCACTTCGACTGCCCTGGAAAAACACAAACACGATGGTCAACCGGACAGTCTACCAAAATGCACATGTGTAATCCCTGCATCAGTAAAATAACATTCGACCTAGGTTTTTGTTTAAGTATAAAAGTCATCAAGGTATTCCCCCATCTTCAACCGAAGGAGAGACCTTTATATAAAATGCCTGCAGCCCCCTCAGTGTTCATCCTTCCATACATATTCGAGGGCTGTACACTGTGGTACAGACCTTTCAACAGAAGTCACATCCCATACCTCTACAGGAAATGGCAATCAGGAATTTCCAGCGTCCAAATCACAACCTAACTTAGATCATGGTTATTTTGTGTACATGTTTTATCCTCTCGTTTAGACTTATGTGTTCCTGAGGTATAGACATATTAAAACTTTGAATTCTACTTTTATGTCTAAAACACAGAGCAAATTTCAGGTCTACAGTAGGCTTTAAAGCAATACCTGACAAATGATCTTGAACCTCAAAAGAGTGAAAAAACAGGCACAGGACAGAGATGTTTCCCTATAAACTACTACTTCAAAAAGACACAGAGAGTAGAAATGTGTCAAGTTTCTGAAATAAAAAATGATTCATTCTATTCATGCTTGTTCTAAACATGCCTTAAAAGGTTAAACATATTTTGGAAAGTACAATTTATAATGAAGATATACCAAAAGCGACACTTCTGTGAGCCAATTTCAGTTTTTTATTGGAAACTCCAAGCCCTTTGAGTAAAGGAAACACATGAACTCTTCCATTTTTTAACCTGAGAACTTCATACACTTTTATGCAGGCTGATAAAAGCTCGTTTCATTTCAAAAGACTATGAAAGTAGTCTTTTGAGTTTGTTTTCCTTTTAAAGGACATAACAATTTCATATTAATGCTTAATATTTGTAAATGCTTCTGATAAGATTATCCTGACCTGACCCATATGCTAGTCATTTATCTATAAATAGAAGGAAATGTCAAGACCCATAAGCCTTCCAAAGTTTCAACTGCTCTAAAGGATTAAGAAGTGTTTGTCAAGTTATAAGTCTCTCACTATGAGCTGTCATTTCATGGCAGCTGATTCTTATGACTTACAGCTGATTTAAACAAGATGCTCTTGAATGCTTTTCAAAATCTTTTATATACACATTCTGCCTAATATATGAGCCTGGATGATGACATTGGTCCTTAACCCTGTGAGCAGCTTAGGAGCCAGAAGCCATGCCTGACAAGGATGGATGCTGGGAAGATGTCAGTCACATGGAAACCAACCTCGGTGATAGATTCTTCAATCTGTCTCTACCCATAAAGACTGGGTTCCACCGCATTAATTCGACCCAGCAATTCAAAGTTCAAGACAGAGTTTCTCCAGTATATCTGCTCTGCTGGCATTTCCAAATAATTTCTGAACTGCATCATGACTGAAATCCTAAATGTCACTGTGCTAATGTGACTTTAATCCACAGAACAATTAATAGTCCTTGGCAGGAAACGTCATTAATCCAATCAAAAAAAGAAAGAAAGTTCTTTGCACAACCTCAAGTATTCATTTCTAAACAAATGAACTGTTATGCCATCGTATCCAAAATGAAGATGATTAATACAGTTTTTTTTCTCTTCCACAAACCAAAGGGCTAAATTAAAATAAAGGATTCTATAACCTTTCATTCACTTTGGGAGAGATTAATTTTCTTCCTAGTCAAAGGCATAGCTTTACTCTGCTGGAATCTCATTTTCTCCATCTTTCATGAGCTCTTACTATTCAGTTCAGAAGTCTTTCCCAACCCCTGGCAGGCCCTTGGTAACACCTACGAATGGCTCAGAACCCAGTTTAGACAGCCTGCCCTGCTGAGCTTCTTCAGCCACGACACTGCCACACACACAGGACCAGGGAAAAGACCGGTGAAGTCATGGGCATTTACTCTGCTGTCACTGCACACATAGACAGCATGTGGGTCTTCATTTTTATTTCACTTCCATCCTATAATCCTTGGCTAGTATTTCTATAGAAATCAACTCGCTGTGAAAAAGGGGAATGCTTATTTTCACAACAATAGTCAAATAGCTACGAAAAGAGTATTAGGACAAGATTTTTCTGATGGCCATCTTATGATTTCTATATGTTCTAAAACCATGCATATTCTTTCTCTAAGTTCTGGAATTCCACCTGGAACTAAGGTGAGCATGAGGAATCAAGACGTAAATAGTAATCTCTGAAAACGTACATCTGATGAAATACGTCCTGCCAGGAGCAATTCACCATAAACTGGTAACCACAAGTGTGCTAAATAAATGATAAATCTCCTATGTTTCAATAGCTGTGGTGAAACCATATTCTCAGATGTGGGCAACAGAGGCTGGTGGGGAAGTGGCGATCCTGCCCAGTGGCTAATATTTACAAATTCCAGGACAAAAGTTTTGACCTTTAACAAAAGAATTGGAAGGAACCAGGAAAAAAGGTAAAATCGTATTAAAAATGTGAAGACCATAAGAAATGCTCTATTTTTCTCTTGGATGCTCTGTGTCACCATGTATATCCCCAACATGTTCAGACACATCTGCCAAAATTCATCCCTATTTCAGAAGCCGATCAAGGCTTTTTTTAAAAAAGATGCAGACCCTCTACCAGTGATTCCTAACTCTGGCTGTGCACTGAAATCCCCTGGGGAGTTTTCAGAAATATATTTCACTGGTGTCTTCCACCCCTCCACTCTCTCTCTCCCTCCACACCCCATCTCTTTGCCCTGATCCTGATTCAGCAGGTCTGGGGTAAGACCCAGGGATTTGTTGGGGCTGATGTTCTGTTGGTGTGTCTTCACCAGCTCCACTTAGACTTTTGTTAAATGCTTGTTGTGAAAGTTCCATAAATACTGACATGTAAAATCTGTGAAAGATATTTTGTGCCGTTAGAATTTGCCAAGCTAACTTCAAATAAAAAACATTCAGTGGAGACTTGACTTATGGAGGCATCAGAGGGTGGAGAGGAGGACATGGACCCAGAGCCCTGTGGCCAGGTCTGAAGTCTGGCTCTGCTATGCAGCAGGGAACTCCAGGCTCACAACTCAATCTCTCTGGGCCTTAGTTTCTTCATCTGTAAAATGGGTTTTTTTCGAGGATTAAGTAGTCACATGATGCACTTAGAACAATGTCCAGCTCACTAGCAAGCACTGCAGATGTGGTAGTTATTATGTTTACCCAAGGTTTTATTTAAGGTTCTATCCAAGGAATAGAGAAATCAATCAAAATTACGTGATTTAAAAAAATTTTTGTTTTGTTTTCTGGAGGAGGTAATTAGGTTTATTTATTTGTTTGTTTGTTTACTTAAATTTAACAGACGTATTGGGGATCAAACCCATGATCTCATGCATGCTAAGCATGCACTCTACCACTGAGCTATACCCACCCCCTCAAAATTATGTTTTTAATCAAATGTTTAACTGAATGTTCTTTGCCTTCCAAATCTCCCAAAACTCTTTAAAAGCACAAATCATGCTTGCAAAAAACAAGTCTCTAGACCTCAATTCTTGAGCTTCTGTCAAGATCACTGATAACGAGAAGGCACCATCTTTGTAAACAAATACTGAGAGCTACTTTGTAAAACTGATTTCAGTAAATACAAATACTTCATTGTGGATGTCTCCCTTTTAAAATGGAACTACTATATATATATATATATATACACACACACACATATACACACACATACATACATATATATACACATACATAAATGAATAGCTTTGCTGTACACCTGAAACTAACATGGTAAATCAACTACACTTCAATAAAAAATAAAATTAAAAAAATTAATGGAACTTCTAAAATATCACAGAAAGCATAAACTTCATTATACTTGTGTTGTCATAATTATTTCACCAAGAGAAGTGAATTTGATTTCACTGGGCTCTAGACTGTGACGTCTGATTGTCATTGCATTTGCCTGATTACCAAACATGCTAACCAGCTGAAGAATGAACGTTATCCTTACTTAGCACCTCGCCAACTTTAGAAGTGGTTAATTATAAATCACTGTACTTAGTCTGTATTATACACTGAATGCCTCTTTCTGGCAAAAAGGATGTTCAACCCAGAAGGTCAGTTATGCTTTCTATAGACTGTTGCTTCTACAAAGCCATTTTCATATTAACACTGGAAGATCATATTAGTCCTACTACAAGGATGCTTTTTAAGTTTGCCACGAAGATATTTTAAAAAGCGATCCAATGTTACAGCACTGTGTCATTTGTATTTCCCTCTGGTGTAGGGTTAAATACTCCCTCTCACACTGAGGCAGACCACAGTCCGTTCGCACCATAACCATCACAGCTGCATCACAGGCCGCTGACCGGGGAGCACTCCAGGGCCTGGCGGGGCAGGGAGCCAGCTCAGGCCAGCAGCGGCACGCCAGGTGGGGCCTCTGAGTTGAAGCTGCTGGTGACGGGTTAGGGATGGGGGGCTTCAAGAGAAACGAGAACTCCCAGATGTCCCAGACCCCGGGGGGGTATAACCTTCAGAAAACCGCGGGTCGATCAGCATGGCACTCATCTCAGTCAAATCACAAGGGCAGAGCAAGCACAACCCATACAGCAAAAGCCCTGGCAAGTTCTGAGAAGCCCGGAAGAGGAAAACGGGCCAGGAGCCGTTCCACGGTAGGACCAAATCAGAGGCTCCAGCCACCTGCCAGCTCTAAACCAGGAGCCACCCAGACCCAGGTGTAAACCCCATGGAGCGTGATGAGGAAAACCAGAAGCACAGTCCAAATGGTAAAGATACGTGTTCACAGGTAATCACTAGAGATGCCCAAAACGCCAATATGTTTTGCTGTGTCATTGGCAAAATTTGATGGATTAATGGTTGGGGGGGGTGTCACACTTAATTTCAAAGACGTGCTTCAGTTACCCTTGGCCATTTAGTAGGACACCTTAGAAGCAGGTTTCATTCCTTCTACTCAGCTTCTCAAATTGAGATTGCAGGAAAAACAGATCAAACTCGTGATGAAGAGCTGAAAATGTGTGAGCTTACTACTAAAAGGAGTTTAATGATGTAAAACGAAAGAACAAATGTATCTTTCAGAACGGAGTAGATTTGGCGTTAAAACTTCACTCTGGAACTATATATATAAAACCTCTCATGACACTTCTCTGAAAATTTTATAGTAGGTGGGTGAGAAGTCAATTATCATGAACAGAGGCAGCATAGCAGGATTCACTGGACCTCCCATTCAGTTTATTTCGAGGAGTATTTCTTGAGCATGACCTTACGGCAGGACCGAGGACAGAGATGCAGGGAACACAAACGTGGATCAGACTGTCCCTGTCTCCCTTCAGTTTCCACACCACAAGGCAAAAAGGGAGATTCCGAATAAGGAGAGATCCCTTCTTATCTGGGAGACAGGGTGTGATCAGGGATGGTTTCACTGCAGAATTAACATTTCAACTACATCTAGGAGGGCATAGGAGACTTTGAGTCAGAGAAACAGACAGAGGCCATCTAAGAGCAGGGTGTGGCAAAAGCAAACAGGCGGCTGAGAAGCACAGAAAGTACTGAGCACAACCTCCAAGGCAGGCAGAAATGGGAAGTAAAACTGGGGGATAAACAGACAGCTCTGTCTTCTTCACTGTCAGTGGAAATCCGCTGAAGATGTTTAAACGAGGAAGCAAAGGGACAACGGAAGCTGTACTTGGCAAAACCCAGTGTGGAGGTATGAGCAGACTGGGAGCACGACCATTCCCCAGACGTTAGTGTCTGTCACCAGGACTGTGGGAACATGGCTGCAGTTCTAGGGGGAGGTCACAGATGGCAGGCATCCTGCTATTTGCAAGAATCCTGGAGAAAAAAGAACTATCCCAGTCCAAAGATCAAAAGTGCCCTGCTGGGAGACACAGGTACAAGGAGGATAGACGGGAGCTAGAAGGCAATGATCAAGCAGCAGTGAACTATCGCGAGAGCCAGGGAAGTGAACGTGGGCTGGGAAAGGAAGAATCAAATCTGAGGCTGTAAAAGAGAGGAGGTAAATGACTAACAGACCCAGGAAAAGATGCTCAACATCGCTAATTAATAGAGAAATGCAGATCAAAACTACTATGAGGTATCACCTCACACCAGTCAGAAAGGTCATCATTCAAGTCCACAAAGGATAAATGCTGGAGAGGCTGTGGAGAAAAGGGAACCCTCCCACACTGTTGGTGGGAATGTAGTTTTGTGCAGCCACTGTGGAGAACAGGAGGGAGATTCCTCAGAAGACGAAAAACACACTTGTCAAAAGCTTTGGATCTCGGGGGCAGGCTAACAAGCTCCCAAAGGCCGGGCCTCGCCCCTTCTTCTGCCGCAGCTCGCTGGTGCCCCACAGGGTCCGGGGCGGCCTCCGCTCCCAAGGCGGGCCCACCTGCGCGGGAAGGCCGTGGCCTGAGGGCCAGTCTGAGGTGCTCCGGGGCCGTCCAGCGCCCTCCCACCTCCCGGGGCTGCTCCCACTCTCCCAAACCCGCATATGAGCGGCTGCCAAGAAAGACGCGGGGTTCAGTAAATACTAATGTTGGGGGGGCATCCCAACCAGGGCGGCGGGCCTGGGACCCGCCTCAGGGTCCTAACGGGCCGCGAGGCCTGGGCCTCACCTCCGCAGCCCTCCCTGTGCGCCTCCCCAGCTGCACAGCCCAGGCCTCACCCGCCGACTCCCGACCTGCGCGCCCGCACCAGCGCCCCCTTACCTGCCCGGCGACGGCAGCACAGGCGACAGCAGGCGGCGGGCGGCCCAGAACCCGGGCCGCCTTCCTCCTCAGGAAGCTCGGTCCGGGGGCACCCGGCTCCCGCCCAGCTTCCACACGCTCTGGGCGCGCTCCCGCGTCCGCGCGCGCCGGCGTGCGTGTCGGTGCGCGCCCCTCCCCCTCCTACCCTCAGCACGGACGCTAGGCTGCGGCTCCTGCGGCAGGGTCCCTGCGGGCGGGGCGGCGGGGCGGCGGGGCGGCGGGGCGGCGGGGCGGCGGGGCGGCGGGGCGGCGGGGCGGCGGGGCGGCGGGGCGGCGGGGCGGGCCCACTCCGCGGCCAGGGCTGGCCAGGTCCCCAACCCCAACGCCCCCACCCCGCACCCCACAGGATCCCAGCACCCAACTAGAACCACCACCGCCCCGGGCCAGGCCACATTCCCCAGCCCCACTCCCAGCCCCACTCCCCCTGCTCGCCCACCCTAACCCAGTCACTGCCTCCCCACCCCCTGCCAGGCCCGGTCCCGGACTGATCGGACCCTCAAGACAAGGCTCCTTCTCCTCACCCCTAAGTCCTCGCCCCCGTCTGCGCCCCGCTACGTCCTAAGCTACAGCCCCCACAAACCAAGCGGACCTCTCCTGCGTCACCCCAGGTCCCCCCACCATCCAGAAGTAGTCCCCTCACCCTTCACCCAGGAATTAACCCCCAACCCTCAGCCGAGTCACTTCCATTCCCAGCGACCCCTCACCGCGGCATCCCCCACACCCGGAGTGCACCCATACCCCAGCGGACCCCCTCACCCCTCACCTCGCGGGGGCGGGGCGGTCCGGGTTCCGATCACCTCGGCGACAGCCGCCAGACAGGGATACTGGGCAGAGTGGGGGCACACAGCCCTGTGTCCCAGGTTCCCGGCCGGGGCGGGCGGGGGCTGCAGGCCGTTCCAATTCCTGCCTGGGTGTCCGGCCCCACCCCCACGCCCCCACCCCTCTCCCCGTGCCCAGTGCCTCTTCTGAGCCCATGGGTCAGGGTGGTCCCGGGCTGCAAACCTCTCGCCAGTGGGCCTTGGGTGCTTGATGGTGCTGCCGGGAGGGAGGGGGCAGCCCGGCCCCGGGATGGACAGCAGGCGGCGGGCTGCCCTGGGAGAGCCAGTCGACTTGCTCCCATCTCCCCCGCTGCCTGGCTTGGGGGCAGCCTCTGCTGCCCCAGCTTCCTGGAAAGAATTTCTCTCTGTCAGCCTGCTCCTGGGAGGCAGTCGGGGTGTGCTCAGGCGACGGCAGGATTGGGGCTGCCCCATGCTAGAGCGGGGATTTGCTCCCATTTCCCACTGTCGGTGTCGCTGCCCCCGCCCATGCATAATAGTCAAAACAGTTTTCTTAATATAAATATCCAACTATATTAAATCCCATCCCTAGGACTGCTTGGAACAAATGTGAGCTATTTGAAAACAAAGAAGACTATTATGGAAATAGAAGAGGAGTCTGAAGGGATTCAGTTTCTTAAGGGCAGTGGAACTTCTGTCTTAAGGATTGACAGCTTAGAACCCACTGGTAAGAAATGTGAGGGCCATGAGTTGACAGGTTACTATGCTTATAATTAGAATTTTTAGAAAAATTAATTTATAACTATTGTGGAGCCTCCTTTACTGAGGTATGTAGACAGATTTAATATCTTCCTAGAAGGTTTAAAATTACACCTCTGGAGAAGCCTTATATCTTTACATGTTGTGAATGTAAAACTATACTTACTTGGTGGGTAAGAGTAAAATATGTTTTAAATTTTTCAAGTTTTTTTATATAATGTCAATAGATGTATCATTAAATTAATTTTATCAAAACTCTGTATGTTAATAAAATATATTTGTGCTTTTCGTTTAGATATAGTAGTTTCTGAGCTCAATCACAGTGTTCTTGGATTAGGATTGGATGCAGTAGAAGAACAAGAGGAAAAGGAGCAATTTTTTGAGAAAGGCTTAATATCTTCCACGGATTATTCAAGATTAAGGAATACGTGCGTAATATAAGTATAATATACACTAATCATTAAATGATTTTTGTGTCTTTCTGTATTTTTCAAAGGCTGGTCTATGCATGGACTTAAATGTGTTGATATTTTAACAGGCAAAAGTTAAATCTTATTTTTAACTCTCTCTGTTCATTATTTTGGTTGGAGTTTCGTGTGTGTGTGTGTGTATACATACACATATATACGTATACATATATACATATGGAACATGTTGATTTGTATTGTATTTGAGAGCCTCCAAATATCTGAAATTTCATGCCTGAGATACTATTTAATCTAATAGCACTTTGCCCAAAAGACCTAACTAAGAAAGTAATTTATTAAGTGATTTTCCACATATAAGGTAGATAAGAGAACCCAGGTAGCTCTTGTAAACTCAGGGGAGATCGGACCAGAAAGGGAAGGAGGAACCAGGCAGTGAAGACTGACTGGGCTTGTGTCCTGCCTTTGTGTGTGGTCGGCCCTGACGCTGATCAAGAGACCTCATCTGTCTTGGGAATCCTGCTGGTTGACTGAGCTGGTGCTCTGAAAGTGCCGTAGACCTTTGGCATTCTCAAGACTTTGGTGAAACCTGATCTCTTTAATTTCCTCAGTTTCAGTTTTTCATTTAATTTTTTAAAATATAAATGGAAGTCAGATTACAGTTTAAGATTTTAAGAACACCTTTAAGAACACCAAACTATAATTAGACAAAGTGGCAGGAGACTCACAGCCTCCGGTTATGAGAGTGCCTGTTCTCACGACGCGTAGATTTTTTACACGGTGGACAAAGCAATGACTGTCATGAACTGTGTGGGGTCTGAGGTTTTTACTCTTCTTCCAAGCCAACAAGTCAGCCTGCCAGTTTTGTGGCTGCTGACAGTAGATGCAAGATTTCTGGGGCAGAAGCAAAAGGATTTTATTTCTTACCACAAAAGAAGTACCAGAATGTCACGGTTTTTTGCCTGGGTTTCCCATGCCCCGCAAGGTTCGCGAGGTCCATGGTGGCTGTCCATCTGTGCGGTGGGCTGCTTGACAGGAGAGCGTCACTGAGTCTGGGCAGCTACTGCTTTATTTTCAAAACAGTTTCCTCATAGCTTCCAAATATTTAGCTTTTGACAGGAGTGCTTGGGAGGACATTTGTATTGTTAGAGACGTTTTTTAAATTTCCACAAAGGATTGCACGGAAATGTACTGTTAACATGCAATGCTCAGTTAAGTAAATTTGTTTTAGTAATCAAGCTAACATGGAACTAACTGAAGATAAACAAGAGAATGAATTAAAACACTAAGAACTGGCAGGTAATTTCACTGGGTTTAAAATTTAAAGTATTTGAAAAGATAATATAGCTTTCAGTAAGGACATTGATAAGAGAAAAATACTTAAAAGGAAAATTGTATTACTTTGGAAAGAGCTTGAACAGGTAGGGTGAGTTGCCTATGTTACAGGCTGAACTACTAAGGAATTGTAAGTGCACTGCTGCCTCATTTATTGGGAGTGGGTAATAGACCCATGGAGAAGACAGAAAAGGGATTTTTATGCTTGGACCAGGGGAATCTGTAAAGCCAGGACAAGTATCTCCAAAGCATGGTTAGGGAGGGGTATCTTTTTCCATCTTCCAACTTTTAATGTGTCTGTTTTTATATTTAAATTGGTTTTCTTGTAGATAGCATATAGCTGAGTTTTGCTTTTATATCCAATCTGACAATCTCTGACTTTCCATTGAGATGTTTGTACCCTTTGCAAAAATATACTCACTGGTATGGTTATTTCCTGTTTTGCCATTAATTTTTATCTTTCCATCTTTTTTTGTTATTCCTTTTGTCCTGTATTTTTTTGGATTTGTATTTATAGCATTCCGTCTTAGCCCTTGTCTTGGCCTGTCAGTTGCACTTCTCTGCTGTGTTTTCTCTTAGTTGTCCTTTGATTCACAATATGCATCTTTATCTTGTTAGAGTCTAATTTCAAATAACACTATACCACTTTATATGAGTCTTAACAACCATCAACTACCTCCAATCTTTTTGCTATTTTTGGCATACATTTTTCTATATATCTTAGAAACCCCATGATGTATTATTATTGTTGTTATTATTATTGTTGTTGTTGTTGTTGTTTTTAACAGTCTGTTACCATTTTTTTTTTTACTTTTAAGGAAGATTAAAAGTTTATGCTTATATAAAAATTTATATTTATCCACATATTTACCATTCCCAGTGACTTGCATTCCTTCATGTAGATTTGAATTTCTTTCTTGTTTTACTTTTTAAAATAAGATATAGTTGGTTTATATAGCATTGTATTAGTTTCAGGTGTACAATATAGTGATTTAATATCTCTATACATTGTGAAATGATCACCCCAATAAGTCTAGTTAACATCTGTCACCTTACATAATTACAAGAAAATTATTTTTTCTTGTTATGAGAACTTTTAAGATCTATTCTCTTAGCATCTTTAAAATAGTTGCTATCTAGTATTATTTTAAGTTTCTATCTAGTATTTTTCTTCAGCATGAAGAACCTCCTTTAACAAGATTTCTTATAGTGCGGGTCTACTAGGAATAAATTTTCTCAGTGTTCATTTGTCTGAAAACATATTTTGCCTCTGTTTTTGAAGAACATTTTTGCTTGATTTAAAATATTAGGTAGTTTTTTTTTCTTTGAGCAACTTAATTATCTCATTCTCTTGTCCCCTAACATTATTTCTCATGAGAAGTCAGTGGTAATTCCTATTATTGTGGTTTTGTACATATTGCGTCTTTTTACCCCACTGTTTTGAAAATTTTCTCCTTATGCCAATTTTGTGACAGTTTGATTATGATGTATCTTGGTGTGCTTTTCTTGCATTTATCCTGTTTGGAGGTGGTTGAGCATCAATTGATCTGTGAATTTATAGTTTCCATCAAAATGAAAAATGTTTTTGCCATTAATTCTTCAAGTATCATTTGCTTTCTGATCCTAACTACAAGTATATTAGAAAGTTACATTTTGTCCCTCAGGTCACTAAGACTTTCATTTTTTTAAAGCATTTTTTCCTCTTTGCTTCAGTTTTTATTGCTATGTCTTCAAGTTCACTGATTTTTTTTCTTTAATTTTTTGTTAATTCATTGAATGATTATTTTTTCTTTCTCTATGGAAGTTCTTTTGGATGTTTTTTCCCATCTCTTTAGTATGTTTGCTCATGTTCTTTTTTGTTTGTTTTTTTTTCAGGTCTTCAACGTTGTGCACATTCTGCTGATCCCAGTATTCGTTCATTTCTGGGTCTCTTTCTATTGACCGCTTCTTCTCCTAATTGTGGTCACTTTTTCCTCCTTGTAATTCTGGTGATTTTTTAAATTGTGTGTTGTATGTATTGTAGATTTTTACATTGTTGAGTGTCTAGATTTTATTTCCTTCTTTTAAAGAGTGTTGAGCTTTGTGCTGGCAGGTGGCTTGATCCTTTCAAGGCTTTTCTTATGCTTTGTTATGGGGAGTCCAGAGTAGTTTTTATTCTAGTAGAACTTGACACTGCTTCCAACGCATAGCTTCTCAGAGGTTTCTACTGAATGCCTCTGCTGAACAACAAGAATTTTTTTTCCACTGAAGTTGGTTAGAGCTTCAGAGTCTCCTTACCCATGTGAACTCTGGGAATTGTCCAGCCAGCAGCTTTTCAGACGTTCTTTGCTCAACCTGCGTATAAATGACTTAGTTTTCAGGAAAGACTCAAGGGGACCCCATGCGGATTTCTAGTGCTCTGTTTCTACATAGGTGCCTCCTCTCTTTATTGCTGCCCTGTGGATTCTCATCACCTTATCTTTTCTGTACTCTTATCTCTGTCTCCTTAACACGTGAGGCTGTCCTGATCTCCCCCTCCCTGCTCAGCGCTCCAGAGTATGCATACCTTCAGGTACTCAGCTCACTGGTTTATCTTTGCTTAGGAATCATATTTTTGTGCTGCTGGTTGTCCAGTGTCTGAGAACAGTTGTTTCATATATTTTGTCCCGTCGACTCATCATTTACAAAGTCCTTGAAATTCAAGATGGCAGAGGAGAAAGTCCTCTGGATTACATCATAGTTAAATTAAAACTTTCAGCCAGATTTTCCAACAGAGAATGAAAATGTTTCCAAGTGTATCTTTTAGATCTTTTACATTGAGTATTATTTAGTTATTTACTATTTATGCAAGTAATATTTTCAAAGTTGCAAGGGTATAGAATATAATAGTAGACATAGTACCTTGAATGGGTGACAGCTTCCTGTCAAAAAGATCAGAACAATAAAAATTAACACTCTTACTATTTTCCAGTGTTAAGAGCTGGGTATTATTATCTCTGTTTCTCATACGAGAACCAGTTTCTTAACTGGATTTTTTTGTTTCACTTTTCATGTGAACACAGCTTGCCTTCATATCCCTTTCTGACTCTCTGACCCGCTGCTTTCCTTCCTTCTGTTTCTTGTCTATCTCATTTCTCTGTGTGGCGACCAATGACATTTTCTTGCTTCAAACCTAGCTTATTTATGACAGGTTCCTGCAGAGGGGGTTGGTCATTTATACGTTGGACATACAGTGTTTGCCTGTAGACTGTTCAGTTACTAAGTGCAACTAGCAAAATATAGTTTTAAAAAGTGTATATTAGATTAACACTTCACTTTTCTTAATCAGAAGTAGTATTTGGCTTTATTAACTTTTGGTTCAGAATAAGTGTAACACATGCAATAATAATACTAACAAAGATAATTATTATTACTAAACATAATCAGCAACCCTCTGAAACATATACTACGATCATCCCCACTTTACAGATGGGAAAAACGAGGCAAAGAGGGTTTGTGACCTGCTGACGGTTCTATAGCTGACAGTGATAGAACCAGGAATTGAATCCAAGCCTTCTGGCCCCTGGTTAGGCTCCTAAGCATTTTGCTGTCCCACCAGAGCTGTTCTTACACTGCTTCTTTGTAGTGACACAAACACTACCTCCCCTTCCATTGACTTCAGTTAGTTCCCAAACCCTAAGTAGTTGTCTGAGTTTATGGTCATACCCTCCCATGTCTCCTCTCTCCTTGTTTATCATCTTTACTTAAGCAAAACTAATCGCTGAGGTTCTTAAAATTCAATGAGTCTCACCTGGACTATTAGAATCTTAATCATTTGACATTGGTCCTAGAGCCTAGGATTTGTCTAATGCAAAGTAATTTCTCGGTAACTGTTTTGAATTTAATTATGTCTTCTGATACTCAGAAAACCCCAGGCAGGGTTCTTCCACATATGGAAGAGAAAGGAGGTGAGCTTCTCAGCCTCAGAATATAGACATTGACATACTTAACCAGCTACCCTAGCTTACCCGCCTAAGTCGCAGTGCCCGTGCTGTTCCGCCCTTGTATTCCCTGTGAACTAAAGTGGGGATATTCTGTTAAGTAGGTCTCACAGAAAGCATCTGTATTTAACTTACTCATTTGCAGACTTTCTTTGCTAATTACACTCAAGTTGTCCCCTCCATTCTAAGAGAAGACTGAAGGACAGTCATTCCAGATGCAGACTCTCTAGTACCTCCTGCAGTCTTTCTCCCATCAGGCCATCCTGTCTCTGAATGTGATCTACTTTTTGAGATACAAGTAAGATTATGTTTATTTCTAGCATGATCAGTTTCACTCTGAAAAGGCCGTTCCTCATCTACAGCCCACAGCCCACTTCAGTCTCAGTCAATCCTTTGATTGAAGGGCTATAAACAACAAATTAAAAATGGACGAAGAGGTCCTGGCCGGATAGTCCCTGCCCACTCTCACCACAAGTAGTCTGATGGCATCATGTTGACACAGACACAGCTTTTCCTTCTGCTGCAAAGCCATCGAGATGCAAGCTGGGACTTGAGCTGAGAAGTGCCTGGGAATGGGGAACAGTAGAGGTCATTTAAGGCTCGTATTCACCTGAGAGAGGGGTCAGAGACCAACTTTTCATGAGCACTGCTCACGGGTTACAGTAGAGACACCTATAAAGACCCCAAAAAATCAACTTAAAAAAATAAGCAAAATCCAACCTTTTGTTTGAGTGTCTGGATTTCACAAAGTGCTGCCTTTTGTAAGTAAGCAGTATGAGATTTTTGTCTTTAAAAATCAAGTAATTAAAGTGTCTTTTAAAGATATGAAATCTTTTAAATAACACTAGGAATTTGTAGTTGGTTAATGCAAAATATTAAAAGATATAAAGCTCATAACTATTTGAAAGTACCAGACACAAAATAAACCTAAATCTTATGAATTGTATTCTCATTAAATCTTTGCCCCCAAAAGTATGTTCTTAGAAGTATCTTTATGTTTAACTAAATCACTTTTCTGCAGACTTATTTTGGATGTCAACAATCTTTTCCTGGAATTTGACTTGACACTATTTGACAGTCCTTGTATTTTTTAAAACTATTTTCTTCAGAAAATTACATTTTCTGATTTTGAAGATGAGGAAGAAATTAATGCACCTTTGACTCCTAAAGAAGAGACTGATTGCAAAGAAAATTCCAAATCAGAAAAGATAAATTGTACCCAAACAGGTGTGTATCAGTCATACGTCTGACAGTCTGGAAACTTCTTTCATCGCCTTAGCTGGCCGTTGCTGCATGAAGAACCCTACTGCAGAGTTCTTCATAGTCTGCTCATTGCTGTGACGTTGCAGGTCTCGTCACACTCGATTAGACTTGTTCTTAACTCAGGACGTCAGTGTAAATCTTAATGAAATACATGGCAGTTGGTGATTTTGCAAAGGTTTTCTTTCGACAAGTTTCCTGAAGCTTTCGAACTTGAAAACTTTATGAAGATCTCGAATCTGATTTCTGAGCAGGTGTATTAAGTTACACTTTCTTCGGTAGGTCTTAGTCCTGTGAAGTGCAGCACGTACCCTTCCTCAGTATTTGTGCTAGTAGTGACATTACTGTCTAAAACTCACTTGGCTAGGATCATGAATTCGATTATTGTGTTCACATTCGATGTCACTGTACCCTAGTTCTCTCATTTCTCAGGTCCTGCCAAGAACCGGCTACTAGGCCTGGCCAAGGGCGCTGCTCCACGCCCCCTGCCAGGCAGAACTGACCCTTGAAGCTGTCTGATAGTAGCCAGTGGGGCAGTTACTATTCATTACGCTGGTCTTGATCTGACGACAGTCTCTCTGGGGACTGTGTGTTAGGACTAGATGTTTTGAACATACATGAAACCATGTATTCTCTAAATAAAAGCAAGGATCCCTTACTGGGTGTTAAGAAATACACTTTTTTTTTTTTGAGTTTGCCTAATACTTTGTCCTTGGGTGTCTCTATGTCACTCAGTTTGGGAGAGAAGAGAATATGACCTTAGAAGTACATGAAGATTAATGTGATCTGATGATTGGAAATTTAATAGGATTCACACTTAGAATACAGTGATTACAGTATTTTGTATTATGATCATTTCTGTTGGAAAAATAAGTGGGTCAGCAGAAGGCACAGTAGTTTGGTGTGTTAAGAAAATCTAGCCTGTGTGAAAACGTGTCGCCTGAATGTGGAAGCCTAGCAGAGAGCCCTCTGGGTACGCGTCAAAGCAGGAAGGCAGCGGGAGCCCTGCGGTCGTGGGCCACTCCCACACTCTGCCTGTCCAGGTGGGGGACGCAGGGGACCCTAGTGACGAAACTTGCTCTAAGGGAAAGTGTAGTTTTGACAAGTTTCAATTATTGCCCTTTGATGACCTGCCTTTTGAAGATTTTTGTCTCAAAATGTAGATGAAACGATGAGTACAAGTACTATTTGATTGTTAATTTTGAACATTAAGGGGAAATGACTGGTGATGTTAAAATGACAGGGATCTCACATGAATCAGACATCTTACCTTGGAGTTCAAGAAATGGGAGAATTTCTGAGCAAGGAAGATGCACAGATGGCGTCTAGATACTTCAAATAAGGCTCATGAAGGCCTGAGTTATTCCCTGGTAGTTGCCGAGGTGCTGGGGAGACTTTCGGAAGCTCTCTCACAGCTACATTCTCTAGTCTTACAGGGTTATTGGTGAATGAGAGCGAATGAAAGTAATCTAGAAAGCACATTTCTTGATCTTTTCATGTTAGAGTAAAGCACTGGCTTTCAAATTTTGTTACTGTTTGCATTGTGATTATTTTATGTAACTTTGATTTCAAATCATATAATCATTTTCTTTTTAAATTAAAGAAGAAGAGAGAACTGGCATGGTGGCTAATGACAGGTTTAACCAGTAACTTTCAAACCGCCTTTAAACGAATTATTTTATAAGATGAGAATTACAGAGGCTTCCATGGGTTGCTTAGAGGAAAAAAGAGAAAGGATTCAGGTTGAACTAGGTTATCAAGGACCTGGGAGTGTATGGTTATATATTTAATAGATAATAGTGTCTGTTAATTCCAAATTCCTAATCTAGCAAAAGACTGAGCTGATTACTTTTTTTAAAATCTTTTTTCTTTTTAAAGTAGGGTTGTTTGAGATCTCTTCTTCTTTGTTCTTTTTCTTTTAAAAAAAATTTCTTTGCTTTTTTTTTTTTAGATTCCACATATGAGCGATCTCATATGGTATTTTTCTTTCTCTTTCTGGCTTACTTCACTTAGAATGACATTCTCCAGAAACCAGGAACTTCCATGTTGCTGCAAATGGCATTATGTTGTCAGTTTTTATGGCTGAGTAGTATTCCATTGTAGAAATACACCACATCTTCTTTATCTAGTCATCTGTTGATGGATATTTAGGCTGTTCCATGTCTTGGCTATTGTACATAGTGCTGTTGTGAACACTGGGGTGCATGTGTCTTTCTGAATTATATTTTTCTCTGGATAAATGCCCAGGAGTGAGATTGCTGGATCATATGGTAAGTCTATTTTTAGGTTTTTAAGGAACCTCCATACTGTCCTCCATAGTGGCTGCACCAATTTACATTCCCACCAACAGCGTAGGAGGATTCCTTTTTCTCTACACCCTCTCCAGCATTTATCGTTCGTGGACTTATGGCCATTCTGATTGGTGTGAGGTGATATGTCATTGTAGTTTTGATTTGCATTTCTCTAACAATTAGTGATGTTCAGCATCTTTTCATGTGCTTGTTGGCCATCTCTGTGTTTTCTTTGGAGAAATGTCTATTTAGGTCATCTGACCATTTTTTAATTGGGTTACTTGGTTTTTTTTTATATTAAGGTGTATGAGCTGTTTGTATATTTTGGAAATTAGCCCTTGTCGGTCACATCATTTGCACAATATTTGCGAATATGTTCTCCCATACTGTAGGTTGTCTTTTCGTTTTGCTGATGGTATCCTTAGCTGTGTAAAAGCTTTTAATTTCAATTAGATCCCATTTGTTTATTTTGGCTTTTATTTCCATTACTCTAGGAGCTAGTTCAGAAAATACATTGCTGTGATTTATGTCCAAGAGTGTTCTTCCTATGACTCCTCCCATTTTTTATGCCAAAGGCAGCATACTGTGTACAGCTGTATCTTACATTCGTTCACTTAACTATATATCCTGGAGCTCTTTCTAAATCAGTAAACAGAGATCTTCCTCATTCAGTTTTTCAGCTGCGGGGTACTCTGCTGCATGGATACACACAATTAACCAGCCTTTTCAAGTGGGATACTTTATTTCTACTCTTTTGCTATTGCAAACAATGCTGCAATGTACATGTGACATTCCATGTATGAGCAGGTGTATCTGTAGGATTCACCTGGGCCACATATCAAAGGCATCTATAATTTAAGTAGAAATGGCCTCCATCTCTTTCAATTAAAGAGAAAGGGTTTAAAAAATAAATTTAAAGGCACTGTGTACACATATTTTTATTGTGATTAAACATACAGAACATAAAACTTACCATTTGAACCATTTTTAAGTGTACAGTTCATTGGCACCTAGTACATTTACATTATTGCACAACCATCATCACTGTCCATCTCCAGAACGTTCTCATCCGTCCATCCTGAAACTCTGCAACCTCTAAACGCTAACTCCCTTTTCTTCCTCCACGCTAGTCCCTGGTAACGAGCATTCCACTTTCTTTCTGTATGAATTTGACTATTTATTCTAAGTACTTCATATGAATAGAATCATACATTATTTGTCCTTTGTGTCTGGCTTATGTCTTCAAAACTTCATTCACCTTGTAGCAGGTGTCATCATTTCCTGTTCAAAGCTGAACAACATTCCATTGTATGGATAGACCACATTTCGTTTATCCATTCAACCATTCATGGACTTTTGGGTGGTTTCTAGCTTTTGATTACTGTGAATAAGCACATTTTTAAAAACAGAGGTACGTTTCTCATTCACCCCATCCCCAAGGCCCTTACCCAAAGAAATCTGATGCCAGTATTTTTGTTTGTGGTTCCAGAGTCAGTCTCTGAAAATGTAAGCATTTTAGATACAAAAAACAGCTTCCTGTGTACATTGTCCTGAACCTTGTTTTTATCTCCAATGGACAATACATCTTGGAGGTTGTCCATATCAGTACCTATTGATCTGCCTTGAAATTTTTTCAAGTATATATTTTTAATTTGAGCTGGAGCTGTCTTCTGAGTGCAAAAGCTTTTAAGTTTGATTAGGTGCCATTTGTTTATTTTGGCTTTGATTTCTTTTGCCTTGGGAGGCTGATCTGTGAAAGTATCACTACAATTTGTGTCTGAGAATGCTTTGCCTATGTTCTCTTCTAGGAGCTTTTTTAGTGCCATGTCTTATATTTAAGTCTATAAGCCATTTTGAGTTTATTTTTCTGTATAGTGTGAGGGAGTGTTCTAACTTCATTGGTTTACATGGGGCTGTTCAGCTTTCCCAGCACCACTTGCTGAAGAGACTGTCTTTTCTCCATTGTGTATTCTCACGCCCTTTGTTGAAGATTAAGTGACCATAGGTGTGTGGGTTTATTTCTGGGCTCTCTATTCTGTTCCATTCATCTATATGTCTTTTTGTGTGTGTGTGTGTGTGTGTGTGTGTGTGCCAAAACATGCTGTTTTGATTACTGTAGCTTTGTAGTATTGTCTAAAGTCAGGAAAGTTTATGTCTCCAGCTCTGTTCTTTTAGCAATGTTTGTACAGCTTTAGCAATTCTGGGTCTTTTGTGGTTCCATATAAGTTTTAGGATTATTTGTTCTAGCTCTGTGAAAAATGTCATGGGTAACTTGATAAAGATTGCATTAAATCGGTAGATAGCTTTGTGTAATATGATCATTTTAATAATATTAATTCTTCCAATCCAAAAGCAGGGGATATCTTTCCAATTCTTTGTATCATCTTCAGTTTCCTTTATCAGTGTTTTATAGTTCTCAGCATATGGGTCTTTCACATCCTTGGTTAGATTTATTCCTAGGGTTTTTTTGTGTATTTTTTTTTAGATGCAATTTTAAATGGGATTTTTTTTTATTTCTGATATGTCATTGTTAGTGTAAAGAAAGGCAACAGACTTCTGTGTATTGCTCCTGTATGCTGCTACCTTGCTGAATTCCTTTATTAGTTCCAACAGTTTTTGTGTGGAGTCTTTAGGGTTTTCTACACAGGGTATCCTGTTATCTGCATACAGTGACAGTGTTACCTCTGCCCTTCCAGTTTGGATCCCTTCTATTTCTTTTTCTTTTCCAATTGCTGTGGCTGGGGCTTCCAGTACTATGTTGAATAGAAATGTTGAGAATCGGCATCCTTGAGTGCTTTAACAACCTTTAACAGATGTGCTGAGTTTTCATATGAAGATGCCAGGCCTCAAGTAGAATTTGGTAGTGATACAGGGAAGACCCAAATCCTTTTCAGCACCATGAAAATGGACCCACTGAGTCTAAAGGACTAGACATGCAAATAGAAGACAAATGGTTTAGGCTGAATGGTCTTCGAAGAAAACTAACATCGTCTTTGTCTTATGTGTTTTTCCATAGGTGCCAGCCTGAGGCCCTTTATGATGGGGAACTGCAACAAGACCCCAAGGACCCAAAACCTCCAGTTTGCATGACGAGAGCCCATCCTCCCAACCTGTGATACTGAGCAGAAGAGAACGTCTGTGCTCATCTGAGTGGACCTGCTAGGCATTCTAGAACATGGGCAGGAACCAAGAGGTGCAAACCTCCCCTTAAAGAAAGGAAACTGTTTCTCAGAGAAAGGAGATGGTTTTCAGGCTGAGAGGCTTGTAGAGGGGATTGGATAAAGGCAGAAAGCAAATCAAAGGTGACAAAGCCAGGAGTGGGGAAGGACAGATTCAGGGAGGGAAGCATCTATATTAGCTATACCAGGACTGACCAAGAAATGAAATGTAAATTTTTAAATTGTCTTTGAGAAATATGCTATTAAATTGTTCAGAAATTTTTTGAAGATAATTATTAACATTAAATTTCATATAAGCCAGGCACAATATCATCTTAAATCTTCTGGCAGCCATAATTTTAAAAAGTAAAAAGAAACAAGTAAAATTAATTTTAACAAGATATTCAAAATATTGTTATTTCAAAATATAATAAATACAAATATATTAATTAACTATTTTACATTTTTGTACTAAGTCATTTGAAATCCTGTGTGTATTTGGCACATTATTTCTATTCATATGGTAAATTTTCATTGGTAATATTCAGTCTCATTTAGATTTCATAAAATTCACAATTGAAAAACTAGATTCATGTGTGCAACTTATTTCAAACATATTTAGAAGTTTTCCAATAACTGGATTGTATATGTCTTTTACTTAAATTTAATTAAATTTAAATTAAACAAAATTTAAAATTCATTTCCTCAGTCACATGAGCCACGTTTCAAGAACTCCTGAAGAAAAAAAAACATAGGTGAAGGGGTGGCTGTGCTTATTCTAAAGTTGCAGTAATTAAGGCAATGTGGTGTTGATGTTGGGACAGAGAAACAGACATTAGAACAGGAACAAATCTAAACCTAAAACAAACATGCATACACGTGAAATTTTTAACCATTTTTAAAATTTGTTTATGTATTTATTTTGTAATATCATATTTTTAATTGAAGTATAGTTGATGTACAGTATGATATGTTACAGGTATACAATATAGAGATTCACAATGTTTTAAAGGTTATAGTCCACTTACAGTGATTATAAAATATGGGCTCTTTTCCCTACACTGTACAACACAGCCTTGCGGCTCATTGTGTACGTGATACTTTGTACCTCCTAATCCTCCACCTCCATCCTGGCCCTCCCCCTCCCCTCTCCCCGCTGGTAACCACGAACTAGTTCCTTCTCTACATCTGTGAGTCTGTTTTCTTTTCTGTTACATTCCCTAGTTTGTTGTATATTTTTTAGATTCCACATATAAGTGATATTTTACAGTATTTGTCTTTGTCTGTCTGACTTATTTCACTTAGCATAATGCCCTCCAAGTCCATCCGTGCTGCACACCAGACACTAATACAAAATATTTAATCAACTGCACTTCAATTAAAAAGTAAATAATGAACCAACCGAATCATTTAAAATATGAGCAGAAGAACTGAACAGACATTTCTCCAAAAGAAGAAATGCAGATGGCCCACAGGAACATGAAAAATTGTTCAGCATCACTAATATCAGGGAAATGCAAATCAAAATCACAGTGAGACATCATCTCACACCTGTCAGAATGGCCATCACCAAAAAGAGCACCAATAACAAATGTCGGCAAGGACGTGGAGACAAGGGAACCTTTGTACACTGTTGGGGGGAATGTAAATTGGTGCAGCCACCATGGAGAACAATATGGAGGTTTCTCAAAAACGTAACAATAGAACCACCATATGGCTCAGCAATTTCATTCCTGGGCATGTGTCCGAGAAAAACAAAAACATTAATTCAAAAGATACATACACCCTACTATTAACAGCAACATTATTTATAATTGCCAAAATATGGAAGCATCCTAAGTGCACATAAATACATGAGTGGATAAATAAGATGTAGCATATATATGTAATGGAATACAGCTCACCCATTAAAAAAGGGTGTTTTGTCATTTGCAGCCCTTCATTCATTTTTTTTTTTAACTTCAAAAACCAGAATTTTAGGGGGGAGGATATAGCTCAAGTGGAAGAGTGCATGCTCATGCTTAGCATACATGAGGTCCTGGGTTCAATCCCCAGTACCTCCTCCAAAAATAAATAAATAAACCTAATTACCCCTACAAAAAAATAAATAAAAATTTTTTAAAAATTAAAATTTTATAACTTTATTTATATTTATAACTTGCATAAATAAACATTTCCATTGCATCAAAAACAACAAAATATCTAGAAATAAACATAACCTATACTCTGAAAACTGTAAAACTTTGGTGAAGGAAATTGAAGATGATACAAAGAAATGGAAAGATATCCTGTGCTCTTGGATTGGAAGAATCAACATTATCAAAATGGCCATACTACCCAAAGCAATCTACAGATCCAATGCAACCCTTGTCAAAATACTCACATGTTCCATAGAACTAGAAAAAAAATTCCAAAATTTATATGGAACCATAGAAAACCATGAACTGCCAAAGAAATTTTTTATAGGTCTATTTTTTTCTCTTTCTTCTTTTTGTTCTCTTTTCTTAGGGTTTGATGACTAGAGAAGTTCCTTTAACATTTATTGTCAAGCTGCTTTGGTGGTGCTGAATTCTTTTAGCTTTTGTTTGTCTGTGATGCTGTGATTTCTCCATCAAATTCGAATGAGAGCCTTGCTGGATAGAATATTCTTGGTTGTAAGTTTTTGCCTTTGATCAGTTTAAATATATCGTGCCACTCCCTTCTGGCCAGTACAGTGTCTGCTAAAAACTCAGCTGATAACCTTATGAGAGTTCCCTTGTATGTTCTTTGTTGATTTTCTCTTGATAATTTTAATATTTTCTCCTTATCTTGAATTTCTGTCAGTTTGATGACTATGTGCCTTGGTGCGTTCTTCTTTGGGTTGATCCTGTGTGAACTCTCTGCATATCCTGGACTTGGGTGACTGTTTACTTTCCCAGGTTGGGGAAGTTTTTGGTTATTATCTCTCCAAAATTTTTCTCTGGTCCTTTCTCTCTCTCTTCTCTTTCTGGGACCCCTATAATGCAAATATTAGAGTGCTTCATGCTGTCCCAGAGTTCTCTTAAACTAGCCTCATTTCTTTTCATTCTTTTTTCTGTTCTGCAGTAGTGATTTCCACTAATCTGTCTTCTAGCCCGCTGATCCATTCTTCTGCCTTATTTAGTCTATTCTTGGTTCCTTCTAGAGTGTTATTCATTCAGTGATTTTATTCTTCAACTCTGTTTGGGTGTTCTTTATATTTTCCAACTCTGCTAAGAACTTCCCTCTGTGCATCTGTACTCTTGAGTTCTCTGAGCATCTTGGCCATCATTACTTTAAACTCTTTCTCGCATAAATTGCCTGTCTCCTCATCAGTTATTTCTTCTGGGAATTTATCTTGTGCCTTTGCCTGGGAGATATTCCTCTGCTGCCTCATATTGTCTGTCTTTCTATTTGTATTTTTAGGTAGGTTAGTTACATTTCTTGACCTTGGAGAAGTGGCCCTCTGGGAGACGTCCTATGTGTCCCAGCAGCACACTCCTCTCTTGTCACCCAAGGGTCAGGGTCCAGCTGGTCCCAGTGTAGAGTCTGGCCTGTTTGTGGATTCCTTCCACAGGCTTTGGGGTTGTTATTTTCTTACTTTTGATATCTGCCCCCTGGTGGATGAGGCTGGGCTAAAGGCTTATGCAGGGTTCCTGGCGGGAGGAGCCAGTGCCTGCCCACTGCTGGGTGAAACTTGGTCCTGGACCTCTGGTGGGTAGGGCGCTGTCTAGAGGTGTTTGTGGCTCGGGAGGTCTGCTGATGGGTGAGGCTGTGTTCCCACCCAGTAAGTTGTTTGGCCTGAGGCTTCCCAGCCCTTAAGCCTACAGGCTGTTGGGTGGGGCTAAGTCTTGGTGCCAATGACGCAATCAAGATGTCAGCTTCCAGGAGAGCTCATGTGGATGAACACTCCGGGAATGTCCATCACCAGCTTTTATGTCCTCAGCATAAGCCACAGCCACCCCCTACATCCTCAGGAGTACTTCTAAAACAAGCAAACAGTTCTGACCCAGGTTCCTATGAAATTGTTGGGTGAGAATAGGTTCTTGCCTCGTGCAGGACAGAATTCAAGAGCAAAGCATGGCAAAGTGAAGGCAGGTTTATTTAGAGACACACACACTCCATAGGCAGGGTGTGGACACTCTGACTCAGAAGGGAAAACAGCTTAGGAGATACACACTCCATAGGCAGAGTGTGGGCCACATCAGAAGGCAAGAGAGAGAGAGAGAGAGAGCACATCCACGAGGTGCGGAGTTGTTAGGTTTTGTGGGCTTGGTTATTTCGTATACTAATGAGCAGGACGATTATTCCAACTACTCTGGGGGACGGTCGAGGATTTCCAGGAAACGCCCCCACCCACTTTTTGACCTTATATGGTCAGCCTGGGAACTGTCACAGCACATGTGGGTTCACCATGAGGCTCAAGGTCAACTGGAAGTCAAATCTTCTGCCATCTTGGTTCTAGCCAGTTTGTCCTGTCCTCACTTGCTATGTAATTCCTCCAATGGTTGTGCCCTGTCCCCTTTCCTCCCACTTCAAAATCACTGACTCTGCCCTTGGACCTAGTGGATGCAAGATTCTGTGTATGCTTCCCAAGAGAACAAAGTCTCTGTTTCCCTGAGTCCTGTGGGCTCCTGGGGTTAAGCCCCACTGGCCTTCAAAGCCAGATGTCCTGGGGTCTCCTACTCCTCCCAGTGCCAGACCCCCAGGCTGGGGAGCCTGACATGGGGCTTAGAGCTCTCACTCCTGTGGGAGGGCCTCTGCGACTCAACAAATCTTCAGCTTGTGGGTCGCCCACCCAGGGGTATGGGGCCCAATTATACCGCGAGCACGCCCCTCCTGCCATCCTGCTGTGGTTCCCTCTTTATGTTTCCAGTTGAATACACATGAAATTTTGATGTGACAAAATTTACATTATTAATCAGTGTGGAAAGGACACACTATTCAACAAATAGTGCCGGGACAATTGATTATCCAAATGCAAAAGAAAGAAAGAGAGAAGGAAGGAGAAAGGAAGGCAAACATTGGACGCTCCCATTCCTGGCACCACAGAGGACTAAGTATCACAGAGACCGCCCCTGATGCAGCGCAGCCATAAACGCTGGATGCAACGCTTCTCACACACACACACGCACACACCTGTTTATTTGTGTTGTCTGAATGAACTGGTGGGAAAGGAAGGGAAATCCTCAGAAGCGAGAGAAAATATGAAATTATGATTCCCAAGGCACAGGTGACAGCTAGAGCCAGCATTTGTGAAGCCAGCCCCTGGGGGCCTGAAACCAGGGCTTACAAGGCCATAAACAGGGGCAGGAGACAAAATCTGGGGTTGAGTAGAGAAGGTTGGCATGAAAAAGTATTCCCTATACGTGTAAAGCCTGGATACTCAAAGAGTAACTACCCCCAGAGAGTGACTTCAGACAGAAAAAGGGCCCTGCAGAGGGAAACGGTGAGGATAAAAGCCCACCTCATCCTTATTTCTGGGTGTAGTGGGGGAAAAATCCTCACTTATAATTCTAAATAATAAGTCTGTACTCACACAGATTTGGGGGCAGAATGTGTACCATGTGAGTGGCCCAAAAATTCCAAGACAAAAATGTCAGTTAAGGTGGTCCAAGTCAGTACAGCACTCCTGGAAACCTGGCCAAAGTAAACGTAAACTCTCTCTGGGGAAAGTAGCTTAATCCTAGGAATCTAATCTTTCCTAGAGCTACACCTCCAAGCACCATGAGGGCACAAAGTCACTAAACACACAAAGAAACAAGCCGCCATAAACTATTCAAACCTGCAAAGATGACTGATATTGGGAATTTTGTTACAGTATATAAAATGAGTATGTTTCATTTATTTTTAACAACAGAAAAGGGGGTTTAAAGTATAGAGAAGGAACAAGAGAGCAGATTCCCCACAAAGTAACTGTTAGATTAGTATCTGATTTCTCAACAGCAACGATGAGAGCCAGAGACAAAAAATACTATCTTCAACAGAAAAAGAGACAATAACTTTCAACCTTTGCCAGCAAAATGATTCTTAAGCAATGAGGGTGAAATAAAGACATTTTCAAACAAATAAAACTGAAGGAGTTTGCTATTATTAAATGCTGTATTTGTGACCTATTTCTGGATAAGAAATGACTGCAAACTCAGTGGCTTTAAAGAAAACATGTGTTGTCTCGGTTTCTATGGGTCAGGAGTCTGGGTGCCGGTTGGCCGGGTCCTCTGCTCAGGACCACACTCAGTAACGTACGTGTTAAGCAGCGTCTGCTTTGAAGGAAGCAGTTACTCCCAAACACGCTGTGCTTCATGGCTGCTTTGGCGCAGTTCGTCAGTTTGCTGTGCCATATTGTATTTTGAGCATTTTGTTTGTTTTCCAGTGTAAATAGCACACAGCCCACATCAATGAGCCAGACTCTCACCATCTGAGAATCTTTGATCGATCTTCTCGACTTGCTCTTCTTCGCCCACTCTGAGCCAAGATCTGTGTGTGCGTTACACTAGGCATGATTCTCGGGATTTCCACCGAGGTCTTAAATGCTCGATTGGCATTTTGAAATATGCTCCCAGGCCTTCATTCTCAAAAGTGTGGGGCATGATTGGGCTGCAGTTTTGCGTTTTGGGGTTTCAAGTTTGCATTGCAAGGTAAGGAGTGAGACATACAGAGATGTGGGCACAGAATCGTCAATCTTTATAGATCACCCCATTAAACAAACAGAAAGATTGAGCTTCTTTGGATGGCAAAGGAGCCTAGAAAGATCTCAGCCGGAAGCCCACTCTAGCCAGACTCCAGAGTTCACATCGGTCACCATGTGAGCACGTGACCCCTGGGAGGAGGCACCTGCAGGCACAACCTCTCTTTACACCGAAGGGCCGGGGGCGGCATCTGCCCTTCATCAGCGCCGCCCGGGCAGCCAGCCTCCGGGGGCTCGCGCGCACCCCCTCCGTTCTACGTCCCTTTGGCTGGGGGGACTGGACACCTAGGCTGCACCAATGAGCAAGCTATGTGCACAGGGGGGCCAAGAGTGTAAAAGGACAAGGAGCAGGAGGCGAGATGCTCGTGTGGGCCCTTGAAGGCAGCAGTGCCTGGATAGCGGGGAGTGGGAGCAAGGGACTTCTCTCCATAGATTTCCAGACACCATGACAGGGCCAGGTCCCCACTCCCACTGTAAATGTGCACCCCAGGCCCACTGTAAAGGTAACCAAAGAGAATGGCCCCCTGGGTTACAACACGTGGCTGCGTTGGAGCTGGAATTCTAAGGTAAGTCCTTCCAGGGACCCCATTGCGTTTCCCACTTGCTGGATTCCCTGCTAAATTCTCCAACAGTAACTGTGCGCAGACTCTGGAGAGCCATTCTGAATGAATCCATGTATCTGAGTCAGATATGGGGCAGCCTCAGCTTAGGAGGCTGGAATAAACTAGGCCGGCCCTGCCACCTGGGACGCCAAGGTTTATAAGTGCTTTGGGGTGGAGGTAGTTAAAACAGCCAGTGAGCAATGGGGGAGGCGTCAGTGAGTGGCACAGGGCTACGCGCTCTTCTGTGTAGGTTGTAATCAGAACACGCGTGGACCACGGACAGTATAAATTACATGGGTCAACGTAATAAGCCAAGAATTCCTCTCAGACACCCCCCTGGGGTTGAATTAGCTCTTGAACCTTGACTCTTGCAGTGAAATGTCTGCTGGGTGATGCGTTGCAGGAACGGACACAGAGAGGATGAGGCCGTAGGAAACCCTCCTTTATACAGTCAGTGAGTTTCGTCCTAGGTGGTCTTCCTCTTAGAATAGAATCCTCTGGAGGCCTGGCTTTTTACAATCAGCACCGAAATATTTTGCAAAACCAAATAACTCCCCAGGGGCTTCACTCTTATGTGGACGCAAACTCCGCTGTCCCCAGTGGTTAGGTTTTGTCTGATTTCTGAAAGTCTGCAGTCAGCTCTTTGGTGTTGACATTCACAGCTTCTGGACTGGTGAGCGGTCAGCTAGTGCCAGTCTTCCTGAATTGTGTTACGTTACTGCCTCCAGAGAAGCGGGGAGAACATTCACAGCTTCTGGACTGGTGAGCGGTCAGCTAGTGCCAGTCTTCCTGAATTGTGTTACGTTACTGCCTCCAGAGAAGCGGGGAGAACTTTGGCCATGGGAGAAACCAGAGCACTGTGCCATCCTAAGTGGTTTGGGGTGTTTGGCATCATTATCTACCCTGAAGACTGGTTGCCACTAAAAGCGTAAGATGGGGGACACTTTGAGGACCCTCAATACAATTGTTTCAAATCATTATGCAGGACGGGGGAGGGTACAGCTCAGTGGTAGAGTGTGTGCTTAGCATGCAGGAGGTCCTGGGTTCAATCCCCAGTACCTCCATTAAATAAATGAATAAATAAACCTAATTATTTCCCCTCCTCAACAGCATAAAAAGCAAACTAACTAAAAAAAAATCATTACGTAGGAAACTGCAAAGGCAAACACCATTGTGCCAGCCTTCTGGACTGATGTCCCATCTCCTAAGAGAACCATGCCATCCTTCTCCACTCTTCCATGATGCCAGGCCAAAAGGGACACCCCCTGGGGAGGGGGTGCCGCTGTCCTCTGGTGGGTATGATGATGCTAAACATTATCTTACGGTGCACGGGGTGGCCCCCAAGACAACTGTCAGCCCCAAACGTGGGCAGTGCCCAGGTGGAAAAGCCTGCCATCACCTTCAGAGGATGCAGGCTGAGCTCTGCTCTGCTGGCAGGTGGGGGTTCTGCTCCCCTGAAGTGGATTTGAAGGTCTCCCAGCCCCCAGGCCCTCGGGCTCTCAGACTAAGCCTGAGAAAGCAGGGACCCTGAGGCAGTCCCCTTTTTCAGGGAAGTCCTGCTTCTTAGCACAGCGCATTCTGCTCCTGCTGGCACCTGTCTGTGTGCCCGCTGGGGTCTCCCATGTCTGGGACCCCTTGAACACACTACAGAAGTCACACACATCATCAGTGGTCCCAAGACACCAGGAGGGAGGGCACCTGGCTTGGGAGGCTCTAGCCTGGTGGGGAATGTGGCCCAAGCTGGACCCAGCACCTCACCCAGCCCACTTGCTCCAACCACTCCCCAGTCTCCAGAAATGTCTCTGCGGAACCATCCACCTGCTGCTAAGTTTCCTGGCCACTCTTAGAGTGCATCCATTGCTGGGGCCACTGACCAGCATCCAGAAGACAGGAGGGAGGGAGACAGGATTCCAGGGCTCCAGGGGTCAGGCAGTACAGATGAGCTGACCTGTACCCCCAGGACCCAGGACCCCCACCAGAGGTCTGCAGACTTGGGGAAGTGAGGGCTCAGCCATCTTTTCTTAGAAGGAAAACACGTTCAAGGATGCGGATGTGCCAGTGACTGAAAGCAGCGGGTGGAGGGTGCCCTTCACATCTGAACGAGCGTCACCTGCCTCTAATTCGCTCAGGAAAGCGGGCGGCGCTCCACCCCTGCCCTCGCCCCATGTCCGCTGCGTGAGCCATTTACCAGTTGCCTCGTCCAGCACAGGACCTGCGGGGAAGGACGTGCTTCCGTTCCATCCTAGCTGTGAGCCCGGCCTTAGTCTCTGCTCCTCATACGCCCGGAGAGCATCTATTTCCTCCTGAGGCTGTGAGCCAGTGGACAGCTGCCGTGGCCACGGGCTCCCCAGGGGAAGCCTCCCCTCAGACAGTAAGGGGCTGAATGCCCCGAGACACACTGACAAATGGGAGACATAACTGTCTTTAATAAGCAGGAAAAAACAATACCACTTCAGTCGCTTAACTGACTTAAACAAATCAACAGCCTGGATGCCATTAAAATAAACTCAATTTGCTAGTCAGTGAGAGGGGGAATTTGGGCTTCTGGTGTCCATTTGCTAGTGTGTAGAGCACTTGCCTTTGAACTGAAGCCAAGAAAATCAAGACAGGGTCCCAGTATGGCTGAATACATTTGGCAGAGCTGAGCCAGACGGCTGTCCAAGGATGCAAGCCCCGCAGAAACCTTCTGGTGCTGGATGGTGGCTGGAGAGGCTCCCCACTCTGTGAGCATTGGAGGGACATGGCATGTTACACAGGATGTCATCAGCAAGTGTCCCCACCAACTGTAGGAAGGATGGAGAGGCAGAGAGATATGTTTTCAGGGAAACCAGCCTGACTTTGCTCTGCTCTGTATCTGCCCCTAAAAAAAAAAAAAAAAAAAAAAAAAAAAAGAGGGGCCAGGAGCAGACAGGAGTGAATCCAGAAGGAAGGTTCAGGGTTTTCCTCCCCTGCGGAAGCCAAGTGTCTGGAGGGGAAGGGACAGAAGCGGAGGATGGGGGTATCACCTTTCAGTTCTGAGGCAGCTGAGCTTCTGCTGGAGGCCCAGCTGGGCTTTGAAAGGAGAAAGGACTTCCTTTTAAAGTGACGGCCCCTAGAATAGTGTTTGCATTTGGTTTCAGGTTGCCAGGTAAGGGTGAGGCAGATGCCACGGTTACAGGCAGTAATAAGACTTAGGGGGAAAGGGGGGGACACTAAATACTTAACTCTCTAAGCAGAGAGCAGCTGCAAAGGCGGAGATTTGCCTCATTTTTTTTCCTTTCTTTGCATCTGTGATTCCTTACTTCTGTTTCACGTCTCCCCGAAGCCCTGTGCCACCTGTCTGGTTCCTGCAGCAGCCCCAGTGTCCCAATAGGACACACTGCATTGGTACAGGGAAGGGGCGGCAGTGGCTGGCGAGAGAGGCTGCTGGTGATTTTGCCTTGCAACCTTCCCAGCATTTCTCCCTGGAACTCACCTTTGCAAGAGGGTCTGGACTGGAAAGGGCTCCTCTCCCCTCTGATCAGTCCACACCCAGCAATTTACACTGGCTCCTCTTCTCCACATCTCTCTCTGAGTTTCCTAAATATTCAGCTTTGAATTTGGCAGAAATGGGACAGCAAAATTTCCAGCCTTCAAGGCTGTGGTTCTCCAGGCTTGCAGTTTCTGGGAGCGAGGTGAAATGCGCCAAAGCAGGAGGCGGAGGTGAGAAGGTGCAGGAGAAGACGTGATGCGGAAGCAAGCCGCCAGTCGCCCTGCGCTGGTGCTCCCAGCTCTGCTCAGACCCGGTCCCGGGGGTCCCGGAGCTCTCCGTGGTGCTGAAGAAGCTGCGCGAGCTTGTTCTCTCTGGCTTGACAAGTTGTCTTGAGAAGAACCAGCGTGTAGACGTCCTGCTGATAGTTTTAGACAATCACCCAGAGTGTGGTCACTGAGGACACTTCTACACAAACAAGAACTTCTTGGAAACTACATGATAATGACACTTTCTTCTTCTTTTTTTGGATAATGACACTGAATGTTCTGTAGACGGGCTAGGCCTTCCTAGGACCCCAGACCACCTCCGACATGGCTCCTTAATACCAGCAGACTTCACGGGGCTGTCACCCCGAAAGCAGCTGAGTCAGGAGAGCACCAAGGGGTATCTTCCCCAAGTCAGCAAGGGACACCCCCCCCCCCATTATGCTAGATCACTTTGGGTCACAGAGAAAAAATAATACTGAAGTATTATCACAGGCATCTGGCTAAGCTTTGTTCCTCCTGTGAGAAAAAAAAAAAAATCACATCATAATCACTCCAAGAATGCGGCAGACACCTGATTCTGTAGACCGGAACCTTGCTGGGCTTTGAGACTGTACTGTGGTGAGTAATGGCTGGATGTGAGCACTTCTCAGCCCCAGTCCTTATATATGATAACATTATGCAGAAAAGTAATGAGAACCATTGAAAGATTCTGCTCACTTTGGGATTGAATTACCACTTAAATCAAGCTGGCAGTGGGCAGGGGGCTTGTGGGGTGAAATTAGGAAGGAAGCTGTGACTCAGGAAGGTGCTTCCCAGGAGAGTGGGACTCCTGTAAGTGAAACACAGCCCTCAGCTCCCATTCTGTCCTCTGTGATTTATCCGAGCCTAAGGGGCTTGTTTGAATGGTTCCGAATGTTATTTTCAACGACCAAATGAACATCTCATTCTGGAATCAGTGACACACAGGAAACAGACCTGGAAGGAGGTGGCTGGGGGAGAAGACAGGGACAACGCAGAGCTCTGCTGAACTCCACATTTCAACCCCAGTTCAAGGCAGGCTGCAGGGCGGGTGGATTGGGGGTCTTGGCTAGGCGGCAAGTGAGAGGCCCGGGGCTTTTCCTCTGAAGGTCAACAGACAATAGTCTTGTCTCCCATGGTCAGTGTGGGGGTGCACGTGGCCAGGGACAAAGGTGCACCAACAGGGAAATATGAGAGAGAACAGCCAATGTCAGACCGGGTCAGGTCCCATGGGTCCCAGACCATCTCAGTGCTGGACGCATCCCACCCTCCTCTTCCTGCCTGCCCACCCCAGGTGGTAGAGTCTTCCCTTGCAAATCAGAACTTGTTCTGCTAAGGTGGCCAGAGACTGCTGCTGTTTCTGTCCTATTGTCTGGGGCTCTTTTGGATGATCCAGCCAAGCTTCTGCCAACCCCCTAAAAGGTGTGCTTACCCAAGCAAGCAGCCACTTTTCATGGCTAACTTCATCTTTTGCAGAGCACGAACACATACGAGCACATGGGCCGATGGGCCCAACCATGGGTCCCAGCCTAGTGCAGTCTCTAAGCCTGTCTTGGTGGCTTTAGCACAGAACTCTGGAGAGGGTCACTCTAACCCAGTTCCCATGATTACTTTTAACTTTCCTGGACATGAGCGTTGACTAGCAACATAACCGGTGTGAACTTGCACTTGAGGGAGACTAAGCTGCAGAAATGGCAGAGTGGAGGTGCTGGGGCACATTCACTGCCGCTCAGCACGTGAACACGAGGAAAGCCAGGGAGTTCTTCCCACCTGTGGGCCATTTGCATCCAGTACCCAGAAAGCTGGAATTCCTCCGAGCTCCACTTCCCGCCCAAGCTTTCTATGCTCTCTCTCCTCCCCCCTCGCCACCCCACACACCAGAGCATCACCTTCTGTCCTTTGCAAGGGGCTACCTTTGTGAATTTAAGGAGGCGCTGTAATCCTGCCTTGAGTTCAGCCCTCCTCCTTCCCTGCTGAGCTTTACTGAGAAACTACAATGTACTTGGTGGGGCACCTTGCTGAAAGTAAGGAGGGCAAAGGCCTTGGAGCCAGAGGGTGGGCAGCCCGCCTGGGAGCCCCGGGCCTGCTTCTCCTTCACGGCACCATTGCAGGAGGCTGTGGGCTCCCTCCCACCACACCAGCCGCAGATCTGTGCCATGCACGCTGCTTGCATCGCATTATTTACTCCTCACGGCCATCCCAGCTTTACAGATGAGGAAACTGAGGCAGAGAAAGGCGGACTTGTTTTCCCAAGGTGTCGCAGCCTGACTTGGACCAGGTGGTCCTACTCCAGTGCCTGCACGCTGGCCACTCAGCCAAGCCACCTGCCTGCCTAGAAGGCTGCGTGCTGGTTGGTGGCCAAGCACTCTGGCGGGAGGGTCTTCTTCAGCCAACACTCCTGGAGGACTTGTAAGCTCTGGGAAGGAGATTCACCATCAGGCAATGAAGGGAAACTGAGTCAGATACACAAAGTGGAAGGTCCAAGGCAGTGTGTACCTCACACACAAGAAAGCACAGATAACAGGGCCTTGGGGACCCAAGAGGGGCTCTCAGGAGTGAGGATGCCACACCCCGTCTACTTGCCCTTCTCGGCCACGGGACCCGGGTTTGCTGGCAGTGCAGTTGATACCCCTCCTGGAAGACCGGTAGGCACCAGACACACCCTTGCTCAGGGAAGAGTCCAGGCTCTGAGGTGGAGAAACTCCCCATGAGCACCGTCACCGCTGCCACAGGTGGGCCACACACTCAGCGAGCTGCCTGCTTGAGCAGCCGAACCAGGGCGGAGCTGTGCCTACCCCCTTCCCAGATGGGGCTTCATCCCACCCCCTCCCCCTCCCCCTTTCAGGGGCGGCACAACCTGCTCGGCACTCACGCACGTGGCCGCTGCAGGCGGAGGGACGCAAGCGTGCAGGCCGTGGCTCAGGCTGCACGGAGAGCGCACACCTGTGTCTGCTCACCTGCTCGAACAACACAGCACGTCCGGGTGCCCCTGTGGCCACACAGGACACTGCTTCCTCAGAGGCTGCCAAGCCAGGCCAGGACCTTGAACCTGGACGTGCACAGGAGTTAACAACTCCTGGGGCAAGCTTTGAGAGAAGGAAGAAAGAAAGAGCCGGGGGATGAGCTCTTCTCCTTCCCCCTGTGGTGGACTCTCCAAACAGAGTGTGGCCGCAGAGCCTCCTGGAGGGGTCCCGACTGACCGAGCAAACCTGCCTTGTGTTCTGGGAGGCCTCAGCCAGCACAGACACCCCCGTACACACACCTTGCATTTGTCTTTCCCATTCTGAGCTCGCCTCTTCCCCCAACTGTTGTGTTCCTAGAGTTTCACTCCCTCCACTGAAGAATTGGCACAGAAGTGTCCCCTCAAGCTCAGGTTTCTAGGGAAGCAAAGGGAAACAGAGCTGGGTCCCAGAAGGAAAGCACGACTCCCGTTTACGGGGCGGGTGGGAAGGTAGCCAGGGATGTCGCTGACTGGCGGCAACACCTGGGAACCTGAAGGAAACCAGTCTGCTCCAGAGGGTCCATGCAGGGTACAATCTGAATGAGGCTGAAGAGACAGGTCAAAGCCTTGAAGGGTGGGTCCAGACATTCAGACTTCATTCTGTGGACCCGTGGGGAGCACAGTCTGTTGTCACACTCTGGGTCACCTGGGCAAGAGGCTCACGTTCAGACTCAGTGGGTCTGGTTTTGAAAGCGTGCCAGGCGAACCAGATGTGCCCCACTGGAGCAGAAGCAGTTTCTCAGGTGGTGAGGAGTCACTGTTGCTTTTGAGCAGAGGGGTGAGATGAATGGGGCAGTTTGGGGGAAAAAAGCACGGGCAGTGGGTTGGATGGAAATGAGGCCAGAGCCAATGCTCAGAAAGGAGACGTGAGAGCAGTCAGCCAGAGGACAAGGCCACCAGGGCTGACCCAGGACCCAGGGGGAGGGTCCGGGGGGAACAGAACACACAGCTGTCTCCATGAACATCTGTGGTGCCTGCCAGAAAGCCAGTTGTCCATGCTGGAATATTTCCACACTCAGGGCTGATCCAGGCACAAGTCCCAAAGGTGGTAGGATGGGCAGAAGTGGACAGTCTTACGGGGCGGTCTGGGAGATAGCAGGCAGCAGGACCCCGGAGAGGGCCATTCTCCCACTCTCCCATAGGGCGGCCCTGTGGAGGAGGCACCCAGTGCGATGCCTGTCTCTGCCTGGTGGGAGGGTGGCAGAGAAACACATGCCAGTGAGTGAAAAAGGGACTTGGGGTGAGTTCTGGTAAAAGAAGATGAGGGGCCGGAGCAGAGCTTGGGGGCTGCCCGGTGCTGAGGAAGGCAAGGGGGCCACCCAGGAATCACGCGCCATCACTAGGGAAGCCAGCTCTCCCCACAGGCCTTCCGTTCTTCCTTGGCAACGGCTCAGAGCCCTCCTCACCATCCTTCCTGTGTGGTTCTGGTCAAGCCTTGCTGCCCTTCCCTCCATCCATTTGTATCACCTTCTTGTTGGTCTGTCCGCCTTCTCACCTCTTTTTCTCACTCCCTGTCACAAAGCTGACCTCAGGTATTTTCTGCACAGAATTTCTATAGGCCCAAATACCTTCACAGAGCTTCCAGACCCATCTGCCCTCGGTCTGTGTGTGTGGTAGTCCTGGGGAAGGGCTCTTCTCACTCCATCTACTCACCGAGGGGATGGACATCCTCAAATTCACTTTTTGCTTAGAAAAGAGCAGACTGGCAACTAGGGAAAGGCTTATTTTATTCAATGGAAGATAAAACTTAATTCTCTTAAAGGTATGTTCTACCTTCCTCCTGATGGTGGGTTCTCACTTCTCAGTTGCATCCAGATTTCCTAGGTCAGCTTAAATTATGGTTAGACCAGTGATTTTTCTCCCAAAGCGAACCTATGGGTGTTTTCTGTCTTCTGTGCCCAGTGTGAGGGCTGACCAAGGTGAAACCCACCACCAAAAGGGGGTTTCTTTCTTCTCCTTTCATTAAGGTTGGCTGGTGATTAATGTAAGAAGATCAAACATCAACAAAAACCATGCAAATCAAATGGCTAGACACCCGAGGGCCCTTTGCTGGGTGCTTGGGAGAGACAACCTGCCTCTGTGTTACTCTTTCCTGGCTGTGCTCCAGAAGCACAAGCACACATCCCACAGAACCCTGCCTGCAGCTGGGGATGCTGGGCTGCGCATGGAAGGAGCTGGAAGCAGCGTCTACCTGAGTAAGACCTTACAATGCCAACTGCGGGAAATACGGTGGGACCATGGCCACAACAGGTTTTTATCTTTTACTGCTTAGCCCTTCTGTTAGCATCTCATAAATCCCCTCTTCATTCTTGACATAAGGCACTAGGGCTATTCCTCTTTTTTTCCAACACTTGGGTAAGATAAACCACAGAGAAATCAAATAAAGGTGTGTCCAAACCCTGGGTATTTCCTGCCAAGGGGAAGCTGTCCTTGTCCTGCAACAGGCATCAGACTGGATGGTCTACTCCCCCCCTTCCCGGGCTTTTGGCCCCCATCCCTTTGACCTATGTTACAACCTCAATGCCTAAAGCATTTGTCCCCCAGTATGACTTATTCTTTGGGGTCCATGCTGAAGTGTTTTTGCTCGATCTGAATTGTTCTTCTCCCAGGAATAATATTTCAGACCCTCTAAGACAGCGCTCGCTCCCGTTTCTCCTCCTTCAGAACACTCTCATCTCCAGCCCTCCACACGCCCTGGCTTGGGGTTGGTCCTCTCCTGCCCTGTGCTCCTGCCATCTTGGGTCTGAAGTGCAGCGCCCATCAGTGTCAGAGCAGTGCTGGCGGCAGTGGTGGAGCAACAGGTGACGGCTACTGAGCACAGACCTGCGCCGACGTAGACCAGCGTCTCCCCGACTCTGGCCTGAGCGGCCAATGAGGGGTGTGAAGGAGGATTAATCAAATGGCAGCACTTAGGCTAACAGATTGCTTATTCTCATGCTCGCCCTTATAACGGTCAATTGACCTGACTGACCGGTTGCTACTCACGGTTCCAGGCCCACTGTTAAAACTAAAGCTGTTGATCTCACTGTTTCTACTTTATTCCAGCAATCAAAAGCTATAGCCATGCTTGGACTCCGAGTGGATCTCCAGGGAGAAGGTCACAGAACTGTAACCTTACAAAGTAGGCTAAATACCAAGAAGAACATGCCTTGAGTGCTTACGAGATAAAGAGATCGAAAAAGTGACAACAGCTGGCCTCTATGGAATTGGTCGCCTGGAGTCATCATGACGCCATTCTGAGGCTTCTGATGAGAAAACAATTCTGTTGATGGTCACCGATGCTTTATTGTTCGAGCTATGGCTATATAACCGCCCTACTCCATCCCCAAGGTGGGCTCACAGTTTTGAAGGCACCACCCTGCTGTGAGTCCCCTTTGCCCAGCAAAGCAATAAAGCTGCCTCTTCTTTTCTAAGCCCTAAGCCCCGGTCTCTGAGTTATTTGGCTCCTCAGGGACAGGGGCTGATCTTTCAGCAACAGATGAGGTCTGATTGTTACTGTACAAGTCATCCCAAAGTTAGCAGCTTAAAACAAGAACTATCAATTTTTTTTATCTCTAGCTCTTCTAAGTGTTGGCTGGGCTTAGCTGGGCAGTTCTCCCTCAATGTCTGTCGCCTGGTCACCATCGGATGGTAGCTGGAGCTGGAATCCTCTGAAGGCTACATTACTCATGAGTCTGGAGCCTGAGCTGGGAAGAGTCAAACAGCTGGGACGCCTACATCTCTCTGCATGTGATCTCCCCGTGAGCTCCTGCTTTCTCCCTTCTGAAGTGGTGCTGACAACACGACCTATCTCAGGGGATTGCTGTCAAGTTCAAACGAGCAGGTAAACACTTGACAAACACCAGCTGATGCAGTGACAATCGTTATCATTATCAGGAAGGCTTGGGAGCTGCAGGAAATCTTTGGAGACTTAACAGCTGTTGTTAGAATGTAGGACAACACTTGTCCGCACAATTCTGAGGGAAGACAGAGGCCAACGGATGGAATTTATGCAGAAAAAGATTCTGGTGCAACTTCTAACAGTAAAATAGTTCAGAAATGGAACAGGTTGCCCTGACAAAGAGTAAGTTCCCCACTACTGAATGGGTTCAACACAGCCTAGTTGACCATTTACTGAGGAGTGGAAAGGGGGTATGTTCACCAAACGCAAGATTACACTAAGGTATTTCTAGGACTCTTCTAACTCTGACTTCCTAGAGGTGTCTGATTCTGTTGTTTCTACCAACATACAATGCAAACATCACCCTTATTTCTTCACTCAGGCATTCATTTATGCAACAGATATTCACTGAGCATTCCGCAGGGCCAGGTCCTCTGCTAAGCACTGATGATACTGTGGTGACTGTAACAGTACCCAGAGTACATGGAGTACGTGAACCTCATCCTAGAGTCTAACGGAGGATACACACAGTTAGAAAACCATGTAACGGGAGAAACGCTCTATTGGGAAAGAAACCCAGGCCACCAAACCTCATCAGTGGAAAAGTAGGGAAGGGGAGCTTTACTGAAAGAAGGAATGTTTAATTTGAGAACTAAAGGGTGAGTAGAAGTTTAGAGGCAAAGCATGTTTGGAAGGAAGAGGTGGAAAAGGGAATAATGCATGGGAAGACTCAGAGATGAGAGAGAGCGTGGCGGAGGGGGTGAATAAAGCTCTTTAAGTCCCTGGGGCACAGGATGTGGAGTAGACAGGATGTGACTGAAGAGTCCTGTTGATTACTGAGAGGTATCATTGTTCTTCTGGTATATATGCTGTCACCCAGCCTCCTCCACAGTCTGTCATTTAGAAAAGCTATTATTTAGCTGATGACAACCTGTCCCAGTAAGGTTGCAGCAGAAGTAGACAGAAGGGGATGGATTTAAAAGACCTTTGAGGAAAAGCTGGCATACCTTGAACCTGGAATTGATTTTTTAAAAAAGAGATGGGTAATTAAGTTAATGTTTAAAGATGACCAACAGACTGAGCTTAGCAGACACAGGGGGACCGGAGGGAAGAGCTGATGGGAAGGTAAAGATAGGGAATTCACTCTGACTCAGAGACAACGGCAGGGCAGGATGTATTCTAGGTAATTAGAGATGGGAAGCCAAACGCTGAGTAAAAGGCTGGGCTGGGTTTATTAACTCAAAAGTCACAGGAAGATACATCTTTGCTTCCATCAATCGAGAGGCAGTGGTAGCAGAGCTGTACTCCCATCATAAGCAACTAGAAGCAACCAGAAAACAACCAGATTGCTCATCATAAGCAATGCTTCCTATATCTCATGTATGAAGCATTGTGATCTGTGAGGGAAGGAACAAATGAGGTGACTTCTTTCTCCCTGGAGGTACTTTTCATACTGTAGCAGAGGGAAAGGGAATCCAGGCAGACAGACAAGCGCAGTCTCATTGAGGGGAAGAAAAAAGATTGGAGTTTGGGGAGACTGAGGCTGGAATTGATCGGAGTCCAACACTAGGAGGAAAGAATCATGCTGAAAAAACAAATAGCTCCAGAAATCTACAAAGAGGTTGTCAGGAGTCTGTTGTTAAATACTGAGCAGCATAGGGTGACACTTCATGGGTCCTGGTGGAGAACTGCCAAGGAGCTGTCAAGTAGGCAAGTCCTGAAGTCCACACGGGAGGCTTTGCTTAACATTTGTGGCACTCAGGAGAGATCCCAGGGAGTTCTGCCTTACTAGGAGGGCTCAACTGCCATGGATTAAAGTCTACTCCAGGTTTGTCCCCCCAGAAAAGTCTCAAAAGGGTCAAACTGGTCCACAAGTAACTTAACTGCACGCAGAACAAAATTCACAGTATTCTAAAGGATAACAAAGTGCAGGCACTCAACAATGTAATATGCAAAATATCCAGCATCAAATGAAAATTACTAGACAGGTGAAAAAGCAGACCAAGTGACTAACTACAAGTAGAAAATTTATTTAATAGAAATAGCCCCAGAAATCACAGAGATGGTGATATTAACATATAAGGTCTTTGAAACAGTTATTATAAATAAGCTTAAGGGCAAAAAGGGGGATATAAAAATTAAGAAAAAAATTAAAGATATTAAAAAGCTTCTAAAGCTGAAAAATAAAATATCTGAAGTGAAAATTACCTGGATCAATTTAACAGTAGTTTAAATGCTTAAGAAGAAAGGGTCAGTGAACTTGAAATATAAAGATAGAAGTTATCCCACTGAAACACAGAAAGAAAAGACTTAAAAAAGATAAAGCTTTAGTGATTTGAAGGGTAAAAGCAGTGTAACACATACATAATTGGAGTCTCAGAAGGAGAGGATGAAAGGGGGTCAGAAAAATATTTGAAGAAACACTGACTGAAATTTCCCCAGTAGGACAGAACCACAGCCCACAGATCCAAGAAGCCTCATAGACTCTAGCAGGATAATCATAAAGAAGACCACAAAAAAGCCCATTATCACCCAATTCTTGAAAACTAGTGATAGAGAAAATCTTTAAAATATTCAGAGTAAGAAAAAATACCTTCCATATGGAGCCACAAAGGTAAGACTCACCATAGATGTCTCATCAAAAATAACACAAGACAGAAGACAGTGAAAAGACATCTTTAAAAAGGGAAATAAAGACTTTTAAAGACAACAAAAGCCAAGGCAATTTTGTGGCAAGCAGCCTTATACTAAGAAATGTTCAGGTTTTTCAGGCTGAAAGAAAATGATGTCACAGGAAACTCAGACCCACCCAGCGCGGGGAAGGGCGCCAGCAGCACTGAACGTGTGGGTCAGTGCAAAGCAGGCTCTTTCCACCTTGACTTTCAAAAAGATAAATCGCTGTGTAAAGCAAGAAAAAAATTATAGTGTTCTTTGGAGTTCAAATAGGTAAAATATCTGGCAATACTAATCCAAAGGGTAAGGAGGGGACACGGAAGTTTATTTTTGTAACGTTGCTACAGGAGACACAAAAGGGCGTAATATTAGCTGAACATAGACTGTCATCAGTTAACATGTGTATGATGAGTCCTACATAAATCACAAAAATTAAGCAAAGAGGTATAAGAGGGGATGGAGGTACAATGAAATACTAGACGGTAATCTGACGTAAGGCAGGAAAAGGGGAGAAAGAAGAGCAGAGAACTGACTTGAATAGAAAGATGAGAGACCTGAGCCTAATCATATTGATAATTACAATAAGTGTAAATAGTCAAAATATTCAAAGTAAGGGCAGATATCATAAGACTGGGGAAAAGCAAAGTCAGTGTTCTGCTGGTGAATGTTTTAACTGCCAGCTCTCTGGAGAAATATGAGTGCTAGTCTGTGTCAACTGCTGATTTGTGTGGTGTAAATACTCCCATTGTGGCTAATTTCAAGCTACAACATGACACCCACCAGCTTGCAAAATTCTTATAAAGTTAACAATCAACTTTTTTTTTTTGCATGCTTTTTAATTAAGTATAGTCAGTTTACAATATTGTGTCAATTTCTGGTGTATAGCATAATGTTTCAGTCATGCACGTACATACATATGTTCCTTTTCATTTTCTTTTTCACTATAGGCTACTACAAGATATTGAATATAGTTCCCTGTGCTGCACAGTAGGACTTTGTTGTTTATTTATTTTATATATAGTAGTTAGTATCTGCAATTCTCTAACTCCCAATTTATCCCTTCCCACCCCACTTCCCCCTGGTAGCCATAAGTTTGTTTTCTACATCTGTGAGTCTGTTTCTGTTTTATAAATAAGCTCATTCGTGTCTTTTTTTTTAGATTCCACATATGAGTGATATCATATGGTATTTTTATTTCCCTTTCTGGCTTACTTCACTTAGAATGACTATCTCCAGTTCCCTCCATGTTGCTGCAAATGGCATTATTTCATTCTTTTTTATGGCTGAGCAATATGTCATTGTATAAATATACTACAGCTTCCTTATCCAGTCGTCTGTTGATGGACACTCAAGTTGCTTCCATGTCTTTGCTATTGTAAATAGTGCTGCTGAGAACACTGGGGTGCCGGTGTCTTTCAGAGTTAGAGTTTTCGCCAGGTATACGCCCAGGAGTGGGATGGCTGGATCACGTGGTAAGCCTACTTTTAGTTTTTTAAAGAACCTCCATACTGTTTCCATGGTGGCTGCACCAACTTACACTCCCACCAGCAGTGCGGGAGCATAACAACCCTCGCGAGGCAGTGTGGGCTGGCTCCAGTATGTCACTGGTGAAAAAGCGCCTAGGTGTGTACTGTCTACCGGAAACACACTATAAGTACAAAGACACTGATAAAAAAAAAAGTAACTGATAGGTTAAACTGAAAAAATAAAGGGGGTGGGGAGATACAGCATACTACAAATAATAAAAAGAAAGCCCAAATGGCTACCTTAATTTCTGACACAGCAGATTTCAGGGCAAGAACTATTACCAGGGACAAAAAGAAATAGTTTATAGTGATAAAAGGGTCTATTCATCCAGAAGACATAACACTTCTGTGTATGCAACTAATAACAGAACTTCAGAACTCCAAATCACACTAAGCAAAAACATACAGAACTGAAAGGAGACATACATATTCACAATTATAGCTTCAGTGTCCTCTTTCAGTATGGATAGGACAGTTGGACTGAAAACCAGGACAGTAGGAGACTTGAACGACGCTGTCAATGACTTTGACCATTTATAGGAAGTTACCCCAGTCAACGGAAGAATACATTTTCTTTACAAGCGCGTATGTGATCTTCACCAATTTAAGCCACATGTTGGGCCATAAAACAAGCTTCAATAAAATTAAAATACCAAAGACATACACAGCATGTGTCTGATCATAGTAACATTTTATTAGAAATTTTTTAAAAAACCAAAAAGGCATCTGGATTATATCCAAATCTTTAGAAATGGAACAACATTCTTCTTAAAAAAAAAAAACTCCCAGAGACATTAGAAAATATTTTAAGCTGAATATAATGAAAACATAAGGAAGAAATCACAAAGGAAGTGAGAACACATTTGTAAATGAGTGATAATGAAAACACAATATATGAAACTCTGTGCAATGCAGCTAACATAGGGCTTACAGAGAAATTAGTAATTTTGAATGTTTATATGACAGAAGAATAAAGTTGTAAGATCAGGGATTTAGTTTTCCCATGTTAAGAATCTAAAAAGAAAACGGTAAATTAAACAAAAGTAAGTAAAAATACTGAAAACAAGAGTGGAAATCAATGAAATAAAATATTAAGAACAAGAGAAAAATTAATTAAGTTAAAAAAGCTGGTTCTTTAAAATATCCATAAAAATCAAGTTCAGCTAGACCATTGCAAACAAAACAAAATCGGCTAAGCCAGCACATCAGAACGAGAGTGGGACCCAGATTGCCCAGAGGGTAAAAGGGAAATGTAGAGATGGAGGAATAAGTTTGTGAGAGTAAACGCAACAATTCAGGTGAAAGGATCAAACTTCTTGAAAGCTACAAGTTACTGCAACTGATAAAAGAGTAAGAAATTGTGGACAGCTGCGTGTGCATTAAAGCAATTGAATTCACAACTGAAGACAGTCCACAGTGGAAACTCAGATCATTATGGCTTCATACTGGTGAGTAATGACACCAGTCCTGAAGAAATTATACCAGCCCTACACGACCTCTCTCACAAAATAGGAGAATAAACACTTCCCAGCCTATTTATGAGTTGACAATGAAAGACATAACAAAAAAATCTACAGGCCAATATCCCTTATTAAACTAGAGGCAAAAACCCCTAATACAATTTCACCAAATCAAATTCAGATATAAAAGGATAATATCAGTTGGTGCTTATCCCAGAGGGGAAAAAAAAGGGAAAAAACACGATTATTTCAATGGATCAAGAAAAAGCATTTGACAAAATTTAACAGCCATAATGTTAAAAACTCTTAGCAAAGTAGAAATAGAAGGAAACATTGTCAATTGATGAAAGACATCCAAAACAACACAGAAGCAAAAACAAGTTTTATTGCTAAAAGCCCTTGCAATGGTGAGAGCCCGTGCACTTCCGGGAATGTGACGAGGATGTCTGTTTCCACTTTATTTACTCACCATTTTACCGGAGGCCCCGGCCAGTGCAATAACAGAAGGAAAATGAATAAAAGGCCTGCAAACTGGACAGGAATCAATACAACTGTCTTTATTTGCAGATGATTCGATCATGTGTGTGAAAAATCCTAATGAATCACCGAAAACATTACCAGAACAAACAACAAAATCTAGCAAGTTCTCTGGAAACAAAGTCAGTGTACAAAAATCAGTTTCATCTCTATATTATAGCAACAAACAAATAGATAATGAAATCTAAAAATAGCACCACTTATAATAGCATCAAAAAAGTATAACATTTAGGGATATATATGTAGTCAATATAGTTACACACGCATATTATTAATACCATGTAAAATGTGTGATTACGTGGGGATATATGTATACATGCACATACAAAACCTGTGCATTGAAGGACTGAAGCCTGAAGATAAATGAAGAGGAATACCTTGGTCAAAGACTGAAGATGACATTAAGATGTTAATTCTTCTCAAATTGATATATGGATGCAATATAATCCCAATCAAACCCAAGCAGATTTTTTTAACCTTTTATTATTGAAGTATAGTCAGTTTACAGTATGTGTCAGTTTCTGGTGCACAGCATAATGTTTCAGTCATACATATACATACGTGTATTCATTTTTATATTCTTTTTCTGTATAGGTCACAACAAGATATTGAATATAGCTCCCTGTGCCATACAGGATAAATCTGTTTATCTATTTTGTATGTAGTAGTTAGTGCCGGCAACTCTCGAACTCCCAGTTTATCCCTTCCCACCCCCCTGCTCCCTCTGGTAGCCGTAAGTTTGTTCTCTGTGTCTGAGTCTGTTTCTGTTGTAGCAACTGGAACAGACTAAGGTATTTCTTTTTTTTCAAGTCATTTTGCCTGTTCTAAGGTTTTTGTTGTTTGTTTGTTTGTATTTCTAGATAAAATTTAGAATCAGTTTGTCAGTTTAAAAAACCAATTTTGAAGAAAATCAAGTGTCTTAGTCCGTCCTGGTTGCTATAACAAAATACCATCAACTAGATGACTGAAAAAACAGAAGTGCATTTTTGCAGTTCTGGGACCTGGGAGGTCCGAAGCCATGTAGTGAAACAGGAGGCGGGGGAGTGAGCTCTCCAGGAAGGACACTACCCTGACTATCCTGGGGGTCCACCCTCGCAGCCTGATCTAAACCAGTCACCACCCAAAGGCCACACTCCAAGTGCCAGCTTCACATTGGGAGTCAGGGTTCTGACATATGAATTCGGTGAGGACACAAACATAAATCTATAGCACATAGCAAAGATTTACCACTTTTTGATTGCAGTACTTACTATAAAACCACTGAAATCGAGGCAGTGGGGGACAGCCTTAGAGACAGACACATAAGTCAATGGAACAGAATAGGTTTGAGAAATACGTTCACGCATATATGGCCAATTCACCTGCAATAAAGGTGTCAAGATAACTTAGTGGGGAAATCACAGTTTTCTCAAAAATGATGCTGAGCTCCCCTATGCAAAGAAAATTAGCTTTGACTCTTACTTCATATCATACTCAAAAAATAACTTGAAATGGACCATAGACTTAAATGTAAAAGCCAAAAATATAAACTTTTGGGATAAAATATAGGAGAGATTTTCATGAGCTGGAGGTAAGCACAGATTTCACAGGACAAAGAGAGGACAAAGCAGAAAAAAATTATAAATAAGACTTCATTTGGGTGGGGGGTTTAGCTCAGTATTAGAGTATGGGCTTAGCATGCACGAGGTCCTGGGTTCAATCCACAGTCCCTCCATCAAAAAGTAAACAAATAAACCTAATAACTCTCCCCCCCCCAAAAAAATAGGGTTTCATTCAACACGAAAAACTGCTTTTCTGAAGAAAACACCATTAAGAAAATAAAGTTAAGTCACACTGGGAGAAACACTGTAAACTATATTCCTGATAAAGAACTTGTATCCAGAACATGTAAAGAATCCAATAAAAGAAGACAATTTGATTTTAAAAATGGATAAAATACTTGAACAGATAATTCACAAAAGAAGACACAGACATGGCCCACAAGCATATGAAAAGGCTCCCAGTATTCTTAATCATCAGAAAACATAAATTAATATGAGAAAAAAGAGACTACTTTATAGCTCTGGAATGGCTAAAATCAAAGTGAAAAAACAAGTGTGGTGAGGATGTGGAGCCACTCGAATGCTGAGACATCACTGGTGTATCCAGGCTCTTGGGAAAAAGTTTGAGTGACAGTTTCTTGGGAAGTTAAACACGCTTCCGGTAAAATCCAGTGATTTACTCCTGGGTGTTTACTCAATAGAAATAAAACCATGTCCCACAGAGACTTATTCACAGATGTTGGCAACAGTTTTATTCATCAAAGCCCAGCCTGGAGAACACCCAGCTGTCCATCGGCAGGTGACTGGGTGTAGAAGCCTGTGTTAACGTCACACAAAGACGTATCTCCAGCATGACACAGGATCCAAATTCTGATACAATAAAGCCAGTGAGCAAAACAAGGCAAAGGAATAAACAAATGCTATATAGTGCCCTGTAGATGAAATTCAGGAACAGACACAGAGCAGGTCAGAGTTTGCCTGGGGCCGGGGCTGGGGGCAGAGAGGTCGCTGCCACGTGCTGTGATGCAACTTTTTGCAGAACAGAGACATTCTGTGTTTTGTGGGGGTGGCTACACATGTCTATACATTTCTCAAAACTCATCAAAGTCTGCATGTAAAAATGGCAGCTTTTTCATTTTGTAAATTATACCTTAATGACGCTGATTTTTTTAATTGAAGCATAGTCGGTTTACAACGTTGTGTTAATTTCTGGTGTGCAGCACAGTGATTCAGTTCTATATATTCTTTTTCATTATAGGCTGTTACAAGGTGTTGACTATAGTTCCCTGTGCTGTACAGTAGGACCTTATTGTTTATCTCTTTTATATGTAGTGGTGACTATCTGCAAATCCCAAGCTGATTTTTAAGTGTGGAGGAGCTGCCGGCCAGGGGGGTGAGGCAGGACCTGTAAGCCCACGAGCGTCGCTAGAAGTCAGGGCGTGTCCCGTGCGGGCGGGTTGACGAGGGCTCCAGGTGGGGTGGAGCGCGGGGGGGCTGGGTGTTCACGCTCACCGCTGGCCCTCCTGTGGATGCGGGGTTGGGGGAGCCCATACCAGAGACTGAGGGCTGCAGTCAGAAACGAAGAAAGCGCGGGAAGCAAGAGCAGCTAAGAAAAATCACTGCAAGGTATTACTGAGAGGCTCTGGAGACGGACTTGCTGAGGCCACGAGGGAGTGGCAAGACTCTAAAAAGTCTACAAGTAAAATGTTTTTAACGGACAGATGGTCCCACAGAAAAGGGCAAACCTCTTGAGCAGACACTTCACGAAGGAGCATCTCCAAGTGGCCGATACACACAAGAAAGTGTTCTTATCATTAATCATCAGAGAAAAGCAAAAGAAAACCACTAGAATACACCCCTTTGCACTGTTGCCTGAAATAAATGCGCAGCCTGAAAGGTGAGAGTTATGCTTTCTTTGGCAGGAAAACTGGAGCCAGGTGACAGCCTCTCAGATGGCTCTGAGGCGCAGCTCCTAAGAGGTGGGGGAGGAGCTAGGATTTACAGGAGCTTTACAACAAAGACCAGGTAGTTGGAACAATGAAAGATTGCTTGTTACCTAAAGAAAATCAGACATTTCAAGTTAAAGAATTTAGCGCTTTTCTATGGGAGGAAGCAAACATTTGGGCTCATTGAAATCATTCCTTTGACAAGCACCTAGCTATCTAGGGCTAGTGTCCTGTCTTTTCTTGTTCTGAGTCCCCTCAGAGTGCACCACTGTGAGTGGCTGCAGAGGCTGGGCGGCAGGCCTGTCCTCACTGGGGGGAGGTGGCAGCCACTGATGACTCGATGGCTTCAGCGTTCTTTGTTCACTGATATGGCTGCAGTATTTTTCATTCACAGCACCTAGGGCTTTGGCAAAATTTGAGGTTATGTACTTTCTTGAGGAGACAGAACAACGGAAACACGTAGCAATTGTGACAAGCACTTGGTGGCACGGTGACACTGGTGACATTACCTACCAAAATTTAACACACATGTTTCCTGCGACCTATTGATGTCATTTCTGGGTGTATACCTGGTGCAGAAGCACACCTGGCCGGGCGCACGAGGTTACAAGAGCCCCAAAATGGAAACAAGCCAGAGTTCTATCAACGGTGGAATAGACAACATGAATTTACAACGAAACACTTGGGCAGCAGTAAACATGAACTAGCCACCTCGACACACCTGGATGCATCTCACAAACATAACGTAGACAGAAAGCAGCCAGATGCAGAATGCACACAGCTTGATTCCGTTACGTTCCGCAACAGGTGAGGCTGACGTGTGCTGTGCAGGGATGCGCGCTTGGGTGGCGTCGCTATAGCAACAGCAAGGCGAGCAGAAGCAGTCCCCGTGAAAGTCAGGACATTCCACGTCTTGATTCAGGTGGCGGTTACATGGCTGTGTGCTTCAGAACTATTCAGCAATCTGCACAGACCTGTTTGTTGCACACTTCTGTATGTATGTTACATTTCACAACCTAATGCATCCAGAAAGGTCAGCAGAATATGGAGCAGTCATTGAAAGCTTCAGGGTCACGGAGCAGAGCTGCCCAGGCTGTGCACTGCACAATGCCTGCGGGAGCCATACATCAAGATGCAAATGACCTCAGAAGGCAGTCAGGAGAGCAGAAGTGAGCACCTAGTCCAGGGCCTCGAGAGGTAGGCGCTTTATGGAGACGCATGAGGAGTTGGGGGGAGACCCGGAAGGAAGGGACAGAGGGCAGGCAGCCCAACCAGGACAGGGCAGAGATGGGAGAACCCCACCCACACCCAGGGAGCACCTCTCCTCCCAGGGGTGCCCTCGCTGGGCCTCACAACTCTCCAGATCTCTGCCACCTGTTTCCCCACAAGACCCAGCCCCCAGGAGCAGTGGAATCAGAGCTGCTGGTGGTCAGAGCCCCAGGGGCCCCAGGCGCCTCCCAGGGAGAAAACAGAGGACTGGCTTTGAGTGTGAAGAAGGCTGTGAAAATGACAGAGACAAGTGCAGCCCCTCCCCTGAGTGGGGGCCTGGGCTCCCCTTGCTGGTCAGGGTCCTTCTGTTTCGTGAAGAGAGCCCAGACCAGAGACGGGACACCGCCTCCCCGAGGTCATCGGGACTCGACGTCAGGGCTAGAGGAAGCCTCCAAACCAGGCCGCCCCCCTAGGACGGCAGCCCATTTCTCATTGTCATTTGGTGGATTAACTCATGTTAATGATTCCTGAGGGTAGAAATGTTATTCTGTTAATGTATTTGCATGATAACAGAAATTCAGAGCCTTAATGTGAGGGACTCCAGCCCAGGGAAGGGCTGTGAAGCAAGATTTTGCCACTGGAGGTTCTGGACTTGCTGTGAACCTGAGAAGAGCCATGAACACCCTCCCCAGAGAAGATGACGCAAGCCTAGAATTGTGCACTTTGAGGGGGTTCGCAGACACCCTCCGCCCCCACCAGCCCACTGGAGGCTCAGGCTGACACCTGGGAGGGAAGCCACCTGAGGACTGTGTGGCCGTGGACTGGGCTGAGAAGGCCCCATCATTCAGAGAGAGAGGGGGTCAGGGAGACAGACAGAGAGACCGGGAGAGGCGGAGAAATCCTCTTCTGTAATCTGTTAATAATAAGACCAAGTAACAGCCCATGTCCTTCCAGTGACCCCCGGGCCAGGGGCTGTTCTCAGCACATTGCAGGGAGCTGCTCCCTTACAATTAGGGGTTCAGGTTAGAAACCTCCAGGGGTCCCTGTGGCCATCCACGGCCTCCGGGCCCCGGAGCAGAGGCAGTGCCAAGACATGCTGAGTCTGTTACGCAGCAAAAGTTTGTGTGCCTGATGCACCATAAGTCCAGACAAACTGAAACATCAGAGTCTGGAGCAGAGAGAGCTTTATTGCAGGGCCAAAAAGGAGGCCGGGCAGCTCATGCCCTGAAACTCTCCCCCTTCCGTGCACACTGCAGTGACGTTCCCAGCCGCGCCAGCGGAGCCCAGAGGCGAGAGCCGCCCGCGGGTGATGGACAGTGACCCCCGGAGAGCAGGAGCGAGGCCTCACCTCAGGCGCAGGGAGCCTGCAGAGTCCGCACCAGCGGATGCAAACCCAGGTTTCATGGGGCAAGAAACATATATGGTTTTAGGGCCCTCTTGTACTTAAAATACAGATAAATGTGTAAATTAGATTCTGAAGTGAATGGCTATTTAAAATGAGAGAATAATCGTAAAGCATTTGAAATCTTAAACGTCTTAAAGGAAAGTACGTTTTCTTCTGGTTTATGTTTCTGGCTTCCAGTAAGAGCCTTCCTCCCCCTGTATTTGGATTTGGGGTGTGATCCATAATTTCTGTAAGACTGGAAAACTCACTCAGAAATCCCTGCCCATTACCACTGCTGCTGCGCTGTGCTGGGCTGCGTCCCTGCGTGATCAGATTATCCCATGCTCTGTAGGTCAGCTCATCAACGCACGGGTAGAATTTTGTCACGGGAACGTTTATTTCATCAGCTGTCCCATTGGGTGGGTGGCAGTGCATGTTGTTTCAGCTAGAAGTCCCAGGCTTGGCTGAGACAAGAGACATCAGACACATCAGACTCGATCCAGCACTTGGCACACGTAAAAGCTGCGATGTTGTGCACAGACACGGCCGGCTGTCATTCTGCTAGAGGTTTGTGCCTTGTAGACATAGTTCTGGAAAAGTCTATTTTGCAGTTTCCACCATGAAAGAAAAAAATGTGTAGTGTGTTTGTAAATGTATACACAGTACTTCTGAGTATGTTCCTGAGAGCTTCTGTTTTCACGAGCACACGCAGGGAACCAAGCATTCTCATGCCCCCTGTTTGGAAGAATCCACTGCATGCTAGTTTTGACTCTTTGTTTCTCCTCCACCCAATACATAATCCAGCACTGGGCATGAGAAGACATTCTCATCTCAAGCTATAACCCCCACTCCTGCATCTTCAGGCGAGTGGATCCGTGGGCAGCAGGAGTCTGAGGATCCATGCTCGCACCAGACATGGAAACACACCCTGCCATCCCCAGTGCACCCCCAACTCAGCTTCCCCATGGCCACACCCACTGGCCACTCCAGCGCCCCCGGGCAAGGAAGGAGGTGTGATGGGGGGACGCTGGAGGGGACAGGATCAGGGGTTTGACCATCACAGTTACAGTGTCTCCTGAGAATTGTATAAAAACATACCCCAGTGCAATCCTCGAGAAACCCTTGAATTATTTAAGTAGGGAAAAACTGAAGAGTTAGAAAACATTGGAGGAACTGTTGAGGTGGTCTGGGGCTTGATCTCACTGTGAGCTCTCAGGGGCAATGGGGGAGACGGAGAACGAATGTGATTTTGCATCAGGAGGTAGAGGCTGGACCCCGCCTCATCACTGATTTCCCATGAGACCCGGGCAGATCAGTTCCCTCTCTGTGTCTCTATTTCCTGGTGAGTAAAACCGGGCAGGTGAGGATTTCAGCTCCATGCCCCACCCCCAGTTGTCATGAGGATGAGACACTGAGCACAGCAGGAAGTGCTTTGTTAACCACTCTGTGTTCTAGGGAACAGAGTTATCACAGATGCTCGCACATCAAGGAGAAGGCTGGAAGTCAGCCTCCGTAGAGCGAATGCATCACTAGGCACCAACCAGCAGGACAGCCTTAAGCCGAGAGGGCACTTGTCTGAGCGCCTCCCTTTGCAGAATCCCTCTTCACTTCCCCATTGTTCGTTAATGCAGAAAAATGTCTGAGCACCTACTCCAAGTCGGATGCTGGTGTCACAGAGGTGGAGAGACTGGTCTCATTTTTGTCCGGGACCCAAATCTGGAGGTGGATGAGAGCAGACTGGACCAGCCCTTCCTCACTGCCCAACAGTCATGGGCTGGAGTCTGTTTTGCCAGAAGCCAGATTCAAAGACAGAACAAAGCACAACCAGAGCTGTGTCTGGGCAGATCCATCCTGATCTCCAAGCCAGGCTCCTCGTGGTGGTGGTGGTGGTTGTCAGCGTGGTGATAGTGGAGGTGGTTGTAGGGGTTGTTGGTGCTGTTTTGCGGTGGCTGTTGCTCATGGTGGTGGCACATGCTGTTATGGTGGTGGTGCTTGTTGTGGTCATTGATGTGGCTGCTGTGGTGGAGGTGGTTGAAGTGGTTGATGTTGCTGTAGTGGCTGTTGTTTATGGTGGTGCTTGTGGTGGCAGTGGTGGTGGTTTATGTAGTGACTGCCGACACAGAATGTTGTTATGGTAGTTGTGATGGTCGCAGGCTGTTGATTTTGTGGTTGTTGCGATGATGATGGTGATGGCTGTTCTTGTGGTGGTTGTGGTTACTATTCATGTTACTGTTGCAGGGTCGAGGTGGTGGTGGTGGTAGGTATTGCGGTTGTTGTAATGGCAGTGATGGTTGTGGTTGTTCTGGCAGTGGTGGTGACCACTGTCAGTTCTGTTGTGTAAGTGTCAGTGATGCAGTGGTGGTGGTGGTGGTTGATAGTCTTGCAGGGTTGCAGTGGTGGTGGTGTCTGTAGTGGTTGTTGACGTGGTAGTGGTTGCAGCTGCTGATTTTTTGTGGTTGTTGTTGCAGCTGTCATTATGGCCTTGGTAGTGGTTGTGATGGTCACAGCTGTTGATTTTGTAGTAGCGGACGTTGTTGTAGTTGTGATAGTTGTGATGGTTGTGATGGTTGAGGTTGCTCTGGTGGTGGTGGTGATTATTGTCGGTGCTGTTGTATAGGTGTGGGTGATGCAGTGGTGGTGCTGGTGTTGGCAGTTGGTGGTGTTGTGTTGCAGGGTTGCAGCGGTGGCAGTGGTGGTGGTGATGTCCCAGTTGTTGGGGTGGTGGTTAATGTCTGATCTACCTCTGTTTCCAAGTGTATCCACTGCGACCTCCTTTCCCGAACACTGACCTACTTTAACTATCGACGGAGAAGTTAACTAAGACGGGAGCTTCTGCAAACCTCAAAGTGCCGGCCTGCAGCAGCTCTCTCTTTGCCATTTATTATGACCCTCAATTCCCAGGCAGTGATCCAGCCTTCAATCTTTGTGACGAGCTCCAGTCACAGCCAATTTAAATAATTCTGCCAGTAAAAACTCCGCAAGATGCTATCAAACACTTTACGAGTCTAAATATACAGCACCAACTGTGTCTAATCATCGCTTGTTTTTTTGAAATCCCGTTGGGAGGGAACAAGCGACAAAGAATGTCTGGTGCAGTTTGTTCCTTCGAGTCCCATTTATTACTCAGGATTCCTGAATCTCCCGTTTCCTCTCCTAGTTTTCCTGTTACTTTATTTGCTCGAGAACAGCCTGCTACGGGACACCTGAGAGCCGCCTGGCTCAGCCTGTGTGAACAAGGGGCTCCCGCACACGACGCTCTGTTCACCAGCTCGTTCCGGTCTCGGGACTGTTGGCATCTCGGGGGGCGGCGCAGCTGGGGGCTCGCGCTCTGGTCCGGCCGCCCGCTGCCTGACCTCGGGCTGGGGGTCACTGCCAAGCCTTAGTTTCTTCATCTGCAAGTTGGGACCATCACGCCAGCCTGCAGGGCTGTCTGGAGGATGAGCTGCGATCAGGACACTGAGCTCTTAATGCTGAGCCTGACGTGGAGGTGCTGTCCATGCGACAACGAGGCACAGTGTCCCCTAAACAGCACAACTGAGGGGTCACTCCTCCACGCGCCAGCACCTCCCTCCTGAGGGGCCACCGGCCCGGCCCTCTCTCCTCCATCCCTGGCCTTCCTCGCATGGGCCTGACACGCAGCCTGGAAAACGGCAAGAATGGACAGTCGGTACTGGCCCCAGGAAGCCCATTTTCTGTCGGAGAAGCAGGCTGGCTTCCTAACTTGCAGGGCTCAGGGTAAAAGGAAAATGTGGGGTCCTTGCTATAAATTGTCAAGAATTTCACAACAGCAGGGGATTACACCAACCGCGGGGCCCTTCTCAGTACTGGCTTGCGTGTCTGTGCGGCCACTCGCCCAGCAAGCTGTTCCCGGGGAGGGGGAGTGCCTGTCAAGGCAGGCAACAGTCGGGTCCTCGGTGTGCTTTATTTTATTTCACTCGCTTAAGAGCCCCAGAGGGTAGGGATTTTAATCTCTTATCCATAGATAAGGGAAACTGAGGACTTGGAACATTGAGAGATTTCCCAAGCACACGTCTCCAAACTCCACGCTCTCTACTCACGAAGCTGGAAGTTGGGTCCATCCCGGCACCTGCGGGCTTTCCCAGGATGCGGAGGCCGAGAGGAGCCCCAGGCTCCCTGGGGGGGACAGTACATCCTCTTCCAATCGCCTTGCTCCAGGCCCGAGTCTGCCCCGACGGTTCAGAGCAGAGTCTCTGAGTCCAGGGTTCAAACCCGTCTTTACCTCCTGCTAGTTGCAGGACTCGGGACCAGTATTTAAACCCTCTGGCCCCAGTACCCCATCTGCAACACAGACCAAATGGTATCCTCCTGGTGTTGAGAGGATTGGATGAGTGAAGAGAAAAAAAGTGTTTATAGAATTGTGCCTGACTTATTAGCAATTCTGATAGGAGTGTCTGCTGTGTTCTATAATAATAATCCGTGTGGATTTGGGATAAAAAGTAGGCTTCATTTCAGCAAACAGGAGGTGGCTACTTGAACCATTCTAGTGGGAAGAGTCCTGAGGGTGGGATTTGTGCCGCAATCATTTATTAATGTCTGCTGGGGGCACAGCGTGGAAGGTGGTGCGGGTGCGTGTTGCTGGCCTTCTTTATTTAAAGTGAGCATAGAACTCCACGGTGGGAAGCAGTGACTGATGGATTCTTGTCCCTAGAAGCCACCAGCCCGACACAGGCCAGGCTCTGCGCTGCAACCCCTCCAGCAGGAGCTCACGTCACCCTCGCGGGACTCTGTGTTGAGTCTCTGCTTTAGCCCAAGGCCATTTCTACAAGATGCTCCATCATCTGACAGAAGATATAAAAAGAATAGCGACCACAAGACTGGTTTTCAAAGACAACACCTCCAGACTGAGCCCTGAAGCAGGGGCCAGCCTGCACGGACATGTGCCAGATTTCGAAGGCTTAGGGATGCAAAAGCCATGTGGGCCAGCTCAAAGCGTTTATCTGACTATATGCTCAGGTGATCATACTCAGTGTCTGTTGGACTAAATGTTTTCATTTCACATTTACTTTTTGCCAGTTTTCAACGCTGCTGCTGGAAAGTGTGAAATTTCACACCCGGCTCCTGTTGCAATTCTACCAGGCAGCCCTGGGCAGAGTGGACGTTTGCTGGACACGCCTGGTGACTGTGGGAGGTGCCCAGGGGCTTCGGAGGCCTGTCCACAGCACGGGGCACCCAGGGAGATGCCAGGAGGGCTCTGCCCTGTGCCACGGGAGCTCACACCGAGTCCGCAGCTCTAGCCACAGTTGCCCGGACCAGGGGCACTCTTCCAGAACAAAGGCTGACCACATATGGGCTGGACACAAGGGGAGACAACAGGACGCCCCTTGGAGGAGCTGGGCAGTGCATCTCTGCCCCAGGGGCTCCGTGGGGCAGGTGGGAAGACTAGCCCCTCAGACACTGCTCTCTGGGTGGGCTCCACCCCCGCACATGGCCTTCCTTCCAGCCTTTCCTTAGATGCCGTGTCCTCAGGGCAGCCCCTCCGGAGCTCCCTGTAGAAGAGCCCTGGCACCTCGCAGCCCCCCCCCCCCCCGCCGTTAGTCTCCCTAAGGCAATGTCATGGCAGAGTGTGCCCCACAGTGATGCGATGGGTGACTTCACGTGTCTCCTTGATGGGCCTGAGGTCTACCCAGGTAGCTGGGGAAACCTTATTCCAGGGGGTGTCCGTGGGGGGCAGTTTCTGGAAGAGGTTGGCATTTGATTCAGTCAGAGAAGGGAGACACCCCACCACCTCTGTGGGTGGACTTCAAACTTTTGGGCGAATGGAGCAAAAAGGCAAAGGAAGGGCACGTTGTCTCCCTTCTTGAGCCAGGATGTCCATCTTTTCCTGCCCTTGGACACTGGAGCTCCCATTTCTCCAGCCTTCAGACTCGGGACTTACACCCGCAGCCCCGCTGTTCTCAGGTCTCAGGACTTGGACTGAATGGTACCACCCGGTTTTTCCGGGTGTCTGGCTTGTGGATGGCAGACCGTGGGATGTGGCCTTCATAACCACGCCAGCCAGTTCCTACAATCACCCTCTCTCTCTGCATATATATATATATACACATACACATAGGGGGGTGTGTGTGTGTGTGTGTGTGTGTGTTGTGTTCACTGCTATTTCCCAGCACAGAGACCAGTGCCTGGTGGACTCAGCAGACATCTGTGGACTGAGTAGGTGGGCAGGTGGCGGAGACGGAGGCTGCTCTGTGTGCTGCCTGGGGTCCGGCTAGGGGGGTCTTCAGTGGTCCGGCAGACCGGCTCTAGGCACCCCCTGTGGAGTGCGGCCCAGGGCAGACCATGCAGCTAGGGGGACTGAACTGACGTACACAGGTCCTGGAAGAGCCCCCCCACCATGCACTGCACGCCCTCTGGGTATCTTTCTTCCTGAGGATCTTAGAGAACAAGGGAAACTCTGATGACCTGTCCCTGGTGCCAGTGCTGTGGAGGCCCCGGCCGCTGGTCCACACTTGCCTAAGAGATGGGTAACAGCTCTGACCCGAAGGACACACCCTAAGCACCAGATCTGCCATCCACCCCTGGGGGTCAGAGGTCAAAGCTCAGGGCTAGGTCACAGACTGCAGATGAACCATCAGGCACATTCTTATCATCTGCACGTGTTTTCATAGACTCTTCTCTGTTGGAGCAGAACTGACTGTGTTTTCAATCTGAAGATCAAGAGAGATACAGCTCCAGGGGGAGCCCACGCTGACTGCGGGTCTGCGGAGCAGGGGGGTGCTGTGGGGTGAATTGTGCCCCCTAAACGGTGTTGAGGTCCTAACCCCCAGTGCCTGGGACTGTGGCCTTCTTTAGAAACAGGGCCTTTGAAGATGGCCAGGTTAAGGTGAGGTCATTAGAGTAGAGCCCTGATCCAACATGACTGGTGTCCTTACAAAAAGGGGGAATGTGGACACAGACATATGCACAGAGAGAAGAGGCTGTGTGATGATGGAGGCAGAGGGCAAGGGAGCAAACGCATCCTGCACTCAGCTTTCCAGCCTCCAGAGCGGCGAGTCCACACATGGTTGTTGAAGCCCCGACTTGTGGAGCTTCGTTGTGACAGATCTGGCAGACTGACACAGGAGGGGAGGCACTTCCTCCTGCTGGTCATCAAAGACTTCCAGTTTTCCTCCAGGGCAGGCGGTAGGGCCACTGGTTCCTGGTCCATCTCAGTTCAGGGTGATTGGCCGATGCACGTAGGCTAGGAAGTGCGTATGAACTCTGGGGAGACGCTCCCAAGCCCACGTGTGATTCTCCACGCGCCCTCTGCTTCCATGACCATGGGAGCTGCGCTGGGGCACGGACTCACCAGTGTTCCTCCCCGAGGAGTGACAGTTACGTGGGCCCTCTACCAGCCTGCAAGGGCCCTTTAATGAATGAGGAAGGACTTCGGTTAAGCTGAGCCACTACAATCTGAGGGCTACTTGTTATAGCAGCAGAACCTAGTCTATCCTGGCTGATACAAGTAGAACGGAAAGAACGAAGTGGGGGAGGGAAGGAAGAAGGGAGGAGGCATGTTTGCTGGATGATGATGGGTTTCCCTCCCGGGAAACCTGGACTCTGGGGCTTCCATGTGGCTGCCAGATGTGCCCATTAATTTCAGTCATGATCCTGGTGGTTGAGGCAAAGAGTGTGTGTGTGTGTGTGTGTGTGCGCCACACGTGCACACGTGTTTGCGTTGCTGTGTGTGTGCACACACATGCACATTATGAGCCACGCAGTTCCCTTCGGAGTCCCCCTTTGGCAGCTGACAGTCTGCTTGTGCTCAGGGGACAGAGTGCACATTAGTCCAAAGGGGTCTGAAACCGCTGAGTCACAGGCACTCTGTAAGCACCGAAACAAGGTCCCTTCCTCTGCTGTGGATGCCGAGCCACTCAGCTGGGCCCAAGGGGAGCTCCTGGTGAGGAGCTAACGGTATGAAAGAGCTGGGGTCAAAGTCACTGGTTGTAATCAGCCCTCTCCCCCTGCAATCTCCCGCAGAAGAGGTCTGAGATACGGCAGAAACTCATTTAAGGCAGAAGAATGGTAACAGACCCAGGGCTCGAGAAAACCAGCTCCCTTTGAACAAAATCAGTCTTCATCAGAACCAACCCATTAAAAAAAAAAAAACCAAAAAACAGTGTGCCTAGTTCTACGCAGGGCATTTGCATATTTTTCAATTTCTTAACAGAGAAAAATCACAAGGTGTCAGAATAGGAACCTCAAGACAGCTCCCATTTCCTTCAAAATGAATGAGAAGCGTTGTTTTTAATAAAGGGAGAAGGACGCCTTTAACCTGTTCCCACTCTCCTTGCTCCCCCTGCAGACTGGGAGCCCTCTCTCTGCAGGCCGCTGCGGGGAAAGGAACGGGGAAATGGACTGGGCTGGTCTGCGTGGGGCTCATTCATCTTTTCAAACTCAACAGCCGACTGCCTAGCGTGGCCATCAGCAAGCTGGACGTGGACTCCGCAGGACAATGCCCCCTGATCTCAGCAGGGCTTCTGCGGGGGCTGAGGCCCCCCTGAGCCCACCCAGCACCAGACTCTGCCCTGGGAAATCCACAGCAAGGCCAAGGGCAAGTTGCGGCTCCCCCAAGTGCAAAATGGGAGGGTGGCAGGGAGGCCCTGTGGGCTGCCAAGCAGAGGCTTTCTGTGAACCTTGCAGAAGGTGCAAGGTTTGAGGATGGGGACCCACAGAGAATGGAGTTCGAACACCTGTCCCAGCAGGACTGTGCTGAGCTGTCCTCGCCCAGCATCTGCATGGAGCCACCATCATGCTCCCCCTGCCCCTGCAATCATCCTGGTAAGCAGGACTACCCCAGCCTCGAATGTCTGCATCTTCATCACTACCCACCAGTGTGGCTCCCAGAGGGTTGCCTCTTTAAAAAGAAAGTTGATTTTAAGTCTCCATTCACTCTAGAAGCTTTCCTAAGCTAGAGGAACGTTATGGGACAGACTTTGTGTGGGGAGGAGTTTGAAGATGGCCTTCAGGATTCCTGGCCCCTGATTGGTACACCCCTTTATAATTCCCTGTGCTTAAGTGTGGATGGGCCTGGCCTAATCAGGCAAGCCCTTTGAAAAGCAGGTCTAGGGATCAGGAAAAAAGAGGATCCAGGGAGATGCAGAGCCACAGAGATGCTCTCCCATTGGCTTTAACAGAGGAACCTGCCATGTTGTGAGCCATGTGGCAAGGAATTCATAGATGGCCTCAAGGCACTGAGAAGCCCCGGCCACGAGCAACTAAGAAAACAAGGACCCCTTAGTCCTACAACAGCAAGAAACTGAGTTCTGTAACAGAGTGTGTGCTTCTAAGAGGACCTCGAGCTCCACAAAGGGACACAGCCCAATTGACACCTGGGATGCAGCCTTGTGAAACTCAGAGGGGAGAATCTGGATAAGCTGTGGCCCAGACTCCTGACCTATGAAAACTGTGAGGCAATCAACAGATGGTGATGTAAGCTGCCATGTGTGGGGTCATTTGTTACGCAGCTTAGCTAACTGATACAGACTTTCCACAGGAAGCGGGGACTAAGTGCTGTTGTATAAATGCATGGATGGTGGAGTGAGGAGGGTCTGGACCACCTCTCCTCCTCTCCTCACTTTCTCTATGGTCCTGCAAACTCATTCCCCATATTAACTGAGTGTGTCCTGGTGTCAGGAGGGGCTTCATGTAGTGTGTCTCCGTGTGAGCTCACACTTTCCTGGTAGAATTTTGCAGCTGGGACTCATCTCCCCAGGAAGTTGGGACCCCTGCAGGGCAAGGTCTATGTCTTTCATTTCTACCTTAGCACCCGGCCCAGTGCTGAGCAGCTTGGTAACCACTGTAAGAGCTGCTGAGTCCCATAATTCAGCAACATCTTGGTGGCATGTTTGGGCATGACAGACATCTTCCAAACAACCACGACACCCTCCCCATTTTGTAGCAAAGCTTGTTTGGGTGGGGTTGATTCCATTCCACCCACCAGCTCAGGGCTCAGGGCTCAGGAGTGAGCCCTCAGCTGTCTGTGTCAGGCTGTATGATTCCCACCCACCATGCCACAGAGATGAGCTCAGAAATGAGCAGAAGCTCAGGCAGTGGTCAATCAGTGCATGGAGTTGTCCTGGCGCCAGGGACTGATTAACTCAGAGACATTTTTTCGCTAGCTGGTTGGATAAAGAGAAGCCCCTGCTTGCACTGTGGCTGGTCAGATGTGCACACAGACTTCCTGCAATAGTTTGCCCATCAGTGAGGGAAGTCTGCCTTCACATGGAGAAGGGGAGAGTCAAGATTATCACAGAGAAGTGTAACTGGATCCTTGATCAAGCTATTCCTGTAAACCACCTTCTTCTGGATTTCCTTTATTATTACATAACCTGAGTTAGATTTTGTCATAACCTATAACCAAAAGCACCCCAAATAGAAGATATTTATTCCCTTTTCACAGGTGTGCACGGAAACCTCGTGTCTTTTTTTTTTTTAAACTGGTATTAGAAACTCTCAAAACTAGAAATTATCAAAGGAGAAAAAAATGAACTCAAGTTTTTCCTAATAGGTGGGAGGCAGAACACTAAGAAGGTTCCCACAATTCCAATGCCCTGTAGACACAATCTACATATCCCTCCCCTTGAATGTGGACATAACATGATGAGACATCACTCCCCTGGGTGATCAGTGTTATGTTATATGACAAAAGTGAACAGATTTTGAAGGTACAATTAAAGTCCAAACCAGCTGACTTCGATTAATCCAAAAGGATATTGTCCTTGGTGAGCCTGGCCTAATCAGGCGATCCCTTAAAAGAGAAGAGAAGCAAGAGATACTCTCTGCTGGCCTGGAAGGAAGCCAGCTGCCTTGTAGTGGGGGGCACGTGGCAGGGGGTGTCATGTGGACTTTAGGGACCAAGGGCCTCAGTCCTATAATCACAAGAAACAGAATCCAGCCAACCAGTGAGCTTGGAAGAGATCCCTGAGCCTCAGGTGATACTGTGGCTGCACCAACACCTTGATGTCAGCCTGGTGAGACCCCGAGCAGGGGACCCAGTGAACTCATACCCAGACCCCTGGCCCCCAGAAAATGCAAGATCTGTGTTGTTTTAAGATGCTGAGTTTGTGGTAACTTGTCACACAGCAATGTAAAAGTAATATACAATATAGCTTGCCACTCAGGGGACTAGTTAAGAGTTAAATATTTAACTATGTGTGCCGACAGAATCAATCTCTATCTGTCCATCATCCATCTGTCTGTGTGTCTATAACCCAGGTCTACTCAGGATTATCTCCTTTTTCATCAACTCAAAGCCAACTAGTTACAAACTTCAACTGCACCTTCGTCTTTATGATCGTGGGAGCAATCTTCAGTCATATCCATACATTTGTTCACATATGTTGACTACTGTCCCCATGTCAGACCCTGTTAAATACATGAGTGCTCCAGTGTTCACAATAGCCCCATGAACCAGACACGAGGTGTCTTTGCTTTGTAGATGAGATGGTTGACCCTTAGGGTCAAGTGACTGCCCCTTGGTGTCAGAGCCACGTTCTGCATCCATGGCTGGCCTTTAACACCAACCCAACAGCATGATATGAGAAAGCCAATGCAGGTTTGAATCCTGGCTTTGTCCCTTGCTGCTTGTGGGATTTGGACTGAGTGACAATATTCTTCCATAATAAGGAGCAATGATTTGCTGTAAGGATTAAATGTGACATTACGTGAAAAGTGCCCAGAATTCTACCCGATTTACAGAGCAAGCAAGTGGAACAGGCTGTGGGGACTGTTACTTCCCATTAGTATCGCATGCATTGTTACCACTGCTAACAGTACCTCCCAGTAAGAATGCAACAACGTTACTGGCAGGAGCAGAGGAGAAAAGAGACACCATCGCCAACTGATGAAATTGGAAAGGAAGCAGGGTCTGCCAAGCCCCAAATTCCCTACACTTTCCCACTTCTTGTTCCTCAAAACTCTTTCAAAATTATAAAGATCATTGTGGGACTCAAGTGCCTCGAGTTCAAAAAGTCCAAACCACTAAAGTTATGTCTAATTAGCCAGCCTTAATTGACGTTAAGATAAATAACTTTTCCAATTATTTTTCCCTGTGAAATTGGGACTTGTTGGAGGGCAGCCATCTCTCATTTAAATCAATGACTTAAAACAAATTTGATTTAGCGGATGTCAAAAGGAGAGGAAAAACTTTAATGCTCTAATCAACTCATCCGTGTTGATAGTTGGGGGGAAATTCTAAAACACATTAATTGGCGGTGGATGAAACAGTTTGGAGACAGTAATGTGTGTGTTGGGAGCACAAATGAGGAATGACGATTTAATAACAAGCAGCATTGAACATTTTGGTCCCCTGCAGGTAGGGCTCCTTCGCGGCAGTGGCCCGCTATCTCATTTTCTCTCACCGGTTGAAAAGGCTGGTCTTCAGGCACCATGCTCACTGTCTGTAAAGAATAGAGCTTGGCATTTGTTTCTGCTGACTATTTCTCGCTCATATTACCTGTTTTCTTGTTCCAGACTCCTGCTGACATCCAAGTCTGAAGTTTTAAAATGTGTCCAAGTTTTCTCTGAAATCTGACCAGGAGGTGCTAAGGGAACTAGCAGGTATCAGTGAGGGGAAAGGGCACGTGAAGCTGCAGCCCCCCTCCTGCTTATCCGAGGGGTGGGGCTGCCAAAGCTAACACCAGAGGCAAACGCGCAGCACGCGTCTAAGGCTGCAGGCGGGGGCAGCACGATCTGACTGTCGTTAGGGAGGTTGTCCCAAGATGCTGAACAGCTTGTTCAGTTTCTCTTTGTTTTCAGCTTCTATCTTGATTAAAAAAGCCAACTTTATCTTCAGATTTCACATTCTATTTAAGTCATAAAAATGAGAAAATATTGACTCCATTAACATTCTTTCTATTGAAAGTGACAAAACTTGATAGGAACCGTCTTAAGCAAAAATGGGAATTTATTGGCGCGTGCAACTGAAAATCTTGGCATGGATTCAGCATAAGGCAGAATTATAACCAAGACACAAACAAGGCACTCAGAACCTTTGTCTCAGCCCTGCTCTCCCTCTGCCAGCTCCAGCCAGGGAGCTGCAGCTGTCCTGTGGTGATGGCAGGATGGATGAGCCGGCTCCAGCCTCACAGCCTCTCACATTGAGATGAACAAGAAGAATGACAGTCTTTTCTGCAGGTGGACCCTGGAGTCATGCCATCCACTAATTCGATGGCCCTAGAGTAGGGTGGCTAAGAACTCAAGCTCTAATTGACTTCTCAGGGTCACATCTCTGCTCTGTGTCTTTGGGCAAATTACTCAACCTCCCTGGGCTTCATCTATAAAAAAGGGAAGGTACCTACTGCACAGGGCAGATGTGAGGCTCAGACACACGTGGGCAGACTGGGAGCTCAGGGCAGTGCTTGGTGCACCTGGGAAGAGCCCAGCAAATGTGAGCCACTGTCGACAGACTCCCACCCAAATCTGTCACAGGGCAAGGGGAGGGATGACCTGGACTGATTGCCTAGGCTGGGGTCCTGTGTCCCTGAATACCACCTAGACAGAGCAAGGAGAAACGTCAGACCCCACAGTGTTACATTATCCCAGGGGGAGGACAAACCATGTGACAACACTGTGACATGGGGGTGGGATGATCTGGATCGGTGCATGTCACCGGGGTCACCAGCTCAACCCATGGTAATTGTAATGACTGTGTGTCCTTTCCTCTTGCTGTTGCCCCAGGAGAAGAAGCAAAAAAGCCCTGATCCTGTGCAAGAACTGCCCGACAGGTGCAGGGAGGTCAAACGCATCACGTGGTACCCAGTGACAAACACAGCCTAATGCCTAAAACCCTCCAAGCTCAAGACCATCTCCTGAGCTTGGCTTCCCAGGAGACTGCTTCCATGGATGAGGAATCTATTTGGAAGAAGGGCTTTTGAATCATGAAGCTAAGGGTGGAAAAAATTTGCCCCAAAAGGAAGCTGACAGCTCATAAGGGCAGAAGTCAGGATGGAGGGATGGAAGCGAGGCCAGGGCGGGGATACAGGCTCTGAGCCCGGTCACTAGCAACTCCTCGAAGGAACATTATATAATGTCCTAAGCCTCAGTTTCCTCATCTGTCGAAGGGAAAAATAACCCTGACCTCAGTGAGTTGTGAAGCTGACAAGGTGACATGTCATAGCAGCTTGGTGAGCAGCTAACTCTGGGGCAGTTTTTTAAAATCCCCTTAATGGAGGTACTGGAGGTTGAACCCGGGACTTCATGCCAAGCACGCGCTCTGCCACTGAGTGATGCCCCCTCCCCTTTTAAGTGTGTAGGAGCGCAGCCCATCTCTAAGTCTGCACTGGGAATCACCTTGGCCCGTCCATCCATTCGCTCATTAAAAATGGTACCACGTGTGGGTCTTCCGAGCACGGAGCCTCCAGGACACACCTCCCCCATCACAGCCCTCCAACCGCAGCAAACTAGGGGTCTGATCGCTGTTTGAACTCTGTTTTCAAGTTAACTTTAGAATCTGTCTTCACTGAGGGCTTTACGTATGAGGAAAGGCGTGTTACTGAAACCTAAATTGGACCAGACTGGAGAAGAAGCCACACACAGAATCCTCCAGTGACATCATGGTGCCACTCAGCAGCCACCACTCAACAAACCAGTCAGGGCACCAGGCCCTGTAGACAAACTTGCCCGTCATTCTTCCACAGAAGCTCCCCTGTGGTTCTCAATCCTGTGAATCCATCATCTCCCCTCTGCGGGATAATCTCGCAAACCCACCCTGTGGTCACCGTGGAGGGTCTCCCTCTTGGCTGCTTTTAAGGCTGGTCTTAATTGTCTGGGGTGGTGGGGGGAGGTCTTGGACAGGCTGGTTAGACTCTTTGAGCCTCAGTTTCCTCAACTACAGGACAGAGGAAGCCCAGGTCACCTCTCAGGGAGGCAGCCGAGCATCACACTGCCAAGTCTGCAGAGATGGGGCCACAAAGTTCCTCCTCATACTCTGCCTCCTCTTCTTCGCCCGGGGGATGCATTTTCTTTACCAAGGGTCACCGCACATCCACGGGACGTCAACCACATCCACAAGATGCAGCAGCACTTACATTAACGTTGGGGAACGGACAAGTTGAGAGCTGGGTTATGCAGATAGACCTGGTGGAGTGAAGACGAGGTCGTCCGGGAGTCAGTGGCCCTGATCCAATGTGACCAGGGTCTTAAGGGGAATTTGGACACAGATGCTCACGCAGGGAGACGCCGGGTTAACACAAAAGCAGGCACCTGGTGAGGCGTCCAAAAGCCAGGAAACACTGAAGACGCCAGCAGAGCCCCAGGAGCTGGGTGAGGGTCCTGGGGTGCACCCTCCCATGCAGCCTCCTGGAGCCACCCTGGATCTCGGGCTTCCAGCCTCCGGAGCCATGAGAGGGGAGACTTCTCCATTCAAGGGGCTGATCTGGGGTGCTTTGTTTGGGCAGCTGCAGGCGCTGCCACAGGATGGCCCTGGAACGGACCCTGAGACCCATCCCTCAGGGTTGGTGGTGACCGTTAGTGTTTGGGCAGGAGCTGGGCACACTGGGCGTGGGAGATGGACCACACTGGGCAGTGACCAGAATGTCCACAGGGTTGGGGTGGCAGCGAGGTCGCTCCAGGCTGTCCCTCTCTGGGCTTCCACCAGAGGTGGTGAGAACATGGTGCGCCTGCTGGGGCGGCAGGCTCCCTCCCGGCTCGTCCCCTTTGATTATCAATGTGGTAAAGAAATGTATGAAGACCATGAGGGCCATGCTCCCACAGCCAGACAGCAGAAAACCAGCTTCTAGGGGTCCGACTGCCACCCTCAGCGCATCACTCCTGCGGCTTCCCTGGCCCCAGGTCTCCCTTGGAAGGTGAGAGCCTTCAAGTCAGTAACATTTCTCCAGGGGAATTTCGACTTGATGAATTGCTCTGTAGGTAAAATTCACTTCCTTCATAATTGGAAATGCAAACAGAAGTGATTATTGACTGATTTGTAGCAATTTGGCAAATTTAAGGACATGCCACTCTGCTGGAACAGAGGCCAGCACTCGCTGCTGGTGAAGGACACGGTGAGGGAGGGAGAGGGGAAGGGGGTGCCAGGGCTGCCTGGGTAAGAGGGGTGGGTGCTCCTGGTGCAGCACTGTCCCAGCTGTGGGATTGCAACCACAGGAGATGCTTTTATAATGGAGAAGAATATGAAAAAGAATATATATACATGTATAACTGAATCACTTTGCTCTACACCTGAAATTAATACAACATTGTAAATCAACTATACGTCAATTCAAAAAAAGCAAAGCAAAGAAAAAAGACTCAGACCCAAGACTGGCTGCCAGGGATAGCCGGAGGGGTCGTCTTCAGCCACACTGAAGAGCCAGGGTTTGCTATTTGTACCTCCCTCCTCATCAACACACGCACAACCGTGTACACGTATGCACATGCCACGCACATGCCACACACATGCACACAGACATGCGCACACATACACACAAACCCTATCACACACACATGCCACATGCACCTCTTCTGTCCCCCTGCCCTTACTCTGGGCTGCCCCCCCCCACAGTGTTCACGCAGCTCTGCGGGGTCAGGACCCCCTGTGCGACCACAAGGATGCGGCCGTGCTGGTGGTGTGGCCTCCATCTCCTGGGTGGCCCTCACCTGACCAGGGCTTTGTCACGGCACATTTCAGCCCTTCCCCAGGAGGGCAGAGGAATCAGTGCTTTGGAGACACGTAGCGGCCTGTCCATGGCTGTGCAGGGTCATGCAAGCGCACACGAGGCCATGTGTCTCCCCGGCCCAGAGCTGGGATCTGTCAGCTCAGCCCCCTTGGATGCCCATCGCCCCACCTGCTCTTTCAGTTTGCAGAGAGCCTCCGACGTGGAAGCCAGTTCCTGCTCAGGAGTTTGGGTCCCGCGAAGCCCCACCGAAGCCCCTTGCAGGTATGTGGGAGCTGGTCTCTGATGTTTTATGTACCAGCCCTGTGGACGCCAGCGGACTGTGGTGGTGCCATTACTTCTGCAGTGTTTACAAATGTGAAGCAGGGGCCAGTGCTTAAACCCAGAGAATTAATCTGTAAGTGGAGAATTCCAAGTTCTCGGAAGCTTTGCCAGAAAGTCTGGAGGATAATGTTTGATGTGAAGACTGCCTCCTTCTGGTCTAGATCCACAAGTCAGAACACTCACTGACCAAGCCACTGGCTTCCCCTATGGGACTTAAAACTGGCGCCTAACCATCGCCCCCTCCAGCTCACTGACCCATCCTCAGTCCCCTGGAGCACCCCAGGGTGTGTCTTGACAGCCAGTGACCCAGCCCAGGGTGTACGTTCAGGGCCAGTGACTGAGACTAAGGATGTGTCTTCAGGGCGAGTGTCCCAGCCCAGGATGTGTATTCAGTGCCAGGGACCTAGACCAAGACTGTAACTTCAGGGCCAGTGATCCAGTTCCAAATATTTTTACTCATGTATTAATATATTTTTATGTAAGTTTCTACAACAAAAATTTGTGCTTAAATTTATTTTTAAATTTTAAGTAACACAATCCTATATTAATTTCTTAGATTGAGTTTCATTTTGGTACACATTGATCAAAATATGAAATATATTATGAATTTGTTAATTTAAAACATGAAAGTAAAATTTTGTTTGAAATGCATCCCAATATATGGGCAAGGCTTTTAAGAATTAGTTCACTCATAGAATGACTATTTCTCGTTTCTGGAATGACGTAGTTCAACATCAAATTGTATTTCAACGTTCCTTTTTAAAGACATAGGTGCTAAGAAAGCTGATTTTTATAAAAACTAGAGAGGGCAAGAAAGAGATGTTTTATAGCAATGTAACAGAATTCTATATTCCTTCCAAGACAGAGGTGAAAAAATAATATAGTGACCTATCATCAAAAAAAACAATAATAAAGTATTATTTATAAAGTAATGAACTATTATTATTATAACTTTTTATTTTGGTGATAGCTATGTGATTTTAAAAGTAATTAATATATAATGATAAATAATTACTACTCTTATTATAAATTCAGGTAACTATGTCATTAGATCCCCCTTCAGTTTTGCTAAAAGCGAAAAAAATGGAAATCACCTAATCTACAAAAGTATTTACTGCTCATCAGACTTACTAACTACACCGTATCAACATCCATATTTCAAATTAGATCATTATCCTTACATTGTGGGGCAGCGTAGTGCAGATGATGAAGATGATTTGGTGGTGTTTTTATTCGAGTGTGAAAGAAGCCCCCAGGAAAGGCTAGCAGACAGAGGACAGCCTCATGTCACGGGTCTGCTCTGAGGAGGAACACACGTGGGAAACGGAGATCTGGAAATCCCGTCTCCCGCGTTCCCTGTGCCCACGGGCCCTGCGCAGTCTCCGTGTGCCCCGAGGTGAGCGCCAACGTGAAGGCCACTGGCTAAGACGTCTACGTGTATAAAAATACACAATTAAGCACTGAGGGGGCAGGGACGGTGCGGGGAGGCAAGCAGGGGGGGAGAGCGGGGCTGAGGCGTGTGGCCTGGCTCGGGGCTGGTGCTGGATCTAGCTGGGTGCTGGGCCCGGACGGTGCTGGGGAAGTGCTGCTTTGGGGACGGGGACCCAGCCGGCCTAGGCCGACAGCGGATGGGCGGGGTGGGGCTGCCCCACCCCCACCCCCACCCCCATCCCCCATCCGAGCGTCCGCGCCGCGGGCTGGCGGGAGGGGGAGGGGCGCGCACGCGCGGACGCACAGACGCGCGGACGCCGCGCCCCGCCCAGGGCGTGTGGAAGCTGGCGGGAGCCGGGCGCTCCCGGACCAGCTCCCCGAGGAGGAACGCGGCCCGGGGTCTGGGCCGTCGCTTGCCGTCGCCTCCGGTACGGCCGCCGGGCAGGTAAGGGGGCGCTGGTGGGGGCGCGCAGGTCAGGGACCCGCGGGTGAGGCCGGGGCTGCGCCCCTGGGGAGGCGCACGGGTGTGTAGCTGAGGCCCGGGCGGGCGGCCCGTTAGGACCCTGAGGCGGGGCGGGGCGCGCAGCCCTGGGTCATGGTGCTCCCTTCCCCCACGTTAGCAGTCCCTGAGCCCCGCGTCTTCACTGCCGCTCACACACGGATGGGGGAAAGCGGATGCAGCCATGGGAGGTGGGAGGGCGCCGGGCAGACCCCGCAGCACCTCCGGCCGGCCCTCAGGCCATGGCCGTCCTGCGCAGGTGGACCTGCCTGGCGGGTGGAGGCCGCCCCGGGCCCTCCAGGTCGGAATAACGGGCGAGACCTGGGCCTTTGGGAGCTTGGTCGGCCTGCCCCCGAGATCAGAAGCTTTTGGCAAGTCTAGTTTTAGTCTTTTGAGAAATCTCCCTACTGTTTTCCACAGTGGCTGCACCAAACTACATTCCCACCGACAGTATAGGAGGGTCCCCTTTTCTCCACACAATCTGCAGCATTTCTCCTTTGTGGACGTTTGAATGATGGCCATTCTGACTGGTGTGAGGTGATACCTCGTAGTTTTGATTTGCATTTCTCTGGTAATTAGTGATAGTGATTATTTTTTCATGTGCCTGTTGGCCATTTGTATGTCTTCATTGGAGAAATGCTTGTTTAGATCTAATACCCATTTTTGGATTGGGTTGCTTGGTTTTTTTTTGGTTATTCCGTTGTGTGAGCTGTTTATGTATCTTGGAAATTAACCCTTTGTCAGTTGCATCATTTACAAATATTTTCTCCCATTTCAGAGGTTGTTTTTTGTTTTGCTTCTCGTTTCCTTTGCTGTGCAAAAGCTTGTACATTTAGTTAGGTCTCATTTGTTTGTTTGTTTTTTGCTTTTATTTCTATTGCTTGGGTAGACTGCCCTAGGAGAACATTGCTGAGATGTATGTCAGATAATGTTTTGCCTATGTTTTCTTCTAAGAGGTTTATAGTGTCTTGTCTTAAGTCTTTAAGCCATTTTGAATTTATTTTTGTGTATGGGGTGAGGGAGTGTTCTAACTTCATTGATTTACATGCAGCTGTCCAGTTTTCCCTACAGCATTTGCTGAGGAGAGTGTCTTTACTCCATTGTATGTTCTTGCCTCCTTTGACAGAGATTAATTGACCAAAAGTATGTGGGTTTATTTCTGGGCTCTCTAGTCTGTTCCATTGATCCATACGTCTGTTTTTATACCAATACCGTGGATGACTGTAGCTCTGTAGTACGGTCTGAAGTCTGCGAGGGTTATTCCTCCAGTTTCGGTCTTTTTCTAAAATAATGCTTTGGTAATTCTGGGTCTTTTGTGATTCCATATAAATTTTAGGTTGATTTGTTGTACTTTTGTGAAAAATGTGATATGATAGGGTTTGCATTAAATCTGTAGATTGCTTTGGGCAGTATTGGACAATATTAATTCTTCCAATGCAAGAACATGGGATATCTTTCCATTTCTTTAAGTCCTCTTTAATTTCCTTAGTCAGTGTTTTGTAGGTCTCCGCGTATAAGTCTTTAACTTCCTGAGTCAGAATTTATCCCTAAGTATTTTATTTTGGGGGGTGCAGTTTTAAAAGGAATTATTACTTTTGTGTAAAGAAATGCCGCTGATGTCTGTGTGTTGCTGTTGTGTCCTGCTGCCTTGCTGATTTCTTTTATTAGCTCTAGTAGTTTTTGTGTGGAGCATTTAGGGTTTTCTATATATAGCATCATGTCATTCACATATAATGACAGTTTTACCTCTCCTCTTCCAAGGTGGATCCCTTTTCTTTCTTTTCGTTGTTAATTGCTATGGCCAGGACTTCCAGTACTATATTGAATAGAAGTGGTGAGAGTGGGCATCCTTGTCTTGTTCCAGATTTTAGCAGAAAGGCTTTCAGCTCCCTTGGTGGGGTATTATGGTGACTGTAAGTATAAATAGCTTTTATTATGTTGAGACATGTTTCCTGTATACCCACTTTAGTAAGACCACGGGTGCAGTGTGGCCAGGGGGCAGGGAAGATGGCAGAGGCCGTAGCCTTGGAGGTGGTGGTGAGGGGAGGGGGGCTGCCCCTTGGGAGCCAGTCACTTGCACCCATCTCCCCTGCTGCCTGGCCTGGGGGCGGCCTGTGCTGCGTCAGGTTTGTCTTTAGGTGAGATTGCTCCCTAGAGGCCCGTGTGGTCCAGTCAGGGAGCAGCCGGGATGATGGCAGGTGTGACAGCTGTGGAGCCGGGATAAGGGGAGCTGCCCTGTGAGAGTCGGTGGATTTGTTCCCACCTTCCCCGCGGCCTGGCCTGGGGGTGGCCTCTGCTGCACAGGTTCGCTGGAGGCACATCCCCAGGTGGGCCAGCTTCCAGGGATCCTTGCCCGCGGTGTGGTCAGGGGGCTGAGGCTGCCGCGTTGGGAGGGGGGCTTCCTGGTGTGAGCCCCTGGGTTTGTTTCCATCTCCCCTGAGGCCTGACTTGGAGGCAGCATCTGCTTCCCCACGTTCCCCAGAGGCATGTCTCCTGGTTAGCTTGCTCCCAGGAGGCCTGTGCAGTGAGGTCAGGGGTTGGGGGGCGTGGGGGAGTGGGGACAGAGGCAGGTATAGGGGGCCTGCCCCGGATGCACCACTCTGGTCATCTTGCTCCCATCTCCCCCGCAGCCTGGCCTAGGATGGCCTCTACTGCCCCAGGTTGGCGGGATACAGGTTACAGATCAGCCTGCTCCTGGGAGGCAGGCGCGGTGCAGTCAGTGTGGTGGGACAGCGGCAGTGACAGCGGGAGATGGGGACAAATCCCTGGGCTCACACGGGGCAGCCCCAATCCCACCTTTACCACTGCTGCCACCCTCAGAACACACCGCGCCCACCTCCCAGATGCAGGCTGACAGGGAGAAGTGCCATCTGTGAAGCTGGGGCAGCAGAGGCTGCTCCCAGGCCAGGATGCGGGGGCAATGGGAGCAAGTCCACTGACTTTCCCAGGGCAGCTCCTCTCCCGGCTACAGCTGCTACTGCCGCCCCCTGACCTCACAGCCCCAGCCTTCTGGGAGCAGACTGACAAGTAACCTGAGTCCTGTGAACCTGGGGTGGCAGAAGCCGCCCCCAGGCCGCACTGCAGGGGAGATGCGAGCAAATTGACAGGCTCGGAGGGGCAGCCGCCTTACACCCGCTGCTGCTGCCACTGCCCCCTGACCACCCCGAGCAGCCTCCTGGCATCAGGCTGACAGGGAGACGTGCATTCCAGGAACCTGGGGCAGCAGAGGCCGCCCCCTAGACAGGACGTGGGGAAGATTGAAGCAAATCCACAGGTTCATACAGGGCAGCTCCCCTAACCCACCACCACCGCCCACTGATCACACCCCACCTGCCTCAGGGAGCAGGCTGACATGGGGAGGTGCCTCCAGCAAAGCTGGGGCAGCAGAGGCCACCCCCAGGCCATATTGCAGAGGAGATGGGTGCAAATATACCAGCTTGTCAGGGGCAGCTCCCCTCTCCCCACCACTGCCCCAGTTTCCTGGGACACTTGTTTCCAGGTGAGTTGGCTCCAGGGAGGTGGGCACGGTGCTGTCAGGGGGCAGTGGCAGCCAGGTAAGGGGGGTTGCCCTGCAGGAGCAGATGCATTTGCTCCCATCTCTCCTGTGGCCTGTCCTGGGGGCGGCCTCTGCTGCCCCAGGATCACTGGAAATGTGTATTCATGTCAGCCTGTTCCTGGGTCGAGGACTCAGTGTTCTCAGGGGCAGCAGACAAGGACTTGTGAAGGACTGGGTTCTGGCCCAGGATAACTAATTCTCCTCTTTTATCTCTTGCTGCTTCAAGTGGTGGCTGTAGCAGTTTTTCTATTAATAGGTTATTACAAGATATTGAGCATAGGTCTCTGTGCTATACAGAAGAAACTTTTTTAAAAAATCTATCTTTATATATAGTGACTTACATTTGTAAATCTCAAACTCCCAAATTTATCTTTCCCCACCCCCTTTCCCTGGTAACCATAAGATTGTTTACTGTGTGAGTCTGTTTCTGTTTTGTTGATGAGTTCATAGTGTCCTTTCTTGTTTTAAGATTCCACATATGAGTGATATATGGTATTTTTCTTTCTTTTCCTGGCTTACTTCACCTAGAATGATGATCTCTAGCAACCATCCGTGTTGCTGCAAATGACATTATTTTATTCTTTTTCATGGCAGAGTAGTATTCCATTGTATAAATATACCACCGTTTTTTAATCCAGTCAAATGTTGCTACATTTAGGTTGCTCCCAAGTCTTGACTATTGTATATAGTGGTGCTATAAACATTAGGGTGCAGGTATCTTTCCTCATTAGAGCTCCCTCCAGATATATAGCCAGAAGTGGGATTGCTGGATCATAGGGTAAGTCTATTTTTAGTTTTTTGAGGGATTTCCATACTGTTTTCAGTAATGGCTACGCCAAACTACATTCCCACTAGCAGTGTAGGAGGGTTCCCTTTTCTCCACACCCTCTCCAGCATTTATGGTTTGTGGACTTTTGAAAGATGGCCGTTCTGACTGGTGTGAGATGATATGTCATTGTAGTTTTGATTTTCATTTCTCTTAGAATTAGTGATATTTAGCATTTTTTCTTATGTCTATTGGCCATTTGTATGTCTTCATTGGAGAATTGCTTGTTTAGGTGCCCTGCCCATCTTTGGATTGTGTTGTCTTTTTGTTCTTGTTGTTATTAAATTGTATGTCCTGTTTATATATTCTGGAAATTAAGCTTTGTCAGTCGCATCATTTGCAAATATTTTCTCCCATTCTGTAGGTTGTCGTTATGTTTTGCTTCTGATTTCCTTTGCTGTGCAAATGCTTATGAGTTTAATTAGATCCCATTTGTTTATTTTTGCTCTTATTTCCATTGCTTGGGTAGACTGCCCTAAGAGAACGTTGCTAAGATTTGTCAGAGAATCTTTTGCCTGTATTTTCTTCTAGGAGATTTTATCATGTCTTGTCTTATATTTAAGTCTTTAAGCCATCTGGAGTTTATTTTTGTGTATGGGGTAAGGGAGAGTTCTATCTTCATTGATTTACATGCTGCTGTCCAGTTTACCCAACACCACTTGCTGAAGAGACTGTCTTTTCTCTATTGTGTGTTCCTGTCTCCTCTGTCAAAGATTAATTGACCACAGGTCTGTGGATTTATTTCTGTTCTCTCTATTCTGTTACACTGAGCCGCATATGTCTGTTTTTATGCCAATTTCATGCTATTATGTTGCCTGTAGCTCTGTAATATTGTCTGGTCTGGGAGGGTTATTCCTCCAGCTTCATTCTTTTTCAATATCATTTTGGCAATTCTGAGACTTTGTGATTCCATATAAATCTTTTTTTTTCACAAAGGGATCTGCAAGGGTCTTTATTTACAAGTGAGCCAAGGTGAACATCCCTCATATAAAAAATACACATATACATATATATACATACAGGCCCTGCACCTGTGCAGCCCCTCAGAGGTAAAGCTATCCGTGGGAGGGGAGGAGTGACAGGAGGGGTGCGACACAGGGAGGCTGCCCTGAGCTAAGGAACCAGGTGCCAGCAGTGGGGAGAGGAATTTATGAAAGAGACTGGGAGCCATCTTAGAGGTGAGAAGTCAGGAGCAGAAAGATCTGGAAACTGACGGACCGAGGGCTGTTACGTCATGTGGCTATGAGCAGTGATGTCTCATCTCACCTCACGGTTCCCTTCCGAGGTGCCTGGGGCTGGGACCCTCCTGTGCCAGCCCTGGCGGCCCACTCCAAGCCCCTCAAAGGGTGGCAATGGCTTTGGCAGCCACCTGGCGGCCCAGGGGCAGGCTGAGGCCTGCGATGGCCAGAACCACTTTGGGGCTGGACATGGCTGACACCTGCACCAGTTCTGTTACGGTGGTGAAGGGCATGAACTGCAGGATGCTGCCCTGGCTGCCCTGCTCCAGGCAGTCCACGCCCTCCTCCATGAACCACTGCAGAGACTGCGTGTGTGGACCGCGACCCCAGGATGGAGGAGATGAGCAGGAACAGGTTGGCCAGCACTCAGTTCAGCGGGTCTCATGTTAACCATGTGGAGCTGGGAGGCCGACAGGGAGCTGCTCATGGATCGGTCGGTGAAACTTGGGAGGATATTTGCATCTTCTCACTGGAGCTCAGCAGTCACATTGGCTTCAAGGGCTGCATGTCGTCCAAGGGGAAGAGGCTGATGTAATCCTCGATGTCTTTCGGCGGGAGGACACCTGCCCCTTGTGGGAGGAGTAGGAACTCAGGGCACACCAGATGGCCAGCTTGGTGAGAGCGGTGCCCGGGGGTCCATGAGGCTGTGCCACTTGGAGGAGTCAGTGAGCAGGCCAGGCAGGATGTGGCCTGCACATGTCCAGACAGAAGATGGAGTAGAGCAGCTCCACCGCCCGCAGCGGGTGCTCCTTCTGCATCTGCTTCAGCAGTTCCCTAATCAGGTTGTTGCAGAACCAGTAGACGCCTCCCATGTGCAGCAGGGTGTCAGAGACGTGGATGGAGCAGCTGTCCACCCATCCCCTCTCCAGCATCTTGGGAAATATGTTCATCAGCACCTCTTTAATGGGTCGCTTTGGGGGCAGCAGGTTCTGGTAGGGCATGGTGTCCATGCCCACGGATGGAAACTTGATCTGCGTGGCTGTCTGCTGCAGCACGCCGGCACACATGTGCTCCAGGATGGAGCTCATGGTCACCACCCTCTCGTTGTAGAACTGCAGTGTGTTCTCGCTGTACAGTGGCCCTGCCAGCTGGCGGATCACCTGCAGTGACTTCTCACGCTCATCCAGCCCCAGCATCCACACAGGGGCCACCAGCCAAGCCACGGCACACACTGCCAGACTGCAACCTTCCCCTTGATGTTATCGGTGATTTTCTGGATGGACTCGAAGGCCAGCACCCCATTCTCCCAGGTGTTGAGGATTTCCAAGATGGCCACTGAAATGCTGAGATAGGCTTCGTGCCACTTCATCTGCACCAGCTTCATCTCCGAGGAGTTGCTGAGCAGAGCCACCAGGGACTCCACTTTGGTGGAGTCGGGCCAGAAGCAGGGGGGTCAGAGTTCAGGATTTTGCCCTCCTCTGGCGTCCACGTCTCAAAGAACACCTCTTCCTGTGCTCGACTCGGACAGGATGACCTCTGAGCTATAGGTCTGGGCCACATGGCACCGCATGAGGAAGGAGTTGTCAAGGAGCAAGGCTCAAACCGAGGCCGCCTTGGTGCTTTCTTCACTGCCGTGTGTAGTGAATTCTTTCAAACTGATGAATTTCCAGGCAAAGGACTTAAGCTTCCTAGTGGCGGTGGCTGCTGCCAGCAACAAGTCCAGGCTCTTCCCTAACAGCATGTGGCCCAGGATCCCCAGCAGCCCCTCTGGGGACTCAGAGTGGCTGAGTCCATTGTTCTGAGGATGTTGGTGACTGTGGGCTCCGCGCAGAGTTTCCGCCCAGGGTTGGGCTGGATGCTGGTATTTTCATCTGATTTCAGCTGCGGTGCATGCTCCTGGTCTGCTTTGCGCTTGGCCATTATGATGTTCATACTAGCTTCAGACAGAAGCCTCTGCTTGCTGCATTCCTGGAGCAGGAAGCTTGTACAGTCACAGTGGCAGCGCTGGTCAGCCTTGTCCAGCAAGGGGGTGAGCTTCAGCAGGAACTAGAAAGCAGAATTGACATCCTCAGTAAAGTCCTTGTCCCCATGAGAGTATTTCTTCAGCTTCACCAAAACCTGTGGAAGCTTAAGGAAGGTGAAAACTGTCCACTTGAGCTCTCCGGTACCCTCAGGGGACTCGGTGAGACCCACGAAGCGAGCTTTCCAGGTCTCCAGGACACAAGGTGGGGTGGGCATATGCTGCATGCATTTCACCATCATCAGCTCTTCACCAGCGGCTGTGTCTCGCCTGTCAGGTCTTGGTGCCCTCGAGCAGGACCACGGCATGGACGGTGGGGAAGCCAGTCTTGTGCAGCTGCTCCGAGGGCACGGACAGCATGGTGGGGATGCCGCGGATAAGCGTGCCACGCTGCTCGGCCTGGTTCCGGAGCTGGGGGCTGCTGAGACCAGCCAGGATAGCCTCAAGCTTCAAGAGGCAGTGCTCAGTGGCAGTCCAGGAGGAGGCCTCCTCTAGTTTGGCCGTGTGGAGCAGGGCCCGGTTCTTGGTGCTGCTGAGGGTCTTCTCCAGGCGCTGCAGGCACATGGCAAGCTGCTTCTCTGCAGCAGTGGCAGGAGTGCCAGCCTCCAGCCCGTCCCGGAGCCACTCAGCAGAGGCTGCGGTGCGGCGCAGCAGCCGGTAGAGGGCGCTGAGAAAGGCCCGGCACAGCCCGATGCACTCCTCTGCTTTGTTGTGACAGCTAAGTCAATCACAAAACATGCCCATGATGTCCAGCAAGGCCTGGACTCACAGGTCCCGGGAAAAGTCATCAAACTTCCTGATAGCTGTGCGGACAGAGGAGTAGGACACCATCTGGGAACTGATGGCGTACTTCAGGTAGGACAGGATGAGAGGATGGGGGAAGGCCCAGTCGTGGCCTGCTCCAGTAGTGCTTCTGCCAGGTTGAGAATGTCCCAGGTGGCTCCTTTGGGAAACAATTTCTTGTTGATTGCCCACTGGTAGTCACTCCATCGCTCCTTCCAAGCTTGCAAAATGGCTTGCTTGAGGTTCACCGCCTTCATGATTTCACTCAGGAGACCAGGCCGGTGGTGGTCAGCTGTGAGGCAGAAGAAATCGAGCTAGAGAAGAGGAGAGGAGATTCTGAGGAAAAGAACAGGGTGCTGTCTGGAGGGGTGGGGTGATAGAGTTATATGGAATGGAGAAGACACAGGAAGATGCAAAGGAGGCAGAACTAGAAAGGAAATAAAAAGGGAAAGGGGGCAAAGTAGGGATCCTGTCAGGTTCTTCCTTCCTAAACCATCCTTGGAACTGGAGCGCTAAGAAGAAGGTGTCAGAGGGGCTTCATACAAAGATGGATGGGCAGCAAGGAGTTAAGCTGGTTCCAGTTCCCTAACTACGCCCTTAGCTCTCGCTGCATCCCTTAGCCGCTACCACCCGAATCCAGATCACTCCCCCCATTTCCTCCACCTTCCCCAACCCTGAAATTCCCTATTTGATTCCATATAAATCTTAAGATTGTTGTTCCAGTTTGGCAGGAAAAAATGTCTTGGGTAATTTGATAGGGATTGCATTAAATCTGTAGATTGCCTTGGGCAGAATGACCATTTTAATATTGATTCTTCCAATCCAAGAGCATGGGTTATCTTTCCACTTTTTTTTAAGTCTTCTTTAATTTCCTTAATCAGAGTTTTGTAGTTCTCCGCCTGTAAGTCTTTCATCTCCTTGTCAGATTTATTCTTAAGTATTTTGTTGTTTTGGATGCAATTTTAAAAGGGAATGTTTCTTTACTTTCTTTTCCTCTTGATTCATTATTAGTGTAAAGAAATTCACCTGATTTGTGTATGTTAATCTTGTGTCCTGCTACCTTGCCAAATTCTTTTATTAGCTTTAGAGGGTTTTTTTGTTTTTTTGTTTTTTTATGGTGCTTTTCAGGTTTTCCATATATAGTAGGTCATCCACATATAATGACAATTTTACCACTTCTTTTCCAATTTGGATCCCTTTTATTTCTTTTTCTTGCCTGATTGCTGTGGCTAGGACTTCCAACACTATGTTGAATAGAGGCGGTGAGAGTGGACAATGTTGTCTTTTCCCAGATTTTAGTGGGAAGGTTTTCAGTTTTTCACTGTTGAGTACTATGCTGGCTGTAGGTTTGTCATATATAGCTTTTATTATGTTGAGATATGTTCCCTCTATACCCACTTTGGTAAGGGCTTTTTATCATAAATGGGTGTTGAATTTTATCAAATGCTTTTTTGGCTTTATTAACATGATCATGTGTTTTTTGCCCTGATCACGATCTCTACCATTCTTTCCTAGGATGGCAGGCAGTTCACACCATGTCTTCTCTCCTTCTGTGGATTCAGAGCTTCTCCCAAACCTGGATGCTCCTCAATCAATGCCCAATCTGCTCTTTGCCCAGTAAATCTAAATGAGTTATGCACTATTGTTGATGTTCTCCTAAAATTAGAATTAAATCCTAGAAAAGAATCAGGGTTAACTTGAAGCAAAAGAACTGGTTTATTTTTTGCCAGGTTTGCAGACCAGGAATATACAGCCTTTACCAGTAACCAAAAGTATGTTCCTAGGTGGTTGAGAGGTTGAAGGGTTTTTAAAAGCAAACACCAGAGAATATATAGTTGGGAGACTTCTAAGGGGAATGGAAGGCCCTTGCAGACTGCCTACACGTTCTTGCAGATGGACGCCAAGTTTTCCATGGTTGGCTGACATCAGAGCACCTCCATAGTGGCTTTACCAAGCGGGACCCTTAGCAGATTCAGAAGTCTACTTAGAGTTTTGGCTTGTGGTTTTCTAAGACCTTGAGAGCATGTAACTTAACCCTAGGTCTGTAATGAATCACTGCTGGGGGAGCCTGAGGGGTGGCAGGGCCTGCGATCACTTCCCAGGCCCCTGGCATGGGGCTCTGAGATTCCTGCAGATTCTCATCTAAGTCTCTGCTCATATGAGCTCAATTGATCACATCCAGGGCACTTGCTTTAACAGGTGGCCTGCCTTACTAATTTGTAAAATGTTTATTTAATGCAAAAAAACAGCGGTAATCAATCTCATATATTACCCAGGCAGACACAATAGGGCACATAATAAATAATCAGTGATAAGAATAATCAGGAACTGAATAGTCATAGACACATAAGGAACATTGGGAGTCCCAGCACTGCAGGTGGGGGGAGTTGGGAGAGACTGGCTAATACTGACAGCAGTGTCCCTTGCTCTGGCTCTGGAGCTGTCACAGGCAGGAGAGGTGTAGCTGGCTCTCAGTCACCAGGTGTTTTTCCACAGCAGGTTCCGGAGCTGGTGCTGTACCTCCAAGAAGGGAAACTATCATCAATACGACTGCATTTCCACATGTCTCCCAAAGACAGGAAAGTCCTCACTGACAGTCAGAGACGTCTCAGTCCCAAATCCTACCCCCAGGTCATTTTCCCAGACTGCAGTCCAGGGGAACAGTGATCTAAGCCTCCTCATTACTCCTGGCCCTGTCCCAGCCTCGGGAGGCTCTGCTCTGTCTGGCAGGGCCTTCCCCTTCCCACTCACCCCATCACCCACCCTGCATCCTCCTCACAGTCACCCTCTGCCTCTAGGCTCCAGGTGCTCCCGCTGTGCCAGGAGAAGCTGGGCCTGGTGCTCCATCTGAGCCAGGCATGCTGAGCTCTATGTAAGCCAGTAGCATCTTCAGGCAGGGAAATTCTGAGGGCTGGAGGAAATCTTCTGCACAGTGGTGCAGCCAGGTACCTCGGATGGAGGAGTTGGCCCTGCTGGTTGTCAGGGGGCAGCAGAGTCAGAGGCCTGGCCTTGCCTTCCACACTGCACTCCTGGGGCAGCCCTGTGGAGCCGTGGGATTCTTTGCCTTTGGCTCCTGTCATTCAGAGGACAGTTCTAATCCGTGTCCCATCTAAACTGGCAGTCTTGGCAGAGGCAGGCTTGGACACAGAGGTAGGACTGTGACAAGCCTTCGGAAGTGACAGCCCTTGGTCAGTGGTGTGACAGCCTCTCCACATCTTCAAGGACACTGCTTTGTCCCTCTCACTGCACCTCTCCACTGAATGTCCTCGCTGTGAGTTCAGGTAGGCTACCTGCTCTGGGCATTACTCTCTCAGGAAGACAGGAGCTGCTCTGTGAGCATCTGACCCAGGAGGGAAAGAACAGGCTGAGTCTCCCACCCAGGTTTCCTGTGGGCCTCCTCACATCTCAGACTTTAGTTCCTGCACCTACCTGCTGCCTGATATTCCAGGGGTCCTGCCTGGGTCTCCTCCTGCCCCCACCACTGACCTGAGCTGTCCCCTGAAGCTCCCTGGGTCCCCTGAGCACCAGCTGAGTCCCCACCATTGAGGCTCCACCAGAGGCTGAGCAGGCTGCTCTCTGCCCCTTGTGTTCTGGGTCCCAGGAAGGGGGTGGAGGCAGGGCTGAGATTGGGAGGCAATGGCTATGGGTTTCCTGGGTGCTGACTCTTCTCTGACCTCCCAGATGCCCCTCACAGCACCAAAGCCTTGTCCATAGCTCCCCGGTTCTCCTTTCCTCTTTGCCAGCAGAAGCCTTAAGACTTCTGCTCTTAATCCAGAATTGTAAGACGTGTGGAACCCAGGGTTCTGCCTGCGCCTGCCCATTCACGGAGCTCACAGCTCCGCAGTGTTTTGGGGGCAGGGAGTTCCTCCTTCTTCAATCAAAGAAACTCACTGTTTCAGCTGGTCCTGGGGTCTGCTTACTCATCACAGTAAGAGAGGACGCACCCGTATCTAGAGGAGACCAGGAAGCTGTCACATGATTGTACAGAGGACATGGACGTGATGTCTGTTGTGACAGTGTGACTCCCGGGAGAATGGAAGCCCTGGAGAGCAGGCTTGGTGTCTGCTCCATGCAGTAAATGACGGTTTTCCCTAGAAAAGCACCCGTCCTATTTGCCCTTCCTGCATCAGTGTGGGATGAGCTCAGCCGGCCCTGTCACACAGGTCTGAGTGGGCTCTGGGGCCACACTTCTCCCTCCCAGGAACCCCTGCTCTCACTCTCCTAGGACAGGGACACCAAATGGAATCACAAATACCTTTTCAACTGTAAATATGGGTTCCCTACTCAGGCAAGCAGTAGCCCAGATACTCTCAGGGAATCAGCCCTAAACCTCTCCAGATGGAGCCAAATCTCCTGAGATCTGCCCTTTTCTCACAGGAGTTAGTCCGCTTCCCTGCGGAAAGTAATTCTCAGTATTAAAAGTCAAATTATTTTCCTTGAAGGGAAGAAATCATTCCATCACCAGATTCTGTCCTTCGTCACTCCTGAGATTAACTCCTTTCCTCTGTAAGGGTGGATTCTCTTCTCAGGTGAGTGTGAATCCAGCCTCTCTCAGCCGAATAAAACCGTATCATCTCGCAAGGAGCTCAGCAATCTCACAAGATTTGTTCCTTTTCTCGCAAGACTAAGACTGGTGCTCTGGCAAGAGAAATCCCAATTACTGCAAAGTAAATTTCTTCTTAAGTCCATGAAGAATCCATCCCTCGCCAGATTCTTTTCTGCTTCACACCAGAGACTGACTCCTTTTCTCCGCATGTAGAGTTTCTTTATGTGCAACATGTGGTTGCCGCCGTCACAGTCGAGTGATTACTCGGATTCTCCTCCAAGAGTGTTTGTAAGTCTCATGGGATTTGAACTATTCCAGGAGACAAAGACTGGTGTTTTGGCAAGAGAATTCCCAATTATTGCAAGTCAAAACTATTCCTAACTCCATTGAAGTAATCCATCCGTCTTTGCATTAGGTTCTACTTTACCCAGGAGTTTTTTTTGTTTGTTTGTTTGTTTTTTTTACCTCAACATGTACAGATTCCCTTCTAAGAAGAGCAGAAAGCTGGGCACTCTCTGGGGATTAGTAATATTTTTTGTCATATCACAATTAGGATCACAAATCTCATGCATTTTTTTAAATTTCTGGAGATACAAAATCATTGCTCTAGGGAGAGTAATCACCATTATTGGAAGTTGAATCTATTCTTAACAGAGCTGAAAAGTCATCAACACTAGATTTTTTTTTCTCAGTCCTAAGAATAAATACTGAGAATAAAACAGTAAGTATGGGTCCCTTCTCTGGCAAACAGTAGCCCAGACATTCTTAGGTAATCGCCCCTAGTCACCTCCAGGTGGAGCCGAGTCTCACGTGTTCTGCCCATTGCTCAAGGGCTTCGCCCCCTCCTCTGGGAACAGTCATTCTTACTGGAAGTCAAATCTATTCCTTGAAGGAAAAAAATGACTCCTTTGCCAGATTCTGTCCTTCATCACTCCTAAGACGAACTCCTTTTCTCTGTAAGGGTGAGTTTTCTTCCCAGGTGACCGTGAATTCAGCGTCTCTCCGCTGAACAAGCCTGTATCCGCTCACAAGGGGCTCAGCAGTACCGCAAGGCCTGCACCTTTCCTCACGAGACGCAGCCCCCTTCTCTGGGGAGCGTAGTTACAGTTATTCTGGGGCACATTTCCTTTTAAGTCTGTGAAGAAATTTTTCCATCGCCAGAATCTTTCTTACTTCACACCAGAGACTAACTTCTTTTCTCCTCATACATGAGCTTCTTTATCTGGCAGAGTGTGGCTTAGCCGCTGCCCAGTGGTTATCCAGGGGTTCTCTTCCAAGCAGCTTTGAAAATCTCATGGGATCTGAAACATTCCCTGTGGGACCAAACCTGGTGTTCCGGCAAGTTAATTCCCAAGAGAAGGGACAAACCTCACGAGATGGCTGAGCCCCTTGTGAGAGGACATGGGTTAATGCAGCCAAGAGTGGCTGGACTCAAGCTCCCCCGAGAAGAAAATCCATTCTTACAGAGGAAAGGAGTTAGCCTCAGGAGTGACAACAGGCACAATCTGTCGATGGAGTGATTTCTTCCTTTTGGGAATGATTAGTTTTGATTTTCAATAAGGTGAATTACTTTCCCCAGAAGAACGGGCTAAATCTCATGAGAAAATGGCAAACCTCACTAGATTTGTCTTCACCGGAAGAGGATTATTATTGACCACCTGAGAGTGCCTGGGCGACAGCTAGCCTGAGAAGGGAGCCCACGTTTACAGTAAAAGTGATCTGTCCTCAAGACTGCAGAAGGGTATAGTTAGCCGTGATGATTCCTTCATCTGTGTTACAAACACGGTCAGCTTCTAATAACGGATTACGCCCCTGAGAGACTGGCGAGATTGCTGAGTGCCTTGTGAGAGGATATGGGTATATTCAGCAGGCAGTGGCTGGATTCATGCTCACTTGAGAAAAAAAATCCATCCTTACAGAGACATGGATTTAGACTCTGGAGTGATGAAGGACTGAATCTGGCTGTGGGGTGATTTCTCCCCTTCAGGGGGGAATAGATTTGATTTGCAATAATGAGAATTCCTTTTCCCAGAGTGGTGGGCTAAATCTCATGATAAAAGGGAAAATCTCGTAAGATTTGGCACCACCTGGAGAAGGTTATGGGTGATCACCTGAGAGTGCCTGGCTACTTCTCAACTGATGAGGGAACCCCTATTTACAGTAAAAAGGAATTATAGTCAGGACTGCAAATGGAAATAATCTCATGATGATAATCGATTATTTTTTCACCCCTGTTAAGACCTGATTTGGCTTCCAATAATGGGGGTTACTCTCCCAAGAGCAACGAGTTTTGTAACTCCATAAGAGGGATTATCTCATGATATTTGCCATACTAATTATGATAAGATAAAGAAATTGCTCTAGAGTGCCTGGGTTTCTATGCTTCTTAGGAGGGAATCCGCATATGTTGAGAAAAGGAGTAACTCTCAAGGGTAACATGAAGCACAGTGTAAAGATGGATGGGTTACTTCACCAGAGTTAGAAGTAATTTTGACTTGCAGTAAGTAGGAATTACCTTGCCAGAATGCCAGGCTCAGTCTCACAGGGAATGGTGAAAACCCCAGGAATTTTTCAAACCTGCTTGGAAGAGAATCCCTGTATAATCACTGGACAGTCGCTGAGCCACACTTTGCCAGAGAAAGAAACCTATTTATGGAGAGAAAAGCAGTTAGCCTCTGGTGTGAAGCAGGAATCTGGCAATGGACGGATTTCTTCATGGACTTAAAAGGACATTTGCCTTGCAATAATTGGGACTACTTTCCACAAGGCAGATGTCTTCATCTTGAGAGAAAAGGGACAAGTCCCGCAGGATTGCTGTGCTCCTTGTGATGGGATATGGGTTTATTCAGCAGAGAGTGGCTGGATTCATGCTCACCTGAGAAGAAAATCCATATTTACAGTTGAAAAAGGATTTGTGATTCGATTAGGTGTCCCTGTCCTAGGAGAGTGAGAGCAGGGGTCCTTGGGGGGGACCAGTGTGGCCCCAGACCCACTCAGACCTGTGTGATGGGGCTGGTTGAGCTCATTTTTCAAATATGTAGGAAGGGCCACTAGGGACAGGTGATTTTCTAGGAAAAACCATCATTTATTGCATCAAAAAGACACCAGGTCTGTGTTCAGGGCTTCCATTCTGCCAGGAGTCACGCTGTCACACTAGACGTCACATCCAGGTGGTGTTCTTAGCACAGGCCGTGCGATGGCTTCCTGCTCTCCTCTAGGTAGGGATGCGCCTTACTGTGATGAGTGCAGTGGACTGCTGGACCAGCTGGAACAGTGAGTTTCTTTGATGAAGGAGGGAGGGACTTCCTGCTCCAAAAACAGCGTGGAGCTGGGGCTGAGTCGATGGGCAGGAGCAGGCAAAACCATGGATCCCACACAACTTATGATTCTGGCTTGAGAGCAGAAGTCTTAGGGCTTAGCCTGGCAAAGAAGAAAGGAGGACCAGAGAGCTGTGGACAAGGCTTTAGTGCTGGGAGGAGCATTCAGGATGTCAGAGGACAGAGTCAGCCCCTCAGAGAACACACAGCCATTCCCTGCCTCAGCCCTGCCTCCATCCCCTTCCTGGGACCCAGAACACAAGAGGTGGAAAGCAGCCTGCTCTCCATCTGGTGGAACCTCAGTGGTGGGGACTCAGCTGGTGCTCAGGGGACCCAGTGAGTCTGAGGGGACGGCTCAGCCTGCCCTGTGGGAAGTGAGTGGCAGGGGCAGAAGGAGACCCAGGCAGGGGCCCTGAAGGGTTAGACAGCAGGTAGGTGCACAAGCTGAAATCTGAGTTGTGAGGAGGCCCATGGAAAGTCTCGGTGGGAGACACAGCCTGCTTTTTCCCTCCGGGGTCAGATGCTCATAGAGCACTCCTGTCTTCCCAGGAGAGCAGTGCCCAGAGCAGACAGCCTGCCTTTCCTCACAGAACAGATGTCCAGTGGGGAGGGGCACAGAGAGGGACAGAGCAGTGTGTCAGGCATCCCTGAAGATGTGGAGAGGTTGTCACACCACTGATCAAAGGCTGTCACTTCCAAAGTCTTGTAGAAACCCCTCCTCTATGCTCAGGCCTGCCTCTGGCAAGACTGACATGTTAGACAGAACATTGAGTAGAACCAGCCTCTGGATAGCAGGAGCCAAAGGCAAAAATGCCCATGTCCCTGGGAGTGCAGCGTGGAAGGCAAGGCCAGGCCTCCGACTTTGCTGCCCCCGTGGCTACCCACAGGGCCAAACCCTCCATCCTGGGCACCTGGCTGCACCAGTGCCCAGAGGATTTCCACCAGCCCCCAGGACTCCCTTCCTGAAGTTGCTACTGGCTTACATAGAGCTCAGCATGCTTAGCCCAGACCTGGAGCACCAGGCCCAGCTTCTCCCGGCACAGCGGGAGCACCTGGAGCCTAGGGGCAGAAGGTGACTGTGAGGAGGATGCAGGGTGGGTGATGGGGTGAGTGGGAAGGGGAAAGCCCTGCCAGACAGAGCAGAGCCTCCCGAGACTGGGACAGGGCCAGGAGCAATGAGGAGGCTTAGATCACTGTTCCCCTGGACTGCAGTCTGGGAAAACGACCTGGGGGTGGGATGTGGGACCGAGACGTCTCTGACTGTCAGTGAGGACTTTCCTGTCTTTGGGAGACATGTGGAAAAGCAGTCAGACTGATGACAGTTTCCATTCTTGGAGGTACAGCATCAGCTCCAGAACCCGCTGTGGAAACACGTGGTGACTGAGAGCCAGCTACGTCTGTCCTGCCTGTGACAGCTGCAGAGCCCGAGCAAAGGACACCGCCGTCAGTATTAGCCAGTCTCTCCCGACTCCCCTCACCTGCAGTGCTGGGGCTCCCAGTGTTCCTTAATGTGTCTATGAATATACACGTCCTGATTATTCTTATCAGAGATAGTTTATTACTTGTGGCCTGCTGGGTCTGTCTGTATAATATATAAGGAGAGTGATTATCATTGTTTTTTGCCTTAAGTAAAAATTTTGCAAATTAAAAATAAGGGAGGTCACCAACTTAAAAGCAGTGTCCTGAGTGTGATCCACCCGAGGGAATTTCAAGACATTAGCGGCACCCAGTTGAGCTCATATGAGCAGAGGGAGCCTTAAGAAAATATATCAGGTGCATGAGAATTGGCAGGAAGTTTAGAGCCTCATGCCAGGGCCCCTGGGAGCTACTCACAGGCCCTGCCACCCCTCAGGCTGCCCCCTCAGCGACCCTCTGCACCACCCCTGCTCCAGCTTCCAGGACTGGTGTCTTTGCCATTCACCTTCTGCAGGGGAAGGAGCTCTAACTTTGGCCCAAAGCCACAAATGGGGAAAAAGGAGTGGCCATCATGTCTAATCAAAGTAAGGACAGAGTAATCCCAATGTCTGAGGTAACTGAGTGTGTTCATGATCAGCGGCCTCTGTCTTCTCTGCCCAGAGATGGAGCCCCTGATGCAGAGAACATGGGTCCTCAGAGGGAGGGAGTTCCAAGTTCTCCCTGGAAGAGGAAAGACAGAGGCCCCTGATTTAACTGGGAGCAGATGAAGCAGAGACCAGAAGACCAAAAGGGAGAGCTGCCTGGGCTGAAGCTCCAGCTTCACGGTTAGGAGCACAGGCTCTGTGTCAGTCTGTAGGACTTGGCCAAAAATCATCCCATCAAAGTCTGAATGCAAAGCCAAATTCACCTCCAGAAAATGCCCTCCGTGCAGAACCCCAAACATCCCTTGGCCAGTTGGAGGTGTGGGAAACATGAGATACTATGTAGCTCATGACAGACCTGGGGTTTAGTAACATACTCCAGAGTTCTTAGAAAACCACAAAACAAAACTCTAAGGGTCCCACTTGGTAAAGCCTTTAAGGAGATGTCAGCCAATCATGGAAAACTTGGGGTCCATCTACAAGAATGCACAGTCAGTCTGCAAAGGCCTTCCAATCCCCTTGCGAGTCTCCCACCTATATATTCTGCAGGGCTTGCTTTTAAAACTCCTTCAACTCCTCGACCACCCAAGAACATACTTTGAGTTACAGGCGAAGGTGGTGTGTACCTGGTTTACAAACCTTCCAAACAATGAACTGGTCCTTTTGCTTCAAGATAACACTGATTATTTTCCAGGATTTAAATCTAGGTTTAGGGTGACATCAGCAACAGTGCAAACTCATTTAGATTTACTCTTTCCAGGTCTTGACTGAGTATTTAGTACAGGTCAAGCACTGTGCAGAGAGCAGGTTGGGAACTGACTGCGGAAAATTCTGATCTGAGCAAACCTCTGAATCCACAGAAAGACAGAAGACGTGGTGTGAAGTGCTTGCCAGCCTAGGAGAAAAGGATGGAGACCAAGGTCAGGAAGTTCAGGGGGTGTCCTGGATTTACAACCTGCCTGTGCAGGGTAGAATTTGGCTCCGATTTCAGAGAACAAGACAGTGGTGGAGAAAGCTGGGAGCAGGAACAATAGAAACAGGTCCTTTAATTAAAAGGATTATGGGAATATTATGCAACCATTAAATTCCTGTTTTCTAAAGTTTTAAATGGATGTGATAATTACTCATCTGAATAAGTGACTGATAATATAGGGTAGTCTCATTTTTTCTCCATCAATTTAAGTGAAATTAGATAAATATGTTGTGTGATAGGTTTCTCATTTTTATTTAGGTTTTAGTGTTAATGTAAACATCAAAATGCCATAAATGTCCTTTGTTGGATAGACTGATTTCTATGTATCAGACACACAGAGCTGGGATGTGGACAAGTGACCCCAGCGTGTTCCCAGCCTCTCCCTTCAGGTCCTGTGAGGCAGTGACCTCCTCTTCATTCTCTGCTGTGGACCCAGGGCCTGACTCATATACTCCACTAACACTCCCTGAGACATTGCACTTAGAAAGTGCCCTGTTGTGTCATGGTCCAGACAAGGACTTCCACTACAAGGGACCACCAAAACTTTGACTCTTACAGAATTTGGTTTCTTCTAACAGCAAGACTGATGTGTAAGTGTGAATGTTGCCACTTGTCTGACAACCATGGAGACAAGCAGCACTCGTGCCATTTCTCACAAGGCCACCAGAGGGCGCTGTGTAACTGCTTATGAGAAACACCACTCCATGCAAAAGTGGTCCTTTCTAATGTAACCTTCATCAGAGCATGTTTTATAAACTAAGAATTTCTTTAAGGTATATATATCTATATACACACACACCCCACATATATATGATGTATATATGTATATATACCTATATATATTTATAAAAGCATATGTGTGTATGTATGTGTATATACAGATACATGCTTTTCTTCTTCAATCTCATGTGAAGCTAAAGTAAGTCTACTAAAAGTCACAAATATAAGGTGAGCCACTGAGTGGAAGTTGTCCCTTGTGACACCGAGACATGTGAAATTTTGTGTCCAACCCCTATCTGTGTCCACTTCTCTTTCTTCCTCTCTCCCCTCCAACATCTAAATTTAAGAAAAACACTTTGACAACCAGTGTAAAGTAGCAGAGATATTTTACAACATGTTGCCTTCTGCTTGTGCAGTGTAGATCTTTGGGTAGCAAGTGATCTGCTCACAAGACAGCGGGGTTATCCCTGAATACCTAGGAGACAATTGAAGGTGGGCAATAGGTCTCAGTGGGAGTCACTCAAAGGGAAATTCTCCTACTCAGCCCAGCCAGGGTGGGGGTCCACAGTGTCTCCCTTGCCAGCACTGAGTCTGCTTTGCCCTGGGGAACTTTGCTAAGATCCTGTGTATCCTGAAGGAGCATCAGGGTCAGAAAAATGAATAATGATTTTAAGAATTGTGAGAAGGGGATAGGTCATGACTTTAATTATCGGGTACTCTGCCTACAACAGCCTTCTCTGTGTTTTATTAAAACTGAGGTTCAGCCACCTGGGAACAGAGTCTATACCTTGGTTTCCAGTGTATTACAGGTCTCCAGCCCAGCACTTGGCCAAGAAGACATGCCGGTATTACTGAATGAATACCTTTGGGAGGCAAGATGTGACAGGTTTGAGAATGTATTTGAACTTTGTCTTTACCAGTGAGCTTTTTTGTTTGTTTGTTTCTAGTTGTGGCCTTTCCTTCTTTTATCTTTTCTTGTCTGCAAAGCTTTTGATTTCTCCAACAAATCTGAACAAGAGCCTTGCTGGATATAATATTCTTAGTTGTAGGTTTTTCTTTTATCACTTTAAATATATCATGCCACTCCCTTCTGGCCTGCAGGGTTTCTGCTGAAAAAGCAGCTGATAACCTATGGAGTTCCCTTGTATGTTATTGGTTGCTTTTCCCTTGACGCTTTTAATATTCTCTTTATCTTTAATTTTTGAAATTTTAAGGATATGTCTTGGTGGGCTTGTCTTTGGGGTAATCCTGTGTGGGACTCTGCACTTCCGGGATGGTTGACTGTTTTCCTTCCCCACGTTAGGGGAGTTTTCAGCTATTATCTCTTCAGATATTTTCTTGGGCCTTTTCTCTGTCTCTTCCCCTTCTGGGACCCATATACTGTGAAAGTTGTGTGCTTTATATTGTCCCAGAGGTGTCTCACTTTTTCTTCTAGCTCACTGATTTCTTGTCGTATTTCTTAAATTTCAAAAAATTTAATTACAGTCAGTTACAATGGGTGGGTCAATTTCTTGTGTACACTGTAATGTCCCAGCCATGCATATACATACATATATTCATTTTCATTAAATGTTATTATAAGATATTGAATATAGTTCCCTGTGCTATATAGAAAAAACTTTTTTTGTTAATCTATTTTTATATTTAGTGGCTAATATTTGTAAATCTCAAACTCCCAAATTTTTCCCTTCCTACCCTCTTTCCCTGGTAACCATAAGATTGTTTACTATGTCTGTGAGTCTGTTTCTGTTTTGTAGATGAGTACACCAGTGTCCTTTTTTTTTTTTTTTTTTTTTTTTGATTCCACATATGAGTGACATCATATGGTATTTTCTTTCTTTTTCTGTCTTACTCCACTTAGAATGATGATCTTCAGGTCCATCCATGTTGCTGCAAATGGCATTATTTTATTCTGTTTTAACATTGAGTAGTATTCCATTGTATAAATATACCACAACTTCTTTATCCAGTAATCTTTCAGTGGTCATTTAGGTTGCTGCCATGTCTTGCCTATTGTATATAGTGCTGCTGTGAACACTGGGGTGTGTGTATCTTTTCAAATTAAAGTTCCCTCTGGACATATGCCCAAAACTGGGATTGCTGGGTCATATGGTAAGTCTATTTTTAGTCTTTTGGGGAATCTCCATACTGTTTTCCATAATGGCTGCAGCAAGCTACATTCCTACCAACAATGTAGGAGGGTTTTTTTTTTTTCTCCACACCCTCTCCAGCATTGATCTGTTACAAACTTTTGAATCATGGTCATTTTGACTAGTGTGAGGTCATATATCATTGTAGTTTTGATTTGCATTTCTCTGATAATTTGTGATAGTGAGCATTTTTTCATGTGCCTATTGGCCATTTGTATGCCTTCATTGGAGAATTTCCTTGTTTAGGTCTTCTGCCCATTTTTGGATTGGATTGTTTATTTTTTTGTTATTAAGTTGTATGAGCCATTTATATATTCTGGAAATTAAGCCCTTGTCAGTCTCATCTTTTACAAAGATTTTGTCCCATTCTGTAGGTTGTCATTTTGTTTTGCTTGTGGTTTCCTTTGCTGTGAAAAAGCTTGTAAGTTTAATTAGGTCCCATTTGTTAATTTTTTATTTTATTTCTATTGCCTGGGTAGACTGCCATAGGAAAAACATTGCTAAGATTTACGTCAGAGAATGTTTTGCCTATGTTTTCTTCTAGGAGGTTTATCATGTCTTATCTTATATTTAAGTCTTTAAGCCAATGTGAGCTTATTTTTGTGTATGGGGTGAGGGAGTGCTCTAACTTCACTGATTTACATGCTGCTGTCCAGTTTTCCCAACATCACTTGCTGAAGAGACTAGACTGTCTTTTCTCCATTGTGTGTTCTTGCCTCCTTTGTCAAAGACTGTAGGTCTGTGGGTTTATTTCTGCGTTCTCTATTCTATTCCATTGATCCATATGTTTTGTGTTTATGCCAATGCCACACTGTTTTGACTACTGTAGCTCTGTAGTAGGGTCTGAAGTTTGGGAGAGTTATTCCTCCAGCTTCATTCTTTTTCTTCAGTATTGCTTTAGCAGGTCTGGATCTTTTGTGATTCCACATAAATTTTAGTATTATTTGTTGTTCTGTGAAAAATGTCCTGGGTAATTTGATATGGATCATATTAAATTGGTAGATTGCCTTGGGCAGTGTGGCCATTTTAACAATATTGATTCTTCCAATCCAAGAGCATGGGATGTCTTCCATTTTGTTAAGTCCCTTAGTCAATATTTTGTATAAGTCTCCATGTATAAATCTTTCACCTTCCTGTTCAGACTTATTCCTAAGTATTTTATTGTTTTGGATTCAATTTTAAAATGGATTGCTTCTATACTTTTTTTCCCTGCTAATTCGTCATTAGTGTAAAGAAATGCACTGATTTCTGTATGTTAATCTAATCTTTTATCCTGCTATCTTGCCATACTTTTACCATCTCTAGTAGTTTTGGTGTAGAGCTTTTAGGATTTTGTATATATAGTATCATGTCATCTGCATAAAGTGACAATTTTCAACTTCTCTCCAACTTGGATTCCTTTTCATTTCTTTTTCTTGCCTGATTGCTGTGGCTAGGACTACCAAGACTGTGCTGAATAAAAGTGGTGAGAGGGGCATCCTTGTCTTGTTCCTGGTTTTAGTGGGAAGGCTTTCAGTTTTTCACCTTTGAGTACTATGCTGGCTGTGGGTTTGTCATCAATAACTTCTATTATGTTGAAATATGTCCCGTCTATACCCACATTGGTAAGAGTTCTGTAATAAATGGGTGTTGAATTTTATCAGATGATTTTTCTGCATCTATTGAGATGATCATGTGGTTTCTGCCCTTTGTCTTGCTGATGTGGTGTAGCACATTGATTGATTTGCTTATGATGAACCGCCCTTGTATCCCTGAGATGAACCAACTTGATCATGGTGTGTGATCTTTTTAATGTGCTGTTGGATTCTGTTTGTTAATGTTTTGTTGAGGACTTTTGCATCTATATTCATCAATGATATTGCCCTATAATTTTCTATCTTGGTTATGTCTTTGTCTGGTTTTGATATCAGGGTGATGGTGAATGAGTTTATAGAATGAGTTTGAGAGTACTCCCTCCTTTTCAGTCATTTGGAAGAGTTTGAGAAGGACTGATATGAGCTCTTCTTTGTATGTTTGGTATAATTCCCTGGTGAAGCCAGTCGGTCTTGGGCTTTTGTTTATAGGGAGGTTTTTTTTTAATTGCTGATTCTACTTCGTTTGTAATGATTGGTTTGTTAAAGTGGTCGATTTCTTCTTAATTTAGTCTTCATAGACTGCATGTTTCCAGAAACTTGTCCATTTCTTCTAGGTTGTCCAATTTGTTTCCATATGATTGTCCATTCTCTGACCTTTTTTCTTTTTTTTTTTTTTTGTATTTCTGTGGTATTGATTGAAATTTCTCCATTTTCCTTTCTTACTTTATTTGTGTTCTTTCTCTTTCTTTCTTGGTGAGCCTGGCCAGAGGTGTGTCAATTTTTTTTTACTCTTTCAAAAAAACAGCTCTTGGTTTAATTGATTTTTTCTATTTTTTTAATCTCTATTTTATTTCCTCCCTGATCTTTATTATTTCCTTCCTTCTGATGAATTTAGGCTTTGTTTGCTTTTCTTTTTCTAATCCTTTTAGGTGGCAGGTTAGGCTGTTTACTTGAGATTATTCTCGTTTTTTGAGGAAGGCCTGTGTCACTATGAACTTCCCTTTGATTTCTTCTTTGATTTCATCATTGACCCATTTTTAGTAGCATGTTGTTTCATCTCCATAATGTTGTTTTAGTCCTCCTTTGCTTTTCTGTGGTTGATTTCTAGTTTCATGGCATTATGGTCAGAAAAGATGCTTGAAATAATTTCCATCCTCTTGTCTCAGTCCTGGAGTCTAAAATACTGAGATTAAGGTGTCAGCAGGGCCATTTTCTACCTGAAGGCACTAGAGAAGAATGTGTTCAAGTCTCTCTCCTTGGTTGTGACAGTATAACTCCAATCTTAACATGGTTTTCTTTCTGTATTCTTAACAAATTATTTCTGCAATGACCCTATTTCCAAGAATGGTCACATTCTGAGGTACTGGGAGTAAGAACTTCAACACATAAATTTGGGGGGGCACATTTCAACCCATAACAGCAGTGTATGAATTAAAATAACTTTCTTCATGACATCTGTTCAGATGCCTCCTGTGCACTGATGAAATACTATCATGTTTTATTTGTATTTGTTAGTTTTGAATGAGCTTAGTGAACTCTGCACTTGTGATAGGCACATTTCATTATATGTAAATTCAACAAAATGTATTGGGAGTACATATAAGAAAAAAAGAAAGATATGGTACGAACATTGAATAAATATATATAGAACAAAATTTCTCATCTGCCTAGATCCTCAAGCCTCTAGACTTAAGTACACTTTAAAGAATGTATGATAGTATTTGTGAGCCATTTACCATCACTGGGGGTCAATTTCTTTTAATTCATTTCAACAAATATTTACTGAGTTCCTACTCCGAGAAAGGCTGAAGGGTAAAAACAGATCTTTTTTTGTGAAACAGATAAAAGAAGATTTCCCATCGTCAAGTAATTGTCTACTAGGGTTTGAAAGACTTCAGAAAGAACTATTTCAAGGACAATTAAAAAATATAAAAATGTTCACTACGACAGGTGACAAAATCATAATCATTATAGTAGAACCTAGTATTGTGCCTGAGATATAGGGCAGAATGAACTTGTAAAAGTAAGTGTTATTACAGAGTAATTATTTGAAGGCAAAATTAGGAAAAATTGGGTACAAGCTGAGCCCTTACTCCTATTTGAGTCCTTCAGTACAGCAATGTATCCCAAAACTGGTGGCTCTGACATTTTTAAATATCTGTGAGGTTGGAGGCAACACACTAAATGCTCTTGAGGCTTTTTCTGTCATATCTAGTAAAGGAGATGCTGTGAAAGAGGGATTAAACTTCCTAAGTAAACTTCTAGGTAAGCTTTGTGGGCAAATGGGGATTTAAGTGCTTCCCTTTGGAGGACTTTGACCTTTTCTTTGCTTTCTAGATAGGAAAGCAAAATATACAAGGACGAAAACAGCAATACCTACAAAAACCTGCAGTGACTAAGAGGCTTAGAATCCTGTCTCTGCCACTTAACTGTCTGTGATCAAGTCACTTAGTTCTTCTTTGCCCTAACTTCTCATCTGAATATGGGAATAACTGCAGTGCCTACATCATAGAGTGATCCTGAGAGTGACCTGTGTTCTTTACATAAACACAGTTGAAATTCCTCAGGGCATAAACATTCAATGAAAGTTTATTATTATTACTTAAGGAGTCATAAAGCCCTTTTGCATGCTGTCTAGCATTTGGTGACAACTTAAAATACATTGTTACAATAATATTCATTATTTTAAATTTCACTTTAATTATTATGATTTTAACTTCAGCACTGCCTATGAGTTCTGGTATAACAAATATGTACTCAATAAATAAGCAAAAATACACATTAGAAAAAGAAACTGAAATTGTCAAATGGCCTGACTTTTTTTAAAGCAAACTAACACTTTTCAAAATAAATTTTGGAGATATAATTCAGTATTCTGCAAATGACATATAGACTAATGTAAACTAAAAACATTTATTCTGGCAGACAGAAAAGATGTAGATTGACAGTTGGCAGGCAGTCGAGATCAATAACTGAAGCTGAATAATCTGACATCAAACAAACCTCACTTACCACGTTTTGCTTTCACATCTCTGACATTCCTACTACTTATGCTGTTTTCAGCATTCTGCTGACTTCCTTACGGCATTTTGCTCTAAATTAAAATGTATGGGGGGAAAATGAGCCATTTTGTTACACGTTGAATTGCTGATACTTCCTTCCTTTGACAAGTCCTGACTTGCCTTCCAGCGCTCACATATGTTCTAGTGTTTTGTTTCACTTTAAATTAGCTATAATCTTTTGCATCATAGTATTGACTTTGCTTTTAAAAAAGATTCTCTATTCCATTATACTTCCTGATCAATTTATTTGTATCATCTTGCATGAGTTTTCTTTTTCTTACCACACAAACCATGCACGAGGACACACACACACCCTTGAATAGAACATGAAACTCAACTCACTTGAAGGGAGAATCCACAGTAGAGACCTGGAAACCATTCTATGGACAGCAGAGCTGTGAGAAAAGCAGCAAGTTATCTCCCTGTGAAAAAGCACCTGTTCTGGAGGCCATCAGGGGACTTTGTCCTGGCTGTTAGACTTTTTTTTAATTTATTTAAAAGACATGTTTGTTGTTTTTTTTAAATTTCTGGTGTACAGCACAATGTGCTATACAAAAGAAACTTTAAAATCTATTTTTATATATAGTGGCCAACATTTTGCAAATCTCAAACTCTCAAAACTTCTTTTTCTGGATTACTTCACTTAGAATGATGATCTCTAGGTCCATACATGTTGCTGCAAATGGCATTGTTTTATTCTTTTTTATGGCTGAGTATTATTCCATTGTATAAATACGCCACAACTTCTTTACCCAGTTATCTGTTGATGGAAATTTAGGTTGCTTCCATGTCTTGGCTATCATATATAGTGCTGCTGTGAACACTGGGGTGCAGGTATCTTTTTGAATTAGAGTTCCTTCTGGATATATACCCAGAAGTGGGATTGCTGGATCATAGGGTATGTCTATTTTTAGTTTTTTGAGGAATCTCCATACTGTTTTCACCTAACTGCATTCCCACCAGCAGTGTAGGTTTGATAGCTGTAGGTCTTGAGAAATTTTCAAAATGTTTTCAGAGGCATGAAGTGTTATACAAATTTATGAAACTGCGAGTGTTAGTGAATGGAAACACAGAATTCCCTCATGAGTATGAGATTTGAGGACACAATGGTCTGCAGTGGAATGAGATGTCACTTAATAGCTGAATGGTTGGAATAAAATTGCCCAACATGTTTAATTTCAGAGGTGTTGTTTACTTTTCTGTAAAATTAGGCTATTTATTTTACCTGAAAAAATTCTTGGAAGTTTTAAATACTATAAAATTCTGGCTCAATACTTCACCCATACATACAACACATGTGGAACATCTGTTATAGAAAGATTCTTTGCATTATTTTTCCAAAGAAGCCTATTACAGTTTTTGTTAGAATGTCTACCTTTTTTAATTACCTTTTTTTTCCCACTATTTTTTACAGTGCCTGCAAGGAGAGAAAGCCGAAGAAAGTGAAGTCCAGAGGGAAGAAAGGGAAAGACAATGAGCAAGAGAAGAATGATTTCTGGCACCCAAGGTACACAGAGCTGCCTGGCCTTTGGGTACAGCATGAAGACTTCTGCAGCTCTGACTTCTGAACATTCTGGAGTGGTTACTTTGCATTTAAAAGTGCAAATATGACTCAATAACACTGAATTGTTTTGTGGAGTTGAATATTACGTATGCTAGTTATTTCTCCCATTCTCTCTCCCTCAAACATTTCCATTCCTCTTCAGATGTGCTATTCTGTGTTCCTTACCTTGGAAAGGGATTGTAACACTCTGAACCATTAAAGAAGGCTGGTAGGCTCTAACTTTTAACTTCCAAATATTTAACATTTAGAGACCAGAGACCGCAAATGTTTGGAGAAAGCAAAAGGGAGAAAAGAAGACCTTTCCACAAAACTTTACTAAATGTCCCCCAGTACTGTTCAGATTTTTCAAAAATAAAAGGATTTTTTTCAGTATTGGAAAAGGGACAAACAGTGAAGAGATAATGAGAGTTTAATGGGCTTAAGAGAGGGAGCAAGAGCCTAGAGAGGTTTAAGGGACTTAAAAGCTAAGAGGGTTTAGGACCTGCTGTGGGCCCGGAGTCCTCCCTAGGTGGGCAGCAAGACCCCAGCTGCACCAGGCTCTCTGAGATTCTTCTAAGCCAGTTTTAATTGTGGAAAAAGGGGACTTCTTAATCGGAATATGCACGGTCCTGGATTAGGAGGTACCTCAGTAGACACTGACCTGATAGAGCTGTTGAAGACAAGGTAGGTCCTCACATCCTGAAAAGCTTGATTCTATGTGAGCCTCCTCTCCTGGGAGACTTGAACAAAAGGAGGGAAAGGAGCTGGTAAGGCTCAGTAATTGAGACAAATTTTTTGCCACCTTAGATCAATTAGGGCTTGAAATAGAATTGAATTTCTTGTACTTCAGAGTCTGTGAACTGAGATTCATATCTGCTGATTTCTTTAAGTGTTATAAAATATATATAACATAAAATTTAACATTTTAACCATTTAAAGTGTATTAAGAACCTTCACATTGTTATGCAACCATCGCTATCATCCAACTTCAAAACTTTTGCAACATCTCCAATTAAAATTTTGTATCCACTAAACACTAACTTTTCATTTCCACCTCCCCTTCATCCCTAGGCACCACTATTCCCCTTCCTGTCTCTGTGAGTCTGAATACTCCAGGTGCCTCATGTAAGTGGACTCATACAGCATCTGCCCTTTTGTGACTGGTTCATTTCACTTAGCATAATGTTATCAAGCTTCATCCATGTTGTAGCATTTGTCAGAAGTTCCTTTTAAAAGAAAGGAAAAGAAAAAAGGAAAGAAAATTTATAAACATATTTGTATGTATATTATTTATATATGTATGTTTATACATATATATACCACATTTTATTTATCTGTTGTTAGACACTTGTGTTGCTTCCAATTTTTTACTATTGTGTCTTGATTTTCTTAATCTATAAAGAGAAACAATGACTTTTGTCTTCCAGAAATGTATACACACATATATATTACATTTTGTAGCCCCAACAAGCACACACATTTATTAAAATGACAGTGAAAAACAAATATCAATTTGGTAAGTGATGACTCAGGAGCCTTGAGCTTCTAAAAAGCCAGGACAAAGTACCCCAAAGAGCAGGGAGCAGTTTCTTTTTTAAAGGCTTTTCAAGACCCCAGCCAGACAGCCCACAGCAGGCCCGTGGGAGGCCTGTATCTCCAGCACTCTGCTGTAGTTTTTTCCTGTTGTCTCTTTGTGGTGTTTTCTAATTTATTATTGTCCTTCAGAGTCTTGGTGAGCAGGTTAAATCAGTAATCAGCTATGTTTAATTATGTTAATGGTATTGGTTTTTAGTTACAAAGGTCTAATTAAGTTTCTTCAACTTTTCCCTTACAATTGTCTTTTTTACGATAATGATTTTTTTTAATCAAAGGATACTTAAGTTGGAACGATATTAAATATTAGCTCCGGGTTTGTTAAATAGAAGCTTTATTACTCTTTCATCTCTCCACCCCTCTCTTCCCCACATTTTTAGACCTAAAGAACCAAAGAAAAGTTGAAGGGAAAGTGGAAATGTGTATGTTGACTTACTCTTTGCAGATTTGATAAATAGCAAAAGGCAACATGATAGGTTAAAAAAACAAAAGCTATGGCTTAAAGCAGACGTGTGTGAAACAGAGGACTCTGATGTGGACACTGTCCTAGAGCTTGTTTCAGGCTGCTGTGACCTGATGGTGTTTGTTATCCACTGGATTCAGAGCGTTTACAACAGGGATGTGAAAGTTACAGATGTGAATTACCAGTGTTAGGCCCTCTGTCAGGGAGTCAGTCTTACACTTCTTGCCGTCCCTGGGGCCACCTTTTCCTTTTACTGTGACTTTGACACAAAGTTCTTATTTAACCCAGCAATAACATTTTAATTACATTTGTGCTATGGTCTCAATGTCTGTGTCCCCCCCAAGACTTGTATGTTGAAATCATAACTCCTGAGGTGATGGTTTTAAGACATGAGGCTCTTAGGGAGGTGACTTGGCCATCAGGGTGGAGTCCTCATGGATGCAGTTTGTGCCTTTATAAAAGAGGCCTGAGAAGCTCCTTGCTGCTGCCACCATGTGAGGACACTGTGAAAAGACAACCGTCTAGAAGGTGGCTCCTCACCAGACCCAGACCTGCCAGCCTTTGGTCTCAGCCTTTAACACTGTGAGAAATCATTTTCTGCTGTTTATAAGTCAGTCTATGGTATTTTTAAGCAGAATGAATGAATTAAAATAATTTCTAATGATTATCTTGGATAATTTTATTGAGGAAGTCTCATTTATTTTTATAACAAAATTTAAAATAAATTCTTAATACCTAAAAAGAAATAATGTTGATAGATTTTTAAATGAATTTGGGGATAAGTCACAACTCTGCACTATTAACCCTTTCCTTGCAAGGATATAATCCCTCTCTTCATGTCTTAAAATCTTCCTTTTTGTCCTTCAGGAGAGTTTTAAAATGTAAGGTGGACTCTGTATTTCTTAAATTTATCACTAAGTAATTTTGGCATTGATACTGGGATTTTGTCGTTACAGTTCTGCCTAACATTCACTGCATGCTGCTGATGTGGCCAACACTGTATTGAGTAACTTAACATTATTAACTTACTTAATTCTCACAAAAATCCTGTAAGTTAAGGACTATGTGGAAACGACTTTAAAGACAATGGAATTGACATTTAGATCAATTAAGGAATTTGCCCAAAGTCATGCAATAAGCATATGGCAGAGCTAGAATATAAAACTAAGTCTGTTTCCACATCACACTATTTTTTTTATTATTACACTATTTTATTCTGCTCCCTTGATTTAAGGAAATACACACATACACACACACATTGTTTTTTAATTAACAGAAACAGGTTTTAGATATTGTTTAGGACATTATTAGCATGGCAGTGTTAGCCTTATAAACCTCAGGTAACTGAGTGTGAGCCTTCCTTTCTCCATCTGACGATGTGGGTGCTTTGTGGCTGGGGAAGAAGAAGGTGACTCCTCTGACCGTTCTTACCTAAATCATAGCCCTCACCCTGGAAACTCCTGCGGGTGTATGTTAGAAAATGATACTACCCAAAATGATTTAAATATTGTACATAATAATTCATCAATCACAAATGGGGTCCCAACATCATAACATTTTGGAGGGAGGTCTTTATACATTTACGTTGCTATGTTTGTCATCTGAACAGAAGGAAGGTAAGAACTGAACTCACTTTGTGTTTGTAACAGTCACTTCAGCAATAAGCCATGCAGCTCACAGAAGCCCAGCCAGCTTCAGTTCTTAAATCTCCACGATTCACAGGCTGAGCTAGTAACACTGCAGCCCTCTGCCGCTGCAAGGCATAGGTAACGTTTATATTTTATTATTTGTTAGGTATCTCTGAGTCGAATTCTTATTGGCTAAAGAGACAACAGCAACCTATTGATAGGATGATGTATCTCCTAGTGCGTTGTGGAGAACCTTGAAGTGACCACATGTGAATCTGTACAAAAACAGTGATTTTTCCCTTTTGTAAATGTCCTACTAGTGTAAATAAAAAAGTAACTCTAAAGAACGTAAGTGAATTATTTGAATCTCTGTCCCATATTACATAAAAGCTATTGGAATTATTATTGAGATAATTTGGTTCACTGTGCACAAGCCATCAGGAATAAAAAGTTACCAAGGGCTGCCAATATGTAGTCAGGTTTTTTTCTCCAAATATAGAACGAATGTACTTGGGCAACAGTATCATGCAGCCATCAGTGATGCAGCCATCAATTCTATACCATATATTTTGTTATTACACTTTATTATTTCATTCAGCAATAAATCCCCAACAACTGAAAGATACTGAACATCGACTGTGGCAAAGCTTTGTATGAGACACTGAGAAAAAAATAAATTTGAACAGGACAGAACATTTATGCAGCAAGGTAGCAAATCCCTTAAAGAGTACATGCAAGGTGTTAGGGATTCACGGTGGGTTAAAAGAGAGAGTCAAACACCCATGAGCTGTAATGAGCTCGCAGCTCCCCCTCCCTCCCTCTCTGTCGTTTCGTGTTTTCAGCAGAAGTGCTACTAGGAATAGAATGTTTGAGCTGTTTTACCTTGAACAGTATAGACAATAGACGGGAGCTTCCTCAAGTTGATAATATGTACACAAAACCTCCAGCTAACATCTTACTAAATGATGAGAAACCTGAAACTCATCTATGACCAGGAGCAAAGAACAATATCCCCTCTTACCACTCCTTTGCAACACCAAAATGGAAGTCATTGTTGCAATAAGACAAAATAAAAGCTATTCAGTTTGGGAAGGAAGAACTAGAACTGTCTTTGCTCAGAGTTGACTTTGATTATCTATCAATAAAATCCAAAAGAATCAACAGAAACTTCCTGGAACTATTAAGCTGTTTTGGCAAGGTTTCAGGAAACAAGGTTAATATACGTAAGCCAACTGCTTTCCTATATATCAACAAAGAATAAGTGGGATTTGAAATTAAAACACAGTATCATTTACATCAGCATTCTTGAAAATGAAATATTCAGGCATAACTCTTAACAAAATATGTACAAGATCTATATGAGGAAAACAGCACTGAACTCTGATGGATATAACAGAAGAACTGAAGGAAGAGGTGACATCACAAAGATATGGCTGAATAAGATATAGCTGTGCATGCCCCCTTCCAAACAACAAAAATCTACCATCTATTTACAGACTACAGTGCCTTGAGGGAGTCATGGGATCCAGCACCATATGCCATGGGACCCAGGAGGAGCCTTGCCCACCTGCACATTGAGTAATAGGCTTGTAGACCTTGATCTTGGCTGTTGGCCCTGAAGTGGTCCATGAACTAGTTCCAGTTCCCCCCAGCCATGATCCAGGAGCCCCTGGAGAACCCTGTCTCAGATAATCACTCACACATGAAAAAGCCTATCTGAAGGCTTTGAATGGAGAAGTCCCAGCACACTGTCGGAACAAAGCAGTATGAGTGTGGATGCATTGGAGATAGAAGAAAATTTTGACTTGACCCACATCACCCCTTCCCCAAGGTGACACAGTTCAGGGCCAAGAGAGATCATTTCAGCTCATAATTTCTCCTACTTCTCTTTCAGTAATGAATAAATCATCATGACAGAAAAGCAGTAAGGAAATACCGGACTTGAACTATACTTTAGATCGAATTGACCTAACAGATATAAAGAGAACATTCCTTTCAACACAGGCAGAATGAGCATTCTTGTTGAACACACACAAAACTTTCTCCAGATAGATGTTACAGTCTTTTTTTTTTTTTTACAACTCAGCCTCATTTTTTCAGTTGAAGTACAGTTGATGCCCAATATTACATAAGCTACAGGTGTACAACATAGTGACTTACAATTTGCAAAGGTTATACTCTATGGTTACTATAAAATATTACCTGTATTTCCTGCATTATACAATATATCCTTGTAGCTTATTTTATACATAATAGTTTGTACCATGAATCCTCTATCCCTGTATTGTCCTTCCCCCATCCCTGTTCCCACTGGTAACTGCTAGTTTGTTCTCTATACCTCAGAGTCTAATTCTTTCTCATGTCTTCATCAATTTATTATATATTCATATTTCACATATAAGTAATATCATACAGCATTTGTATTTCTCTGTCTGACTTTCACTTAGCATAAGACCCTCCAAGTCCATCCATGTTGTTGCAAATGGCAACGTTTCATTCTTTATTATGGCTAAGTAATATTCCCTGGCATTTTCAGAGAATTAGAATAATTTTAAAATTTGTATGGAAATGCAAAGATCCTGAATAGCCAAAACAATCTTGAGAAAGAACAGAACTGGAGGAATCATACTGCCTGACTTCAAATTTTACTATAAAGCTACAGTAATCAAGACAGTATAAAACTGCACAAAAAAGACACACAGATCAATAGACCAGAATAGAGAGCCCAGAAATAAACCCACACACTACAGTCAACTAATCTTTGACAAAGGAAGCAAGAATATACAATGGAAAAAGACAGTCTGCTGTAAGTGGTGCTGGGAAACTGGACAGCTGCCTGTAAAAGAATCATACTATAATATCCTCCTAATACCATATACAAAAAAATTTTACAAATTGAAGTGGATTAAAAGCCTAAATGTAAGAACAGAAATCATAAAACTTCTAGAGGAAAACATAGGCAGACTATTCTTTGACATAAATCATAGCAATATTTTTATCTGTTTCCTAAAGCAAAGGAAATAAAGGCAAAAATAACCAAATGGGACCTAATTAAACTTAAAAGCTTTTTTGCACAGAAAAGATGACCACCAACAAAACCAAAGAACAATACTGAATAGGAGAAAATATTTGCAAGTGATATGACCTTTAAGGGGTTAATATGCAAAATATACAAGCAGCTCATACAACTCAAAATTTTTTTAAAAATTAAAAAATGAGCAGAAGATATAAATTTTTTTTTTCTCAAAGAAGACAGGCAAATGGCCAACAGGCACTTGAAAAGATGCTCAACATCGCTAACCATCAGGGAAATGCAAATCCAAGCCACAAAGAGGTATCATCTCACATCTGTTAGAATGGCTGTTATTAAAAAGAACACAAGTAATGAATGTTGAGGATGTGGAGAAAAGGGACCCCTCATACTGTGGCCAGTGAGCCTGGCTGCCCGGACATTGAGATGCTCAGTCCCTGGGCTCCCAGGGGGAACTGCGCCGTGGAGTACTACGCCCCCTCCCCCGCCAGCCCCACCGCCACGCCCCCTCCCTGGCACCGCTGATCTGACACTGCACCCCCCCCCCACCCCCGACCCCTCCAGCCGCCAGTGAACCAGCCCCTCCCAAGAGGGAGGGGGCGATCTCAGACAACACCAAGCCAGCCCTCATGGCCGCCCTGCTCGTCTTTGCCGAGCCGGCTCCGAGGTGGCCCGCGCGCCCCTCTGGAGGCCCCTGAGCCTCGGACGCCGGTGGCGGCCCAGGAGCGCCCGCGGGAGCGGGAGGGGCGGCGGCGGCGGCGGCGGCAGGAGCGGGCCGAGGGGCGGGACAAGCGGCGGCGGGAGCGCAAGGGGCGAGGGGCCGGGGCCTCCGGGGGCCCCTCCGCCGGCCCTCTGGCGGGGCTGGTGCTCAGCGATAATGACCGCGGTCTGCTGGAGCGCTGGGCTCGCCTGCCCCCACCCCTGCCCCCGCGCGCACGCCCCCTAACCCCAGCCCGGCCCCACAGCACAGCCTGCCTGACCGCCCCTCTGCCCCCCTCCAGATCGCCACCACCTGCGGCCTCCCGGCCCCACCCCGGGCTGCCGGCCCCGCGCCCTGACTGCCTTGCTTCCCCTCTGGCCCACCGCCTCCAGAGCCCGGGGCCCCCTCGGCCCTCCGCCTCAGTCACCCGACGTCAACCTGGTGACCCAGGAGCGATCCAAGTGGAGGACCCCCCCGCCCCTGTGTTCTCGGGCGCACCAGCGGGCAGCGGGGCTGGCGAGGGTGTGGGCTTTGACCTGGAGGAATTCCTAAGCCAGTCCTCCGGCGCGGGCGTGGCTGCCGGGCCCCAGGACGGCCAGGCGGTCGGGCCGCTCTCGGCCTCCCTGCTCGCTGACTGGCTTGGGGGCCGCGGTATGATCCCTGCAGACGTCGAGTCCCTGCAGCGTGAGATCCAGGTGGGCTCCCCGGTGCCCTGGCTGACCTGCCTGACCCCCGGGAGCCCTGAGGCCCACAGTCTGTGCCTTGCTGCCAGGGGCGGGCCCAGCTCCAAGACCGCAGGAACGTTCCCCAGGGCTGGTGCCCGGGGCCCGGCCCGGCAGGGGAAGCTCAGCTTGCGTTACTCTGCAGGGTCATCTCAGACCCACCCTGCAGCCTTAAGCAGCCACCTGAACCACGAGCGAGCCCGGCAGGATCAGAAGAGCCCTACCCTCGACCGGGTGTAAATTGGTATAGCCACTGTGGAAAGCTGCATGGAGGTTTAAAAACAAAAACAAAAACCAACCATATGACCCAGCAACTCCACTCCTGGGTACGTATCTGAAAAAAACAAAAATATTAAATTGAAAAGATACATGCATCCCAGTGTTCACAGTAGCGTTATTTACAATAGCCAAGATACGGAAGCAGCCTAAGGGTCCATCAACAGATGAGTGAATAAAGAAGATGTGGCATATACACACAAAATAACTCTTAGAAAATTTAGTAAGATTGAAATCATACCAAGTACATTTTCTGAGCACAACTGTGTAAGACTAGAAACCAGTAATAGAAAGTAAACTGGGGAAGTCCAAACATGTGAAAATTAAATAACACACTCCTGAACAAAAGCAACACACTTCTGGGTAGAAGAAAAAACAAAAAGAGAAATTAAAGCATGTCTTGAAAGAAATGACAATGGAAACTCAACATAATAAAACCTGTAGGATGCAGTAAAAGAAATTGTAAGAGAGAAGTTTGTCACAATAAATGTCTACATCAAGAAACAAGACCTCAAATTAACAAGTTAACTTCCATCATAAGGGAAGAAAGAAAGGAAAGAAAGAAAGAAATAAAAAAAAGAAAGAAAAGAAAGAAAGGAAAGAAAGAAAGAAAGAAAGAAAAGAAACTAAGCACAAATTTAGCAGAAGAAAAGAACTAAAAAAAGATCACAGAAGAGACCAGAAAACAATAGAAAAGATCAATAAAACTAAGATCTGGTTTTATTGAAAATATTTTTTAAATTGACAAAACTTTAAGTATAATAACTAGAGAGAGAGAGAGAGAAGACTCAGATAAATAAAATCAACAATGAAAGAAGAGGCATTACAATAATGCCACAGAGCTGCAGTGATCACAGGAGACTATGAGAGTTATACACCAAAAAGCTGGTTAAGTTAGAAGAAATGGATAAATTCCTGGACTCATACAATTAACCAAGACTAAACCATGAAGAAACAAAAAAACTGAACAGATTAATAATGACTAAGGAGATTTAATTATCATTAAAGATCTCCCAACAAAGAGAAGTCCAGGACCAGATGTCTTCACTGGTGAATTCTATCAAAAATTTAAAGAAGAATTAACACCAATTCTCAAACTTTAAAAAAAATAAAGTGGAGTGAACATTCCCAAACTCGTTTTATAAGGCCAGCATAATCTCGATACTAACATCAGATAGGGCGACTACAAGGGAGCCAATTCCTAGCCAGAACAATTAGGAGAGGAAAAGAAAGAAAAGGCACCTGAATTGGAAAGAAAGAAGTAAAACTGTCTTTGTTTGCGGATGATATTGTCTCATATATAAAAATCCTAAAGATTCCACCAAAAAACAATTAGTACTAATAAACAAATGTGAAAATTGCAGGGTTGAAAATCAGCTTACAGAATCAGCTGCATTTACATACACTAACAGTGACTTACCTGAAAAAGACACGAATAAATGGAAAGATATCTTGTGTTCATGGAGAGGAAGAAATAATATTGCTAAAATGTTCATACTACCCAGTCATCTATAGATTCAATGAACCCTTTATCAAAAATTCCAATGGCATGTTTCACAGAAACAGAAAAGAAAAAATCCTAAAATTGATGTGGATCCACAAAAGACCCTGAATAGCCAAAGCAATCATGAAACAAGGGCAAAGCTGAAGGCATCAAACTTTCTTTCAAACAGTATATAAAAACTATACTATTTGAAATACTCTGTTACTGGCCACATAGACCAATGGAACAGAATGGAGAGCTCAGAAAGAAACCCTGTCATATGTGGTTGAGTAATATTTGACAGTGGAGCCAAGTTTACTCAGTGGGGAAAGATAGTCTATTCAATCAACGTTGTAGAGAAAACTGGATAATCATATGTTAAAGAATAAAATCAAAGACCTATATTATACCATGCAAAAATAAACTTGCAATGGATTAAATACTTAAATATGACATGAAACTATAAAATTTCTAAAACAAAAGGAGAAAGCTTTTTAACTTCAGTATTGCCAATGATTCTTTTGGATATGGCACCAAAAGAAAAGGCAACAAAAACAGGAATAAATAGGGAGGCTATATATTTAAAAAAAAAAAAAAAAAAAAAGCTTGCACAAAGATACAACCAAAAAAGTAAAAGGCAAACTATGAATGGGAGAAAATTTTTGAAAAGCATGTATCTGATAAGTGTTTACTATCCAGAATATATATGGAATTCATATAATTCAAATGCAAATAAAATAATCTGTTTTTAAGATGCCAGAGGAACTGAATAGCTATTTTTTTCAAAGACTACATGCAAATTGCCCAGATTTGAAGAACTGCTCAACATCATTAATCATCAGGGAAATGCAGATCAAAACCACAATGAGAAATCTTATCTATCACCTCTTACCTGTTAGAATAGCTACTATAAAATAGGAAAGAGATGAGTGTTGACTAGGATGTGGTGAAAAAGAACACTTGTGCATCATTAATGGAAAAGTAAACTTTTGCAGTCATTGTCTGGAAAAGAGTATAGATATTCCTCAAAAAGTTTACATATAGAGCTATCATTATAATGCAGCTAAAAGTGTTCTTTTCCCCAATTTCCAATGTGTGTGTGTGTGTGTGTGTGTGTGTGTGTGTTTACAACAAGCAACTCTATCCCAGCTGGATGTTCTACAATTCAACTCAGTTCTGACTACCTATCAAGAGATAGCCTCTGATTCCTCTGGTTAGGAGTGCAGACCCACAAGACTGTCCTCCACTGTAGATGCCAGTAGCTAGCTGCTGTTTTCACTTGTGCTCCTGAATGGAGCTTCCCATGACCCCTCCTTGTGTTTAATTAATTTGCTAGAGTGGCTCACAAAACTCAGGAAACTCATTAGATGACTGGTTTATTACAAAAAACATATTAAAGAATTCAAATCAATAGCCAGATGAAGAGAACAAAGGAGCTTCTGTCCTCACGGAGTTTGGGGCCCACATAGTGTGGTGGCATATGGACACCTCCTGGTTTCCCCATCCGGAAGCTCTCCAAACCCCCAACTTTGAAGTGTTCATGGAAGTTTTGTTACATAGGCATTATTGATTAAATAATTGGCTATTGATGATTGATTCAATTTCCAGCCCCTCTCCCCTCCCAGAAATCAGGGAGTGGGACTGAAAGTTCCAACCCTCTATTTGTGGTTTGTTCCCCCAGCAATCAACGCCTCATCTTTAAGATTAGTTTTCAAAAAGTCACCTCATTAACATAAGTTTATTTGTGATTGAAGGGTGCTTTATGAATAACAATACACAAATTTCACCTTTATGGCTCTGAAGACTTTTCAGGAACTGAGGACAAGAGATCAAAATTATCACAAAAGATGTTCCCATCTTTTGGGAGCTGGGAGCTAGGAACAAGGACAAAAATCTATGTAAGGAAGACATTTTAGTCATCTGAATGATCTTGCATATATAATTATATCAGCTTTATTCATAATTGCCAGACTCTGAAGTAACCAAAATAGCCTTCACTATGAGAATGGGAAAACTGGTAAGTCCGAACAATGGAATATCATTCAGCACTTTAAAAATGCTATCAAGCCATGTAATGTTATGGAGGGAACTTCAGTGCATAGTACTAAGTGAAATAAGTCAATCTGAAAAAGCTACAAACTGTATGATTTTAATTACATGACATTCTGAAAAAGGGAAAAATATGGAGACAACAAAAAAGATGAGTGGTTACCATGAGTTATGGGGAGGAGAGGGAAGAGTAGGTGGACCATAGAGAATTTTTAGAGCCATCAAACTACCTTTTTTAATCATTCTGCCACCCATATGTGGCACCTAATTCCTAACCTATGAAATTTGGTTGTATGTTTGACTCACTTGCAACCAATATAATGCAGCCCAGGTGACACAGGGTGACAGTAAAATTCTATGACAGTGGGTGGGTATAGCTCAGTGGTTCAGTGCATGCTTGGCATGTGAGGTCCTGTATTCAATTCCCAATTTCTCCATTAAAAAAAAAAATTCTGAGCAAAACACAGAAGCTTTTCATTTGGTACTCTTTGGATTCTCACTCTGGTGAAATTTCAGTCGTCAGCGAGGATGTTTATTAGTTAAGTACCAGTCAATTCCATGAAGAGAAAAAGAAGCCCCTAGCTGAGACCTGTTCATACCCCTAACCCATAGAATTTATTAGTTAAAATAAAGTGATTGTTTTTAAGCCATTAAGTTTGGGGGTAGTTTTTAACGCCGCAATAGATACACTGAACAAAACTTGCTACTGGGAATGGGACACTGACACAACACAGACATGAAATATGTGACGTTAGCGTTGGGTCTGAGCAGTGAGAAGCAGCTTGCAGGGGTTTTCAGGAGAATCTTAGAAGCTTGATTGTTCTCTAGGTATCTTTTTGTGAAAACTCAAGAGAAAGTAAAAAACAAACAAAGCAAAAATACCCCCAAAATAAACAAATGAAAAACCCAATTATTTGGAAGCTGATGGAAAAGAAACAGTGTTATGTAGCGGCAGGAAATTTAACAGTTCCACCTGTGGTAACGTGAAAAACAGAAAATGTACCTAATGAACAGAAGGGTCTGACTGAAGATATTTCTGGGCAATATGGAGCAAGTTTCAATTCGTTTCTTTTGATGAACTTTATAAGCTACCGATAGAGGATGCTAAAAGAAATTATCTAGTTATCCAGCAGAATGCAGAGTATTTAGTTCTATAAATATCACTCTAACACAGATTTCACAAATTTGATAAGCTTTATTTTTTTCATTGAATCAAAATACTTTCTAACATCTTTGTGATTTTTTTTACCTGTCATAAATATATTCATGTTTTTAAAATTACCATCTTTTAAAATTTTGCCAAATATCTTTCAATGATTGATTCCAAACTTAATTCCGTTCTGTCAGGGAGTGTGCTCTGTATGATTTTAATTATTTTACATTTATTGGGAAACATTTTAAGTTACAGAAGATGTTCTATCTTGTAGAATATTCCTCATATACTTAAATGTGTATTTTAGTGTTTTGGTTGGAGCTATTAACAATTATCAATTGAGTCAGGTTGCTTGACAGCTTTGTTCCTGAGTTATGAATCTTGACTAAATTTCTCAATAAGTAATTTTAATCCTTTTGTTAGGTAGTGAGATGAGTGAGGGCCCCGGGCAGGTCGGTGAGGGAGGGGGGTGGTCCAGAAGTTGGCAGTGTGCCCGCCTCCAGCATAAAGGGGGTTCACTTTCTCTAAATGAGCGCCGGCCATAAGCCAGTTAGAGCCCGACAGGAGCAACTGAGCCGCAGCACAAGGACCTAAGCAGACAGGGCTCAGTGCTCACTGTGATATAATTAGCATTGCAGTTTAAGACTCCCCGCCCCTGGGTTTTTCCATGTGCCTCAGGGGTAAGGGCACGCACAAGGGGACCCAACATGACCAAGCATTCCTGGGGCAAGAGCCATCAGTCCATCAAAAGACCACCTCCAAGCCAAAGGGGGGTCAAAAACTGCCAGTTTTCTTCCCTTGGCTCAGGCCACCTCCTGTTCTTGGAGCTGTGCTTTCTCTTTCCCAATAAATCCTTTAAAATCTTTTGCTACATGACGTACCATCTCTCGTCTGAAATCTTACCTTTTGGGTAAGACAAGAACTAGGGTTTTTTCCCTTTCCCCTTTTGAGGGTAACACTTTGAGAGAGAAGTGTTAAAATCTCTGATTATAATTGGAATCGGTTTATTTCTCCTTTAAGTCTCTCAGTTTTACTTTAGAGGATCTGAGGCTCTATTATTATTAGGTGCATACACATTAGGTTTGTTTTATGGCCTCTTCATAGTTCCAATAAAGTTAAATATTGTCATCTCAATTTTTTATGTGTAATCATTGCATTGTATTTTTTTCCATCCTTTTGCATTTGACACATAAATGTCTTTATATTTTAATTGGCTTCTTGTAGATAGCACATAGTTGACATCTGCTCTTTAACTGGATGACTTGAAAATTTTACATTTATGCACTATATTCACAATAGGGGCAAGTTTAATGTTGCATTTTTGCTACTTGCTTTCTCTTTGTCCTATCTGTTCTCAGCAGTTTTTTTCTCTTACTCTTCCTTCTTTTTTGTCTTTAATGTTTATTTTAATTTCTACTCTTGGCTTATTAGCTAGACAGCATTGTTTTACATTTTTAGGATTTTATATTGTTGGTTTGTTTGTTTTTGAGCTGGACATTTTAAAATTTCTTACAGGTGGGAGGCCATAAAAAGTGATTCTCAAACTTCAGAGTGCCCAAGAGTTACTTGACTCCTTTTTAGGAATGCAGATTCCTAGCGATAAACTCCCAGGCGTGTTTAGCCTACCCCTCATTTTACGCAGAAATGGGGCAGGGGAAGCACAGGGTTAAGCCAAGTGCCCAAGGACACCAGCTGGTCGGCAGAGCTAGGGTTAGGGTCTAGATGTGGACGTGTCAAAAGCTCCTCAGAGGTGACCTTAGAGTTCCTAAGGCTCAAAACTGGAATAACTTGAGCAAAAAAATAAGTATAGTATTCACTTTTAACCCTTCACGTAAAATAAACATTGTGAGTCTATACAGAAATAAATAAAACATAAAAAGAATAAGTCTTCCTTATTGGAAGAATTCTAATTAATAAATATGAATGGAGTGAGTGAAATAGAAAATCACCATTACTGTACCAAAGTCAAGAATGCTGCAGGCAGAATCCTCCAATGGATGCTAAACTGAGTAGGTGAAATTCTAAACTGAAAGAGAGTATCTGCACAGCCTCAAAATAACTCCCTCAAAATATGTAGTAATTATAATGGCAAGAATAGTAAGACCACATGCACGGTTCTGACAGACAGCAGTAATAGCCGAATGATCAAGCGTAACGTCATCAGTACCATAAGCAGGCATCGTGCGTCCCCGACACAGTGAGCTGAGAACATATGACTCCTGTACTATCCTGTCCAGCAGTGCACTAGCTCAGTCTAATTCTGAGAAAGACACTTGCCTAACCAAAATCAAAGAGAATTATACAAAATAACTGATGAGTGCCCTTCAAAAGTGTAAAGACTAAGGAAGGGTTGCTGATTAGAGGAAACTAAGGACACATGACAACTAAGAAAAATGTGGAACCCTGGATTCGATCATAGAACAGAAAAATATACATTATTGGGGAAATCACTGAAATTTGATTGTGCATTAGTAAATAGCATTGTGCCAATGTTAACTTCTTACATTTTATAAATGGTTTATTGTTATATAAGACGTTAACCTAAGCAGAACGAAGGAGACAAGCTTATAGATGCTCTCTGCACTATTTCACACCTTCTCTATAAATTCAAAATTATCTCAAACATAGCAAGAAATAGTTACAAGGCAGCAATAACTAAGGGAAAGTAACAGACTAGAACAATAGGATATCAGTGATACTTAGTCCAAAATGCCTTAACAACTGGAAAACTTTCTTCAAAACCACCCTTTATTTTGTCCAAATTTTTCTAACAAAAGTTGAAAGTTTTTTTTAAAGAATTAATCTAATTCTTTTGGGGATATAAATTTAAATGAAAAGATTGATGAACATTGCTTATTGGCTGCTATAATAGCCTGTTACAACATAATTAACTAGAGCGCTGCATGATATTAACAAGGAAGGTGGCAGAGACTCAAGGACTTTCAGGTATAAGCCTGATGGATACACAAAAGAATCATTGTGTCAACTGAAATTACTTTAGCATGGATATGCAGAACAGATTATAGCAATTCTTTCATAAGGATCTTTGGCATTATTATACTGCATGTGTGTTAGTGCAGAAGAGATTCTGTTAATAGACCAGTAGTGCCAACAGCCGACACATTCTGGAGACATAATAGTCCATCATATCAATGATCAATAACCTTAAAGGCTATAAATACACTGTAACTGTCTTTTGTGTCAAGGATCTGCAAGCTAAAGGGTGCCCAAGAACCGTAACTTGCAATGGTACAGTCTCTAAATATGACTCTGTGTGATGGACTGTGAGTGCTAAACTGTCATCCTCTACTGGATTGGTAACCAGCATTGTTAATATTCATGGAAGTCGCACAGCAAAATTCTCCATACATGCCAGTAAAGGGAAAATGTGTTTTCTGTCCTTCATTTGTCCAGGTTAATTTCAAGAAAGTCAACCACCATGTCTTGAAACACTGTTACGAAAGTTTATCAGTAATGTCTGCCTTAAAGGAGGAAAAAAAAAAAAAGAAACTCTTTACAGAATAAAGAAAGAATTTATATTGAGGAAATCTTTCTTGCTTACTTGGATCATTCTCATAATATTTTATCATCCCAAGCCTGGCAATTTCCAGAATAGCTCTTTTCCATTTCCTGTCTAAATTTTGCACATCATCCTTGCATTTGCATATTTAGTTATGAAAATGGAAGAATAATGGTAATCTTATTGAACAACAGACATCCTCTTTGTCTCAATTATTTGCTTATCTTTTTTTTAATACCTAGAAAATCTCCTCAGTCTCGTCTATATTTTTTACATTTTCTCATGAGTACATTAACATTATTTCAGAATTCCATTCCATCTATTATATTCACTATTTAATTTTTCATAGAGTTAACAGGAAAGACCTAACAGGATGTGAGTTTGGTACTATAAAATTAGTATAGGCCACTTTTTTGAGCTCCAAATACTTTATACACATACACACACACCCACGCATACACACACTGGTGGTGCGTTGTCTTGGAAACAGAGAACTGATACTTTCAGGAACACTAAGATTATTTTTCAAAACAATCATAAGAATGAGGCATTGTAAAGTACCTGGATCTCGACTGAATATATTTAAAAGAAATTTTCCTTTTTCTTCTCTAATTGGCTTTTCAACTTGAATTGTCCAAAAATCACTGTAACTTATTGCTACCATAAAAATGTGAATTAATGGCACCTGTCAAAACAGATGTGAAAATAACAGGCAATAACTTAAAAACTAGATAGGGAACAAGGTAGCTAGGATGTATGAAGATAATTGCAAGGTAACAATGAGAGAAACAATTTATTTTTTAATGCAGTATTGCAGTAAATAATTAATTTTTATGGAAGAAAAAATTGCTTTCATCAGCTTACCCTGCTGAATGATTTAATGTAACATCATCATGCCGCAAGTGTGCTTTTAGTAATATGGTAAAAGCCATTTTGACCACTACACACTGATAAATAATTTAATGACACTTACCTAAAAATGTGTGCTATGCATGCTAAATTATATGTTAAAAGTTCATGACATTTGTGAAGTCAGAAGTATACAAACTGCTTCTTCTACTCTGAATAACATGTAGGAAAACATCAAACATTTGTCAAGATGACAAATATAAATGTCCTTTAAGTTACTGAAAAATATAAAAGAGAATTTAAAAATAAGAATTATACCACACAATACAGTTTCTCTAATGATATAAATTAGCTAAACATGGTGTAATAAAAAGAACACTGGATTCAGAATCAAAAGAGCTGGAATGAAATGCCAATTTTAATAATTAGTAACTAGGTGTAGAGAATATCAATTTGTTTTTTAAATATCTGTGCCCTCTTCTAGAGTAGAATTAGTGTTTGGGAACACGCATCCACTGTACAGGACTTTATTAATATAAAGCATTATTCTTCTCACTGATTTATGTTTTTATTTACATCAAGTATAATTTGGACTCTGGTGTATACAGTTCTGTTGATTTGGGCAAGTTCATGGAGTTTGTGTAGGTGCCACTAAGGGATGTTGGCCTGCAGTTCTCCTTTCCTTGCGTATTCTGTGTTTGGTGTACGGCTCATGGCTGGCCCCAAGTCATCAGTTAGGGAGCATTCTCTCCACTGACAGTTTTTAGAAGAGATTATGTAGAATTGGCATTTTTGTCTTTCTTTAATATTTGGGAGAATTCACCAGCGAAACCTCCTGGGGCTGGAGTTTTCTTTGTTGGATGGTCTTAAACTGTGAATTATATTACTCAAATCCATTTTGTACTAGTAAGATTACCTAATTTTTTTCTTGTGTTGGTATTGATAGTTTAAGAAAATATTTCATTTTATTTAAATTTTTGAAACTATTAAAATTGAGTTGTTTGTATCATTCTCTTATTATCCATTTAATATTTATGGTATCTATATTGATGTCCAGTTTTTCATTATGACATAGCTAATACATGCATTTCCCCTTTTTACTAGTCAGTCTGTCTAGAGGTTTTTCCATTTTATTTATCTTTTCCAAGAACCAGCGTTTAGTTTGTTAGTTTACCCTATTATTTTCAGTTGCATTGATTTCTACTCTTAGCTTCATCCTTTCCTCCATCTTGCTTATTTTCTTAACTCATTTGCTTTCACTTTTCTAGTTTTCCAAATGGAATCTTTGATGACTAATTTGAGACCTCTCTGTTTTGCTAAAATTTATTTCATGCTGCACATTTCTAAGCATTGCTTGAGTTGCAGCTTTCTCATTTTGATATGCTGTGTTTTTGTTTTCATTTATTTCAAATAATAATTAATTTTCCATGAGGCTTCCTGAATGATTGAGATTATGTATTTTATTTTCAAAATATTTGTGACTTTTACAGTGTCTTTCTGATATTGATGTCTAGTTTTAATTTCGTAGTGGTTCAGTCAAGAACATACTTCGTATGAGTTTTTAAAACTTTGTTTGATTTAAATTTGTTTTATGGCTCAGAATATGATATATCTTGGTGACTGTATCATGTTCACATTTAGAAAAAAATATTTTTTTTCTTGGCTGCAGTGTTCCATTATGTCAGGTTGATGGTGATCTTCAGATCAATCATCTACTTCCTTCCTGATTTTCTGTCTACTTGTTTTATAAATTACTCAGAGTGTTGAAGACTCCAGTTTCATGTGAATTTGCTTATTTATCTTTAAGTTTTATTAATTTTTGCTTCTATATTTTGATGCTCTGTTTTTAGTGCATAGTCTTTAGAACTGTTACATCTTTCTTGAGAACTGACTACTTTAACATTATATAATGTCTTTCCTCATTCCTGATAATGTATCTTGTTCTGAAGTCTACTTTAGCTAATATTAATATAACTAATCCAGATTATTTTTACTAGTCCTTACATACTATGTATATATATTTTTCTATTATTTTATTGTTATCTATATCCTTAACATGCTGTCCCTTAATTTTTTAAAAAATTGAAGTGTAGCTGATTTGCGATATTATGTTAGTTTCAGGTGTAGAGCATTGTGCTTCAGTATTTTTACAGATTAAACTCTATTTAAAGTTATTACAAAATCATTGCTATAACTTCCTGTGCTGTACAATGTATCCTACTGCTTATCTTTTTTTACATAGTAGCTTCTGTCTTTTAATCCCATACCCCTGTCTTGCCCCTCACACACCTTAATTTCTTGATAAGTTAAAAAAAAAAGAAAAGAAAGCACACACATACACCCAAAAAGACAAATACACACACACAAACCCATATTATTACTGACCTCATAATTTTTGTGAAAATCAAATAATTTATATAAGGTTATCAGTTGAGTGCCTGGCATATAGATAGTATTTATTTAATATTACTAATATAACAATGTTATCACCCTTCATATTTGAAAGTGTAACTCATATATCAGTTGATGTTAATTACCTTAAAATTATGTATTCTGAAAGAAACACGGAGAGGTTGTGTCCATAAAGGCATTTCTGTCTCCAGTGCCTTAAATTTTCTAAATATTTTTCTTTCTCTCCTTTATTTCTCTATAGTACTATTCCAAATTTCAGCTCCAATCTCTCTTAATTACTACTTAATTGCCTAAGCCACTCCTCATAGGAGAAATGATTCACATGTAATAGAGTTTTATTAAACATCTGTGGGCAGTCAAAGAAAAGTTTTATATCTGTGCTGCTTAGAATGACTTTAGCTGCTCGTTAAATATTTGCCTTCTTGAAAATCTTTTTGACCATCGTACCTTCAGGAATTTCTCGCAGACCAAGGTACTTCAAAGTTTCATATTCATATCCTACCAATTTGCTGTTTCTCTTTGACTTCTCACCTATAATGATCTTTTTCATTACTTTCTTTATAGATTCCTTATGCCCTCCAAGTCCTCCCTCCCTTTGCAGAGTCATTCTCTGACAGCTACCCTCACATTAGGTAAGCACTACTTACTCCGTATGTATAATCATTCTTGTTACTCACATTAAAAAAAAAAAAATAGCCTCTTAGCAGCACAGTTAAGAGCCATGTTAAGTTTACAGGAGGAAGCTGTGGCTTGACTATTCTCTTTTAATATCATTTCAACATGTTGGTTTTTCATTGACAATTATATATATACATCGATTTTAAGATTTGGTTTTAGAGGTCAAATGGAGGCAGACCGTTAAGTAAAAGTTATCCTCATTGCTTACTTAGTTAAACATGTTTAGAAAACTCTTTAGTTGGAAAGTTTTCTCTCCTGATTGCCTTTAAACTAATAATAACGAGCTCTTGTGGAGATTAAGAAAAAATAGAGTTTCTTTATTTTTGTGAGTTGAGTTGAAAAATAACTTGTTTTTAGTCTTCTCCATAAACTTAATACATAATATTTTAAAAATTTAACCAGCTGTCTCTTTGCTATGTTGTGATTGGGTGTTGGTGGGGTTTTGCTAGTTGAAGTCTCACATCCATAATATTCACAATGGACTTTCCATGTTGGTTGCATTCAACTTAATTACCTGTCAATTAGAAAATTATCTGGAAAATTAAAGAATGCTTTTCATGGTAAAATTTGAAATGTAAGTTAATTATAAATCAATATTAATTTCTAACATCATACATATGCTTTTCCACATAATAGGTTAGTAGTTGAGACATCCCTCACTTACCATTTTATCTTTGATTTTTCTTCTTATCTCTGAGATCATTAAAGACAAATAAGAATCAGTATGTCAGCCTGTGTGGCCTTGGGTTTCTCAGAGTTTGCATCTTCACCGAACTGCAGGTGTAGAAAGGAACAGTTGAGTTTTCAGGGAAAGCATGAGAAGGTTATGCTGAAAGACGCAACTTCCAAGTAATTGCTGTGTTACTCACAGTGTGAAAACAGTTACAGTAACTAGGGGCTGATTCCTTTCCAAAGTAACATATTCTCACTCTTATTAGCTTTTCTTATTTATTTCTCTTGGATCAAATGTGTTTCATTGTGTTATTGTGTGAATGGAACGTAACATAGCAATTCGTTTTCATTAAACTCGACTTACAGAATGGCTCATGGAGCCCAGCAACAAGAAATAAAGAGGGAATTGACTGGAAGCTTTTCTGTCGCTGAATTTTGTGAGCCAAGTGTTGTCACAGTTCACTCTGGAGAAAGCCAGTAGTGTATTTGATTCCTTTCCATCAGAATCACTTGGTGCTTAAAATAAACTTGGAAGGCATAATATAGGTAAAGGCAACATATCTAAGACAATCTATGTTGCTGAAGTAATATCATTTTAAATAATAATCAGTAATTCAATGTGCAGCTGTTAACTCCTAAAATTGTCTAAGACAAACGTACATTTTCAGCACACAAGAAATATGAAAGGCTGCCATTTGTACTGTTAGTGAACTCTTGGTAACCATGCAGCCATTTCCTTCCCTGTAATATTCGGGTCAAAAATGTTGGTAAAATAAAAGCAAATCATGATTTTGATTCTAGAACTCAAAACATTTCACTATTTTCAAAATATGTTTTGATTTCCTAACCAGTCTCTCTGTTTCTTGTCTTGACTTACTGTAGTTTATTATCAAAAGAGATCCAGAGTGATCTTTGAAAACAAAATCAGATCATATGACTCTCCTGCTTAAAGAGACCTCAAAAGCTTCCCTTCGCTTGCAGAATAACACTCCAAACTTGTCCCCAATCCTACACCAAGCCAAAACTCCCAGATGTGACCCTGGCTTTCCTCTCTGACCTCCAGTCTAATGATTTTTCCACTTGGCTCACTTCACTTAACTACCATTCCTATTACTATTCATACATGAGTGCCACAAAACTATGACTTTCTGCTTGCTTGCCCTCTTCTTGGAAATTTCTTCTGTCCTATCTTGGCCTATTTAATTTCTACCCAATATGTTCTAGCACATAAATCAACTCAGAAGGACTGTCTTTCTATTCAGTTACTATGTATCACATCACTGTTCCAGTTTATGGTAGTATTTACATAATACAGAAATATATTGTTTTTTACTTTTTTATTTCTTTCTTCCCTTCACTGGAATATAAGCTCTAGAGAGTAAATGAATCAGGATGAGAAATAGTTTGTGAAGATGAGGTGGAGCCTTGTTGGAGTAGGACTTATGGAAGCTGATTGGCCCAAAACACAAGTGAATTTGGCCTTAGAAAAATGACATACTTAATTACATGTATTCACTAACATGTAAGAAAAGGCGTCACATAACTATGGGTGATGGAGAGAAAAAAGAGTAATTGAGCTGATTAAAACAGTATCCAGGGGCCTTGAAATAATGTGTGGCCACAATTAATACCTCTGCAGAGTGAAGAGCTACTCTTTGTTAGGTATTCAAAGCCTAGTAATTATTGGAATAGACTCTTATTCTTTTGTGTAAGATATTGCAAGGCAAATTATGAAAATATACTTGAGAAATATATGATGAAGACATATTGACTGAGGTCTGAGTATAGTCACTTTAATTCTTAGAGGCAAGGTTCAGTGCTGTTACAGCTTTATCAAATTGGAAAGTTTCATATGATTTTTTTTATGGTCTGACTAGCTAAAATCTAGCAGAAGAAACCCAATCAGCTTAATCTGCTTTATTTTGTACTGCTATCAAATACAAGGAGAGGAAGTGTTTTGAAAAGTATTAGTAAAGACTGCTAAGACAGTAATAATCAAACCTGCAGGTACCTTCAGTTTGATACAGATACACATGGTCATTATCTTATTCAGGCATATAACCTGCTCATAGAGGAGAAAGAAGAAGATTCAAGTGTGACAGAAAGCTTGAATTCTGGGTAAAATTAAAAATAATTAGGACATTTGGAGTAATGTATGTTTTAATTTTAATGTTTTTTTCTTTTCCATCCCTTAATATTTTTTAATTGTTATTTTTATTGAAGCATAGTCAGTTACAATATATATTTTTAAAGAGCTAAATTCAGAATTCTGGAATACTAATATTGTTCTTTACAAATATTTTTAAAAAGCTACTAATAGAAAGAAAACCTGTACAACTTCAGATAATAGGATTCTTTTTTTGAAATAAGAAGAACTTTTTCATCTCGGTAAGTGTAAATTTAAATTTTGATTAGCATATAGTGTTCCTCAGTCAACATACACTGTTCTGTTACAGGTGAAAAATAACTAAAATACTTACCAGGAAACTAAATAAAAGCAAATAGCAGAAAACTTTCTTTAAAAAAGATTTTTTTAAAAAATTTTAATGCTTTTTTTTCTTGTAGGACTCATCAGAAATAAGAATAATAACATAGAAAATGATTTATGTTCATAGGGAAAGTCTCAGCCAGAAGAACCCTTTGAAATTTTTTTATTTTTGCTTAAAATTCTACAGCTGAACTCTTAATTCTTCATTTCCTCTGCATAGATATATACTTCGGACTGTTCCACTTTCCTTGAGGATTATTATCATTGTATGTACTGCCTTGTACTTAATTCTATAAAAACTCTCCATTCTGGGGCTTATAAGATGGTGCTTATCTATGTGGAACCAACAGTAACATGAATATAGCCTGGAGAAAGTATAAAGTGGAGTCAAGCCTTCATGAAAGTCGCAGTAATAGCCCAGGAAGTAAATGGTTGCCGGCCTCGCTCCTCACTGGCCTAAGGTTTCCAAAACAAATTCTCAGCTTACAAAAATGAATATATATAGATGTATATACATCTGTATATGTTTAATATTTCAGAGCAAGATATCACTAAGAAGGATGCAAGTGAAACAAATCTGGTTTTAATATTTGTTTATTTGGTTGTTTAAAGTTGTTTTAATTGTATGCATCGAAATAGCAAAACTAGAAGGAAAATATGCAACGCAAATTTGTACGTAGTGAAATGATTTCACTCTTAAACCAGCAATTCATTTAAAAATAAATTAGTGCTGTTGGAGAGGGTGAAAAAGAAACATGTTCCAGACTGTTATATTTACAGTTTCTTCTCTACATGAGGAATACTGAGTACACAGGGCAAACCTTGTATTTTAAGTTTTTTTTAAAATGCAGCATTACTCGGAAACTTAAACCACTTCACAATATAATTTTGTCATTTAGAATTGTCCCCAAGATCTCCTAGAATTTATTACAGAATGTAAAAATCCTTATTACCCATACACCTTTATCTCTTACATTTTGAACCATTTGAAAAAAATACCAAGAATTTGGAAAGAATTCAGCTGGAAATATATCTGATGTATTTCACTAAAAATATCCCTAGAACTAAATATACTATCTGGATGGGGAAAGTATTTATTGAGATAGCAGCCAACTTTCGGGATAAATTCTCAGAGCAGTCCGCCAGTTATATCTAATCAATCTTTGAATTTTTATTCAGTACTTCTTCAAATGTAAAAAATAAAATAAAATAACATAAAAGTATCATAAATGTGATCAATTTTCCCAGGTAGTGACTGAAAAACATGTTTTAATTTTTAGGTGACTACACATTCAGCAAATATGCATAAATTAATGCATATTTCAAAAAATGTCTATTTCGTACATTCAGTGAGATGAAATTAGTGAACACAAAATATTGATTGAAATTTCATTTACACTTAGGAAAGTGCCAGATCTCATACCACAACCTAGGAAATAGTGAACAGATTTACTCTAATCTGCATAAATTCAAGAGACTATGCCACGATGAATACACAGATATCTGGCTTTTAAACTTGGAGTTGGGGAGAAGAAATGCTACCATGTGACCTCACCTTGAGGAATGTCACTTAGATCTGTTTAGCCATTGCTGCTGAAGAAGGTAGCTTCCAAAATAATCAGCAGCAGCAAAGAAAGGGGGGGCCAAGAAATGGAGCCCAAACACAACGCCTATTCATTTTCCTTTCTCTTAACTTCCTGTGTGGGCAAGGTGAGATTTTAATAAACCTTCTTGTGAGCTAACATCTCATTCTCCATTACCCAGTCAAAGTCCGTCTCCATTTGAAAAGGACAAGCTTCCCACATGGTGAGTTTCAGGCTCAGAAGCCTCAAATGTTTTAGAGAAGACACTAGAGGTGTAAAACTACTAGATAACGTTTTCCCAATTTTCATTTACTTTCTAGTTCTCTTTGTATCTCTTGCAGACAGCAGGATATGAAAATCATTGTCCAGCTCTAAAAATGAATGCAAATTGAGTGCATACCAGGCAAACAGGAAGGATAGAAGATTATGAAGCTGTCATATCTGTGTTCTTTTGGGGAGAATGATTAGCTCTAGAAAAAGTTTACCCCTTTTGGAAAAAAAATATCATTGGATATTTATTTAAAAAATCTATAACAAAAAGCAAGGCAAGTAATAGAATACAGAAGAACCAGAGAAAGAAAACGTTATGAAATACTTACTATTAGAAAAAAAAGGAGATATTAGAATAACTTTTCACATTTTCTAGGAACATAGAAAAAAATCAGGACTATTTTATTAAAAAAAAAAAGAAGAAATCAAAATTAAATGAACTTTTTTTTAACATTTTTTATTGATTTATAATCATTTTACAATGTTGTGTCAGATTCCAGTGTAGAGCACAATTTTTCAGTTATACATGAACATATATGTATTCCTTTTCACATTTTTTTCACTGTGAGCTACCATAAGATCTTGTATATATTTCCCTGTGCTATACAGTATAATCTTGTTTATCTATTCTACAATTTTGAAATCGCATTCTATCCCTTACAAAACTAAGAAAATAAATTTGGAACAATAAAGACAAAGGGGGAAGATATGCCAGCACAATCAACGATGCTGAAACTTAAGCAAAAACTTGGAATGAAGGAAAGATTTAAAAGCTTCCAGAGAGAAGGAAAAAAAAAGGCCCTTACCAAGAAATTAGAAGCAGAATATTATATCAGAGGTCTAATAACTGTGTTGCCTGCTGATTGACAATGGGCAAGTCTTTCAAATTAGGAAGGAAATTATCAGATATTGTTTATCATCACTACATTAAAATCCTCTCTAAGACGATAGATTTGGCAGAGATCTTGACGTTCATGGTCAGTTTTATTCATCAATAATCTTATTTTCAGATTCTAATAAGTCCAATATAATTGACACCAAAAGTTCAATCTCTCATTCAGTTTAAAGTGTGCTCCACTTCCTCAAATTCCCCTTCAGCCCTTAGTGTCTTCCTGAGCTCAGGCTTGTGCTAGGCTCCGAACTTCGTAGGAGGAATTGTTGGCGCAGGGAGTTCCTATCCTCTTTCCATTCCACATCCTGCCTTCCTCACAAGGTGCCATTTCAGTTCTCCTGCGGAATCAGGCTGAGAGGGAACAGGTGGTGAGCGGAAAAGGGCACAGTTGTACCTGGCTGGTGCTGTTGTGATGGTACATCCAGGGTTAGCGTTAGTGTTGCCAGCTAACATCTTAAACCGTCCCCACTCTTCTCTTGGACACCAAGAACAGCCTTTCTCATGGGAGAAGAAATCAGCCTTTCGGATTTCTGCTGGCAGGCAGGTCTCTTCTAGAGTGTTTCTCAAAATACCTCTTGCATAATAGCCTTCTGTCCTGCCCATTGCACCCTTGGGGGAAAAAGTTTACATCTTTGCAAAACCAGAAACTGAAAATGCAGGTTGCATCCTCCTTGGCCCTCTTCACTTTTTATCTTTTTTTTTTTTTTTTTTTTTTTAGTGTAGGTACTGGGGATTGAACCCAGGACTTTGTGCATGCTAAGCATGTGCTCTACCACTGAGCTATATCCTCAGCCCTCTTCTTGCTTTTTTATTCTGTCTTAACAGAGAGCCCTACCTGGTGTGGTGGGAAGTCTTCAGAGCACTAACTTCAGAGAAATTTTCATTTCACTGTTCATCTTGATTTAATCCTTTTGCAAATTCTTATATTTAATATAAAATTGGATGATGGGCTGCCAAACCTGTTTTGAGCTACTGTTTTTCATGTCTAGCAAAGATGATAAAGTACATTTTTTAGGACTTTTTGTTTTCATTTTGGGGCATCAGTTGAAACATCTGGGTAGGAAAAACAAATTACACAATTTTATTAATAATCAAGTGTTGGTTAATTTAGAAATGGACACTTTATTTTCCTCGGGTTTAATTATAAATTGGTTCAACCTTTTTAAATTCCACTTTGGCAATATGTACGAAAACATAAAATGAAAATTTTCACAAAAAAATGTGTATGTATTCAGAAATGCTCATTATGGCATAACTGATTCAGAAGGAAAAAGTGAAACATGCTAAACTTTTGATAATAGAAGAGTAGATGACCACAGTATGAAATATTAGAAAATGCAACGCTATGCAACTATTTAAAATAATGATATTTATTGAAATGAATAGATGTCCTGCATACAGTATTGTAAAAACTATCAATTATTCAACATACGGTATTTATAAATACATTTGTATTTATTTATTTGAATATCTACTCATATATAAATGTCTGAAAGGATGTTCACCAAAAAATAACAGTGACAAAATTGTCAAGTTTTCTGATTATTTATTTCCTTTGTATTTTTCTGTGTTGTTTCTATTTCTTTTAGTAAGGGCATGCTTTTTTTTTTAATAAATGACACATTAATATTTTATTGCAAACTAAATTATTGTACACAAAAATCATTTGAAGGGCTTATAGACACCCTTATAATTACCAGTAATAAAGATAATAATGTGAATTATATTATTAATAATAATCTGATGACATTGGATCACTTTTCATATTCTCTTTAAAAGTTAATTAATGTGAGTGCTGCAACTAAATGTATCTTTTGCTTAAATACTTCATCAAGTGGAGGCATCAGATTGCCCCTGTGTGCTCTGCCCTTTTTTTGTCATTTGAATTAGAACTTATAGCAACCATGATATCCTTACTGTAAAGGAGCTGCCAAGCAAGGACTCTGCATCTGGCTATGAAGGTTTTGCACTGCACAGCGGCAGGTGATGTTATTCACAGAGGTTATGATCTGAAGGGGGCTCCTACGCAATGTGTGCAACATGGCAGATCTGCTATGGAGTGACAGTTCTGAGAATTGTCTGATTATAACATGCGCTAGAAATCTCTAAGGGAATTATACCAAAGAAGTAGAATCCCCTGCTGGATTTAAGTGTGTACCTGGCCTGCAGCTCCGAAAGAGAATGTGGCTCAAATCTTATTCAAGAATTCCCAAATTTTGGGTTTAAGGTCCCAAGTTCAAAAATTAAGATTGCCCCATTCAGGAAAAAAAAAAATGGGGGTGGTCCCTTCATGACTGCTATCAGGTTACATTTAATTCTGTCCGTGGCTTCTGACTGAGGCAAAATCATCATCATCACCATCATCATCATCATCATCATCATCATCATCACCATCATGAGTACAGTATCTCTGTCATAGTTGTTCCATGATGGCCATGGTGACCAGAGATTAAGGATTTCAGCCCTCTTCTCCAAGTTATTTTTCTTTCCTTGATGGAATTTGCAGGTGATTTTTGTTCTATATGGGTTTCTAAAAGTGAGAAAAATGATTCAAACTCCTTTACTATAGAAACAGGTTAAAAAAGTTCATAACACAAAATGCACATGGTGGTGACGTGTTTAGATGGTTAACCCTGGTGCCCGAAGGCTGCTGCTAACTTTCCCTGAAAGGCACTGTGCACTCTGATGCCTCCTGATTAGAGGACATGGGGCCCTGCCCTGCTGTGCCACCCACCAGGCATCGCAGTGCTCGTTTTAAGGATGCAGAGGGTAAGCGTGCAGGTGGTGCTGAGATTTCCTTTTGATTATCGTGTACCCAGGGCAGAGTTATTGATCCTACAGTGTCAAACTAGCAGCATCTAAGTTGAAGTGTTATGACCAGTTTTTAGTGGTTTTTAGCAGTAGATGTGTGATAGAGTTTATTAAAACACAGAGCTGATTGGAAAACCCCTATTTTATGAAAGAAAGTCATATTTTTGGACAAATTAAAATTTAACTTATTTTTGAAAACTTTTAAAAGATCTTCCATTTGATATACTCTGAACCTAGCAATTAGATATTCAAAAAAAGGAGGGGGGAACAGAGCTATAAAATCAAATAAACACAAACAAAAAAGAAAAACAATACACGTACACATGGGTTTTGACATTTTAACACGGAATAGAGGTTGGAGAAAGAAAGAAATTGATAAAGATTTAGATGGCCAGGCTAAACAGGAAAGAAAGAAAAATTGTGATAGTAACATATCTAACTATTCTAAATGGTTAGGTTAGGAAAGAGGGCTGTTTTCACTACGACAAAAAACATGAAAGTTGACTAGGGTCCAAATAAGCCTGAATCAATAAAAGGGATGGGTGGGGATCTCTGAGGAAACTCAGAGTCAATAAATTACTGAGACACCCTCACATGAAATGCAAGGAAGCAGAAGGCAGTCTACCCTTTGATGACTGAGAAATCTGTACTGGGTGGTTTTACAATAGACCAGAGTGGTGAGAGATTTCTTGCAGATCACCTAAAATGCTTCCAGCAAGGTTAGATGAGCTCCTAGATGACACAGTTACGACAGGGGGAAGGAGGAAGGACCTGGCTTATTCCCTCAGGGGAACATGGCTGAGAAACTTACTGAGTTCGGCCTCTAAGGATAGTTATAGCTGAGGAGAGAAAAACCAAAGGCGAGAACAGGCAGGGCAGCAATAAATGTGATCCAGGCATGTGTTTGATTTCGGTCTGATAGATGGTACCAACCGTGTGTGATAATTCTACTCAGGTGGGGGAAGATGGAGAGGATCTCTTTCAATAATAGATTTTTTTCAGACCCAGAAATTATTGACTTCTTCTCTCACTGTCTGGAGCATCCTACAGGCAAGAGGAAAGTATTCAGAAAACAGAAAGTTTGAGTTTGAAATAAAGTCAAAATAAATGGTAGAAGCTTGTAATAAAGGAAGTGAGGCTGGTTGTACAAGTATCCCCGAAATAAATGGACACAGCGACACGGGCTGAAGATGTTAAAACACAGCAGATCCTGTGTCAGGAGAGTCAGAGAGCAATGAAAACGCACGGAAGAAGTTGGTTTACTGGTGGTATAGAATTTGATGGACGTTCTTTTTATTCCTTATTTGTATTCCACCTCTTTTTTTAAACATTGGTGAACACCTTCTACACAGCAATAATTAATATTGGCTATAGTGTACCTCATTGCTTTTTTCTTAATATTAGTATGCTATATGTCTACCTTTTCAACCTTAAATATCATTTTGGCTATTAGTATGAGATATGTATTCCTCACTCAGCTACGTAAGTTTATGCTTTATTATTTTAAGAGAATTTCTTTAAGTGTGGGTACTGGATTTGATTGAAAGTCTTTTTAGCATCTGTTGAAATCATTTGTTCTAGTGCTATCCTGTAATATGTTGATATTGCAACCAAAATGAATCATCCTTAGGTTCTTGAACTAAATAAATACTATTTAAACATGGCCAATGCTTTCTTTAAGGGATTTTTCTATTTTACACACATATTGTATTTAAGAATTTAGCACGTACATTTCATATACAGGATTCAGAAACCAGTGTTCTAAAATTGAATGCCATAGAAATGTTCTTAAATGTACTTGTGAAAAACAAGGTTCTATAGTAAAATAGATATTATAGATGCTTCTTTAGCAAATAGCTCTTAGAATATACTGTATAATCACATATTAAATCCTTCAAAGATTCTCCCATTTAATCAAAGAATCCATTATATTAACTGTTTTTAAAAAAATTTCCTGGTATTTGTCTATCTTATTGTTTTAATACTTTTTTTCTCTAAGCTATATATGTGGTAGGCAGGATTTTGGCCCCCATGACTTTTGCCCCCTAGTTTCGTACCTGTGAATAAGTTACAGTGCTAGCAAAAGGGGTTCTGCAGATGTCATTGAATTTACTCATGAGTAGACCTTAACATAGTAGGGAGATTGTCCTAGATTATTCTCATAGGCCCGGTGTATTCACAGGAGCGCTTAGGAGCAGAACTGTCTCTAGGCTCTGAAGAGAGAGGGAGTTAAAGAGATGTGGAAAGATGGAAGTCAGAGAAATCCGATGCACCCTGGCTGGTTGTAAAGATGCCAGAGGCCATAGTCAAGAGGAGCAGTGGGCTTCAAGAAGCTAAGAACGACCCTTGACCAATTGTGGGTTCCCTGGTCAAATAAAGGAGCCTTCAGTCTTATAGTCACGTGGAATTGAATTCTACCAAAAACCTGAAAAACCCTACATGTGGCTTCTTCCCGAAAGCCTCCAGGTAAGTGTCCAGGTTGGCTGGCATTTTGGTTCCAGCCTTGGGAGACCCTAAGCAGAATGTCTAGCTGAGCCCATCTGGATTTCCAACAGTTGTAACTTTGAAATAATAAATGAGTCCTATTTTAAGTTGTCACATCTATGGTAGCTTATTAGGACGGCAATAGAAAGCATATTGTATTTAACACAGTTTCACTGAAGTAAATGATATAGAAGTGCATTTTCACTTAAATAGGGGTGGTATGGTAACCTTGAACTGTAAAATGACTCTAGAAAATGTTTCCTCTTGAATGACTCTAGATTTTGCTTTAGAAATAAGGAACAATTTGGACCTGAATCCACACATGAAGTTTAGTTATAAATTTTAGTTTAACACATTTAAGTGGTGTTATGTTTAGCTGCATTTGCACTAAATGGTATTCTCACTGTAAGGAAGAATTGCTCAACCTTAAGAGAATTTCAGCCTTCCTACACTTCAGTGATTAGTTATGATACAATGGTGACACTGCTCTCTAGAGGATACTAATCATCATTGTGGAAAGCATTTTGCAATTCTATTATTTAATAGTCAGCCGAGTATATTTTCCCCAAAGAAAATAATGTCCATGAAATATTCATCAAAAGTTCCAGACATTTATATATTCCTTTACTGGAACCAAAATGCTCAGATATAATAAAAAATAAAATATTAAATAAAAGCATTTATATAAAGGACGTTGAAAGTTATTATATTTACTAGTGTTAAATTTACCAAGTGAACTGACTTTGTGTGTGTGAAAAGTGGCCATAAAATTGTTATTGAAAGATTTACACAACATGAAATTTGTCCAGAATCAAAGGAGGAAATCTGGAAACTGCCAGAGTTGATGTTCAAGGGCAAGAAGTGAGAGACAGAGACAGAGATGATAGGGATAGAGACAGAGACACACACAAAGAGACACAGAGGGAGAGAGAGGAGGTAAAACTCATTTTGACCTTTCTCCTGCCCTCCAGTTTCGAAGGCGCTGGCTGAGCTCAGCTGCAAGCCCGTTGACAGAACAGCCCAAGAGCGGCAGCCAGTGGGAACCAGTTGGCTCCTGACATCACGCAGGCCAGCAAGAAGGGAAAACAGATTTCAGAGGAGACAGGCGAAGCTTGGACAAGCGCCCAGTCAGCTTTTGGCCAGTTGCTTTCAGGAAATCAGTAAGTTCCCATTTTAAACGAACTATCTCTAATAAAATAATGATACAGAAGTATATTTCCCGAGCCATAGCATATACATAATAGGACTGATACACACCACTTTGTAATTTTTGAAGCTCACTTTAATGAATAATCATTTAAATTATTAAAATTACATGTTATCATCGAATTTTTGAGAGAATGTTTTAAAGATCAGCCAATTGCCTGTATAACACAAAGATTGGAAATTTGAAACCAGTGTGATGTAACTGACTTATCAGACCCTCCTCATTTTACTTACAGTCATGCATTGTATGACTCTTACTCCCTTTTAAACGTTCTGAGAAAACATCTGCTTACTTTATAGTAAATGATACATGAGTCTTAACGTGTAGGAACAACACCAGTACTAAATGTACACGCAGTGACAACTTAAGAGAATCATAAATATGATCTAAAATCTACATGATAAATAATACATAACATGTATCAATGAAATATCTACAAAATAATAGTCATGTGTTTTAAAACGCTTGTCTTTGGTGGCTTTACTAACCCACTCTCCTGACAAAAATCTGTGTGCAGAGAACGTTAGCTATCATTTTTTCCTACTGATGTTGGTTTCTACAGCATTTAGGAAAGGACAAAAATATACAGTTTGTAACACATCACTTGCTTGCAAGCAACAGAAATCTTATCTGATTTAAACAGTAAAAGCAATTTAACAATAATAATAAAGTACTATGTAGCTTAAAAAATTCTAAGGAAGCCTGAAGAACAAATTTTGGAAAATAAGAGTCACGAAAAGGAGCCAGAGTCTCAGCCAAATGAGGCTGCACGTTAGGGTGGTGAGAACACTGCTGACTGAAGCTGCAGCTGATCCCTGAAAACTACAGCTCACACTGGGACTCTTGGCTCTGCATTGCCAGTTTGCCAGTAGTGCTGAGCCAAAAAAAAAAAAAAAAAAAAAAGCATGCTGCTACCGCTGTATCCAAAAAGGAAACGGTCCTTGCTCTGCTTATTTGCATCACTTGATCAGGACTCCAAGCAGATGTATTTGGTTGGCTAAGCTTAGTTTAGCAACTCCTGGGGGTGGATCGCCCAGCATGCACCCCAAACTACCTTCTGGCAGGACTTGAAATTGAATTGAAATTCCTTCTGGCAAGAATTGAAGAGATTGCAAAAGGAAAATCTCCATTTCTGATGTCTCCTGTTCAGAAAGGGTACTCGGTTTAATTCTGGCAATGAATCCAGTTCTGTGAGACTTTGATTCAGCCCTGAGTTACTCGGGGGTGTGAAGCATCCTTACTGATGGTGTAGATCATGTAGCGGTGATGTGGCTCTGCGAGGTGGTAACTTGACTCAGCAGTTTCTAGACGGTGAGAGGCAGAAGCTGTCTTCTCTCTCCACCTTTATGGTGTGATTTTGTGAGTCATCTCTAGAAGCTTGCCTAGAGTCTCCTTTTTAAAAATTTATTTTTGTTTTTTTTTTAATTGAAGTATAGTCAGTTACAATGTGTCCATTTCTGGTGTACAAGGCACAATGCCCTGACCATATGTATACATACATATATTGAGTCTCCTTTTTTAATGTTCTTAATGATGCTTTGAGCCATATATACAGCAAAATATTTCCTCATGCTTAAACTGCCATATATAGTCATGTTGCCTGTAAACCAAAAATGCCTGTTAATGAAATAATTAGAATCTGGAAGTGGGTCACCATAAGAGATTCCAAGAAAAGTATTTTTTCCTGGGTTGTTTGAAGGGTGTGAGAATCCATGAATCCTAGAAAAAGGTACTTTGGAAGTTCAGGACACTCAGGGACAAAACTATTAAATTAACTCCTATAGTTTCCTGCATAAAGTATACTGAAGGCAAGCTTTGCTGAACAAAGGGGCTGGTGCAGTGGAGCCAAGGGATATAAGAACTGTGGAGTGGGCTGCTTGCTTCTAGCTACAGTAGAGGATTTAAAGCAAAGATGTTAGGCTCAAACTGTTAATTGTCAGCTCGATTCAGAATCAGAAAGCCATGGACATTTGAATGCAGTCCTAAAATATTCTGATAGTCTACTTCAGAGCTTGCAGATCTGTTTTTCAGATACAGCTCAAGTTCATGTGATGTGCTGAAGTGGAATTTGTGATGGTTTAATGCTATGAAGACTTGCTTACGATAGAACTAAAATTCCCAGAAGCCCCTTTATTACATCCTTCTAGGTTAGAATTTATTAGAACAGAAATTTGCAAGAGATTTGGAAAGCAGGAGTGAGTAATAGTAGATATTATTCTCTGAAAGCCATGATGGTCAGAGGTGATGAGAGACAGATATGAAGATGCTACCAGATTCCAGCTGGTCTTTGTTCTCTCCCTGAAGACAGACAGATGCAGAAGTTCCAGTGGACGGTCATTTGTCCTCTGTCTACAACAGTCTACATCTAATTGTCCTCCTTTCACTGCTGTCCTTGCTGATCAGCAGTAACTCTACTGTACAGCTCAGGGCCATGGGCTTCCACTCACGAGTCCATCATTTCTCCTTCAGGGTCCTTCTCTGACATGCCTGGAAACAGGAGGGCTGGTGAGTAAATCACCCTCATCCTTCGCCTTCCCTCGCAGACCTTTACGTCCTTATCTTCTTCCGCATTTGTGCAAGATATTATTCCCATAAAGGATCCGTATTCTATAATACTCATACTGATCTTGCTTCCTTGCCTAAACCTTCACTGACATGTCTTACAAGAAAATGTCAACTTCCCTCAGGCCTCATTGCAACAAAGTCATCACCAGCCCAGATCCTAGTGTCCCTCTATGAACCATATAAAGTCAATGTCAGGGGAAAGTTTGAATATCAAAGCAACTTCACATTTCCCATTTATATGGGCAAAAATCTAGGGAATATGTACAAGAGTTGAGTCTGTGAATATTGCACAAAGCGGAGAGGAACAGAATATAAGAACAGGTGGATTTATCAGTATGAGGGCACTTACAGATGAATTTCCACGTATCGTGCTAGCCTGATTAACAGGGGATGGTTCCAGTAGTTTACTTGGTTGGTTGATTAAAGCACAAACTCAGCCTTGGTCTATACTGAACCAAGGGAGAGTGAAGCCAATTTATTAACCTATTCATTAATTATGTCCATTACAGAGGTCAAAAGACTCTCCCTTAATAGTGGTTAATATGTATACAGATATTTTGAGTAGTTTCTGTTTGTTTGTTTGTTTTGAAAGTTATGTTTCACTTGGTGGGAGGACTCGAGCTGGGCTGACAGCCCCTCAGGTGGCTCTGAGGGGCTGCTCCGAAGGGTAGGGGAGGGGCTCGTTTTGAGCAGTCTCAATAACCTTGAAAAGCACTTTGGTAACTCTCAGCACCATGAGAGCCAAGAATACGTGAGGACTAAACATAATGTGGTTTCCTTGATGGGGCCCTGGGACAGAAAAGGAATCACATTCCATGAAACTAAAGAAATCTAAATAAAGTGTGCACTTTGGTTAATAATAATGTATCAATACTGGTTCAGTTATTATGAAAATATATAATATAATGTAAGATAATAATGACAGGAAACCTGTATGGAGGACGCAAGGACTCTGTTCTTCCCAATTCTTCTGGAAGTCTAAAATTATTCCAAACAGTTTATTTAACAAAAGAAGAATTATAGTCACTTTTCTATAAAGTCCTGAGATAAATATAGGAGATATTACTGTTAAAAGAGTCTCTCTGATTTCAGTGCGTGTGAGATCCCAGCTTGCAGAGGCAAAGTTTCAGCCCCTTAGTACCAGCAGTGACAGGCATTGTCACAGACAGCAAGGTCAATGCAATGATGACAGTGCTCTGACGTGGAGGGCAATCTGAAGGTAGCAAACTGCTCATGATGTCCCTGATTTTGTAGACAACTCTCAAATGTCCCCAAAACACAGACATTAGCGTGCGCACACACACACACACACACATACCCAAGCTATAGTTGTGGCTAACAGAAAATAATTAGCATGATAATTTTGGTGCCTCATGAACATCTCCATGCTTGAGTTGGTTAATACATGCAAGGCTCCTTGAATGAAGCCTTTTGATCTTCTTGGGGAAATCCCCTGATATATCACAAAAATCTTCTTCCTGGCCTTCTCCAAAGGGTAGACAACCATTTACCCAAGTTTCATTCCATGTCAACCAATAGTTGTCAACAAGTCCAGTGATTGTTGGATGCTGACTTTAGAGAATGTTATTCCCTCGGCCATAGAGCAGGGACTTATAGGGTTTAGGTGGTAAATGGAGTTTGGGCTGCATCCAGCAAAGTGTCATGGTGACTCCATGAAACCAGTAGGTGTTGGTAACAGATATTTAGTAGTTGCATGAAATCAAACAGGTGGACCATCCTGGCCACAGCTGATCCAATTACCATCACTACTGCTTGTCCACTCTGCCAGCAGCAGAAACCAATGTGAATACCGAAAGGGCGTCATAACCAAGGTGGAGGGAAAAGACAGGAGACAGCCAGCCGCTTGACTGTGCTGAATTCATTTAGTGTCTTCTGTCTTGGAGGAAATAATAACATGTTCGCCTCAGAATAGATTCTTGTTTTGGGTATGATTTGCCTTCCCTTACTTGCCATGCTTCCCATGCAATGTTAACCACTGAATTACTAAAAAAAACCCTCATTCTAAGATATGTCATTTCTTACAGCTTTGCTTCCAAGCAAGGAAGTCATTTCATAGCTGAATGTATACCCCATCATTGATAAACAGTTGATCACACAGAAAGATATAATTACTCATATAGGACTTGGCTATGGTAACAGATCAAAAATAAAACCTTATGAGCTTGTGTTTCTCTCTTGCAGCAGGAGATCCATATTCTGACTCAGTGGACAGACTATGATGCTGCTTCTTTTGAAGTCAGAGGAATCAATAGGTGGAAGCTGGAGAGATGCTTCTGATCATCGTGACAGTAAATCAATAATTAATTGACTTCTCAGCTTTGTGATTCCTGTTCTTGCAACAAGAGAGCATGAAAAGACTTACCTGGAGTTGGAATTTGAGACTGGCATTTCCCAATAGAGGGTCCACTGAAATCTGGACCAGTAGGCTGGAGAGTAAGACAGCAAAGTGTAAGAAAAGATGTGAGTAATCTGATACAGGTAGGAACAAGAGGTGTGCAGCACGCTCCAGGGAAGATGTGGGTTACTTTCTAGAGAAGGTGCAAGCTTAAAAAACATCATCAGCATAAAAAAAAACCAAAACTCTTTGGGGTTATAATATCTTCATTATGTGTTGACTACATATATATACATACATACATGTTTGTAACTTTTTACAGTATACAATAAATGATAACATGTAAGTTTTATGATATGTCACATATTAATAAAGCTATTTTAAAAGAAATAGATAACTTTTGTAGCCATAAAACTATTCAGGAAACTGGATAATTTAAAGACATTCCTACAAATAAAGTTCCATGTCCAAATGGCTTTACTGATAAATTTTACCAAACTTTAAAAGAATAAATAATAGAACTCAGTACAATTCTACACAATTTTTTCATAAAATTAAAAAGGAGAAATACTTTCCCCATTAATGAGATGCCCTTATTATAAAACTAAAGAAAAGATGACAAAATAATACCACATGAACATATATGCAAAATTACAAATGCAATTTTGAAAAATCATACCCAACTACATGTAGCTAATACATCATGATCAAGAGGGACTTATCCTAGTAATTCAGTCATTTTGACATTTAAAAATCAATGTATTCATCCCACTAACAGAATAAAAGTGAAAAATGTGTTTATGTATATAGATGCAGGGAAAAACATTTGTCAAGAATCTAACATCAATTCTTCATGAAATTTCCCAACAAGTAGAAGGACTATCCCTCAACCTGATAAAGAGCATTTACAAAATAATTCATAACTGTCACCATACTTAGTAGTGAAAGAGTTAGTATCTCTCCCTAAACTCAGGGACGAGGCAAGGATGTTCGCTCTCCCCACGTCTGTTCACTGTTGCAGTGGAGACCTAGTCAGTGCAATTAAGGTAAAATATTATTCAGATTCATAGGAAATAATTAAATCCTCTATGTTAGCACTGTTTCTGTTTTCAGGTGACCTGATAGTTGAAGAAAATACTATGGCATCGACACAGTATCTTGAAATAATAAGTGAGTTTAGCAAGTTTGCAGAATAAGTCTGATAGATAAAAAACAATTACACGTACATGTGCTGTATGTACAAACTGTACAATGTACAATTGTATGTACATATTTGCATTTTAAAATTTTAATATCAAATAATTTTATTCATACGCACATACCAGTAGGAAACCATACATTTTGTGAACAGTGAGGATCCTTGAGCAAAGAAAAGCAGGAACCTCCAAACTGATAACAAACCACACATGTTGGGTTGCTGGAGGCAGACAAAGAAAGGTGGTGTAAGACAGAATCTCTGGTGTCTGAATATAGTATTTTGCTCATTATGCCCTCATTAAAAAAAAAAAAAGCAGTTCTTTCTTGTTTTCCAGAGTTTCTGGAACAAAGGGTGGCCTGTGTGCTGTGTTCTCTGCATGTTGGAGATGCTCCGTCCACACTCAGAAGCACCAGCACTGCTGAAGTCAGGGTCATTTGTCCAGAAGATCCGACCTTGGATCCCAAGATCTAGAGAAGGATTCAGATGGGGGGTCCAGAGAGGGTTTCACCTCCAGAGGCTGACAGCAGGTGCCATGGCTGGTGGCAGAGTCCTTGGACACTGCAAAGGTCAAATGTTTGAAGTCCGGATGGGAAGCAGGAAGAATAATGAGGTCAAGGAACCAATGCGTTGCTGAAGAGACAACTTTTCAAAGAAATGCTGGGTCTGCAGTTCATAATGTTTACAACAAAAAGAGAAGCCCTTGGAATTCTAGGCCTGAGTGGAAAGAAGCAATGGCTGGGCTAACAGAGCCAAAACTTCATTCACAGTTGAACAGTCCTAGTCTAAAATGTATATACAATATGAAATAATTTGATATCAAACTTTAAAAAAAAGAAAGCATGTAATTTTCTTTGTTCTATCCTCCGATCCCCATACACTCAAATTCTAAAAAGAACAAGTTAATAAATTTTAGATGACAGAAGACAAGAGGTTTTACATTGTCAGAGAAATAACTAGAATATAAGAAAGAAGACTTGAATGACCCGTGTGATGCTGAATCAGTCAGCCATAGCTGTGCAAATTCACATTGACTTTAGAATTCATGCATATGGATAGACAGAGAAATCCACATTGAGTTGTATGTATCGGTGGTTTAGTATCTACACGTAGATTTCCTAGGTGCATGTGCTGAAAGGACCTAGAGACCACCTGGCCTCCTGATGGCAGCAAGCATGCCAGCACCTGGTTCTTTGCATTTAAATACAGGTAGTTCTCCAATAAAAGGACATGTGCGCCCTTAGAGAAATGGATGACTTAAGGGCTGAGGCAGGGAAATTACAAGATGAGCACAGAGCATCTTGTAATACCAGAAAGCAAGAGTTTACTTTAAAAAAAAATTGGGCATGGAACACCACAAGCAATCAAGGACACGGGAGCCAGATACAGTGAGCTCCCGGTGGCCAAATCTAAGCCCAAAGAAATGGCAATTGTATTGGATTATTATTCAGTGACTAAAATGAGTATCTGCAAATATCTATACTGATAAAAATAGGCAATTAAATAATACAATGGATGAATAAATGGTGGAGAAGGGTCAGAAAAGAAACAATTAATTGGACTTATGTAACATAGCACCAAGAATGTATGTAAATTAAACACACACACACATACATACACACTACAGTCATGAATGTTTATATTTGAGTGATATATATTTATATATACACACATATTTATATCCATTATATGCTTTATAGTCACATAAACATTATATACACATTATACATATAACGTGTGTATATATATATGTATATATATGAATTCACAGTAAATGGATACTTACTACTGTTATTACTATTGCTTATTACTGCTTAGAGATTGCTATTAGGGATTAAGAAGAAAGGAAAAGAATAAAATAAGACAGTGCCCATAAGAACACTATGTTAATAGTGTGTCATGAACTAAGAAGTATGTATCAAAAGCAATGATAAAAATAAAAATTAGGAAGTAAATGGATATAATTAAAAAGTAGTCCCTGATTACTTAAGTTGTTACCAATTATTTTTATCAGCTATCTTATTTGATGATTATTATAATTCTACAATTAATAAAAGGTAGTTGCTTCTCTAGAAGACAAAATCAAAATAAATCTATTCACCCATTTAGAATTTAAAATCCAGACAATTGAGAGGGAAAGAAGAAACAGAGACTCATTAAAATGCCCATTTTATGTTAAGACTCCTAATACAAACATATTACCTAGTTGAATTCTCACATCACAGTGGAAGTAGGCAACTTACTCTCATTTTATATTGCAGGACATGGAGGCTTAGGGAAGTTATATAATTTGGTCAAGGTCACATAACTAGTCTGTGGAAAGGCAGACACAGAAATCCATGTCTGTCAGGCTTTACCAGATCACCCTTTTCATTGCACTGTACTTGCTATCTTCTAACTGACCCTCGTGAAAACTTTTCTTTCTTGAGTGAAACTTGTTTATAAAATATAAAAAAATGCTTAAAATAAAAAATACTGCTATACTATAGCAGTAGAAACTTCTGGTTTTCCAACTGAGGTGGGAACTTTATGTTCCACAATTATGACTCTTCCTTTTCTACATTTTTGGTCAAGAGTGAAGCCCAGTATCTCCAACTGCACAGGCACTGCTAACATTTGGTGACATGAGTATTTGTTACATGCTGGCTTTTAGGTTAGAGATGTTCAGAATGGTGCATCCTTAAGACAGCATTTGTGTTACACCTGTTTTCATGTATCAGAAAGTAAAATACTCTTTTTTATTGCTATCAACTTTGCTATGTATTCTATATCATGTTTTATTAAATCCAATAACCACAAGCATTTATGAAATACTATTATAAGAACATTTATAACAATATTTTTATTTTTAATGAACTGGAAATATTTAAATCCAGAGTGTAAAGACATTTCTTATGTAATGTGATGTATTCACATACATTTGTGTTTCTTTTACATCAAAAAAGTGAGGCATTATTTTATTAAAAAAAAAGAAAAGAAACAAGATTTCTTCTAAATATTTGACACAAAACTGCCCTTTGTGAGCATTTCTTTTCTTAAAAGTTTTGTCTATAATTTTATCTAAAATTTTTACTCTCAAGTCACCAAAAATCATAAAAATAATATGTGTATACATAGTGAGTAATCAAGATGAGAGTAAATATTCATTCCTAAGAAGAAAATTTAAGGAGTAAGTTGGAAGTAAGGAAACTGATTAACTGTGTGCTCTTGGAAATAGACATGCTTTTGTGAAATGGGAAGTCTCTATAATAACAGAATCTTTAAAAGTTCATATAAAGGCATTGGCACTAAGGAAACAAGGATTTTATAACTCAGAATTTTTTTTAAGAAAGACTTCTGAGGTAGGTTTAAATTATTTACCTACTCACATTTAAAATTCAGTAGAGAAAAAAATAAATCCTCATGTTAATTTCAGTGCTGTTTATAAGACTATTTAAAATCAGAATCTATGCATTTGTGAATTGTTTGAAGAAAGAGACTCATTTATTCTTCTAATTTATTTATTAATTTTATAAACCTGCTTTGTAAAATTTGCTAGGTTAGATCCTGAAGATTTGATGGCAAACTAGTCTATTTTCCTTGACAGACATTGGATTCCCAAATGCCAAAAAAGTAATTTTAATGTGTCTGATAGGCAATCGTGTATGAAAAACTAATTTTCATCAGAGAGTTAGAGAGGGTTATTTAATTCAGTATTCAAATAAAAGGAATGCCTGTGGTAGACATTCTTATCTGTGGGCTGAAGGTATGAATGAAAGCTGTAAGGATAAAGGGCAAAGACAGGAGTGGGAAGTGTTGGCGAGGAATGGAAATGAGCGCACCGTGTCAAGGAGGCGGCTTAGACAAAGTGACGGTGGGAATTAACGGAAGAACCACAGGTAGCATAGCGTAGCAAAAGCGTCAAATGCTTGATACAAGGGTGGCCATATTGAGAAAGAAGTAAGAAATGAATAGTAAATGGGTTTATCATCATTTGGGGGGAAAATAGACATCAGTGAAGAGACTGGTGATTTGTTCGCAGTGCTAGGATCAACTGGGCATGGTGATGAAATTGCCTACGGAGAATGAAAAAAAAGGATGTGGAATTGGTTTGGGCAAAGGTTAAAGTTGTGTGTGGAAAGGAGGAGATTTACTTTGGGGAGGGAGACATTGATTAGCTCACTTCTTAGCACATTGAATTTGATTTGCTTTTCGTACGTCAAGTGAAAATGTCCAAGAGGAACTTGACCTGGAATTCACCAGAGAGCCCTACGAAGGAGATACAGATTTAACACTTCACAGTATTGAAGTAATTTATTTCCCACACTGTAGATTGCATCTCATTGAGTGTGAGTCAAGTGAGAATGGAAGATGCCTAGAATTGTCTTGATAATACATTACAAAGACAGAGAAGAGGCAGTTCAGAATGGATATTTTGAAGCATCAGATGGGCAAAAGGAAAATGAATATAGTGACATGGATTCTTAACATGAAAATTCTTGTAAAGAGTGAGTAGTTATCAACAGTGCCAAAGGCTTTTGGGAAGAGTATATGATGAAAAGTGTGCAATGGATATAGCCAGTAAGTTGGTTGATCATTAAGATGAAAAATCCACTATTAGTGACCTGAGGGCAGTGGTTAAAGAATTATGGTAGTAGCATTCTTATTATTAAACCCATAGTAATTAGCTCTCAGACAGCAATTACTGAATATTTGTTGAAAGAATGCAAAAATGTGAATTTGTTTATCAAGTCTTAGAACATAAGACCCATGGTTAAACCATCACAATTCAAAGAAAGTGTTCCTTAAAATAAATTTAAAGATATAGTAAAGAGGATTATATAGTAAGTAATAAACTCAAGTCCTATTTTTTCAAGCAAGTTAAACAGGCTAAAAATAGGAATAGATTTATAAAGTACTTAAATGTTTTTCTGAGTTAGAGATAAAAAATTTACGTAGGCTAAGCAGAGAAGCTTAAGAAACTGAGTCTCTAACTGTCTCACATTACTGAAGACAGCTATCAAAAATTAGATTGTAAGAAACAGTTTTCTATTTCTGGACCAATATGAAGTAATTTATTATACTAACTACATCAGGGAAAGGTGAGAGTTATTATCATGCAGTTAGTAATCCTATTCAAAGAAATTTTTTTAATTGATTTGATGGTCTTTTAGACAGAGTGAAGTAGATGCAGTGATTACAATCATAGTTTTAGATTTGAGTTGTTCTATTACCAGAGTTGAGTTGTAATATCCAGAAATTATGAACTATACAGATTAACTATACAGATTTCTCTGAATCTCTGAATCTCAGTGTCCACATTAGTAAAATGCAGCCAATAACAGTACCTATCTCGTGGGGTTACGGTGTGGATGGCAAAATACTCTGTGTTAAAGCACTTACAAGTCAGTGCCCGGCATATGCCAGCTCCTTAATGAGCCTTTGCCGTATTATTGTTATTGTTTTTATTTTAATAAATTACCATCAAATCATACCAAATATCTCACCTTTGGTTCAGTAGCTAAGGGATGCTATCATGCTTGAGGAAAAAAATAATAATTACTTGCAGTTTATTATTATTATTATTATCATCATTATAAATTTAAAATTAGACATGATTATATATAGAATGATTGTATATGTAACCCTTGCTGCCTCTGGGTCTCCCCAGTCTGAAAGAGTAAACATAAAATGAAAAGTTTCACGATTTGTCTATTACAGTCCTGGGCTTCTGCCCAAGTATGAAACAACTGGAGATTAAGAGTTCCATTTCCCGCAGTGCATTTGCTTTAAGCAGAAAACGTCATTTTTCAGGGGCAGCTTTCTTGAGCACGTTTATTAGAGCAGGAGGCTCCATTTATTCCTCAGATTATTTTTACAGTCACACATACTCATTCCATCTTGCTAACAGGGAAGAATTTCAAGTATTTTGAGACCCTCAGTGATTTAACAACTCTGGGGCAGAAGAAATGGCTCCCAGTCAATTCATCTATCTTCCCATTATTTTTAATATGTTTAATGGAAAACTGACACAGATTTCAATAATACTGAATTATAGGAAACTAAGGAAAATCTGTACTTATTTTGGTAAGGACATATAAACAGCATACAGGAGGGGATGTTTTTACTGTTTTATGTAACTTTAAGTAGCTTACAAGTCTTCTGTCTAAGCTTTTTTTTTTGGTCTTACTTCAGGCCAAACAAAACCATTTTATTTTTAGTTTATGTTTTATTATAACTTTGTTTTGGAGATTACACCATATAAATTATTCAAAACAAGTTCCTAATGCTAATTTTTCCATTAAGCTAGCCATAATATATTATGAATGCTATGACTGTTCAAAAACATCTTAAAAGCAGAGATTTTTATAAATACAAAGTGAGGAATGGAAACAGTTAGATATATTTTGAAGAATGTATGCAGCGGCAACCACTAGCAGAAAAAAGGAAGCAGCAACTGCAATGATGACATATATCCATACACATTAGCTGTTTATTATTTTTCTATTATTCAGCATTGACTATAGAAATTACATTAATCAATTACATTGATGACAGTTCTTAAAATAGTTGTAGGTATGTAACAAAACTTTATGCAGAACTCAGAAAATATATTTGAACATTTCAAAGAAGCTTTCAGTCCCATACGTCCTTTCCCTTTTTTTTGAGTCTACCTAAAACAACAGAAGACTCTTAGAATCTTAATAAGAATCTTAAAAGATACTTGGTTATGAAGACCTGCAATTTGGGTCATAAAGAGCAAAGCAGTTTCTACATTCTAGTGAAAAATTTCTTTTTCGTACACTTAAGACTTTTCCTTCATTTCAATTTCTTCTTGAGAGAATTTTTTTCCTTAACTTGAAAATATATACGGTACATATTCTTAAGCCCATCTTCACCTTTTATTTACTAGAATACAATATATATTTCCTCAGGATAGTTCCTGATTGCCATTTCAAGATCCCTTGAAAATGGATGCTATTTTTTAAAAAATTGTTACATTATTCCTTTTCCCAATGTGTATACCAATAGTGTATTTCAATATTTAGGGTCTCTTAGGAAATACACCCTCTCCTTTCCAGTTGTCCACAGAGCCAGAGATTATCTACACTCATTTCTTAAAGAATTTGACATCCAGTTCCTTGTAGATCCCTCTACTATATGGTTTTCCAACAGCCTAGACGTCAAAGTCTTACCCCCTGAAGACCTTGCCCCCTAACCTGTTTTAGCTACCCATCTCAATCTTCTTAGCCCACGTCAATACATTTGGAACTGCGAACATCCCAGTATCAGAGTAACAGGGCCGTTCTGCACCTCTGTTCCAACACCCTCAACTTTCAGATCAGCGAGGTGCAGCCGGAATACTGCGCGCGTGTGGCGAAGCCGGACTCACCCGGGCGGGTGGCCGACGCGCCGCGGCGGCACTTGCAGCGGAAAGCGCAGGACGGGCACGTGGTGCGGGGCTCCGTCCAGAGCGAGGCGGAGAGAAAGGGCAGCTCGCTGCCAAGCCCCGGAGAGGCCTGTCGTGAGGAAACGGGCCTGGCTGCTGGGGATGGCGATGGGGACAGCCAGGCCCTCAGCGAGGTCGGCGAGACCGCAGAGAGCACCGATGTCGAGCACAGCTCAGGGGTGTCTGGCCCAGCCTCCCGGGGCCCGCCTGCGCCCTCCGCCCCGCCCTGCCCTGCCCTGGCCTGGCCGCTCCGCCCTCCACCCGGAGGGCGTTCACAGTAAACTTCTCCCAGCGGCCCTGGTGGTGGACGGGATCGCCCATCGTCTCTGTACCTTCCAGCCCCTCTGCTAACCTAACTGCTGCGATTTTTGAACACTCACTAGATCTGCTCGGGGCCCCAGCTGCCCCGTGTTTCCAGCTGCTCCCCTCTTTACACACACAGACCCAGCACACACGTTCATTTCCCCGTGTCTGCAGGGCACGGTCCATTGTCCATGACCATAATCAGTCCCTGGCAGAGCTCTCCAGTCTCCCTGTCAAAATACTGACCCTTGTTCAGTTCAACTCTTGGCCAACTCTGTCCCTGTGGATAAGCAGCTTAACACCAGAGAAATACCTCAGCTAACCTTAAATACTTCCTGGGAATTCTGTATAATTCCTATTCCATTCACTGTCCATCTATTCTCAGTAACCTTTCTACACCTCTCTCTTCTTCTCACTATATCATACACTCTTGTCCTGGTTACTTTGGATGAATTCCCCCTTCTCGTAGACAGCCAGGCTCATTCAGTGTCCTAGCTTCCACACATTTAACTTACCTAAGGACATGGTTCTAATCATTGTTCCAAGTCTCTTCAGTAATATATACCTCAGTCCCTATTGTTTCATTTCCATCAGTAGGAACATGCCATATAGTATCTCTCATATTAAATCCTACGATTACACATCCCATCCATAACTACCTACATGTTTCTCACACAACTTTGCAGAAAAACTCCTCCAAACGGTTTTCTACTCTTGCTACGTCCAGATTCCTTCTTCAGTCATGCTTGAAACCACTGTAGTTAGATATTCAGAAAATGCATTGTTATTTAAGTCAAAGGTCACGTCCAGTTTTCCAAGTCCATTAATCATTTCTCAGTTGTCATTTTATGTGACCTATCAAAGGCACATGACAATTGGGCATGGTCTCCTCCATGAAATACTTTACTTCCTTAGCTTCCAAAATGCCATTTTCAGCTGGTTCTATTGTAATTCAGTGACTGCTCTCTCTCAGTTTATTTACTGTTTCTCTGATGTATTTATGTTAGACTGCCACAGGACTCAATCAGCAGTGCTCTCCCCATCTTTACACATCCTATCATCCACAATGATGTCTTGATATACCAACAATGTGTTAACAACTCTCAAGCATGTACCTCTAGCCAGATATTTATCCTCAAATTCAGATACATCTATACAGCTCCCTCCCTATCATATCGTATATGTCTAACTTTTAAACTTAGTATCTCCAAAATCAAATTTTCTCCACCAAAACCTGCTCCTCTCTCCATCTCTTCGATCTCAGTAAAATCTCGTTATTCAGCCTCAAAAAGTCTTAGAGTCATTCTTTAGGGTTTTTTTTTTTTGCCAAACAACATGAAAAAATTAGTAAATTGTGCCAAATTTATCTTCAAAATGTAATGAGGATCTAATCTCTCTTCATAATGTGCATTTCTACCACTCTATTCTGAGACATCATCATCATCATCTAATAAGATAATTATCCTGGCAGCTTTTGACTATTCTTTCTGCTCCCACTCTTATCCTTGTAGTCTATTCCCTTGTGCCAGCCAAGGTCCAAGGGGGTCGTCTTAATATTTAAATTAGATCATATACTGCCTGTGCTCTGGTTACTTAAATGGATTCCCATGTTAGTAGAGGAAAAGGCAAAACCAATATAAAGGATTAGACGGCCTACAGAATCTGATTTCGTCCACCACTCTGACCTCATTACCTGTCAGCTCACTCTGCCTTTCTCTTCTCCAGCTGCATTCCTCTGCTTATGTTTCTTTAACATTCCAAGCATATTCTGTGTCCTGGCCTTTGAACTTATTTCTTTTTTCTTTCTGGAATATGATTTTTATGGATATGTGCACCTCTTGTTCTCTCAACTATTTTAACTCTCCCTGTGTATGTAGTGTATGTGTGCGCATATAAACGCTTTACTATCTACACACTCTCACCAGAATGTAGGATAGCTTTCATAATTCTTGGAATGTAACACTTAATAAAATAAATTTATGTTGAACAGATAAATCAGAATTTTAATTCTGACACCTCTCTTTTGGCCTCTGGTATTTGTATTTGGTGTTTCTGATACTTTAAGTCATTTTTTCCCTAATGGGCTCTGGCTTGACTACCTTTATAGAAGACCTGTCATATCTTTTTTTTTTTTTTTAACATTTTTCATTGATTTATAATCATTTTACAATGTTGTGTCAAATTCCAGTATAGAGCACAATTTTTCAGTTATACATGAACACATATACATTCATTGTCACATTTTTTTCTCTGTGAGAAGACCTGTATTATCTTGAGCAAAGATCCATGCTCTAGCACAGCTGTGAAGAGCTCCATCCTGCATCAAGTCTCAGGTCCATTGGATCTAGCCAGGCCATCCTAGTCCCTTTAAAGATGGAATTAGTTTAAAACACAATCATATCTTCCCTTTCCTCAGGCTCGGATGGTGATATCACCATGTTAATGGGAGGTGACCTATTTTTGTTTCAGATACAATTCCTTTGACTATCACTCTACCAAGCACCTTTTCCATATCCATTTCTCTTTGTGGACTTGATTTTAACGTTTGTGAATGTCAAGATCCTCTAAATTGTCTGACACTTGGTCTAGATATTTAGGTGAACATCATGAAAAAAATTAGTTGTTTCTGAATGAACTCATTGCTGTAAAATAAGTTAATTGCAAATTTGTTAGCATTTTCTTAACTTTGACTTTTGTTCTAATAACATTTATGAAAATTTAATAAAATTTAATAAAACATTTCAACAAAATGCCATTTTTATTTTGTAAAAAATAATTCCAAATTTAAAAAGTGATACACAGATTGGACACAAATCCCTATAAAACTTATAATGACTTTTTTTTTTTTTTACACAAATACAACGAACAATCCTAAAATTTTTATGGAATAACAAAAAAGCTCTAGTTGCCAAGGTGATCCTGAGAAAGAAGAATGAATACAGAGACCTCATACTTATTGATTTTAAATTATATTACACAGCAATGGTACAACCAAACAAGCCCATCCAAAAATGGGCAAAAGACCTAAACAAGCAATTCTCCAAGGAAGACATACAAATGATCAATAGGCACATGAAAGAAAATGCTCAATATCACTAATTATCAGAGAAATGCAAGTCAAAACTACAATGAGGTATCACCTCACACCAGTCAGAATGGCCATCATTCAAAAATCCACAAATGACAAATGCTGGAGAGGCTGTGGTGAAAGAGGAACCCTCCTACACTGCTGGTGGGAATGCAGGTTGGTGCAGCCACTGTGGAAAACAGTATGGAGATTCCTCAAAAGACTAGGAATAGACTTACCATATGACCCAGGAATCCCGCTCCTGGGCATATATCCAGAAGGAACCCTACTTCAGGATGACACCTGCACCCCAATGTTCATAGCAGCACTATTTACAATAGCCAAGACATGGAGACAGCCTAAATGTCCATAAATGGATGACTGGATAAAGAAGAAGTGGTATATTTATAAAATGGAATACTACTCAGCCATAAAAGCTGACAATATAACGCCATTTGCAGCAACATGGATGCTCCTGGAGAATGTCATTCTAAGTGAAGTAAGCCAGAAAGAGAAAGAAAAATACCATATGAGATCGCTCATATGTGGAATCTAAAAAAAAAGCATAAATACAAAACAGAAATAGACTCATAAGCATAGAATACAAACCTGTGGTTGCCAAGGGGGGGGGGGATTTCAAAATTCTAGAATAGATACACAAGATTATACTGTATAGCACAGGGAAATATACACAAGATCTTACGGTAGCTCACAGAGAAAAAAATGTGACAATGAATATATATATGTTCATGTATAACTGAAAAATTGTGCTCTACACTGGATTTTGACACAACATTGTAAAATGATTATAAATCAATAAAAAATGTTAAAAAAAAAAACCAGTGGTAGTCAAAACAGTATGGTACTGACATAGAAGCAGACGCAGAGACCAATGGAACAGAATAGAAAGCCCAGAAATGAATCAAAACCTACAGTATCTTAATTTTCAATAAGAGTTGCAAGAATATCCAATAGGGAAAGGATAAAGGATAGTCTCACCAATGATTTTATAAAGACATTTCCCCTAGTTTCCCTGATCTTATCTGTTCTTTCCCACAAGCTCTTTCCTCCCTTTCCATATTTCCTGCACATCACATGTAGTGTACGTTTTCTAGAATAATAATCACCAACCCAAAGTCTTTCAAAGGTTTTCTTAATTCTCATTATGCATAAGATGCTACTCTTTAAATTATTTAATTGACATGGAAGGGTATTGATGACCTGGCCTCTTACTATATCTCCCTTACTTCTCAAAACTCCAGTTTCTTGGTTTGATTACTCTTTTAGTCAAATTGAAATTCTTGAGTTGCCAGAAATTTTCTGCAAGTATATATTTTTTTGCTTATTTGCACAAAATCTGCTCTATTTTAAAATCTCCTTTCTCAATCCATCATCTATTATCACAGTGAAGTCCCGTTTGCATTTCAAGACTCAGGCCATAAGCTTTATATCTGGAATTCTTTTCTTTCTCTCTCATGCAAACTTAGGATTCTCCTGCTTTGCATCCTATGAAGTATGACTAGTTGAGATGTTATTTCACGTTTGAATTCCCAACACCTAGACAAATTATATTTACAACAATATTTGTTAAATGCTGATGATGCAAATAAAAATATTTATTCTCATGTATTATGTTTTATCAGAATCTTGTAAGTTATTTCTTTTCCCACCTCTTAGAATTAAGACCTGTGTAAGATTTAAAGTGACTTTATAATGAAGTTAATTTGGCCCAGGTCAGTATTATCATCTAGTGGCCATTATTTACACATTATTTACACTTTTTTGCATATTTTATTTACTGATAGTTATAGGAAGACAAAATTACATCTTTTACTTTCTTTTAAGTATGAATTTTAGAAACAGCAAATTCAAATAAAACTTCTCATGACTCAGTGAATATGTAAATGTAAAAATTACTAAGAAAAAGTGTTTCATTAGGAAAATGCAACCAGTCTTCATGCACCAAAAGCAATTAGCACAGCAGGCTGCTATTCAATTGTTGACTAAAAGTATATATTAATATTTTTATAGTAATTATTTTTGCTACTATGTTACATTGTGCAATAAAACCAGAGGAGATATTTTTGAGTTTTAAAGACTCTTTTATGTGGTAAAGGCTAACACTTAGCATTCAAAGATGTGTAGTTAGTGCAAATCAACGAGATAGTGGCAAAACAGAACAAATTTATTGGCTTATTGAATAACTTTTCAGTGCACTAAATGTCAAATATAAACATTTCTGGATAAATACGACATCTTAACAGTAGCTGCTCTCAAACTGGCACAAAAATACCTACAAAAATAGAGGAAACATAAAATTAATAAATAATAAATAGAATAGATAAAGGTTCGGGAATTCAAAAGGAGGCAGCAGACATAGATTTCTATTAAACATAAAATCATTTATATTATATTAAAATGGAAAAGCACACCTAGATGATTTTTACACTATCAAAGAAAATTTTATGAAAAAGAGTGGCCAAAATTGTCTTGTACACTTCTAATTCTCTGACCTCTACTTGAAGACAGTCATTCCTAGAAACTAAAAATATTGATATGCTTCAGATGTTGCCAGAGCATTTTTCCCAGTGTCTTTCTATATTAATACAGAAATACTATTAGAAAGCAGACAGACAGACAGGTGACTTGCTGCAGAGGTTTGAGAGAAGGAAGAATGGAAGTTTCTACTATATATATTTAAAAACATAATTGGAATAAATACAATTTTGGTTTCAGGATTTAAACCTGAAAAAAAGAATACAGTAGCCATGTGTGCTGGGTACCAGAAGAATGAGGGGAAAAAAAGAAACTGAAAAGGGTAAAGGCATCTGCAACTCAGAAATGAGCTGATTTCCATTCACAGTAACCTCTATCTATAGATTTGAGAAATTTATTTCACCTCACTTCAGCCCAAGCCCAATGCACACTGTTACACATATGTTTACAGAGAAAAACATGTCAACTGGCTAAGAAAGAGTTAAATGAAGGGATAAGTAAATGAAAAGTAGTGCTGTATACAACTTGCATTCTATGGACTAGCCAGTAGGGCAAGGAAAGAACAGAAATTTAAGGATTCAAAACCTCTAAAAATTATATTTTGTTCCTTGAGGGGGAGGTAATGGGTTTATTTATTCATTTATTTATTTTAACAAAGGTGCTGGAGATTGAACCCAAGACCTCATGCATGCAAAGCGCCCACTCTACCACTCAGCTATACCCTCCCCCTAAAAATTAAATTGAAAAAAAAAAATCCATACTTCAGGATGCAAAGGAAAATGCTATGAACTCATGCGCTACCTCAGGAGAACTCAGGAGACACACTCCTTATAAAAAGGAGCAGAATGCTATGAGACAATAACTTGCAATGAAAATACCCAGAATCATATAAGCAAGAATAGAGAAAAATACATAAGATTTTCAAAGACTAAAAGCCTCAAAATAGCTAAATTAAAATATACTGGAGGCAGTAAAGAAGAAAGCAGGCAAGAGTGGGTATCAAACAAGTGATTAACAGACAAACTTGGGTAAATAGCCTAAAAAGCAGTGAAAAATGTTAAGAAATAAAAGCATTGAGGGAGAAGTTTGTACATATATAGAGGCAGAGTAGAGCTAAACTGGTGTCTACTAGATCATCCTTTAAAAACAGGCTATAAATCACTAAACTAAGTAATTGTCAGAAAAGATGAACATTAAAAAAAAAAAAAGAGGAAGAGACCAGTGAGGAGGAACAAATCAGAAAATATCTGAAGTTAAAGGACAAGGAAAATCCTGAGGGCAAAGAAGGTCCCAAATCTAGAACCGTCACATGTCTGGGGTGACACTGAGCTCATGAGCATCAGTTTAAAACGTTCTGGATTCAAACTACCTACAAATTCAAAACCTGTCAAATATTATAGAAAACACTTCACAAACAATGAAAGTCTTATTTGTGGCTCTGAAGGAAAGGAATGCTCTGAGTAGCTTTTTGTATCAAGGCCACATAACTCTAGAGAAATAATAAAGTCTGCAGATTATTTTCTAGAAGACACACACAAAAAATACATGTGACAAAGTGATGGGAGCAGACTCTGTGGAAAAAAAATTGAAGTGCTAAGTGACGGTGAACAGAGGAGAGAAAAGATGATCAAGAGATTAAAGCTCCAGCCTGGACTTGCCTGTGACTCTGTCAGCCTTAACCGCACGGGCACAGTGCCCGCCTGCAGCACATTTGCAGCAAGGAGCCCTGAGGACATGAGTGCACTTGCTGAACGTCCGCCCACCAGCGTGACTCTGTACCTGTCCCGGGCGTTCATCGTGTACCACAGTAACCAACTAGTGCAACACTCACTATTCCTAGCCACTTTACTACACACACACAAAAAAAAAAGAACATTGATTTATCAGGAAAAATCACAATCACATAATCAGATGAATTAATTTTTCAGATAATTTCAGTATCAAATGTTACCTATGTTTGTGATTTTTAGTAATCTCATTTTTCTGTAGCAAGTCTCAATATCTCACACTACTAAGAGGGGGTATGAATAACTACTTTGTACTGTCCTGTGTGTGTCAGAACCAAATAAAAATATTCAAATAACATTATAAATGTATTTTAAATATAAAACTTCCAAAATCTTGACGGAATATACACGGTCGTAGTCTGAATTACCTAATTTATTCAAATACATTCAGATGAAGGGAGCCAGCTACATGGACACCCAAGGTGCAGATGTAAGATGTGACACTTTTAGAGCTAAAAAGGTTTAAACCAGTACAGGAAACACGGCCATAATCACTTTGACTCTGGGCACCCTCAAAGAGCAGATGAATGAAAAAGCCAGTTTGTTTTGTGTGGACAAAGGTTTGAAAGAGAAAGAATACATCCATGCACTCAAGATATTTATTAAATATAAAAGCTAAGGTGGCAGCTTTACAGTTGAGCACCCCAGCAGACACCAAGGTATCCATATAATCAATAAAATATCTTCAGTAACAAGATACGTAGGCATTATGAACTCCAAGCTATGATATACTGAGAAGGGCACAATATTTTTTGGTGGTATTCTTGCTTAAAATGCATAGCCTTACTCCAATCATAGAAAAATACCAGACAAATCCAAGTTAAGGACATTTAAAAATAACTGATCAGTACTCTTCCCAAGTTTCAGGATCGTGACAAGCAAGCAAGTCTGAAGAAATAGTGTGGTCTGCAAGAGACTAAGGAGAAATCACAATGAAATGCAATGTGAGATCCTCTGCAGGACTCTGGAGCAGAAAAATAACATTGGTAGGAAAAACAGTGAAATTAAAATGAAGTATACAGTTTAGTCAATAATGCTGCACCAATATTTATTTCTTGTTCTTGATAATTATAAATTCATTAAAAAACTAATTTCTATTAGGGGAAGATGATGAAAAATATATGGAAACTATATCTATTATTTATACAATTTTCTTTAAATCTAAAATTAGTTCTAATTTGACTGTTTTGGAAAAAAATGGTATCTTATTTTCATACGTACATTAGTATTTCTAAAATAGGCTGTGTTATCTGGGACCTACAAGATATTTCTCTCCCTACATTTGCTACTGTTTGCTTCCATATTTCACATTGATTCTAATTCTAATGTTATCACAATTTATTACTTTCAAGACCTCTTTTCTGTATAGGGGAATTATTGCATTTATAAAATAATCTACTGTAGACTCATTTATATATATCAACATTTACACATTAAAATGCAGTTTCTCTTTTAATGAAATAAACTACTAAAGCATCAATTATGTATTAAAATAGGAAAAATTAAAACTTCAGAAATTATTTTTGTAAAAGATTTAATTCCCAAATAACCAATTAACTTAACAATCTCAATTGGGACTTTATAACCTAACTTTAATTAGTTTTGATGTGGAGCTCTGGGCATTCTTGAGATCTGAAAACCATACATGGTATAATTTTGCAGAAAAGATCAAAGAAAATGCCTAAGTAAAAAGTTTAAATTATGATTTAAATTAGTTCTTTTGTCTCAATTAAAATATGCATGTTGAGTGTATCTTATGAGAATTATAAGTATTGCATTATTTTTTATGTTTAAGAACATTTAAGATTTAAATAAATTCATTTTCTACAAACATATTTACAATAGATTTTCCCTGATACAAATGCTAACCTATATTTACAAATACATGTGCTGAGGTAGTGAACAAATCAAAACATTACATTCTGTTTATGTTCATAGAAACATGTTTTATTCATGTTTGCAAACACCTTCATATGCACCATTGACATTAATAATGAGAAAGTGTCTAGAAAAGAGGGTGTCGCATAAAATGCAAAACTATACAACTTCTGGAAGATAACATAGAAGAAAGCTTAGATAACCTTGGGAATGACAATGACTTTAGATACAGCACCAAAGGTATGATCTATGAAAGAAATACTGGATGATCTGAGCTTCATTAACTTTAAAAAGTTCTGCCCCCTGAAATACATTGTCAAGAGAATGAGGAGACCAGCCACAGACTTGGAGAAAATGCTTGCAAAAGATACATCTGATAAAGGACTATTCTTCAAACATACAAACAACTGTTAAAACTCAAGAATGAGAAAACAAACAAGCCTATTATTAAATGGGCCGAAACCTTAACAGGCACCTTAGGAGAAAAGCTATACAGATGAAAAGTAAGCAAATAAAAAGGTGCTCCACATCATTCATCATCAGGGAAATGTAAATTAAAACAATAACAAGATGCCGTTACACACCTATTAGAGCCAGGACCCAGAACACTGATAACACCGAATGCTGGTGAGGATGTGGAGCATGGGAACTCTCATTCATTACTGGTGGGAATGCAGTAATGGTACAGATACTTTGGAAGATGGTTTGGTGTTTTCTCACGAAAGTAAATATATTCTTACCGTGCGATCCAGCAATTGCTCTCCTTGGTATTTACTCAAAGCAGTTGAAAATTTAGGTCCACATAAAAACCTGCACAGAAGTGTTCATTCATGTAGCTTTAATTCTTATTTGCCAAAACTTGGAAGCAACCAGGACGTCCTTCAGTAGGTGAATAGATTAATAAGCAGAGGTACCTACAGACAATAGAATTTGATGCAGAAAAGAGAAAAACTGATTAGCTATCAAGCTGTGGGAAAGCGTGGTGAAAACTTAAATGCATACCACTGAGAAAAGGAGCCAGACTGCAAACGCTACACACTGCGAGATGCCAGCTCTATGGCGTTCTGGAAAAGGAGATAGTGAATGCATAGTGGTTGCTGGGGGTTGTGGAGGGGTGCGGATAAAAGGACAGAGGATTCTTAGGGAAGTCAGAATACGTGATACCATAATGCTGGATGCATGTCATTAGACAGTTTTCCAAGTCCACAGAATGTACAACACCAAGAGTGAACTGCAATGTAAACTATGGACTTTGGGTGATCCAGATGTGGACTTTGGGTGATCCAGATGTGTTCATGTAGATTCATCAGTTGTAACTAATATACCACTCTGGTGGGATGTTGATAATGGGGGAGGCAGTGCACATGTAGGGGCAAGGAATATATAGGAAATCTCTAAGTTCCATCAATTTTGCTGGGAACTTAAAACCGCTCTAAAAAAAGTCTTAAACAGACAGTCTTGTGTCTTAATAAATGTAAACTCTTAGCTATACTATTTAAATATCTCCTAAGTACACATATAAAATGACAAATCCTTTTATAAAAGATTTACATTTAGTCTTTTGAAATTTAACATTACATTCATAGATTAGTGTTCACCAAGAAATACAAAAGCAGAAAATAATAAAACCCTTTTCGGAATATCTGAAATGAGTTCACATATCATTCTGTTCTGATAGGTCTTTTTTTTTTTTTTCTGGTTTTTGTTTTTTTTTTTTTTTTTTTTTTGCAGGTGAGGTAATTGGGTTGATTTACTTGTTTCTTTTTTTAATGGAGGTACCGGGGACTGAACCCCGGACTTCATACATCGTAGGCATGCACTCTACCACTGAGCTATATACCCTCCTCAACATATCATTCTGTTTCAAGTTTTTGAATTTCAATCTACATTAGAAATTCAAGAACTGAGTGCATTAGGATCATTTAATGCATTTTAATCACTACAGGATTAATCAGAATCAATAGGTTGGTAGCGACTGAGGCTTACCACTTACTGCAAGCTGTAAACAGTCTGGTAGCAACAGATCTTTCCCTGAAATTTTAGATAATTAATCAGATGAATCAGGCTGACTGCTAGGAAGAATTCTATGTTCTATAATTTTCCTTAGTAAAATAATGCATTCAAATTTCAGCGTAAATCAGTGCCTTACACAATGAATGTTGTATGGTAGATTTTAACATTTAAATGTTTGTATTCATTTTTAAACTTGATCTCTCATGCCAACACTTACTGCTGACATTTTATATTCTCTACTAATATTTAAATGACTTAGATCTTAATAATTTACATTATGACTATTTCCATATTCTTCTGTGTTGTGATTTCTGCTACATTTCCTTTTCTTATTCAAAATAGTCCAGTTGGCATGGAATTACTAGAAATTTGGATTATTTTCTCCCAAAAAGTCTCTGAACCTTTTATGTAAGTTATCGAATGTTGACTTTTTCTATTTCTTCAATTTTTCCCCTCTCTGTTACCTACTATGTTAGAATGGAGACAATTCTTAGATGAACTTATGAATTACTCAAGGTTAGCTGTGAATTAAAATAATAATTATCAATTAATGTGAATCTAGCATCTCACTACACAGAAATAACTTTTCCATTTATGACAAGAAATATTCCATTTTCTTGCACAGCTTCTTCTAGTAAAATATTTTTCTGACTAAATTTAGTTTCACTGTTTAAATGGTACCACTATAAAATATGTTTAGCAATGCATTATTCAAGATAGTTAAGGTCTTTAATGGCCATATATAGGAAAGAACAATGATATTCAGGTGTTAATTAATCTTCTTGAAAAAAGTTAAGTTTCATGCATTTTTGTTAAATCTAAAATTATTTTAAATTTCCCTAAGCATAACTATGTTACCATAATTCTGAAATAAAATCAAGATCACTATGGATAGAAAGTTTGCATATCTAGGATGCAATAAAATATTATGAAGTCATTTTAAATGCCTACCTTTTTACCATTTTACTTTTATCCCATTTTTTACTTTGAAGAAAGTGTTAGAATTAAGTTAATATTGCTTTTTCTTACCTTATGTATGTTATGTTTATTCTTCTTTGTTTTACTAAAGAGTAATTGAAGGTCAATTAGTATAGTATAATAAAATAAAATGTGAGTTTTATAAAAAAAATCTAAATTTGGAAAAAGAACATTTTTAAAATTTTAACAAATATTTTTATTATAATGTTTCAGAAATTTGACTAAAATATTGAAATATCATTTTGATATATTAAACATACTGTATGTGTTAATTCTAGAAGTAGACATCATGGTTGCACAGCATATGGTAAATAAAGACTGAAAATCAGAAATAAATCTTCCAATTTCTTTCTGCCAATAATGTCTTGAGGTTTATATAATGCTACCACAACTGGTGCTACGATAAGGGCACTGAAAGGTTGTGGGTGTGTGTGTTGCACTGAAAACATACAAAAATGAGAAAATTAATTTCAGACAAACCTTAACAAAAATCATCCATTTATGACAAAATTTGAAAAAGAATTAAAACAAAAATTTCAGCTATGTAAAGTGAAAATTAAAAATAAATGCTTACCTTCATTAATCTTTGCATTTTTCATATTAAGTAAAACAATTTTTCAAAAAATGTTTCATATGTCAATGATTATCTGTTGAATGATTTCCATTAACATCACACAGATTTTAAAACAGCATACTAAAACTAAAATAATCCAAGAAATCCCAAGATTACTATCCCCCATTTCTTATCTAAAGTAAATCAAGAAAGACATAAAAATTAAAGGTTCTAAGTACAAGAAGCATGAGATAGATATTCTGAAATCACAGATGTTAAATACTAATCTGCATAATGAATGGTGAGACCCTCATCCCATACACCTTTCCAACTTCCAAATGACAACCGTGGTGCTTATATCACAAGGCAGGAGATTGAAGTTGCTTCTTTTTCTGTAGAAACTGAAGGAAGGATTCCTATTTTGGATTTCCTAGTGAAAAATCTGACTGGTTACTTAATTGCTTTTTAGTAGCAGATCTCAATGACCTATAGTCACCTTCATTTCCATCACACTAAACACTTCCGATCTTTTAGTCCATCATTTATTTATTTTATTTTATTTTTTGCTTTTTTAAAAATTTCAGCTTTATTTTGTTATAAATTGACAAATAAAATTTTAAGATATGTATAGACTATGTCATGGTCACTTATTATACCCATATATTCAAAAATAATTGCTCTCCTCTAGTTAACTAACACATTCATCAATCCACATATTTATGTATGTATTTATTTATTCATTCATTCATTTAATTTTCTTTTTGGTAATAACATTTACATTTTCCTCTCAGCAAAGTTCAGTTCACAGTAAAGTTGCAGGATATGAAACCAACACATAAAAATCAGTTGTATTTCTATATACTAATAATGAACTATTAGAGAAATTAAGAAGGCAAACCCATTTTCAATTGCATTAAATAAGAACAAAATATCAGGAATAAGTTTAATCAAGGAGGTGAAAGATCTATACACTGAAAACTACATGCCATTGATGAAAGAAATTGAAGGGGAAACAAATAGATGGAAAGTATTCTGTGTTCATGTATGAGACAAATTAATATTGTTAAAATGTCCATACTACCTAAAGCAATCTATAGATTCAATGCAGTTCCTAGCAAAATCCCAATGGAATTTTTTACAGAAATAGGAAACAAATCCATAATCCTCATGGAACTACAAAAGACCACAAATAGCCAAAGTGATCTTAAGAACGAAGCGCAAAGCTGAAGGCATCACACTGTCTGATTTCACACTATGTTAAAAAGCCGTAGTAATCAAAATAGTATAGTATTTGCATAAAAACAGACACATAGATCAATGGAACACACTAGACAGCTCAGAAATAAACTAGTGCTATTACTCTTTTTTTTTAACTTTTTTTAATGAATTATAGTCATTTTACAATGTTGTGTCAAATTCCAGAGTAGAGCACAATTTTTCAGTTCTACGTGAACATACATATATTAATTGTCACTTTTTTTTCGCTGTGAGCTACTACAAGATCTTGTATATATTTCCCTGTGCTCTAGTGCTATTACTCTTAAATAAGAACGGGCAGCCAAAGATTACCAGATATTCAAGGAAAACTTCCAAAATAGAGGCCAGAGATGGATGCAAATTAATAGTGATAAGGAGCCCAGAAGCAACAAAATCAACAAGGAGGTAAGAAGACAAGTTAAATAAGTTCTAATTAATTTTTGGAGAGATGAAGTGTGGTATTTCATGATACAAATACCAAATACTATTAAAAATTAAGAATCAAAAATAGAAAACAGATATTGGAAATTAAAATATTTTGTCCTAATGTGGAAGTTCATAAAGAGTAAGATGAAGTTGAGGTATTCTCCTTAAAAAAAATAAAATAAAGGAAAAGAAATGGAAGCTAATAAAAAGAGAACATTAAGAAAACTAGAATATTAATTTACTAGGTGTAAAATCTGACATAGGCATTCTAGAAAGAAGGAAGAAAACAAATCATGAAATTATCAGAAATGTTTTCTAGGTCAGATATTTATGAATCTCCACATAGAAATGCCATCCATGTACTTTACACAAGGAATTTAAAAAGATAGTCCCAAGGCACATCATTATCTGATTTCACAATGTTTCACTAATGAATGTTGCATAGTCCACAATAGTGCATAGGTTTTAGAAACAAATAAGCTACATTACTAGAACTGAAAAACGAAGACAGCAGAGTTCTCAATGTATCCATGGAATCCAGAAGACAGTGGAGAAATGTACGCATCATTCTGAGTAAAAATGATTTCAAGTAAGATGTATATTGCTGGCAAGATTATCAATGTAATGTTACCAAAATGATATCTTCAGGTGTAATGTTGCACTTACCCTCCACGCGACCTCAGGAAATACTCTGAGAGTGTGTTCCTCTAAATATGAATAACTAAATGAGAGAGAGAGAGAGAAAGGGAGAAAGAGAAACTTAAATAATAGGCAAAGGAAATTCCTAGAATCTTGACAGGTAGAAATGTTTAGAGAACAGCAGAACAGCGGGTTCAAAGAGTGAAAATTGTGAAATGGATCAAGACATAGAAAGGTTCAAGAAGGGGCTATAAAAAATAAAAATATCTTTATACTTTGCTAGAATATCAATTCATAAATATCTCATGGAGTTTGATAATGAATATCAAGAGGAGCATACAAAATAGAAGAAACAAAAGGAAAAGAAATAATGGCTAACAGTAAACAACCAACAGTAGAAGTAAAAGTTCAAGAAAGAAAATGTAACCAGATAAAACTATTTGGATCTGTATTAAATTATAGTCAAGTATTTACAATTATCAAAATACTAAGTGTGAATTTAACCAGAAATGAATGGGGAAACTGAATAAAGGAAAAGTGTGGATTTTAAAGTGAGCTAAAATCTTCATCTCCAATAAAGGAGGTCACTAAAAGTTTTAAAGCAAAGAACTAGGAGATATAAAAATACCATTGTTTTCGATATGTGTCACTAAATCTCAACACACACACACACACAGGCACACACCTCAGCACTGAGAGTGGCTTACTCTGGGGAAGCAGAAGGCTTGGAGAGAGGATGAAAGGGCAACTTTTATTGTTACAGTCGTGACTGGGTGACATAATGCTTTTAGCACGTTAGAGCAGTTTGAACAGCCTGCATGTCATAATTTAACAAAAATAAAAATTAATACTAATGAAACTTAAAGAATGATTTCATGTTTTCAAAAAATACTAAATGCAATAATTTAAATAAATTAATTAACTTAATATATAAGCTTCCCAGAAATCACAGCAGGGAGCTTGACTTCTTCTATTAATTTGCGAGACGCCCTCAACTCCTGGTCTTTCATTCATTATCTTCAGCGAATTACTGTTCCGTTTTGATTTTCCTTAGGCACGACTCTGCTTCAAGGACTCTCCTCCCCACTACTAGCTGGTAAATTCTCTTGGAATGTAAACTGATTTTAATATTAATCTTACCAGAATATAGTTAGGGAGTTGACCCTGGAGCACTGTCATCAACCTTTTGCATAAAAGCCTATAATTTTATGGGTGTTTTATATTCCATAATAAGGATTTTTAAAAACATGTAATTTTACTCATTTTATCTCAACCGGAGTTATCTTTAATGATTTATTGGATGTTTAATAGCATAATTAATATTACATGATACTCATCTCTGGCAAGACCCCAAATAATCTTTATTAAAATTCTTAAAAATATTGCAGTAAAAACAAATTAGTAGAAAAAATAAATACATTGTAAAATATAATTTCAAAAATGAATCATTTACCTTCAAATAATCTACAAGAAAATAATCTATATTGTGCCAAAAACTTTTTTCCAAAAGGCATGAATTAGCTGATAAATCTGAGTAGTGAGAGGGTTTTTATGGGCAAGTTCACAGAATTTAGAGGTGGTTACAATAATGTTCCATGGTCATAGTGCAAAAGCGTTCACTGTCTGTCCCATTTTAGGTGTTTGCCACCTGTAATGGTTCAGTATAGCACCACGGTAGTACTTTTCACTATCTTATATGTACATAAAGATGTCATATGGAATTATATTTAAAGACAATTGTCCAATGAAGACAAATACAGAGTTAAATAAATGGAGACTTTATTCCAAAAGAATGTATTACCACAGAATGTTCCAATCTCAGAAATCCGCAAGCATCACAAAATCAAACAGAAAAAAAGAGAAGTTTTTAGCTTTTACTGTATAAGAAAGGGCTAAGAAATACTTGGCAGGAATTTTAAGGGCAGGTTGGGTAATCAAAAGGGAGCACCGTCGTGGTCTCACAGAAGTCTGCCCCCTGACCAGGGCATGTTGCCCATTTTAGTGCTTGCTTAGGCTTGGGGGCAAGGGAAAGCTTCAGGGGTCTGTAGGGGGAGGGTCAACTTAGAAAAAAAAAACAATGAAAAAGAAAAATATTTGAGTAAATATTTTAAAATGTATTCTTTTTATTGTTTATATATGTAAAAGACAATTAAGTGTTTAAAGGAAAAATAATAACAGTGAATTTTTCTTTTTTCTTTCTTTGCTCCTGTTTTGAATTTCATGAGTTGAGTTTTACATGATGAATGGTTCTCTGTTACCTTGAGGACCAAATCCAAACCCCTTAGCTTGGCTTCCTAGACCCCTTTTAATCTCTCTTGCGATTAGTTCCCTACCCTCCCCATTTGGCAGCTTCCCCTCACACGTGTGTTCCAGGCACACTGAGAAACTTGCTGCGCCCTGGCAACGCAGCTCTTCCCCACGCCTGGTGCCCTGGCACGCGCTGCCTAGGGAGTGCGTCCCTTCATTTCCTGCCTGGCCACTCCTACTGGCCTCTCAGAGCTCCGTGCAAGTGTTAACTAGGGATGGCTCCCACTTGCCTGCAGCTTAGATAAGATACAGATATAGACATAGACACAGACACAGATAGAGATGTAGATATAATGATCGACATAGACATAGATATGGATTAACTACACTCAGTTCAAATTTCCTCAAGACTTTTGAACCTGCCTTAAAAGCCAACCTTATTAACTTGTTCAGTCCTTGTAAAAACAATCAAAAAGAAATGTGGTTATGTTAAGTTTAATAAGGCTTCACATTAAAATCTAATGTTGTAAACGCTAAAGGCCAGCTAGAAGTTTAGAATCTCCACCCATCTTCTTATTTATCTCTGGGGGCTCCATAGTTGGTTAAGAGTGAGAATGGTTCTAATGTCCAGATCTGCTACAAGATAGCCCTCATGTTCCTTCCTTTATTCCGTCCCAAGGGTTTCACATATTTCTGCATACAGCAGAATTTACCAGGCCAGGTATAAAGTATTTTGTGAATGGTTTAAGAGATTTTTTTTTAGTGGTGATTTTTGACTTTACACTTTTTCAATCTAAGTATCAGCTCTAGAATGCACCCCTTAATTAAAACGTAATTCAATTATCTTATATACCCACATATCCATTAGCACCCTGTGCTTTTTAAACTTTTTCCAAATTGAATTAAATGGCGTAACAGTGTTCCACTACAGTATATGATATCTTCATCATTTCTATCACAGCTTGTTCTATTGCCCTAAGTGCACCAAAGAAGATACATAAGAAGGATCGTAAGAACAAAAATTTTGTTTGCATTTGAGGGAAAGTATATACATAAAGTTATCAAAGAGCTATTTTACTCAAGATTAAGATATATGGATCAGAATCTAAAATAGGCAATGAAAAACAATCACCAGTTTAAAAGTGTTTTGAAAAATGCAGTAAGTCTAAATAAGATTTTAAACATCCCAGCTATGAGAAACATGTATATGCCAGTCCTTACAATGACACTGTTGTTGTGTATCTTCAAATAGCAAAAGACGCTTGGAGATTTAAATAATTATCCATTTGACAGAAGGTATTTACTACCACCTTGAATCAAGGGTGCGTATGTAGGATGCGACTTCAGTTCATCTTTTCACTGCAGGGAAAGCTGCTGTTTGTCTTTATCAACCTGATGACTCTAATACAGCCACCAGACACGAACCAGTTCGATATGGATTATTTTAAAGTTACAGACACCAACGAGACTTTGAAGTTTCTTGCCAAATGACATTGAAACAAGGATTTTACTTTTCTAAATGAAAACATTTTTTATGCCATTGAATTTTTGAAGTTATTTATGGTTTCTGTAATCATGAAATCAATGTTTGTGCTACAGTTAATATGTCTCCTTTGATGGTAGAAGCCTGAAAATCATGCTGTTTTTGAACTGTTAAGAGCAAGGTAATATGATGCTTGTCATATAAAATCCTGCCAAAGATCACAGCAATTTCATATGTTATATTGTTCAACAAAAAGTTTAATTTAACACATAGCTTATGGGTTTTCTCATATGATATAAATATCAAAATATGTTAAAAATTAAATTCAATCTTTCCTTCTAAAGTTTCTGCTCTTCCTTACTGACTTTTCACCAGCAGAATTATGCTTTCTTTCTTGAACCAGTCCTTAAATATCAGATGGTATTTCTTTTCAAGTATTTAGATTATAAAATAACAACACTATAAAATTTATATTTAAAGCTTTTCTTTATATCAGATATCCAAATATAAAACATACCATATGAGAAATGTATGTGTCTCCTCACTTATTCGTATAATTGAGATGATTTGGGGGTTGAAGTTTTAAGAAATAATCCTTTGAAAATATATGATAAAGGATATTTACAGGTTGGGGACAATTTGTTAGTAGTATCAAATCTACAATTATATATGCCATATGCGGATGCTCAGAAAAGAATGCCGTTTCTATACCTTCAGCCTCCTAACTTACGAATTGGTTGGGTTGCAATAGGTAATACTGAATGTCCATTTTATAATTCAATTGCCATGAGAATCTAGAAAGTCAAAATAAACTTGATCCTGGGATCTCTCCCCCACTCTTCGTTCTTCACTCTTTACAGCGTCATTTATGCTAAAGTAGTTTCACCACACCAAGGTGCCGTCTCCTCTCATTGTTATTACAGCTCCTTTTTAAATTAGAAAATAATTCAAATGTCCCTCCTTCAGTGCAGAACTAAAATACACAAGGAAAATAGTATTTTTGTATATTTTTACTGAAGTAGAGTCAGATTACAATGTTGTGTTAATTCTGGTGTACAGCACAGTGCTTCAGTCATACATGAACATCCATATATTCATTTTCATATTCTTTTCATCATTAGTTATTATAAGATGCTGAATATAGTTTCCTGTGCTATAAAATATGAACTTGTTGTTTATCTATTATATATATATATATATATTAGTCAGTATCTGCAAATCTCAAACTCCCAATTTATCCTTTCCCACAGCCTTCCCTCACCAGTAACAATGTTTATTTTCTATGTCTGTGAGTCTGCTTCTGTTTTGTAAATAAGTTCATTTGCCTTTTTTTTTTTTTCAGATTCCACATATAAGTGATATCATATGGCATTTTTCCTTCTCTCTCTGACTTACTTCACTTAGAATGACCATCTCCAGCTCCATCCACATTGCTGCAAATGGCATTATTTTAAATTATTTTATTTTATTATTTTTATGGCTGACTAGTATTCCACTGTATAAATATACCACAACATCTTTGTCCAGTCATCTGTCAATAGACATTTAGGCTGTTTCCATGTCTCGGCTACTGTAAATAGTGCTGCTATGAACATTGGGGTGCAGGTGTCTTTTTGTTCTGGACATATGTCCAGTAATGGGATTGCTGGATTATATTGTAAGTCTAGTTTTAGTCTTTTGAGGAATCTCCGTGCTGTTTTCCGTAATGAATGCATCAAACTACATTCCACCAACAGTGTAGGAAGAGTACATTTTCTCCACACCCTCTCCAACATTTGTGATTTGTGGACTTTTGAATGATGACGATTCTAACTGGTGTGTGGTGATATTTCATTATAGTCTTGATTTTCATTTCTCTGATAATTATCTACATTGAGCATTTTTTCATGTGCCTATTGGCCATTTGTATGTCTTCATTGGAGTATTGCTGTCTGAATCTGTGGTGCATCACAAAGTCAGCACAGATCCCAACCCTGCCTCTGCATGTGGTAAGGTAGCTGTTCTCTTTTAAATATCTCTACTCACCCCTGCTGTGTGCCTGAACTCCACTCACTGCCTGTTTGTCCCAGAGGCACAGGTTCACAATAGCACCAGTGGAGCAAATCCACCCTCTCTCCCTGGGGCTGTGAACAAATCTGAGTCTCGCCAGTGAAGCTGCAGGGCCCCTGGGTATGGATTCAGCTTTCAGCCCCCACCACACACACACAGCAGTGATGGCTATGACCAAGCCCCACCTCTTTTGTTGGGAGGACACACTAACAATGGAGCCCATGGAGACAGTGGCTATGGTGAGGTTGCACTGCACCCCTCCCCCTCATGCACACTAGCAGTGGTGCTGTTTCATGGAGGTCCCAGGCTGTTCTGCTTGGCACACACCTCCAGCCAGAGCTCACACACCCTCCAGCCCCTGAGGCTGCCTCTGTGCATTGGGTTCCAGCCTTCTCCCTGTGCTCGTGACTGATTTCCAGCAGCCAGTCTCTGCTTGTCCCTGCAGGCTCGTGTCTAGGGCTGGGGATCGCAGGGGCTCTCTGTGCAGCTTCTCTTAGTTCTGTAAGCCAAGTGATTGCCACTTTCTCCTCCGAGCCTAGGATAAATTTTGCACAAGTCAGATTTACTATGGGTTGATGCTTGCAATGGGGTGGTATAAAATAAAGGAATATGCAGAGTGAGTTAAACAGCTCTCATACCCACTCCCACAGCTTTAGTCTTTCCTCTGTCACACTGTATCCTTACTGTTTGTTTTATGTCCTACTCAGAATGAAATCATGATATTTCATTTCAATCCTCAGAAATCAGAACATTCATTAGCTCGTAGTGGATGCTTATAAAAAATTTCTGAATCACTTAATCAGTGGGTGCTTTATGGGTGTGACACCAGATCATACCTGCTGGAAAAGTGAAAATTCATGGACAGGACACACAGTGGGAATGAAATCAACAAAACAACAGTTTTTCCCTTTCTTTCTCAAATTAATTGTATGATGAGGTTCACAAAATATTTTAAAGTACTTATAAAGTATTAGGAAATACTATCTTTAAGGTTTTGAAATTAAGCATACATCTGGTTTGCATTTATAAGACATTATTAAATAATTCAAAATCTTTGATAAGCAGATGCCAGGAATAAAAGGGAACAATCACATTCAAGAACCATTGGAAATGGTGATTTTGGTAAGAACAGACCTAGAATTAGGTCAATATGAGGCCTTTGTATTATTGTCACAGAAGAGAACTGAAGAATGAACTTCTACAACTACGTTACTTGGGACTTGCTTTATAATATATCTTCATATTCTTATAAGACTATGTTGCTTTCGTGGCTTAATTGTGAATACTATTACAGTTCCCGAGTGGCAGCATGAGAGAAATCAATGTGCATGAAAGAAGAGAATCATTAAAAATGCGGTGATCACAGGCACTAAAATGTAAGGCGATAGATTCCCTTGGTCCCGCCGAGTCTCGCCCCAGCACTATAAACAGCCATGCCAGTGAATGCTCTTTTTCTCTGCATTTTTATCCAAGTAAAATGAAATGAGAAGTTGACACCCTATTTTAAATAGATTCTGGTTTATCTTTGGATGTTTGCAAGAACAAGATTAACTCCCTATCTTTCACACCATTACTCATTTCTATTTATACTCGCCATGTTGAACTTGCTGGTTCGTTTGCAATACCCTTGAATATGTTTGTATATGCAGTCTTAGGACCTGAGTGAGCAAATCAATAGGCCACTTGAGAAATCAAAGTAGGCAAGGAGTAGGTAAGAATTTAATGTGAATAGAAAAATTAGTTTGGCTATGGATTTTCCCTGACAGTGAGGCTCCATGAAAACAGAAAAAGTAATCAGTTCTATTCACCATTGTATTCCCAGTGCCCAGCATTGAACGTGGCACTTAAAAAACTCAATAGACATGTATTGAATTAATTTTGAGAGTTACCAGCATGGCGGAAGAAGCTGAACCAGTCCCAGGCTAAGGGATCCATCTGTGAGCTGCCTTCCGCTACACATTGAAGGGAATGCACAGAAGGCATGAGACTCATTTATAGTATATCTGCTCCATGAAAATTCTGGAAATGCGGAGAATAAATACTTTCATTGTGTTATGGGAAACGGGGCACTTTATTTTTGAGTCAAAAGAAATTCAAAAGAATATTTTAATGCATTTCCTCTTAGAAAGTAGCTGGTGGATGCCTTCAGTGTTGCAGCAAACCTAATTACTGCGTGAGCTGCTGTGAAGCAGCACACTGATCGGTCCTGGCTGGCCAGAGCCGTAGTATTTCCTCACTGCGTGCTTAACGGGAGGTTCATGATGATGGGGGAGATGAAGCATTTTGTTACCATCCACCGATCCTTGCACCTTTAAAAGTGACTTATCCTCAGCCTGCCTTGAAGCCTTTCCTGGCTGTAGGCTTCAATGTCAACAGATTTTCATATGTTATCACTTATATGTGGAATTTTTAAAAAGTGATACGAATTCTATTTACAAACCAAAAACAGACTGATGGGCATAGGAAACAAACTATGGTTACCAAAGGGAAAAGGGCAGGGAGGGGTAAGTTAGGGGTTGGGGATTAACAGATGCCTATTAATATATATGAAATAGGTGAACAATAAAGACCTGCCGTAGGGCGCAGGGAACTATGTTCAGTTTCTTGTAATAACATATAAGGTGCAAGAATCTGAAAAGAAAAGCTGTATATGTATGTATACGTATAGCTGAATCACTTTGCTGTACACCTGAAACTAACACTCTAAATCAACTACAGTTCAATAATTTTTTTTTTAAAATGAAGATTCAGCTTCTTACCAAGCCACTGTGTGGGTGTGTGAGCTGTGAAGTCACAGGGCGTCACACTTAGAAAGGCTCCACGTTTGGTTTAGAGATCTGCTGGCACGATCTTGAAATTTTTAATATTTTTAAACAAAGGACTCCATGTGCTCCCCACTTCCGTTTAGCCCGGGTCCCCACGTGCTATGCAGCCTTGCCTGACTATTTAGCCTGGCTTCCACTGCTTTTTAACAATTCTTTCCAATCTCATCATCCACTAAACCCACCCTTAAATTCCTTAATTAATTAAGTTTGCTGTCCCCACTGCTCTTCACAGGTTCACTTTGTATTCTCCACCTGGTAGGAATACTGGCACCGCACTTCACCGCCTGGCTGATTCAGGGCCAGCTCAATACTGAACTTCATGAAGTTGATCTGGCAATTCAGATACGGTGAATTTCTCTGGTGGAATGCCTACAGCATCTTTCATTTGTCGTACCCATTAAACAGTTACGGAATTTTGTTGTATTTTGTTGTCTTAATTTTCCATAGTTGGTTGTTAGCGCACCCAATTCAGTACCTCCTTAGAAACAGGAACAGCCACTTGTTAGGTACTTTACAGGCCCCCCCTGTACTTATTAAGGTGCTTATCACAGAATTGCTACTCAATTACTATTTTGACCAAAGAAGTAAGACGGGTAAATTATCCTAAAGTATCTGTTTACTATATTCAATGACAAGCTATATGGAAATTGCCTGAAGTAGCCTGCATTAAATTATTTCTTAGAACAAAGGGAAAGAGAAACACATTTCTCTGGGCCGTAACAATTTGAGGGGAAATTTTTTTTAAACATACACAGTTCAAAATTTACTTCAAAATTATCTTTGTTTTATCTATCTTATCTATACCTTATTACCTAGATTTTATCTTCAAATTGACTCTAGTCCTTCTAGCAAAATTTCTGGACTATTACCTTCTCTGTCACTGGATGCCAGAATTATTCAATTTATACTCAAAATTAACTTTCTCCTTTTAACACCCCACCTAAGTCCCCTGGTTATTCGTAGTGACCACCATACCTGTTCCAGGTCCCAGAACTGAGAGCTCTTGTTTTAATCATGGATCTGTCCTTGTAGCCCATATAAATAAATCCTCCTCACTGTCCCTGTTGCCCCATTATCTCTCACTCATGTCATAGTGATGTTTGCTGTGTCTGGAATCATGATAAATGAGATTACGTCTTCTCACCTGCTCCCTTCACCTTTCCCAGATGCCCTCCCTTGTCAGCACACACGAGGACATCTATTGTATCTCCTCTCCCTTCTCTTCAGAGTCACTAGGGACAATGTTTCCAGATCATTAATAAATTTCTCCAGGAACTTTGCAAAATGGAATGCCCTGGATTCTCCCAAGATGGCTCTGTAGGTATGCTACTGTCTACACAAAACAAATCTAAAGAAAAAAGCAAAAGCCGTAACAAGTTAGCATTACTGGTCTGGTCCATTGACTTCATAGCATTAATGATATAAAACATAAGTTCGTCTAGTCCAGTCGATCCAGTGTCACTTCATCTCACTTTCTGTTAAGGAAATTGTGGCTTTATTTATATTCTATGAACATACAAGTGTTTAACATAAATAACTGAATAAATAAAAAATAATTTTTAAAAATTATTGACATTGAGATTAAGACTTTTAAAACTACGTGTATGCTTGATTGCGTTAGCATCAGCAAAAGTATAAAATTTCTTTGCTCTATATTGACCGTGTTCCTTGCAAATTTCAAAAGATAGATACAAATAAAAACTTGGAGGAATTCTCACAATGCATAGTGAAGCAGGGTATCTTTTTCTCGTAACAGCCTTCATAGCATTGCCCAGTGTCAGTAGATACATGTAAAAAGCATTTTAATTATGGTAGTTTATAACAAGCTAAGGAGATCAAATGCACGGTGTCCTACTTCATGCTGACACAATTATTAACCAGGCTTAAATGTTTTTGAAAAATAATGCATTGGTCACTTCACCGTCATCAAAGAACATGCAGCTAAAAGAATATAAAGTTTGATAAATAGTTATTGACAGAAGCTGCAGTTTTGTTCTACTGTTCACCATGAACTATTAGTCTTACACTTCACATTCCTCATATCCCAATCTCAGTAGTTCCGTTTTTAGAAAAGCCAATATTTAATTTTTGCTGCTTAAGTACGTCAGTAAATAGGCAGAACCTAGTCTGTTAATTAACAACTATTTAGTCTAAGCAACAGAGTCCAAGTATGTGGAAAGCATCTTTATTTTCAAATATATTTAAAATATTAATTAAGAACTCTAAACATAGCAAAAAGCAAAGGTTCCTGCTAAAAATACATGTTTTAGAATGACAGTTTAAACTGAAGTTTCTAGACAAGGTCTCTCCACCTTCAGCCTGCACCAGGAAGCCCGCCCACCAGGACGCTGGGGGTGAAGGCCAGGGAGCTTACTTTTGGGAGAGACAGAGGGCTGTAGGGAATAGAGACCCCACTCTTAAAGGGCACACTCAAAATCTAACACCCTGAGGCCCAAGGCAGAAGCAGTAGTTTGAAAGGAGACTGGGTCAGACTCATCTGCTGATCTTGAAGAGTGAGCTTCCTGGAGAGGCCGGAGGCAGCTGGAGTTCTCCCTGGGGACACAGACTCCAGCGAGAGCCATTTTGAGGAGCACGCTCTACCATGAGGGCACTGGCACTGGCTTAGAATCCTCCCTCTGCCTTATTAGCCCCAGGACCCAGACCTAACCACCGGCCTTTCCGTACCAGTACTGGGATGGCTCGAGTCAAGCAGCTAGCCAGGCAGGGATACAGCTCTGCCCACCACCAGGCCAGCTGCCCGGGACTCCCTGGGCACCCTGGGACCCTGCCCCATCCCTGAGAGGGCCCGCCAGTGCACTGTAAGTTGCCCTGGGAGGCCTTGAGCCCTGCAGCCAGCCATCAGGACCTGGCCCATCCACCAACAGGCCAAGACCACCTCCAGGACCCCTGGGCCCTGCAGCCAGAGACCTCAGAACCCAGTCTACCCACCAGTGGGCCAGAACTATCCTCAGGACAACCACAGCCCCACAGCCTTCCATGTCAGGATCCAGTCTACACTGCCAGCAGGCCACCACCAGCGCTAGGATGCCTTGGGCCTCTCAGTCACCCCACCAAGCACCCAGCCCCATCCACCAGCAGATCAGCACCAACCTTGGGGTGTCTTAGACCCTGAATCCAGCTGTGTCTGTAGCTGGTGCCACCCACCAGTGGACCAACATCAGCACGGGGCCCCCAAGGCTCTGTAGCCAGATCTTCTGGAACCCAGCTCTGCCCACCAGCAGGCTGGCACCAGCTTCAGGACACCCCTGCCAGGCCATAGCCTGGCCCACCAGCAGGCCAATGCCAGCTCCAAGACACCTTGGACCCCTGATCCAGCTGCTCCAGAATCCACGCCCATTAAACAGTGACCTGATGCCAGCTTTGGACCTCCCAGGATCTCACAGCCAGCCCCATCGGGAACTGGTAGGCTGACACTGGACCTGGTAACCCCAGGCCCACAATCACCCACCCTGGAACCCGGATCCAGCCACCAGTGGGCCAACACTAGCCCTGGGACTCCTGGCGCTCTGCATTCAGCCGCTTCATGGCCCAGAACTGCCCACCAGCGGCTGGTGCCTCTGCCCAAGGGAGAGCATCAAGAAGCGACTGAGTCATTTTTACTTCAGGGTAATGTTCATTGTGTAAGTGTACTAAAAGATGGTTACTCCTTACGCTGATGGAAATGGGCTTGTTTCTAGTTTGAAGATGTTATGAATAAAGCTGCTCTTATCATCTTTCATGGATATATGTAGATGTTCTCCTGGAAATACACTTATGAGTGAAATTTGGGGTTACAGGGTAGGTGTATATTTAGTTTTATGAAAAATCTGCTGACTAATCTCTAAAGTCACACGTCTTTCATTCTCACCAGTGACGTGTCCAACTCCACCACCTCCTCACCGACACCTGGTGATGCGAAGCTTTTCATTATTTTTCCTACACAGTAGATAAATAGAGGTATATAATTATGATTGTAACTCCTATTTCCCTAACGTCTAATAATGTTCTGCACTCTTTAATGTACTTACTGACCACTCATATCTTTTTTGTTGAGTGACTTTTGCCCATTGTTATTTTGCTTTTGTGGAGATTTATTATTGAGTTGTAATATCTTATTATATAGTCTGGATATGTCATTTTCTAGGTCTATATATTATAAATACTTTCTTTAGCCTGTGGCTTGACTATTTATTTTATTAATGATACATTTTGAAGAACAAAGGTTTTTAAAGTGAAGTCAAATGTATTACTTTTTACTTTACAGCAAATGCTCTCAGGGTTCTGTGTGAGAATTATTTGTCTACACCAAGGTCACAAAGATACTGACCTTCTTCTTCCATATTTTCTTTGGAAAGCTATACATGTTAGATTTAGGTTTATGACCCACATCAAATCTGTATTTGTGAATGTTTTTAGGTAGATCCTGCTTTTCATGCTTTTCAATATCCAGCTCCAATTGTTAGAAAAGCTTTCATTCCCCATTGAAATTGCTTTGGAGCATTGTCTGAAAATCAACTGAACATACGTGTTTTAGGTCCATCAGGATTTCCTCATCTGGTCAATTGGTCTAGTCTTAGCAGTGTTGTTAATGTTGTTTTCCACTATTATCACAGAATCAGGTACTATAGCTGTGTGACAGACGTCAAACTGTGGTTGTGTCGGTCTCCATTTTTTTTTCTAAATCATTTTGAAAACAATTTAGAATTCTAAATTTTTCATAAAACTTTTTCATTTTAGAAAATTTTCATAAATTTGATTCATTTCAGAGAAACTTTATAAATTTAAAATATCATACTTTTGTGATTTTAATGGGTTTGGACTGGATATAGAAAAAATCTGAGAAATGCCATCAAAATTGAGAATTTCAATCCAAATATTTCTAGAATATTATTCCTCCCAGTACTAAATATAGTTTGCCCTCATTTTGGAGACACTTGGATAGAAATTTTAAGCCCAAGATAATTAAGGAGTTTTAACCATACAGGTATAGCCACTGGATTGGCCACAGTGTTGAAAATCAGAAGACCTGTTTTAAGCCCCAACTCCAACCTTTTTTTTGCTATATGATTTCAAACTCATTGAATCTCAACTTCTTTCAACTGTACATGGGGACACTGTGGGTAATTTGTACTCTATCTACTCGGAGAGCTACTTTGAGCATCAGATGCACGATATGTCCAAGAGCAATTTGCTAAACCAAATAGCACTTCCAATTGCTTCTCTCTATGAAAGCACTTATCACAACGTCTGGTAATTATCTGTTAACTTGTCTGTCACCCCCTTGTAAATCCTTTCCTCCTTGAAGGAAAGATAAATGAAATTTATGTAATGTAATGTAAATTACAAGTTCCAGAGCCAGTAGGAATATTACACTACTAGAAATTCAAAAGATTTTCACACCGTGCTGTGCTTTTACAATCTGTTGCTTCTTGCTTAAATTTAGGAACAGTTTACATAGACTCTGCTCCCACTTTACTTTTTCTCTCATTGGTTTCTTAAGTATAAAATGAAAAAGAGTTAAAGGAAAGCATGTGGTTGTAAAAACTTCACTGTATAGATGATGGCACGTATATAAGAGAACATGTAAGTCATTAGCAATGGAAAGCAAAGTGTTTAAACCTTACTTGTATTTTAAATAAAACTATGATTTTCATATTTAATATATTTTATAAATAATTTGCACCTGTATAATTTTGGAGAACCTATATTTAAATACAATAATTCTTCTTCTTATTATTAAAGAACTTAGAACAAGAAAAGGGGAATTATGTGACTTACAGTGGTACAGATGGAGTCATTTCTGCATTCTTGGTTATAGAGTTGACCCTTGAACAACACAGGTTTAAACTGAGCAGGTCCACTCATAGACAGATTTTTTTCAATAAATATATTGGAATAATTCTTGGAGATTTGAGATAATTTGGAAAAACTCACAGACAATCCACTTAACTCTCTCATAATTGAAGAAACAGCATATTCAGTCCATCATCACAGAGTTTTTTTAGTGAACCCAGTATTATATTATGAATATGACTGCTGAAATGAATTCCATAAAAATTTTATAATGATTTATTCATTAGTGTATATGCTAGGCTACCATGAAGCAATCGTATCAATTATATTTGGCTACTATAAAGCAATCACAGTGCTGTTTCTTCATTATCAGTGTGTGAATTGATACATCTGTAAATAAATATGAATGACTTTTTTACATTACCTTTTCTTTTTGATGTCTGATATTAATAATATGTATAGCGTCTACAGTGTTTTCTATAATATCAGACGATATTGATGTAGATACTGAGAAAGGCTCTTCCTCTCGTGAACAGACCCCGGAAACTTACCGTAGCGGTAAATACAGCATCACACTGTAAGTGCATTTCCTCTTCCTTGTGATTCTCGGCATAACATTTTCTCTAGCTTATTTTACTGCAAGAATACAGTGTGTGATGCATAAAACATACAAAATATATGCTAACCTACTGTTCGTGCTATCAGTAAGGCTTCCAGTCAACGTGGCAGTTAAGTTTTAGGGAGCCAGAAATTCTACACTGGTTTTCTACTGGGTGAGGGTCAGTGCCTCTATACCCCCCACGTTGTTTAAGGGTCAACTATAAATCTTATTTCTGTTTTTGTTTTAAAAGTGTGTTGAAGTTACTTATCACTTAGAATGAACTGAAAACATGTTATTTTTAATTGGAGATGTTATTGAGGAAGTCACTGCCTAATTGATTTTCAGATTAAATAGTGTTTATATGAGAACCTGGGAGGAAAATTCTTTCTCATGGTAATGAATAAAGTCAGTAAAAGTATAGTCACTCTAAATCTTCCCTTTTGTTTTGGGCCAAGATTTGAAGAAAGAGCCCTGGAAAGCATTTGTGTCATGAAAAATACCTCTGTGTCTTTGAGTGGCATAAATGATCACATTTCATTAAAACTGTAACTTTAACAAAAGCAAGTGACTAATATGTGTCTACAGAGATCTTGGATGGCAGTTGTGAATAGCAAGCATATAGAACAACTATATGGAGATCTAGCAGGTAAGTCATCTTTCTGACTTTTCATTTATCAACTATTCATTGAGTATATTTTATACCAAATACCGTGCTAGGCAGTAAAGCTCAAAGGTGAGCACAATTATTCTGAGAGCATCTTAACAGATGCATAGAACTTAATGAAGCTGGGAGTCGGGGTGAAACAAACATAGCCAGAAGGCTGTGTGGAAAGAGTTTGTATTCTCAACACCAGAGGCCCTGGGTGAGAGCCCCACATCTTTTATTGACTAGTCCTCTGATGTTGGTCAAGCCATATTGCCTCTCTGAATTTTCCTTATCAGTGAATTCTAGATGAAAATATTATCTTCCTCACAAGGATATTAGAGATATAATCTGAAATAACATGGGTGGAAGCTTCATATCCCAAATGCTTAATTCCTACTATAGAAAAGGAATTCGGTGTAGATTATCGATCACAGAACTAGAGTCACCATTTAAAATCCATTACCACCAAGATAAAGTCTTCTGTGTATTATTATTAGAATTACCCATCCTAATTATGGAATTAGAATTATTAGATATTATATATCCATTCTATAACATATGGCATGTTTTCACATTTCATATATTTCAAAGTACAGTCCACAGCTTTTCATATATATTGAATTCTATTTTTTTATGGAGAGGAGATAGGTGATCGGAAACATTGCTTAAATTTAAACAGCACTGAGTCTTGTGCACATATCAGTCAGCAGTGCACTCAGAGGGAGTATAACATGCTAGGCTCTTGAAGATGCAGTAACAGAATAAGACGGTGTTTTGGCTCCCACATTTTGTGTGTGTCCTTAGAAAAACTTAGAATAACATCTAGTCTCAATTTTCTCATCTATAAAGCAAACTTAGTATCTTGCTTTATAAGATATTAAACTTATCTCACAGTGGTTTTTGTTGTTTTTTAAATTTGTGTTGTTCAACGAGATGTACGTCTCCCAGAAGAGTCTCTGAACAAAGTAAATATGCAAGGAACACAAATGACAAGTTTGCAGTAGTAAACTTGTCAATGCTTCTGTCACCATTATTCAGTGCATACAAGCAGCCTGGTGGCCTCATCATCCAGCCTTGACCCTCCTCCCCCACTGCCTTGCAGCCGGCAGGTAAAAAGCAAGCCAACAGCTAACCCACTGACCACAGAATCCAAGCACGGGTAATCGGGATGGTTACATTAATAAATGTTACCCTCCTGCATGTCGTTTATTAGAAATATCAACTGGTATTCTGCCCAAAACAGGGCAAGAACCACGTCTATGATGTGTACTTATATCATTCTAAACACCAAGCACTTTTGTAATTTGGTAACAGTAGCTGACATTACACAGTGATACGGAAATCATGCCTGAGGCCATTAAAGAGTTCAAAGCAAAACCCAGGTTGTTTCCAGTCAGGCACAGAACCTGGTAAAACGACACCAGAAAAGTAACGTAACTTGTGTTCCAGCAAGCTGGAGAAGACCTTCAACTAGAAGTCAGCTTTTAAGTTTTTCTCTACCCTCAGACAGCCGATATCGTTTATATAACTCGTCTTACTTTCACAACTCAAAGCAGAGACAGAGACAATTTGCAAGTCCAAAGCGACAAGAAGTAGGTTCAGCAATCCCTTTCTAAAAGCCTGCTGGAGCAGAACTGACTTCCGCAAGCAGCAACAAGTCACATTCTTGTTAACAGCAACATGGAAATAGTATTATTTGACATAGAATTGAACGTAAGGGCTCTATACTAAGAACACTGACAAAAGTCAGGGTATTTTTCAAAGGAACAGTCAGTTCTTCTACATGACAGTGACCAGCAGGAGGCCAGCTAGCATGAGGCACAGACACAGGTGTCCAGGAGACAGCGATGTGTTGTCAAGGGGTAGGTGGTAAGGAGAGAACCAGGACAAAGATGTCCTTGAGATATTATTTATATGCAGTAGAAGGCACACTTCTTAGAGGTGCTGCTCAGTGAATGTTTACCTTTGTATATACCAGCTTGGACACTACCCGTCCAGCTTAAGGTATAAAATATTTTCTTTACATCAGAAGCTTTAATGATCTTCTGGCCCGTATCTTCCAGAGGTAGCCACCATTCTGGTTTCTTTGGTCAGAGCTTGATTTTGTTGGTCGTGGAACTTAATCAGAGTGAACTGATAGATTCTTAAACAGGGATTTTAATCTATGGCATGTTTTCACGTTAGATTTACTGTTTGCTTTTTTACAATGTATTTGCTACTATTAATGGTATGGATTCAGTTATTTTCCACGAACCATTTGTTTCTGCTAGACTTATAAATAATATGCACAATAATTATGTGTGCATCGTTAACAAATACCTGTGAATCCAGGTGAAAACTGCAGGCAAGGAGACGCCGTGTCCCTGTGGGCAGACCAGGTAAGCGGCGGTCATTCCATAAGGAGGGCCTCCTCCTTGAGCAGAGTCTGCGTGTGTGCCGTGTTACTTCTCAGTTCCCAGAGCTCTTTTACGTGAGTGTTTTGTTTGACACTTGGTACCACCCTACAAAGTGATGAATATTTAAATGCATTTTATTGGGGATTACGAGTGGTGAGTTTCAGAGAAGTGACAGATTTGTTATCCAAAAGCAGTCTTCTCTCTCTCTGTTATCCTGCACTGCTTCCTCCTTGCCTGTAATGATTCCAATCATGCTAGCAAAGAGTGGTTTCTTACAAGCACTGCACAGAAAATGCCAGGGCTTTAGCTCCAGGCTGTACCATAGCATGGTGGTCAATTTTCTTTCTCTGTTTTCTTCCTTTTAAAGATGTTTTTTATGGATAGGTGAGCAAAGCAAAAGAATATTCTGTTTTTGCTAAAATAAAGTTAAATAATCATAGTACTGGGGAGAAAAAAAAAGACATGGAAGAAGGAAGGTGAGACAAAATTTGAGAGCTCCGATCTCATTTGACAACCACAGAGTAAGAGTGCTTCACGCACATTAACCCAGAGTCAACTCGATTGCTGAAGATCTTCTCCCAACGAGGGGTCAGGGGGCCTTGTCACTGAATCTGTTCCCGCTCAGTCTGGAAGGATTCTTCCGGAGTTCAGAGCCTCTTAGGTTTAGAACACGTGTGGATTATACTCATCTCTTAGAGAAGTTTTATGTTCAGTCAATCTCAGTAGAAGTTGAGAATAGACTACATTACATTTTAACATTCCTTCTAGCTGAGGGTTTTATGGTCCTTTGGAGATTCGTAATTTCCAGTGTCTATGACATTCCTTGGTATTAAGCTGAGTTTTTCTAACTTACTGCATCACACTAAATGGTGCCCTAGCGGTCTGAAAAGTGAATGTGTGCATCCAACCCTAAACACTGTGTTTAGTACACTTGCCACGACTCCTTTCTTCTTTGCATATTTTCATCTACGATTATGTCTTGTGAGTGGGGAAGAAAATCTTTGTCAAAATGCAGTATCAATTGAATTGTGTTCACCAAATATTAGTCAGAAGTTTTCTCATTGCATAAAATTGGGAGATATATATATATATATATATATATATATATATATATATATATATATGCAAATTGGAATATATGTAAATAAAATACTTCCCAAGGTGCTAAATGGCTTGAGGTCAACAAAATTTCTAGCCAAATATCTCCAACATATGATAAGAATTTCTAAATACTAAATATATATATTTATGTATCTCCTCTCTACATCCACTGAAGTCCAATTCTGAATGAACTTTCAGACTGGCGTCTCTGCTGTATGTCTTGTTCTCCCCACCTCATATAACACGATAGCCGCCTAATTGGTTTTCTTCCGTGATTTATGAGTAAAGTGTAAAACGCAGTGTCAGAATGCAGCTGCCCGACTTCAGTACCTTTCAGCGCCACCCAAGAGGCGTCCGACGTGGAGCCCAGTTCGCTCCGCGCCGCCCGCAGAGCCGGCGCCGCTCGCCCGCCCCCTCCAGCTGCCTTTAACTGCCGCCAGCTGTCGGTCATTCCTTAAATAAGCCATTCACGTGAGCCTCTGACACCCTGACCTTCTGTCTGTGAGATGCTCACCCACTTTTTCACATCATAAACATCATTCTTGGTTTACTTTTCTGTCTTTTAATCTCCCTCCTATTTTCAGGTCTGTGAACTGAAAGACATTGAGTTTGTTTTTATTTATACATTCCTCAGTATGCTTAGAGCTTGACACACAAGAAACACACCATTCACGTTTGGTATTTTTCCTTTTTATCTACAGGCAAATACAAGTTAGCAAATCCTTCCTGTAAGATTGTGCACCACCAAGCGATCACTTTGGAACATCTACTTCAGTTGGTTTGGTGTGAAAAAGAAAGAGAAAGGAGGAAATCACTTCTCCTGAACACCGCCCTGTAGGACCCCAAACAAGCGGCCCAGGAATTGCTCAGTCGCTTTTTCACACACTCGCTCCCTTTTGTTTGTAACAGCCACCTGGCAACGGTGCGTGGACGTTGCTGAATACACTTGCAGATATGGTCCTTGCCTATTTGAAATTTGATAGGACTCTTCAGCTTGGTTGACATGATTACCATTTTGTGTCATTGTCATTCTCTGGTTACTGGCATCTTCTGTCAGGCATTTTGAGTGGTGCAGGAAATGAAGTCAGTAAATTGATACCTCTGTCTTTATTTTTACATTTAGACCTTTCCAACTCTTGAGTAGCGCCTAACTTATTATCTGCACCATTCCCTACATTATACGTGTTCCAAGCACTTACTTCACTTTTTCTGGCTAAGATGCTTATTAATATTGTCACTCAGAGACAGTGAACTACAGCGCTAAAGTACTCACTCGATTATTTCAATTTGTACCATGTAAAAAGCTAAAGTACAATTGATTATCTACACCAGCCACTCTCGGCTCGCTGGTGGAGATCTGGGGTGAGAGTGACGTGTATGAGCAGGAACAGTGACCCTGGAAGAGCAGTCTGAAATTAGTGACTCATTCATATTGTTAAATGCATCATGAGGTCAGCCTTAAATGTTCCCATCTGTTTTCTCAGCAGGGATGAAATAATGCAGAATACATTTTAAATTTATATAAAAATGAGGTCTATTCCATAAACCAGCATAGTGAGAAAGCAGTCATTGTTACTCAAAAAATAGTACAAGCCCTTTTTTCATCCTTCTTTCTATTTTTGTCCTCCTTTTTAAAATTTTTATTTCCATCCTTTCATTTTTCTATCTTTCATTTCTATATCAGGTATTTTGTAATTTTTTTTTAGTGAAAAATATTATACTATGACCTGCAGGAAATGCTGATTTAAACAAAATGAACCAACGAACAGAGAAGCTCTTTCCTTTAAGGGTAGCTATCTAGTGCACATGCCTAGGAGCATATGTGGGTAGCAGGTGGTTTTCCTGGGAGGGAGGACGAAACAGAACAAAAAATACAGCTATGATAACAACCACAGCAGGTAATGGTTGACAGAAGGTTACTACTCGCCAAGAGCTGTTCTAAGCACTATACATGTATGACATATTTAACCATCACAGTAAAATAATTTTATTTGAACCATAAAAGAGAAACTTGGAGGGTTACACAGCTGCAGATAGGGAGAAATCATATTTATCTAGAGATAAGATTGTGAAACATTTCAGCAAGATATAACATTTGAATCTGCAATTAAGGGATGGATAATTTTGTGCTGATAGAGAAGCAGTAGGTGAGGGACTGATTCTCAAACTAGACAGTACATACTTGTCACTTGGAAGTTTCTTATAGAGCTTCATATACTTTTGAATCAGAATCTTAGTGTGACTCAGTTATGAGGAGCATGGAGAGAGGTAAAGGAATTCCCGTTTGGATGACCTCAATAAAGCTAGCAATCTACAAGTCAGTGATGCTTGCAAGCCTCTGGATTATGAGATAACCTGAGATGAGGCTTGACACAGGCTGGAATTGTAATTAGTTGGAACAGAAAGCTTTTAGGTACATATAAAGAAGAAATGGTTGATATCTCTGAAAAGATGACTGTCAGAGAATGAAGTTCTTGAATATAAAGCTACTACTTCTGGTATTTATTTAAAAGATTTTTTAGAGCCAAATGCTATTCAAGGCTTTATGAATCCAGCAATAATCAAGTAGATGTTTACACTTGTGGAGTTTGCGTGCTTCTTAGGGCAAACAATAAGCAAATATGAAAATAAGCAAAATTATCTTAAGACACTGAGTGCTATGGGAAAGATGGAATCAGGGAGGGGATGGACTTGTCAGGACAGTAACTTCTAGAGAGATTTTAAAAATGAGAAGGAGCCATCCATAAGAAGATGAGAAAAAAAAAAAAAAAAAACAATCCAGGGAAGGGAACAGAAAATACAGAGGTCCTGAAGCAGGGACCTACTTCACATGTTTGAGAAACAGAAGATATTTATTCAATTGGTAATAGGTCTCTATGAAACACATTGATGAGGGTTGACTTTATTGTGCTCAGAAAATTAATTTGGAGGCAATATAAAAATTGGAGCATGTAGGGAGGGTACTGGAAAAGTCTAGCTGAAATTTATTTCCAGCAGTCAAGTTAATAGGTAATAACGTCCTTCCCCAAGCAAATGACCTTAGAAATGGCCAAGAGATTAATGTGCATTTTACGAGAGATTTTGGAGATGGAACTAACAAGACTCATCCCCTGAGTAACCTGGGCTACCAGCGTAAAGGGAAAGGGCAAAACTGGATTCAAAATGTTAAGCCTGCGTGACTTTATTTAGCAGTACTACTACGGGCAGAAAGTAAGGATGTCGGGAAGAGAAGGCAAATGAACGGGCTTTTACAGAGTTTGTTCTGATTATGTTAACTTCATTTGTGGAGAGCGGGAACGATGTCTTCTACCACTAATGTGGGGCATTTAAAACTTGCCTCAGAATAAGTCCTCAGTATATTTACTTTATTAGACAAATCATTATTCAGTTTGTCTGGATATCATATTAGGCTTTACTTTAATTTGACCTAAAAAAGTTCTGAATGAGAAAGTCTGAAGCCCAACATTCTTGACATGTACCGAGCTCTGAGTGTACAATCTTGAGCAAGTCATTTTTCAGATATTCAATATTCTAATTAAAAAGGGAAGGATGAACAATAAATCTTGGTTTATTCCAGCTCTAAAAATGTATGATTTTGTGATTATTTTGATACTTTAGTTAATTTATGAGAAGTTTTTCTCTTTAATGTTCTTTAAGTATAAATTGCCTTTCCTAAAAGCATGTATTTATTCTCCATCCTTAGTGATTAAATACTCTCAACCATGCCCACAAACACAGAAATAAAAATTAGAATTAATGACCAAGGAAGAGAAATTCATGTGGCAATTCATAGCCATTTTGTATATTTTTAAATGTATTTTGATTAAGAGATAATAACCTTTCATCATGGGCAGTCAGTAGTAGAGTTAAGATGTCTAATCAAGATCAGTGTTGTACTCGAATGCTTCATACAGGCTGCTCATGGCATTCATCATATATTTAAACCAATACTCATTTCCTCTGGCACTAGAGACTGAATGTATCTGCCCCAAATTCATACGTTAAAATCTAATCCCCAGTGTGATGGTGCCAGGAGGTGGCAGTTTGGGGAGGTGATTAGGTCATGAATGAAGTTAGTGACCTTATAAAAGAGGCTCCAGGCAGCTTCTTCACCTTCCACCATATGAGGACACAGCTAGAAGACAGTCTTGAACAAGTAGCTTGACCTAGATCTTGGACTTCCCAACCTCCAGAACTGTGAGGAATCAAATTCTCTTCTTTATAAACCACCCAGATTATGGTTTTCTGTTACAGCAGCTGGAAGAGACTAAGCCATCGGGTTACCCTTCTCCTGTAGGTATCACTGGCTTGAGGCAATCTGATTTTAAAAATTAACTCATCTTTTGAAAATACTGGAAGAAACTGTTATATAATGGTCAAGGATCAGGACAAAATATCAAAAACACTTCTATTTGCTTCTAAGCCCTAAGACTTCAGTTAGCAAATGAATATAATGCTGACACAAGACAAAGGATGTATTTCATGGATTAAAAAGTCGAGACTAATTATAAACTCTGGCAAATACCCTGGGCAAACCATCGATGTTAGAGCGGGTCATTCTCCTTAAAGGTAAAACAAGGATAGTTGTCCCTACCCCCTAGCAACCGCACAGTAAAGTTAAGAGAATTAATGATTCAGTCTAGTGCTTCGAGGTCCTCAGAGAGCGGCCCTCAGAAGTAAAATGTGCCATCATTAACCGGGGCCCGTGGCATGTATCTTAACCTCTCTTGTATCTTTGCTCCCTCATCTGCAAAATGGGGGAATGAATAACCTCCTGCCTTCTCTAATTAATCTCTATGTGGATTAATTAGTAAATGATGGCTTTATACAGCTTGATGGAAGAGAAATCACATTACTGACTAAAGGATCTACAATAAACTACAGTTTTCTAAATAAATGCTCAGACTCATTTCTTAAAGTGGGTGTGCCCAACACTTTGTTCACCACTCTTTTCTTTCATTTTCCTCAACGTATCATTCAACAGGAAAACTGCAAATTATACACAGTGTCTTAAAATTTCTCATCACAAGAGAAAAAAATTTTGTAACTGTCAATGGTGACGGATGTTAACTAGACATTTATAGTGGTGATTGTTTTTCAGTATATACGAATATTGAATTATTATGTTAGATACTAGAGCTAATATGTTATAATGTTGTGTGTCAATTGTACCCCAATTTAAAAAAAAACATAATTTCTCTGCATTTGTATTACTAGTTTTTAAAAACTTTGCTTGTGACCCCAATTTAGAAATTGCATTACTAAATTACATTTTCTAAAATGTGCACTTATGTTTATTTTACTAATATAAACCAAAGAGTAATAATAATAATAATAATAATAATAATACAAAATATAACAATAAATGTGCAAAAGTTATACATATTTATCACAGTGTGTTATTATGTTATATTATAAAAATATTTTAATGTTATTATGAAACTTCAAGCAAACAAAAGCACAAGACTGATAGTCACTTATGTACTAACTAGCCAGATGGAGTAAATGTTTACATTCTGTCATGAGAAGTGAGTATTTTTTTCTATTTCCTCTTCAAATATTATCACTTTTAAGTAAATACTTCTTCCACATATGAAAATGACAAAAATAAAATCTCCCTCATTTTCAAATTTTATGTCAAGGTATCTAGACATTTCCACTCTTGAAAAGGTCATTTCTGCTAAGTAGCACTGTTATTTAGTATATAAGATAACTATTCCTTTGCTTTCCTGAGATTATACACCTATAAAAATATGATTTTACATTAAAATCACTAGTGTTGTATCCAGAAAAAGGTTTTAAGATTGAATTTGTCTTGAGTAGCATTTAATCTTGCTTTTTTTTTTTTGGTCTATAAATAAAACAACTGACATTTATTTTCTTTCACATTCTCATAGAGTGTATAAAAATTAGTTACCTATCAAGAGAGGATATTATGTCCTGAAACGTTTGCTTTGGCCAGGGCACGGAATTGCTGAGGGCTTTTAGGACCTTACAGGGATGGATTTACCTAGGATGGAATGTGGTTTTGCAGGGGCCCTGTCGTGTTTCCACGTTCATAAGTAAATGACTCCACATCACCCTAATTACATTACGTTGGCTGCACGGACAGAGTAAGGTTTTTCCTTCCATTTTCAGAGTCAAACTGGCACAGTAATTAGACAGATCACTAGGCAGGGAGGCCTTACTGTTGAATACATTCAACTGTTCTTAAGATAGCTTTCAGCTGATGCTACAAGAACACTTACCTGAGGTAAAGAACAATAACTCCAGTTTTCTATTTGCTCTATATCCCACAGAGCTCACCGAGAGAGCTCTTCTTGAATCGGTTCAGCATATTCAGAGTTAGATTAGAAGCAGTCCCTAAAATGCCAAAAAAAGTACATGAGACATACAATTACTCTGATTTTACATTGTGCCCAGTAAGCAGCTTGAAGGACATCGCTATACCAAAAAAAGGAAGAACAAATCCATGATATCAATTCTGGTGTTTATATCAGAGATAAATTCCTATTTAATATTGAACAAATAGTTTTTGAATGAAATATTTCATTCAATTTGTAGATTGCTTTTTGCTTCCAAGAACGAGTCAGTCTGTCTACTCCATTGATAGTTTCATGTAGGTGAAAAGTATTTTATAAGGTCAGGATACTAATTTAGTTGGTTACAGAAAATAGAAATTGGCTTTGGTTAGCCTAGGCAATGTGTGTGTGTTTGTGTGTGTGTGTGTGTGTGTGTGTCTGTCTGTCCAACAAAGCAGGGTGGGGAGTTATAGAATCTACGGAATTAATGAACAACAAAATATTGGCAAAAGTTCAGCAGTGACTCAAAAAAGTCATTTATATGTTTCAGAACAAGAGTGTTTGAATTTGGGGGAGGAGGCAATTACCAACATGCAATAAAGATTTCAGATGTGTCCTCAGTGTCTACTCGCCTAATGAGGGGATTTGTTTCTTTCTGTTTTGTAAAAGGAAGTTTGCTCTTTTGCCAAAGTGTGTTTGTTCAGCTGAGATCCGCAGAATTCAAGCTCAGTGTTAAATCGCTAAAATGAACTGGTCCTCAGAGCATCATATTCAGTTACTTTGACTTTGTCTCCCAACTACAAAATGAGATCAGCTTTGCCAACTGCCTCAGAGCTCAGTGACTGAAAATAAAGTTAACTTAGTTTGACCTTCGCCAGGGTGTCTTGTAAAAATCTTTGAAATTCTCATTTCTCCAGAATACACATCTGTAGCTGTTCTCAAATAGGCACATTTTAATAAAGTCAGGAGATAATGTCCTTGGTTGTTTTTCCTCCTTCCATGTTATTAAATGAAAGAACATGTATCTATATTAATTAGAAGATACATCATAGCAGAGATGTGCTATTGTAGAAGATACATAAAAGCATCAAAATTTTTACATATTACATGAAAATTAATGCTTACAAGTAGACCAAGTAATATCAAATGAAATATACAAAGTCTGGTCTCATTACACGTTAAAGTTGGATTATATGACTATTTTCTATATAAGAATATATATTTACACATGTGTATAAATATGTGATAGGTGTCTATAATGTCATATATCAAGAAAAGTAACAGTAGTTGATAAAAGGTGATTTTTAAATTGTTCATTTGTGGAATTTCTAAGTTTCCTCATGCATATATAATGCTTTTACAGTTTCTCACACACATATATATGGTGATATATATTCTGAATGCATAAAATTGTATCTTAATTTGAAAAATCGACTCACTCCAGCCTGTCAGGTTTTTTTGACTAGATATTGTCATTGATGCTTATATAATGTTTAAAACATAATTTATTTTAAAGAGATTGAAAGAATTTTAAAAAATGAAAAGAAATGAATAGTCCAAAGTATTTTAAATTCAAGTATTATATTATAATAACTAATTGCACAGCTTTATTTCCCTAAACTTGAGACTCAACCGTGCATCTCTCTCATGGTAGGAGTGAGCTCTACGTGCTACCTGCATGGTGTTGCTTCACGTTTGATGTCAAACATACGTTTTACCTTTTAGACTTGAGCCAGAACATTAAAACATTTTATTCCCATACGTTCAACTAGTGGAAGAAAATATGTTTTTTGTATTTCACGAGAAAACCAAACTTGGCCTTGGATATAATTTTTAAAATGAGAAAAACTATGTCCACACTTGTGAACTCAGCCAGCTATGAGCAGTGATGCCTCTAAATTAATCAATTTCTCTGTAACATATTACAGACTGACGTAGAGCCGATCAGATGTAGAAGGATGCACTGATAAATTTCCTACAACCAAACAATCAGTAATTGGCAATATCTGGCAAGACCACCCTTCTTTAAAATTTCTAGAGCTTAAAATGACTATATGTAGAGAAAAGCTAAATCCTACATTTCAGACTTGATGAAAATATAACACAAAGCACGTAGTTAAATTAATGGAATAAAAAAATCAACTATCTGTAAGTATGCACTGCACTAATTTCTTAGTTAGGAAATGGTATGAAAGTAGTCATTTGGAGGATGAGAGCGAATAGAGACTTCACTCCTGGTACCAGAACATGACTTTGACGTGCTCTGTAGGGCCAGACTACCACGCGATCCAGTCGCCCTGAACCAGATTCTAGCAATACTGCCCAGGCGGGATTTCACAATTGGACGGACATAGTCCATGTCTGAAATATTCAATACGGTGGCTGCTAGTCATAAACAGCTACTGAAAGCTTGAATTGTAGCTTGTATGACTGAGGAGCAGAATTTTTAATTGTAAAAACTTAATTAAAATTAACCTTGTCACCTGTGACTAGTAGCGTCCAGATAGGATCATTCTGCAGTTACACTTCACTCTTTTGGGTTGAAATCTATACTTCTGACTCAATACGTTTCTTTGATATCATCATAAACTTGGTTAAAAAGTAAAGAAATCAGTCATAATGAGTTTTCTGATGTTCTTGTGCTGTTGATTAGTCATGCTTGTGAGGTAAGAATGTATCAGTCACCTCTTTAAAATACCTTGGAAGTTAGTCATTCAGATCAGACCAGAACTGGGGCACCCAAGCAGCTGGATAAACACTCTCTGGCTCACCTGGATAAAAATATCAGAGCCAGAGGGTGATGCCTTGCTGTCTTCTCCTCACTGTCTGAGTGTGTTGGTGGAGTTTGAGAATCTCTTAGATACATTTATGATATTGTCCCTGTTTGAATATTATATTTTAAACTGTTCAAGTTGAAAAGACAAAGTATGCTAGTCTTGTTTACTCTTTAATTATCATTCAAAAGCACTTGGGCTCAGTCTAATCTGGCTTCAGAGCTCTGCCCCAAGTGAGACGTGTTTATTTATTTGATAGCACACAGAGCAGCTCTTGGCAGAAGTGATATACAGCCAGAAACAAAGTGAGCTGACTTTATGATTGTGTTTGAATTTACAAAGTAAAATGTATCTCAAATGTTTTTCCAAACAAGCTGTCTCCATATGCTCAGTGGCCTTAACTGAATCTTGCAGGAGAAGATAAAGGGGAAGGAAGTCGGGCCAGGTCGTTCCCGCTCACTCAGGCCCTGAGCATCGTGACCCTTCACGGCTGGTCCATGAGGAAAAAAATAGATCATGCAAAATATTTGATTAACTTCTTATTCCTTCTGGCATTTTATTTTTGTCCACTTGCTGTTTTACTCATTAATATCTGAAGACCGTTTCAAACAAAACTAAAGTCAAATCTGTGGTCAAGTTTCTTAGAAATCTCTTTGGGCTTGTGTCATAAAATAAGGTATATTTTTGTGAGTTTCCATTAAGCTGTAAAATATTTTGATTGTAAATGCATTTAGTTCTGTTGTGAGCCTTCCAAATCCATTCTTTAACTGGGATGTGGAAATAGAACCTCCACAGATTATGGCTTAAAAAAGAAAATGGCTTAAATATTGAACAATTACCATATAATTAATATTTTCCTCTCTTTCAAAATCATCACCAAACCTCAGAAATGCACATACTCTTTTGTTTCATTTCCCACCCTTCCCATAATCTCTTGGAGTTTTGTTGTTGTTCTTCTAAATTCAGGTTTCCTTCAGGATTATCATCAAACTATTTTTATATTACTCTCCAAAAGTTAGCTCATGGCCAAATCTCATGGGCGCTGACTTGACATCTTCAAACTGAAGAAAGTACTGAAGCAAAAAAATCAAGACAAATGTCATAATTTTAAAATAAATGAAAATATAAATATAAAAATATGATCCCTTGCTATAACTGTTACTGGTCTTTTAGCTTTTGTAATAGGTTTCTGAGGATATAAAAGAACTTTTAAGTTTGTTGAGGATGCTAAATTATGTTAGTGTTTTTTTCCCCCCTCAAGTAATTTTTTTAATTCAATTCATTTAAAGTTAAAAAACAAATTAATTTAAAAAAAAAAACAAGTCTTAAGTCTGCTTGGATATAAGTAATTCATTAATGGCTATTAGATGAATATTTTTTTAAACCTTTAGATACAAACATGATGTAAGTCAAAATCATTTTGCAGACAAAATCATTAAAAACATCCATGATATAAAATAACCTTTTTTTTTTATAACTGGTAACAGTCTTTGTAAAACATGGGGCTTTGTGCTCACTTTGGCAGCACATATACTAAACAGTAGTAAAACACAGGGCTTTGTAAAGGTGCTCTATATTCAGATACAAAAAGACATGTATGGAGGAGCTTGGTGGGTATTTATCACTATTAAAATTGAAAAAAAGTGGGCTCTTGATTTTTTGTAAAGAAAAAAGAAGGCACTAGTAAAGAATATTATCCAAAAGCTTCCCAATTATTTGTGTACATATTGATGAAAAATCAACATTTTCTTTATTAGGGTAATTTTTACAGAATATACAAATATATAGGGCCTTAAGAACTTACTCTGACTTTTTTCCTTTTTGATGTTCCTCCACATTATTCACCTTTAAAAAACTGGAGAATATTTATTTTGCAATTTTGAAAAATACATATTAATTATTGTTTATTATTGGCTTTCACCTGGCAACAAAGTTAGAATATCCCCTTTATTCTATAATTTAGAATGTTACAGGTGAATTAAAATTATAAAAAAATTTAAAAGTTTATAAAATACAGAAATATGATATGGCTTTTTTCTAATCATACAAATTAAATAACTATATTTATAAACTAGTATGGTTGGAGATTTTGCTAAGCAAACAGGAAACTCAAAGTGAACAAAATAACAGAGACACAAAAATAATGACAACAGCAAAAAGAATGGCAAAAACACAAGAATGTGGAAAATGTAATTGCAATGCATTTCATATGCAAAGTGAAGATATCTCCTGCTGGTATCTCTCCAAGGTACCCCAGACTTTCTGCATCCAACCATGACTTCACCGGGGACGTGCAGTCAGCGTCTCAAACTCATCCTGCCTCTGGTCCTCAAACAAACAAGTTTGAATGCAACATCAAAAATCTTAACACTTATCTGCTATACCTTCAAATTACACCCCAAATTCAACAATTTTCTTATCCTCCACTGCCATCTAGGTTCAAGTCACCATCATCTCTTTTCCGGATTATTGAAGTAGTCTCCAAAGTTATCTTTTGGGTTCTGCCTTTAACAAACCTCCCCACTATCTGGCCAAACTTAACACTATCAATTTGGCAGCTAGGGTGATTCTTTAAAATGAGTTAGATCTTGTCACTCCTCAGATCTTTCTAACAACATTCCATTTCACTCAGAATGAAAATTAAAATTCTTATGATGCCCCCCTGGGTCCTACATGATCTATAAGCTTCTACCACCATGGACTCAGTGAACTCATGGACCACTTTTCTCACCCTCTGTTTTCCAGCCACACAGGCTTTCCGGCAGTTCAAGCACCAGTCAGAGATGCTCACCAAAGGGAATTTGTGCTTGTTTTTCCCTCTGTTTGGAATGTTCCTCACAAGGTACAGACATCACTTATTTCCTAGCTTAGATCCTTGTATCTTTGCTTAGCTATCACCTTCTCTGAGAGCATTTTCTGACTGCTCCATTTAAAATAGCAATTCCAAAAAATATACTTCGTTTTGCCTCCTCCCTCCTGCTTTAGGTTCTACCATCTAATATACCATGTGTTCTACTAATACATTAATTACCTCTGTAGACTGAAAAAAAAATGCACAACCTAAAAATTGAGACTGATGTTTTATTTGGCAGATATTTCTGAGTACTTAGGCCCAGGATGACTGCCTCTCAGATCTCCCTGAGGACTGCTCCAAAGTGGCAAGGTAGAAGCCAGGATATATGAGTTTTTGCAGCAAAGACCAGGTAGTCAGAACATCAAAAGATTATTGCTAATTAAAGAAAACCAGATACCTCAAGTTAAGGAATTCAGTGCTCTTCTATATATGGGAAGGTACAAAGTCTGGGTGCATTGAAATCATTCCTTTGAGATGCACCTCGCTATCTAGGGCCAGTGTCCTGCTCTTTCCCATCCTGAATTCCCTCAGGGGGTGGGGGACACCATTGGGGGTGGCTGCAGAGGCCAGACTGCCTGCTTGTCTGCATCCTGAGTTCCCTCGCCTCTCTGTCAGGGGGCTGGCGGCAGCAGCTGATGACTTGATGGCCGCAGCATCCTTGTTTACTGACATGGCTTGCAATATTTTTCATTCACATCTCTAATCTCTAGAATGTGGTTTTTTTCATGAAGGCAGGCATTTTTGCCTATTTTGTTCTCTGGATCCCACTGCCTGGGACAAAACCTGTTACATAGTGGGTATTTGATGCGTATTTATTGAATGAATAAATAAACGAATGAAATGAGTGAACATTTAATATTCAAATAACTTTTTAAAGCAATATAGTAAAAAAAAAAAGTTGGCAAAGGCTATGAACAGGCAATTCATAAGGAAATCTAAACAGCCAAATAAACATTTGAAAATATGAAAATATCAACTCAACACAGTAAAAGTAATTGTAAAATTTTTAAGAATGAGATTTCAGTTTTTCCATCAGATTAGCATATTTTAAAAATATACAAGAGCAGAGGCTGAGGAGGTATGAATTTCTCTAACATAGTTGGATGAGATGCTGGCTAGCTTCCGTCCATTAACTGATTTCACCCCACCCTGACATGGTAATTGAGGGGATTTTTGCGATCTCTGTAGGGGGAGCACAAGTATTTCACTGGGACAGAGGGAGGACCAGTGCTAAGGGCACGGAGATAAGTGCTGGCAAGGCTATTTTCCATCCCTTCCTCTTGCTCCATTCTCCACCTTTTCCCATCCTCCGCTGAGATTTTGGGAAACTTACCTGTAGAAAAATTACATTAACAGGATCCCCATCCCTTGAATTTCTTGGTTGTATTCAGCCAATGAGGAGGCTCCAGCAGAAGATGAGGAAGAGAAGGAAGATTGAGGTCAGAGTATGTATCTCATCAACTCCCTACTGTCAGGTTGTCCACTGGCCGACTGCAGCCCTCAAGGATGGCTGCAACCCCTCTAAGGCGGCCCCTGCACACATTCTGTCTGCCTCAAGGGCTTTCTGATCTGAAAGGGGTAATCCCTCAGTGTTATGAGCACTAGGGAATTGAACCATCCTTTGTATTCTCTTTAAATCCTGCCCAATCCTTTATAATTGGTCCTTCTATTAAACTCTTCTCAAATCTGATGACTTTAGTCTGTCAATGTTTCATGCTGGGAGCCTAAATGATACAAAAAGCAATCTGACTGTACATTAAAGCTAAAAATATATGTAATCTTCCACCAGCAACTCTTGAAAATCTAGCCTATTAAAACAAAAGCACCAGTACTTAAAGAATATTAACAGCATTAACTGTAAAAGCAAAATAACTGGAAATAATCAGAATGCCTTTAATAGGGGAACAGTTATATACATTATGGTTGTGATATTATTGAGGTTGTTAAGGCAGTTATTAAAACAAAAACTACTTAGAAATATATATTAATTTGGAAAGATTATCATGATACATTTTAAATAAGAAAATTATGAGTCAAAGCTATTATTTAAAAAAAATCAATAACCCCCCTCTATGTGTGTACGAAAGAGTCTGGGGAGATATCATGAAGCTATTAATATGAAACAGGGTTGAGAGGAGCTAGCTTACATTTTTCTCTAAAATATTTGCATTGTTTCATGATGTAAAGTGAACAATTATTAATTCTACTTTTGAAATTAAAAGATCATTAAAAAGTGTTGAGTAATAAATATAACTATATTTCTACATGCTAAATGCTTCTCCACCTCCTCACTTAGACTTTATTTCCAGCTCTTTCTAACTTTCCTGTAATCTCCCCAAAGAAATCAGAAATCTTCACCGAGATAACAAGCCTCAGAAGGAGGCAAGGGGCTGAGTGAGGACCCTCTTTTATTCTCTCCTGCCCTGTCCTGTGGTCTGAGCTAAGGCCACCCACTTCCCTCTGCCCTCTGATAAGGAAATATGGGAGTTTTCCTTTTGCTTTAATGTCTTTTATGCCCCTATAGTATGTTGAAGAGAAATTGGGTAATATTTATTATATTTTCAATTTATTATAGAAATGCTAACGTATTGTGTTGAGTCAGAATCTTATGGGTTCAAATCAGTCTCACTGCTGTCAACTTAATAAGTCTAAACTGGGAAGTTGTTCTTGTCTAAAGAGTGAAGATGATTATAATTGTTCCCCCCCAGATGTCATAAAGTAATTTAAACAACATTTGGCGTATTATAGATGCTCAACCGAATAGTAGCTCCATTTCCTTAGCAACCTTTTCATAACCTACTTAATACTGATTATTTAATCTCCAGTTCAGATTTAATCAGTCATGACTGAGTCAGCTCAAAGAGGAAGTTTGTATTGCAGTTTAGAAATAGGATATAAAATAAATTCTGTTCATCTTCTGTACCAGAAGCTTTGCCAAAGCCATTTTAAAGTATTTTTTCTCTATAATACTTCCATCCTTTGCTTTCATAATTCATCCTCTTTTCTAGGCACAAAGCCTAGGAATGCAATCACTTAGCATGCACATTAACTTCTACACTTGCACTGGTATTTATTTCTTAAATTTTCTATTCATACTGTTCAAGATAACATGATTATATGTTGCTACATGTTCTAATAAGGGCTAGGAAAACAGCCTCAGAAGCACGCATACATATAATATAAAGAATGCTAGCATCTTCCCTAATGCGTGCTTTTGATGGGACTAAGGGCTGATAACACCAAGCTATGTGTCACATGGTGTTACTAGTTTAGAATTTGTTTCCCTGAGCTGGTCTGACACCTTAGAAATGACATTTTCCAATGAGTATCTGAACTGAGAAAAGGAGTGTAGGATGTCTAAGCTTATACAAGATGACTCTGTACAAAAAAGAATCAAAACCACAATAAGACATCACTTTGCACTTGTTAGAATGGCTATCATCAAAAAGACAACAAATAACAATTGCTTGTGAGGATGTGGTGAAAAGGAGCCTTATGCACTGCTGGTGGGAATGTAAATTGGGAGAGCCATTACGTCAAACAGTATGGAGTTTCCTCAAAACATTAAAAATAGAACTATCATGCAACCCAGCAATTCAGCTCCTGGGTATTTATCTGAAGAAAATGAAAATGCTAATTCAAAAGGGATATATGGACCCCAGTGTTCATTGAAGCACTACTTACAATAGCCAAAGTTGCAAGCAACCTAAGTATCCATCACCAGACGAATGGACAAAGAAGACGTGGTACATGTACGATGGACTATTCCTCTACCATAAGAATGAATGAAACGTTGACGTTTGCAACAATATGGGTGGAACTGGAGGGTATTAGTGACATAAGTCAGACGAAGACAAATACTGGATGTTTTCACCTGTATGTGGAAACTAAGCCACACACACAAAATGAACAAATAGAACAGAACAGAAACAGACTCACACATATAGAGAATGAAGTAGTTGTTGACAGGGGTGGAAGGGTTTGGTTGAAATAGGTAAAGGGGATTAAGAGTTATAAACTACAAATTATAAAATAAATAAGACACAGGAAGCGATGTAAGCACAAAGAATATAGTTCATAATATTATAATAAGTTTGTATGGTACATAATCTCTAAAAGTTCTGAATCACTATGTGTACACCTGAAAATAATATATTGTTAAGTCAACTATATTTCAATTAAAAAAAAAAGAAAAAGAAATCCAGTTCGGTGATGTACAGTGAGAAATATAAATAGGAGGAAACCTGGGAAAATTTTCTTACATGACCCAACTTTTGAGAAAACAAATGAAGAGAAAATATTTTTCTGAGACACATGAAATCAGAATATAAAGCTGATTTGTCTCCTGCAATATTTTCAACAATCAAAGGCAGTCGAGGTAGGCATCTCTTAGGCTGTCTAAAGGGACAGTGACTTTACTAAGTTTAGAAAGAGAATGTGGGTGATATCTTCACCAAAATGCTTTAACATTTAATTTTCTAGTGTTTTTTTTTTTTTTTTTAAGTCCTTTATTTTTTTAACGGAGGCGCTGGGGATTGAACCCAGGACCTTGTGCGTGCTGAGCGTATGTTCTACCACTTGAGCTGTATCTTCCCCCAACTCTTGTTTTCCTAGGTGCTACAAGGCCACTGAACTTTTGTGTATGTTTTCATTACCACCTTAATTATCTTCATTTCTGTGAAAGCCTACTCCATCCACGGTATGTAAAGTTCCATGGTCTTCCCTCCCTGTCCACGGCATTTCCCTCTCTGTGTCATTCTTTTCTAGATCCTTCACATAGTCTGAAGAGACTGTCTCATCTGCTGGTCATTTACCTTTGTGCACTGATTTAAAGACAGCATAAAGGGAAGCATTTTCTATTGTTTAAAAGTGTCTTCCTTGCATCTAGAATAGGTACTAGGAAAGTACATTTTCTATAAAAGCAAGAAAAGTTCAAAGCGTAGGAGTAGAAATTCATTGTAACTTAGAGGCTGTAGGGAAAAAAAAATTTGAACCAGATAAATTATTTCCTGTTCATGGTTTTTATTTCAGAGGGAAAAAAATGGCCCATAGTATATGCAGATCTACATTAAAAATAGGCTTCAAAGGAGGTTCTATGTGCATGGAATTTCTATTAGAATTGCAAAACCACGCCTTGAAATAAGTATGCCACGTAAGCAGCCTCAGGCTTATTTCAAACCCTTCATTCCACATTCCAAAGGCATCTAAATAAAACATTAAAAATTGCTATAAATTGTTTAGCATATGACCTAGATAGAAGATACAGTCTCAGTTATCTATGAAATGTACACGTTGATAACAAAGTTATCATTTCATTAAATACATTGCAACTTGCATCAGCAAACTGTATTAAATGTGCTTATAAATCAGATAAAATGCTAAGCCCTTGAATACAGTTAAATGATAAACACATTATTAATAGGAAATGGAACTGAATAGCTACATAAATGAATCAGCAGATAGCTTCCTGCAGGGGCTGAGGCTCATATCTAGACTAATAAGATTTGTCAAAGAATTATTCTGGTTAGATTGCTAGAGTAAATAATAATGAAATGGGTTTCATGATCTCAGCACTGGCCTGTGTTTCCGTATTAGTCTCACCCCCATGCAATAAACAGTCCCTGTTTGGATGACAAGTTTAAGCGAAAGTGAGGACCAAAAAATGCATGTGTCCAGAGCGCCGTTTAAATACTGTCAAATGGCTCAGAAAGGTTTACGTGAGATCGACTTTACAGATCTTATTTTTGGAATGTTATGGATATAATGCAGGAGATCAAACATTTAACACTTCCACTTGCATAAGAATTCAGACCAGATCTCCCTCCTTCCTCATAGTTCAATAAAGACTGCCTGGGGTTTAATTAGAAAGCCCGCAATGTGATTCTTGAATGTTTCAATACAGCTATTTCTACTGTACACATGTTTTCACAGGCCAACAGAAGCTAATATTGGACAAAATATTTTCTGTTAAAACAATGAAAGACAGAAAAACAAGTATCCTCAATAGTTCTAGACATGGGTACCTATCCATAAATTTTCAAATATAGCTTAATCTGAGAAAAGGATCTGAAAAGTTCTGAATACATAATTTGCTCAACTATGGTACAAAAGCCAGAGACACATTTCCTCATATTTAGGATAACATCTGTATTCCCTCCGCTAAGCAGGGAGTTCCCCCTAGTAATTAGCCGGCCGCTAAAGCTCTCATTAATCTATTAATCAGCAGTCCTGCAAATTTCTAGTCTCCCAGCCGCCTCCTGGTATAAATCTGGGTGATGAGTTACTGCCACAGCCTCATTTCTCCTTTTATACATTGGAAGTAGCCTATTTCCACATCTCTTCATCAAAAGCACATTTGTAGTAAAAAGGGTTCACAATACCCTGAATCCATACAACTACTGACCCCCTGGCATAGGTCATTTTATTTGATCCTGCTTGTTAGGAAAGGTAGCCATACACCCCAGTTTGTCTAGAACAGACCTGATTATACTTGCTAACTAGGTTTATACATTCATAGTGTCCCGTTTCATTTTAAAAACTGTCCTGATTTGGAAGATACGCTGTGTAGTCATCCTACTGTCGGATGGAAAAGAGAGAGACTTTCCTCCCAGTTTACAGGGATGAAATACTAGACTCAAAGTTGTTAATTATCTTTAGCGACACTTTGACCCAGTCAGTGCTCTTTCTAACATAACTTTCTGCTTATGGTTGCATAAGTCTCTTAGTTGGAGGTGTTAGGGCACAATAATACACCCAGTATCAACTGTAAAGTAGTAAAAGCCTCTCCAGCTCTGCTCCAGACTCAGTAAGTTGAATGTGGACTGCAAAGACCGTGTGTGGCATTCCTGACAGCAGCGCGGCTTGCCCGGCTCCCAATATTGTGATGCAGAGCCTTGCTGAAGGACACAGCTTGACAGAAAGGATGGTTGTGCTCGTCTTTCAGGAGAGTCAAAAGTTTACGTTTTACCTGAATTAAAAATTGCTACCTACATGATTTTTCTTGTAAAATGGAGTTTGCCAGTGAAAAATAAAGTATTCATCCTTAGCATTGCAGCATGAATTTATCATGGTGATGTGTAATATAAAATCACATAATCAAAACATATCTGTGACACAAGGGACATAGAATTCTTAGAATTCATCTCCTCAAGCCCCTAATTTTGCAAATGAGGATACTGTGTCCAAAACTCAGTAATATCTACACACACAGCAGTACTATGACGCTGCATACTTTAAAATATGATGTCACGAAGAGATACGTTTCCACATTTGACAACCATTTTCTTCCAAAACCAGTCCTACAAGAGGCTTTGTGTAGAAAGATCCTTTGGTCATACAGGCTTGTGGAATATTTCATGCACAAAAGTAGTCCAAGAGCTCAGTAAAATTTTACAGTTAAGAATTCAACTTTTCTTCATGTTACTGAGCATTTCCAGAAATTATTTGTCGATGTACTCTTACTTTCTTCTATTCATTTATTAAAATCTATTCAGAAATGCTGATCCACAGAGATAATTATGCATCTTTCAAATATGAAGGCATTTTCTTTATTCAATAATCTTATGTAATTTTAGTGTAGGTTGATCAAGAAATAAACAATGGCTAAGAAGTTATTAAGAATTGGGTAATAGTATCTTTGTTTATAGTAAAATAATTATTAATAATTACATAAGTTTGTATTTAAATCACAGACATCATTTGAGATGATAGATACAATGGCTAGGTGGATGGCTGGATGGATGAATGGATGGATGGATGGACAGACAGACATCTTGATTCCCTTAGCTGACATTGTACAAGGAAATTAATATAGAACAATCATCAAACTGATCATTCATATAAAGGGCACTAGATGGAATAAAAAAATGAGTAGGGAATAGAAAACTAAACCCTGAAGAGAGAAGAGCAGTAAAGTATGAACTATACCTTCTTATTTAATTTAGCTTGGCTCACAGGGGTGCTGCAGGAAAGAGTAAAGATTAATTATTCTTTATTATTCTTCCTGAATATTTGTCTAGAAAAAAATCCAAAATTCTGCATGCCTCACTTGTACCATTTTATGTTCCAACGCTGATTCATTTCAGGACCTAAAAAAACCCAGAACTGCTGTAGTGCATGTTGCTCAGCTCTGTTTCTTCCAGATGCTCCTGTTTACTTGAAAGGTTTGTGCTTTCCTGCTTTTGCGTTGTCGTTAATTTTCAGACATTTTCTTTTGTGGAAAATTGAAGGAACAGCTTCTTCAATTTTTCAGAAAATAAAAACACTAGTGCTTTGTTCATCAGGAACTTAAGTGAGGTTAGGTTTCATTATTTCTTTCCCCAAAGATCAAACATTAATTCTTGTGAAGAAATCACATCTTTTTTTAAAAAATGTATTTCCCTTTTTTCAAAATGACATCTTTTTTTTTTCCCTACAGTGTCCTCTCAAGGACTGTGTACAAGTATTGCTTTTTATTCCAAATAAACATGCACTTCCTAAAACAAATCCAATAACCAAGCATAACTTTCATTTCTAAACACGCTTAAAGATGCTTAAAAATTTTCTCTTCTTCGCAAGGTACTATGTATACTCAAGTTTTTCCCAAGATAAATGGAAATGATATTAAATTATTAAAGTTCTTCTTATAAAATATGAATAATAAAAGAGTAAGGCATCAAACAATTAAATTGTCTTCTTATTTTTTATTTTCTTTCTTTTTTTCTGTCCACCCACCAGCAAAGGAGAAGGGAGTCTCACCCCACTTCCACCCTAGTTTAGGGACCTTCAAGTTTATCCTGTGAGCTATCAGCTCCTGGTGCTGAAATGGTCATCGGGACTGGGGCTGTTAGCAACGTGCTGTGCTTCTCAACCCAAACCTTTGCTTGAAGAGCTTAGTTTCCTGAATGAAGTGAGTTTTTAAAAGGAAAAGGGATGAAAACTGCTGCTGTTAGAACAGTCACAGAATACCAAGGAAATGGGTAGCTTATGCTTAATGAGCATTTACCAGAGGCAGAGAACGCTCTAACAGATTTCAACACATTATCTCATTTAATCATCAAAATAATACTGTGCTATTATACCCAGTCTACCAATGAGGAAACTGAAATATAAATAGTTTAGGGCACTTGAAATCACTTATTGAAGCTACAATTTGATGCAGGCAGTCTGATTCTAAAACCCAACTAAATTACTATAATTGAGACATGGATTATAAGAGTGTAGTGAGTTCTGTAAACGGTAGAGAATAAATAACATGCGTGGTTACCTGAGTTCTGAACGTTAAATACTACGGTCTTGGAAGCCAGAGCAAAGGCCCTACTGGGTGAGCTCTGCACTGAGAAAACAGCTACTTGAGAAGTAGAGTGAAATCCACCACTTTCCAATCGGTCTACCATTGCTTGCTTGGTCATTCATTATCAGAGACAGAGATCCACAGAGTTGGCCATTCTATAGACCCGTAGTTGCCAATGTAAGTACCTAAGATGCTGTTGCCAAAACTGTGGTTCCTCTTTTGACAAAATGAAGAAGAAATCTGCATGAGTCAACTTCATGGCTGTCATGACAAGACACAAACCAATCACTCAGTCTATGATTAGGGGGAAAATATTCTGTTCTAACTTCAACCTTGAAACTAAAGCTTTCACCTTTCATCAAACTAAACTGAGAAAGGAACTAAGATCAAGTGCAAACAATGTGCAAAACAGACCACTGGGTGTTTCGTATTCCATTATTTCACTTAAGTCTCTAAAGTGATGCAAGTATCTTAAGTTTAAGATGAGAAAACTGGGACTTAGAAAGATTGGGTAACATACCAGAGACCATGTCACTAACTAAGCTGCAGTGTTGGCGTTTGAAAGCAACTATATGGGTTAAATGGTCTTTCCACTCTACCAATATGCTTCCATAAATCCAGTATCTAAACTCCGGGAAATAAACAATAGAAAATAAAAACAAAAATCATCTCTAAAAATGAAATTTCCCTACGTTCCTCCAGGTTTCTGCAGACTGAGGAGTCAAACACTAGGTCGTGATGATTAGAACACGCCTGTTTCCCAGCACCGCTCTTTGGAGCCCGTGCTCTTGAAAAGCTGTCTCCATTGTACTCGTATTCATGTCTCCGTGTTTCATTCACTGCACAACCAATGCTGTGTGGCATTTGGCCCCCTAACTCCATGTCTCAGGGCACCCCTTTAAGCCTCAGGTCCGCAGGTCCAATGCCTTTTGGATGTCATTTATTGGATAACCTTACAGATCATACAAACTCAGCAGGCCCACATCTGAACTAATAATGTTCGCACTCTCCCTACCCCCAAGTTGACTATCTCTCTGTGATCTTTACCAAAGACTGTACCTCACTGCACAATTTATCTCATTGTACAAGGGAAAAAAATAAGAAAGAATTCTTGCCAATCACTTCTTTTTTATCCCTAATATCCAGCCTATCACCACATCTTGCTGACTTGGCTTTCTACATACCTGCACACCTACGCAACTGGGCTCTGTGGGGAAATGGCACGGACGCCCTGCTTTTACTGACGATCTCGCAGACATCTTTATGTGAAAGTATCTTTAAATTCTGTCTGTAGTGCCTTACTTGATGGATGGACATGTGTCATTTTGCTTCCATGTCTCTGCTTCTGCCTCTCAAGCCTTAAAAAAAAGAGAGAGAGAAGCTCTCATGAAAATCAACCCAATAAAAATACCTTGTTCAAAACAGATGCCTTGTGTTTTTTAAATCTGTGTTTTGGCTCATATTAGGAAATTTAAAACATAGGTATAAGAGATACTTCCCCAATACATCAGTTTAGGGTAGGATACGCAGGGTGTTGATTAACAGACAAAAGGAATTCTGTACCCTGCCCTCCCATATCCTTTTGCTTTGGTTCAAAAAAATAGAGGAAATTCTTGAGATATAGGAAAATTCTGTGATTGACACTACTTTTTGCATGACTGCATTAACATTGTCTAAAAAACTGCCCAGGTCCATCTCAAAGCATCCATGCATCCTGCTGCTGATGCAGCAGGCTTATTAGTCCCGGCTGCCTGCCCTCCTGTCCTGAGCCCCTCGGCATCCTTGGCTTGCAACAGGCCGAGAGCCGCAAGAGTTGGCTGTGTCAGCGTGACTTGAAATAGCACTGTAGCCCTCAAACTCCTGCTTCTCACAGACTGAGGACAGATCTTTCCTGGATGCCCAGGCCTCTTTACTTGAAGAAGTCAACCTCTGTGCTCGACCAAAGATGCAGATACGGTTAATCACAGAAGCATTTCAGCCCCATCCCGCCTCCTGTGGTTTCTCATTTCACCAGGTCAAAAAAACTCCCTTGACAAGTTGAAGCAATGACAAGGCACAGTTTGCTGACACTTCGCTGCATCCTCTTTTTATCTCTCCTCCCCATCATTTGCCAAAATAACTGGTTCTCACTGGGCAGTCTTCCAGCCCTCACAAAACCCATCTTTTACACACTTTACCAAAGTTCTAAAAGCCAGTTTGAAACTGTGCTGAATTTTCTGTGGCAGATTTTGCTGCAGAAAAGTAGGAATACACACTTTTTGTTTTGTTTTGTTTTTTTAATCAATGATATAATTAAATCTGAGGATGTAATTTCCCTACTTGGTCCAAAAGTATTCCAAATTCCTGAGTGTGACATCTTAAAACTTGCTAACTTTGCTCTCAGCCAAGGTGAAGGCGTGAAGCTGTCACGTGCTGACGCGGAGGGAAGGCCATTTGATGATTTAAAGGCATAAAGAGGGAAGCGGGGAGGAGACGTTGCCGTTAGAAGAGCGGACGAACAGAAGCGATATCTTGAAAAGCAGCTCATGGTAAAGGGATGATTTCTTACAAATGGGGACGAGCAAAGAGCTCTTCCAGTTTCCCAAGGAATCGGGTCCCGTCTCCGGGGGATGTTTTCCTCTTTGAGGAGGAAAAACCCTGCAACTTATCAATTCACATCAAGATGTTCATTGCCTTTGGGGCGAAGGGTGTAGCTCAGTGGCAGAGCACGTGATTAGCAACACAAGGTCCTGGATTTGACCCCCGGTACCTCCATTAAAATAAATAAACCTAACCCCCCCACCAAAAAATAAATACAAATAATTTGCAAAGATTTTTATCATCTTCTAATTATTGAATAATTTAATACCAATGTTAAGCAAAGTCGCTCTCTGCGCCTACTAAAATCCAGCGTAAGTAAATTTGTTTTCTTCTACAACGTGTGAGTAACAGCGATTGGCAGAGCAGCTAAATTTTCCAGAGAAGCTGACCTAATGCCAGAGAGAAGTAAACCTGTGCTCCTGGGATGTCTTAGAGACATAAGCCTCTGAACTGTGAAATATATTTCCTTCACCTTAAACAGCAAGGCATTTACGGACATGATGCATCCATGCAAGCTTCTGTAAATGATTATTTCTGCAAAATCACTGACATGCATGTCATTTTACCAGATAACTCCTTTCCTCCCTGGTACAACGTAAAAACATTTGTAAAAAGCATTTTTTGTTTGTTTGTTTTTCTTCTCCTTGGTGGAATCTTGCTTGTCTCACAATTTACAAAATTTACCATCAAGTTCAGCTCTCTTTTCTCTCGTGGACAGGTCAGTTCAGGGGTCTGTGATTGCCTGAGGCAAATGTACAGAAAATACCTACAAATCACTGCTTTCTTCTAATTAAAAATATGTCTGTGAGACAAAGTACCAAAGAAGTAATTTTATGTTTCTCACCTCATTCTCTTGCTAATAATCAGAGGCAATTCTCAATGATATTTGAACATCTATTTAATCTTTACAACTAAATCAAATGACCATCATATTTCAAATCTTTTCTTCTATTTACAAAAAGTAAAGAGTTTAGCAATCATCCAGAACAAAGAAAATGTAGACTGCTGACCTAGATAATGCGGGTGTTTCTGTAGTCTGCCAAAAGTAACTGAGTTTCACCCTCAACCCGCAAGTTATTTTCACCACATGGGTCAGACTCCTGGCTCCGTTACCCGAGTCCAGCGCGTAGCAGGTACTTCGTCCTGGTGAAATGACTACACTCATAGCAGGTCCCTGTGCAGAGTTCACACTCGCCTTCACTAAAGCAGCATAGTGCACCGTCACTGTTAACAGTGCCACGCAGTGTATCTATCAAGTACACTCGAACATGTCCTGGCGGCAATCCAGACCACTTGATCTGCAAAGATGTGACGGCTCACTAAATCATTCTATGCCGTAATAATCATATCTAGCCGTGGCACTCAGTCCCAGATCACACTCCACAAGAGAACAAATAAAACCATTGGGGGGAAAAGCTTCCTGGAAACAGCTTGAACTTAAATGGCGACAACAGCTGGCTCAGCAGATGCTCTTCACATGATTTAACACCCGAGTTCTCCATGATAGAATTTTGACTAAATCCACACCTCTAGATGTCATAAGTACTATTTTAATAAAATTTTGAAAGCCCAAAGAGGTAATATTGGGTGAAACCAAGAGCACTGGTGACACTAAAAAGATGATGTTAATTTCTACACTTTCAGTGGCCACATATTTCCAAATTTTACCACCTTTCTGTATAATAACCTAGCAATCACATCCAGAAGGATAATCAGTTCTATCCTACAGTCTTGCTAAATAGAAATGATTTATATAAAATGAGTCTCATACAACTAAATGAATGCATAATTTTAAAACATGATCATTTTAATATTTGCATCTCCTTCAAGTAATTTTTAAAAAATGCAATCCCTTTCTCCTCTGAAAGTAATTTTTACCCTAGAAAATCAATTTACTCAGCCAGTATCAGCCAAGACTTAGAGTTACTTATAGAAATGTGTAAATGTATAGGTAATATGTGTGATATTCATATAGAAATTGATCAGTTGTATCCAAAGAAATTTAAATTCTGAGTTGAAATGTTTGAAAAATTCTGGGACTAATGATTGTGTTAACTTTGACAATCTTGGCTGACTGCAAAATCAGCTGTATTTCTGAACCCAGTCATTATTTTAATGCCTCATCATAATAAAGACAGTAAGGAAGGTATGGCGATTTTATTTGAGCTTTCTACGATATTGCTGAATCACTATGTTGATCTAAATCTGGTAAAACATAAATATTTAGGCGTGCAGTCTGTCTAAGCAAAAGAATGTTCATATGAATCTCGTTATCTACATTAAAAAAAACTTTTTGGCACATCCACGTCTCTTAATGTTTCTTTTCAGACCATGGGGTCAGAATATGGTAATTCTCTCTCTCTCTCTCTCACACACACACACACACACACACTACACATTTACTGTATTTTCCATAATAAAACTGTACTCTTTTCTATAGTTTCCTAATAGTGTAAAATTTGAGATTCGCAATTCCTAGTTGATAGAATGCTTATTTAAAAAAAATAAAATGATGGATAAGTAACAATCCTCAACTAAGAAATTCTAAGCTAAAAGATTTTCAGCAAACCTCAACAACAACAACAACAAAGTTGAAGTGAAACCATGGGAACTGGGAGGCCCAGTGCCGGCCACGCTCCTGAACCAGGCGCCGGCGGCGGCCGCCGCTCCAGGGGGGCCGGCCAGGCTCTCGGTGGGGGGACCGCAGCCCGCGCCCTCCGCGAGGGGGACAACGGGGGACGCGAGGAGGAGGGCGCCGGGAGGCACGGCTGCGCCCCGGAGGCCGGGCGGCGGCCACGGTAGCGGAGCCGGCCCGCGGGGCTCTGGGTGGCTCGCGCAGCGCGCTGCGTGCCTGCTGGCTCCCAGAGGCCAGGCACCCTGGCAGAGCGAGAGGACGCAGACGCCTCAGCAGCCTCAGCAGCCTCAGCAGCCTCTGCCGCGGTCGCCGTCCCGGGCGCCTGGGTCTCCGGAGAGCCAAGGCGGTGCTGGTCCCGGCGGAAAGCCTGGCGCCGCCCGGGCTCTGGGGCTCTGCTGGCGCGCGCGCGCCACCTAGTGTTCCGCGGAGAAACTTCGCTCGCCACCCCCACCCACCCCATGGCCTGTCAAAGGACACCTGCTTTAGACATCTGAAAAGCAAGGCTTTTCGTTGGCTTCAAGAGGCAGATTCGTCATTTTGGATACCACAAAATGGATCCTATGTCAGTAATTGTACCCTGATTACTTGCTCTGCCACTCACCTTGGCACCCTGCAGATCCACTGATGCAGGAGGAGAAATGTGAAAGGACTGAGCTCATTGTCAGAATGCCAACCCGACGCCGGGCATTTCACACTGGCTCACGAAGTTGACCCTCACATAGGTTTTGTCTTAGCGTTAGAATACTCACTTTTCAAAGCAGGGAAATGTGGAACCAGGAGGTCAGAAGAGTTACCTGCCTAAGGGCACATGGTGGTAAAGCGTCTGGGTATAGATCTGGGTGTGTCTGTCTCCAGTGTCCTGGCTATTTGCGTCACACACATGCGAACAAGCCACGTGTTCTGTGGAACTGCAGGGAAAGAAGCAATCATCCCGACTTACAGGAGATTAATGGCAAACCTATATTTTTAAATAACAGCTTTGTTGAGGTACAATTCCCATACTATAAAATTCACCCTTTTAAAGTGTACAATTCAGTGGTCTTTAAGATATTCACAGAGTTGTACAAGTGTTACCACTAACTAATTTGAGAACATTTTCATTGCCCCTCAAAAGGAAACCCATTGCCCAGTAGCAGTCACTCCCTCTGCTCTGTTCCCTGCAGCCCCTCGTGATCACTCATCTACTTTCTGTCTCTGTGGATCTGCCTATTCTGGACATTCACATAAATAGAATCACACCACATGTGGACTTTAGTGTCCGGCTTCCTTCACTTGGCATAATATTGACAGATCTGTTTTAAAGTTCATGGAGGCTATAGATGAAATCCACTAAGTTGAAAGGCAAACACATGCAGTTTTTATTTAAATACCCATAAGGACAGAAGCAAGGCAATGAATGTGAAAGCCGGCATCAACATGTGTTTTAATTCAATTCTACAGCATTTATTGTCTCCCTATTAAACACCAGGCACCAAGCAGACAAAATTCCTGCCCTCAAAGAGCTTACATTGTGGTGGGGAGAAAAGGACCAAAAACAAATAAATAAACAAACAAAATAAGAATAGCATGTTAGACGATTTTAATTACTGTGTGTGGAAAAGAGCAGATTTAGAGGATCATGGCTGCTGGAGGAGGCCTTCTGAATACATTATAAATTTCTTCATGTCTCATTTCTCTCTCTCTCCCCCATCCCTTCCTCATCAAATGCCCAGCTGTGGCCCAGGTGCTGTCCTAACGCCCTCTGTGTCTCCAGGTGCCTGACAGCAGGAGTACGCCGACCCCCAGGCCACTGCCCATTTCTGAAGGTTAGTGGGCGTCCTTCCCACCGTGGGCAATGGGCCAGCAGGCAGCAACTTTCACTTATTCTGTGCCATGCCCATCTTCCCCCAGGCTAGGCTCCCTTCCTCTCTGGAATTCTGAGCTCAGAAGGAGAGGGGGAAAATGATCTTTCCCCCTCATCTCTTCCCAGCAGAGCAGCCCTGGAAATGCCATCACCTCAGCACCATCCCGCACCGGCGCCCTCACCTGCCCCTACGCTTACATGCATATATCGGTGTCCTGCAAGCATTCTTGCCAAATATTTCAAGGCATAACATTTGCCTTGGTCTGAAGTTTTCTAGAGGCTGATGAGGTTTCCCCAAGCCTCCACAACCTGCCATTTCACAAATAATTACCTACTTCAGCTCTCCTGCCACTACCGATGCTGTCTCTAAAACACTACATCTTTTTTTAAAAGCCAGTGTTTATTCTTATAATTAGAAACATTCCAGCTTCTCCTCCCAGGTAACTTCACCATCTCAAATACCGACAAGAGTTATTAAGCCATAAGAATACACACCTAAGAGTGGAGTAAAAAAAAAATCTGTTTTCTTCCACCAAGAAATACAGTGCTTTTTCCACCACAGTATGTATGGCTGTATAATTAATCATGGTTTTCAAATGGCTCTTTCTTATTATAAAAGTGCTTTGAGTCATTAGGGAGAAAATAGAAAATACAGATGAGAAAAGCAACCCCCCCACGCCTGTAGCGGCTGGTCTCTAAGACGGTCCCCAGGGAGCCTTCCGCCTGGTGTTTATTCACATCCTTGTGCAATCCTCTTCATGCCCGTGGGCTGGACCTCATGGATCACTTCTAATGAACAGAATACAGAAAAGTCATGGCTGTCGCTCCCAAGCTTAGGTGTGCCAAAAAGAGTTACCAGAGCAGACCTGAGACCGTTATCCTCAGAAAGGCCTGCTCTCACAGTTGGCCCTTTGGCCAGCATCCTGGAGCTCGGATTTCAGGATGAAACTTTCCCACGTTAGGCCACCAAAAGACTAAAATCTCTCTCTCTCTCTCCATCTCTCACTCTCTCTCTCTGTCTTCCTCTCTCCCTCTCTCCCTCTGTCATACACACACACACATCTTTCCCTCATTGAGCCCTGAGATGACTAAGGCCCAGCCACAACCTTGACTGCATCCTTGTGAGGGACCCTGAGCCAGAGGACACCCAACCAAGCTGCATCTAGATTTCAGAAACTGATCCACAGAAACTGTGAAATAATAAATGCTTATTGCTTTAAGCTGCTAAATTTTAAGGTAAGTGGTTACAGAGCAATCGATAACTAATAAACTGTAACCCAGAGTTCACTGATGTTTATATTTTAGGTCATGTCACCTCAAGGGTTTATATATACATATAGTTAGCTTGCTTAATTCACTTAGCAGTATATTGTATTGTAAAAATTGTTTTACCATGGGATTTGTACTAGCCAGTAAGTATTCCGTCCTATGGGAAAATCATATTTTATTTCAGCAATTTCCTATTATTTCACATGTAGGTCATTTTGAGGTTTCCGCCACCACTATAAACAATCCTTGTACTAATCTCTGTCCAAAAATATAAATGATATTTTTAGAATACATTGTTAAAAATGAAAGTTTTAGATCAAAGGATATGCACATTTACGAGTTTTTGATGTATTATCTCATGTGGCTTTCCAGAAAATTCCACTTGAGTTATACAATTCAAACTCCTGCCAAGAGGAGCTGAGTGCGCTTCACCCCATCGCTGAGCCAAACCTGTATGTTATCATTTTATGATTTTTACAACATGATACATATGCCTGTCCTTGCAATTGCCTGAACACACTATATAAGACAGATATGGCTGAAAATTTCCTTTTGTCTGTTTCTTATGTGCAGCCCAAGTATAAACAATGGGTGCCACGCTAGGAACCCTCAGAGCCACCGCAGGCGGCAAGCAAGAAAGCGACGCAGCCAGCGGCTCCTTGCCGCACGCCGCTCACCTCAGTGGCCCTTCCTGGGCTGAGCGCCCGCGTAGCTTGTACTGATGGCAACAGCTCATTTCTTTTGTACGTAATGTTTGCAACTCATTCATATCCAGTAAAAAAAAAAATTTCTTGTTTTGCCAAAAAAGGGAATGCTAAAAGTGGATGAAATGTATGTCTTAGAGAACTGAAAAAAGGAAAGGAAATGCTTTTTCTAGTTAGTCAGAATGACTACTGCTTTTGGCTAGTACGAAAACACTGTTTTTAAAAACAGTCTCTTGTAACAACAACAAAAAATAAAAACAGAATGGAAAGTATTCCATTTTTATCTCTTTGTCTCACCTGAGATTGTGCCCTCTGCTCTTTTGCCGTGTTTAATCCCCATAAAAACTTACTCAATAAGCAGTTCTAGGGAGAAAAATGGGGACGATCTGGGCAAGAAACAGTGTCAGAACTGCTGGTTTTTACCCTTTTCTCATTTCCTAATGAGCCTCATTATTTCATAGGCAATGTGACCATGCTCAAGGATAAAAGATTATTAATTTAATAAGCTTTAAATAACTAAGCAATTCTGCAAAACCGTATTGAGTGAATATTAAGTGCCTTGTTGGAATAGAGAAGGGGAGATGAGGGTGACCAAGAATAAGGAACGGTCCTCAGAGAGCCTTCCACCTAGTACAGGGCGCACGCACACGCACACGCGCGCACACACACACACACACAGCTGACAACAGAAACCATGCGAGCAAGAGCAGAGGGGGTCTGAGGACAAGGGAGGACGTGGGTTTGACCCCACCTTAGAGAGAAGAAGAGGGTTGCAGACGTCGGACGGGGAACCATGAACAGAAGCTCTGACGGAAGGAGAGCGCAGCCGCAGCCCAGGCCCTGAGTGTGTACACGGATGCACGTGGCACCAGGTCCAGCTGGCATGGAGAGATACAGTGGGGACCAGGTTAAAAAGAAGGTTGGAGGCTACACACGGTATGACTCCAACTACACAACATTCTGGAAACAGCAAAATTATGGAGACAGTAAAAATTCAGTGGTTGCCAGGGGCTGGGGGCAGAGGGGTGGATAAGTGGAGAGCAGAGGGTTTTGAGAGCAGGGAAATTACTCCGTGTGATACTGTAGTGGTGGACACGTGCCGTTACACATTTGTCCAAATCCACAGAATGGACAACACCGAGAGAGAACTCCAAGGTCAGCTCTGGGCTTTGGGTGATTATGATGTGTTAACGCAGGTTTAGCCCTGGTAACCAATGTACCACTCTGATGGGAGATGTGGATAGAGGGGCAGTCTGTGCATGCATGGGGCAGGGGAGACAGGAAAAACCTCTGTACTTTCCTCTCAATTTTGCTGCAAACCTAAAAATAATGTAAACAAGTAAAATCTTAAAAAAAGAAAAAAAAAAAGATTGGGGCTGTAACTAAAGGCCTTGCATGCAGTGCTAAGGAATGTGAAACTGACTCTGTAAACCACTGCTCGCCAAACTTTTGATCACACACTCCACTCGTTTAAAAGTCTCTCTGAGCACACACCCTAATACAGGTCTATGCATTTATTTACTTATTAAATTATATACCTGACTTACTACTATATTAATGTGTTATGTGCTATCTATATATATTATGAAAGATATAGGAAAATATAACCTAAAAAGAATCAGATTATAATATTTAAATGTCGTGCTTATCGTGGGTTTCCTACTGGCAGAAGCACATCCTCAAAGCACAATGTACATTTACTTCGACAAATCTTGTAATTAACATTTATATTTCAAAGCATCTTCTTGATAACTTTGAACTTGTGCAGCCAGCTTCTTGCCAGGGCTCCTTGGATTGTCGCTGCTATTTCCTCGTGAAGCAGCGGGCAGGGGGCTCACGCAGGCGCAGCAGTGAGGCCCAGCTAGCTGCTTCTTTGTTTGTACTTTACCACTAGCATCCCCGTCAGCCTTGCAACAATGTTGAAGCCTCTTGTACACTTTATAAAGGTTTGTTTAGCCAACACTAGGTGCTAACATCTGTCCCTGGTCTCCCGTAAGATGTGGCCTGAGGATGAACTCCACTCACACTTCCAGTGAGCTGAGACTCCAGCTCCTTCTCACAATTACTTGAGACCCAAGCAGGGTGCTGGTGTCAATCCACATAAACAAGGTTCATAAATACACAGAAACAGAAGTTCCAGAATTCCCCTCCTGCCTCCCTCTTGCACACTGTCTACAGATCGTGCTTCCACATTGGGGAGCAGCCAGCAGTGTAGATAATGGAAGCCGTTGCACATTTTGGAGGCGGGAATAGCAGATTTTAATCTGTATTCTAGGAAGTGGTCTCTGTAGTGGATGGGATGGGGGCTGCCACAGGTAGAACATTTAGGAAGCTCTCATTTTAATCCAGAATGGAGACAATGAGGGGCTGAATCAAAATTGCAAACAGGAAGGAGAGCTCCCTATCATGTTGCGGGAGGGAATAGAATTGAAACTGAATACTTTTAGAAGACCTGTGTTTCCCAGTCCACCCTATTGTGTCACAGCCCGCACTTCAATGATTTATATTATCTTCTTGGTCCTTCCAGGCATTTGAGTCCAAATTCTGAACTAAGGCAATGACTGTGAACAGTAAAAAGCAGGGCTGGACAGGTAAGATCATGACCTCTTTTTTTTGACATGTTGAGTTAGAGACACCAGTTGTGTATCTACAAGGAAGAGTTGAAAGGAAAGTGGTAACAGGGATCTAGAGCAGTGCCCTGGGCCAAATAGTGTCCCCCCAAATTTCACATTCACCTGAAACCTTTGAACGTGACCTCGTTTGGAAACAGGGCTTTTGCAGGTGTAATTAGTCATGTGAAGGTGAGATCACACTGGGCCCTAATCCAATGACCGGTTTCCCTGCAAAGAGAGGGAGATTTAGACCCAGACACACAGAGAGGAGGCCATGGGAAGACAGAGGCCGAGGTTTGAGTGATGTGTGTACAAACCAAGAAGCTCCAAGGGTTGTCAGCAACCACTCGAAACCAGAATAAGGTCTGGAAGGATTTCTCCCCCAGAGACTTCAGAGACAGGAGGGCCTGCCAACAACTTGATTTTGGCTTCTAGCCCCCAGAACCGTTAGAGAACAAGCTTCTGCTGGTTTAGGCCACGCAGTTTGTGGTGCTTTGTAACAGCAGCCTCAGGAAACTAACGCAGACGAGGTTCCCAGCTAGGGATCAGTGTGAGGGCTGAAGCTGTAGGCGGTGTGCAGTCATCTTTCAAGAAGGCTCGGAGAGGGGAGGGAAGATCCAAACCTGAGTGAGAGCGAAGAGCCACATGCGATAAGCAAGCCAAGAAGCCAGAGGGGAACGAGGGGTCAGGAAAAGGGAAGGAGCTTTTGGTTTGAAGAGAGGAGAACGTGTACAGGGATGGAGGGGAGAAGCCTGGACTGGGTGGTGGCGGGGAGGGCAGTGCCATGAACTCAAAAGAGGAGAATTTTGAAGAGGGTTGGGGTAGTCAATGGAGACAGACACTCCTAAAATATCAAGCAGGGTGAGAAATGAGAAAAACCCTTGCAATACAGGTGGTCGCCACCACACTCAGAGAGAAGAGACTGAATACCAAAAAGGTCAGGGGGCCTCACCAACATCAGGTAGAAAGCTGTTGGGTCCAAGACACATTAAGTGAAAACATTAAGTTCCAAGATGATATAGGGGAAACTAGATAGACTGTATATCAGACTGAAACCATGAGCACTTGCCGGGAGCGGGGGCTTGCACATCCTGCATCACACATTCTGGAACAAGTACATGTTTTTCTTCAGCCACACTCAGTTCATCTTGTTACGCCCAATTTTCTCTCCAAGGAAAACCCTGCTTCTCTAGAGGCGGTGGCCGCGTGTCTACCACTCACTGGACCTGTTTTCATGAGAGAGCGTGTGCACCTTTCCTGAAGCACCTCCCCGCGCTGAGAGAAGGCCTCGCACACCCGACGGCCGAGCGTGAGGAAGGAAGCGCGGGGAAGGAGCCGCCGAGTCCGCGAGCGAGAGGCGGTGAGAGGCGGCCGCGCGGCGCCCCACGCAGCGCCGGTCCGCGGGGGGGGGGGGGCTCAGTTATTCTTCGTTATTTTTAAAAATTGCTTGCTCATTGGTAACAATGGGTATTGCTGGCCTGCGCTCTGCAGGTTTGTAAGCCTTGTACTTTCCCAGCCTGAAGACTGAAGAAAGAGCCCAGAGTCAGCAACAGAGACACCAGTGGTTTAATAGATGGGGGGTTACTTGTCTGAAGCAAGGTCCTGGAGCGACTCCCCACCGTGTGCAGCAGACGGTGGACAGGACACGGCGGCAGTCTTCCCTCCTGGGGTGCGGGGTGGAGACAGTGGGTTACCAGTTATAGGAGGAATTGCTGTCCAGTTCACTTCTCAGCTGCCAGAAAAGCCGGCAGGGGAGCACAGCATGCTCCTTACTACTCCTTGGATAAACCATCATAGTGGAGATAGTTCTTATTTAAAGATTAGAACAACCACTACCAGGGGCTGAGGGCAAGTATGTGAGCCTTTAGAGGGAAAGTCAGGCAGGTGAGTAGGGTGGGGGTGAGGACTGGTTGAGCAGGGGATGTACAGAACAGCCATCTTGTTCATTCAGGTTCTTCTATGATGCTTCTTGGGGTGATAATAATGCAAACTTCTAATCTTGCACCACTTCCTTTAATGCACCAAGAAGATCACCTCTTGTAGGATTCTTGCTAAAAAAGGAATAACCTGAGTTTGATCAGGAGGAGACATCAGACAAACTCAAACTCATAGACATTCTACAAAGTAACTAGTTAGCGCTCTTCAGCCTGCAAGACAAAGAAGAGGCCCTGTTCCCGGCCCAAGGGGGCTGGGGAAGCGCGACACCTGAACGTGCTCTGGGATCCTGGCTGGGCTCCTGGGCCAGAAGGTGAGGCACTTGATCAAAGTCAAATGATTTGATTTTAAATTAAATTTGAATTAAATTCTACAGAATTCATCTATAGACTAATTAATAGTTTAATATCAATGTTAATTTCCTGGTTTTGATCATTGGGCTATGGTTTCTAAGAGGTTAATATTTGAAGAAGCTGAGTGAATGGTGTAGGAAAATTTACAAGACTTTTGCAACTTCTTTGTTAAGTCCGACATTACTTCAAAATGAGATATTAAAAATATTAATGATAGAAATATTTGTTAAGTGAGGATGACTTTCTTCCTTCTCCATCCCCTCTTCTTCCTTCTTCAAGGTGTCCCCTCTCCCTGGCTGTCCTGGCTTCTCAGGGCTACCTGTCATGGGGCCACCCTCATTTTCTTTTTTTTTTTTAAAGTCCTTTACATGTAGTAAATCATTTAATCCACGTAACAAACGTGTGATATATTTTACATATGAGAAAACAGAACCTCAGAGAAATTAAGTAATTTGCCTGAGGTCTCACAGTCAGAGGGAGCTGGGATCCTAACCCAAGTGGTCTGACATCAAAGCTCCTGAAAACATCACTATGTTGTCTCTTACTAGGTTAGTATCCTTTGCAAAAAACAGCACCTAACTGACACTCAGCACATATTTTTTGAGCTGATTTGAATAGATGGTCCCATTAAGAAAGGACATCCTCACCCTCTTGATCACGAAATTAATCTGTGTATGCTGAATCCCCTTCCTTCAGGGACCTATGAGATTGGTGAGAACATCTGATAAACCAATCTGAGCTGCAGTGTTAGCAGTAATTAAGGTTCTTTGCAAGCACATCTTGAAATAACTGTGCCTTTCAGGTGAAGATGAGAACCTCACGAGAACCTCACACATCCTGTAGAACCAGAGGAGTGATATATGAGCAAGGAGTAGGTGGCACCCAGTTCAAGCCATACAAAAGGCAACAAAGACCAGAATTTTCAAGTGTAGACTGAGGCAGAAGGGCTCACACCTGGCTATGAATCAGAACCACCTGAGGGGCTTTTAAAACTTGTGATTCCTACTCTCTACTCTAGACACTCAATCAGAAGCACCTTGAGTGGGAATCTGTGTTTTTTTCTAATTCTCTAGAATATTCTAATCCATAGACATAAAGAAAGAGGGCTGCAATCCATAAAAGCAGGATATTTAGGGATTCCTAGAATAGACTCAGAGGAAAGAAGCAGGAAAAATGATGAAAGAGTAATCACAGGAAACAGATTTCGCATCATGTTTTCAGTGTTCTGTGTGAGCCGGCCTGTGAGACACACCTGAGGCTGATTTCAGTGAAGTCTTACAAAATCTCAGTGGATGGGGGTGGGGGTTGGGGGAGTCTTGGGCCCATTTTAGAGATGGCAAAACTGAGGGCTTCAGTGGACTTCAGCACCTTGCTCAAAGTCTCTAAGTTAGAGAGTTTTTTGGCTTTTATTTTTATCTGTCCAATGTTAAAAAAAACTAAACTAAAACTAAATTCAACTCAGTAAATTTGAAGATCTAATTGACTTTGTTAGATTCATGAATGGCACAGCATCCCATCTAGTAAACAGAAGGGTGGACAAAAATGGAAATTGTTTAAAAAAATGGCAAGTTTTTATAGGAAGAAGGATGGAGCAAGGGAGGTATTAGCAAAAGAAAAGAATTTATTTTTTTCAGGCCAGGACATCCTCTTCCGGGGAAGAAGGGAATGACAAGGGTTTTACCACGCAGATTGCCTCTTCCTGGGAAGTGTTGGGATACTGGACAGAGAGTGCTCATGTAACAGACTGCCTCATGAGAAAATTCGAGAATGGTTGATTAAGATTACATTTCTGATAGGACCTGATCTAACTTAAACACTTCTGCACAGCAAAGGAAACCATTAACAAAAGAAAACAACAACCTATGGAATGGGAGAAAATATTTGTGAATGAGGCAACCAACAAGGGGTTAATATCCAAAATATACAAACAGCTCATACAACTCAGTATCAAAACACACACACACACACACACACACACACACACACACACACACACACACACAAAACAATCAAAAAATGTGCAGAAGACCTAAATAGACATTCTTCCATACAGAGGGCCAACAGGCACCTGAAAAGATGCTCAATATTACTAATTAGTAGACAAATGCAAATCAAAATCACAATAAGGTATCACCTCACACAGGTCAGAATGGCCATCATCAAAAAGTCTACAAATAATAAATGCTGGAGAGGATGTAGAGAAAAAGGAACCCTTGTACACTGTTGGTGGGAATGTAAATTGGTGCAATCCCAATGGAATACAGTATGGAGGTTCTTTAGAAAACTAAAAATAGAGCTACCATATGACCCAACAATCCCTCTCCTGGGCATATATCCAGAAAAGATGAAAACTCTAATTTGAAAAGATAGGGACGCACAGTCTTTAAGGCATTAGCCTGCTGTGACTCCCTTTGCCTGGCAGAGCAATAAAGCAGTTCTTTTCTATCCTTCCCCCACCAAGAAAAGATACATGCATTCCAATGTTCATAGCAATACTATTTACAATAGCTGAGACACACAAAAATAAATATTATATGATATCACTCACATGTGGGATCTAAAAAATAATACAAATGAAACTATATACAAAACAGAAAGATTCACAGACATAGAAAACAAATTTATGGTTAACAAAGGGGAGAGGAAATGGGGGAGGGACAAATTAGGAATATGAGATTAACAGATACAAACTACTAAGCATAAACTAGATAAGCAACAAGGATTTACTATATCGCACAGGGAATTATGCCCAATATTTTGTAATAACGTATAATGGAATATAATCTGCAGGAAAAAAATTACTATGCTGTACACCTAAAACTAACACAATATTGTAAATCAACTATACTTCAAATTTTGAAAAGATTACATTTGTGGGGAAGGTCAAAACTACAATTGAGTATAGATTTGGTATCATGGGCTTTGGTTCAACTTATGTCATTTTGATCCTATGGTTTTTCTTTTTAACACCAGGGAACTTTGTTAAGAATGAACAAAGAAGAGGACAAGCTTTAGGGGTACTTTTACTATTCTCTAAGGACTGTAGAGAACAAGATATGGTGAGAGCTGCTCCCTCCTCTTCCCAAGGACACTGCCCTATAATCCATGTCTTACTGGTACCAGCAACTCTAGTGGGCCTTCTGTCTTCAGAACTCTCTAGACCATTGGACAAGTTTTATGTCCACATTTTCTCTCCTTCAGGGGCCCAGGTTGCCTTTCCTTCATCATGCTGAATTTTGGTAAGAACACAGGGTGAGCCTGTGGGTTCTGCATCTCAGCCATCCTCCAGCAGCTGGTTTCCTTTCTAATGGGTCACCCAGCCTTCGCACATGGCATTGAAGAAGTGAAAACTTTCCTTTCCTCATGGTGAGATACCAGCACACATAGGGCCTGAGTGCCAGAAAGACCACCCCTACCCTTGCCTCCCAGTCCTCTTCCCAAATAGCCTGGGGAGGGGCTAGAGGGAGAGCAGTGGGTGATGACAGGTCCCACCCTGCTGCTGTTTCATAAACCTGCCACTGAGGGTCTTGCTCAAATCTTCGGTAAGTGTTGTTTAGCTTCTTGTTTCAGACATGGGACTTAGCCCCTATTCAACACCACAACACAAGTCCCAGTCTGTAAATTAATAAATGAATGAATGAATGAGTTTGGGCATCAAACAAAACTGGGTTCCAATCCTGATTTCTCTACTGTGTAAGTCACTTCACTTTTTTTAAAAACATTTTTTATTGAATTATAGTCATTTTACAATGTGTCAAATTCCAGTATAGAGCAAAATTTTTCAGTTATGCATGAACATACATGTATTCAGTCTTTTTTTTTTTTTTTGCTGTGAGCTACCACAAGATCTTGTATATATTTCTCTGTACTATACACCATAAACTTTTTTTTTTTTTGTATTCTGCACATGTCTGTCAGCATCTACAAATTTTGAAATCCCAGTCTGTACCTTCCCACCAACCACCCACTTGGCAACCACAAGTTTATATTCTGTGTCTTTGAGTCTATTTCTGTTTTGTATTTATGTCGTTTTTTCTTTTTATTACACATATGAGTGATCTCATATGGTATTTTTCTTTCTCTTTCTGGCTTACTTCACTTAGAACAACATTCTCCAGGAACATCCATGTTGCTGCAAATGGTGTTATGTTGTCAGTTTTTATAGCTGAATAGTATTCCATTGAATAAATATACCACCTCTTCTTTATCCAGTCATCTGTTGATGGACATTTAGGCTGTTTCCATGTCTTGGCTATTGTAAATAGTGCTGCTATGAACATTGGGGTGCAGGTTTTCTTTTTGAAGTAGGGCTCCTTCTCGATATATGCCCAGGAGCTGGATTCCTGGGTCATATGGTAAGTCTATTCCTAGTCTTTTGAGGAATCTCCATACTGTTTTCCACAGTAGCTGCACCAAACTGCATTCCCACTAGCAGTGTAGGAGGTTTCCCTTTTCTCCACAGCCTCTCCAGCATTTCTCACTTGTGGACTTTTGAATGATGGCCACTCTGACTGGTGTGAGGTGATACCTCATTGTAGTTTTGATTTGCATTTCTCTGATAATTAGTGATACTGAGCATTTTTTTTCATGTGCCTATTGATCATTTGTATTTCTTCCTTGGAGAATTGCTTGTTTAGGTCTACTGCCCATTATGGGATTGGGTTATTCTTTTATTTTTCTTATTATGTCGTATGAGCTGCTTATATATTCTGGAGATCAAGCTTTGTTGGTTCCACTTGCAAAAATTTTCTCCCATTCCATAGGTTGTTGTTTTGTTTTACTTATGGTTTTCTTTGCTGTGCAGAAGCTTGTAAGTTTCATTAGGTCCCATTTGTTTATTCTTGCTTTTATTTCTATTGCTTGGGTAGACTGCCCTAGGAGAACATTTTTGAGATGTATGTCAGATAATGTTTTGTCTATATTTTCTTCTAGGAGGTTTGTTGTATCTTGTCTTATGTTTAAGTCTTTGATCCATTTTGAGTTTATTTTTGTGTACGGTGTAAGGGAGTGTTCTAGCTTCACTGATTTACATGCTGCTGTCCAGTTTTCCCAACACCATTTGCTGAAAAGACTGTCTTTATTCCATTGTATATTCTTGCCTCCTTTGTCAAGTATTAGTTGACAAAAAGTTTGTGGGTTCATTTCTGGGCTCTCTATTCTGTTCCATTGGTCCATATGTCAGTTTTTGTACCAATACCAGCTCTTTTGATTACTGTAGCTTTGTAGTATTGTCTGAAGTCTGGGAGAGTTATTCCTCCAGCCTCTTTCTTCTCTTCAGCAATTCTAGGTCTTTTGTGGTTCCATATAAATTTCACCATGATTTGTTTGAGTTCTGTGAGATATGTCCTGGGCAATTTGATAGGGATTGCATTAAATCTATAGATTGCCTTGGGCAGTATGACCATTTTAATATTGATTCTTCCAATCCAGGAGCATGGGATATCTTTCCTTTTTTTTAAGTCTTCATTCATTTCCTTACTCAGTGTTTTATAGTTTTCCATGTATAAGTCTTTCACCTCCTTGGTTAGATTTATTCCTAGGTATTCTATTACTCTGGGTGCTATCTTAAAGGGGACTGTTTCTTTACTTTCTTTTTCTGTTGATTCATCATTAGTGTAGAGAAATGCAATTGATTTTTGAACGTTAATCTTGTAACCTGCTACATTGCTGAATTCTCTGGTTATTTCTAGTAGTTTTCGTGTGGAACTTTTAGGGTTTTCTATATATAGTATCATGTCATCTGGATATAGTGACACTTTTACCTCTTCTTTTCCAATTTGGATCCCTTTTATTTCTCTCTTGCCTGATTGCTGTGGCTAGGACTTCCAAGACTATGTTGAATAGGAGTGGTGATAGTGGGCAGCCTTGTCTTGTCCCAGATTTTAGTGGGAAGCTTTTGGGTTTCTCACTGTAGACTATTATGCTGGCTGCAGGTTTGTCATATATGGCTTTTATTATGTTGAGTTATGTTCCCTCTATTCCCACTTTGGTGAGAGTTATCATAAATGGGTGTTGAATTCTATCAAATGCTTTTTCTGCATCTATTGAGATGATCATGTGGTTTTGTCCTTTCTCTTGTTGATGTGTTGTATTGCATTGATTGATTTGTGTATGTTGAATCACCCTTGTGTCCCTGAGATGAATCCCACTTGATCGTGATGTATGATCTTTCTTATGTGCTGTTGGATTCTGTTTGCTAATATTGTGGTTAGGATTTTTGCATCTATGTTCATCAGTGATATTGGTCTGTAATTCTTTTTGGTGGTGTCTTTGCCAGGGTTTGGTATCAGGGTGATGGTGGCTTCATAGAATGAGTTTGGGAGTATTCCCTCCTTTTCAGTCTTCTGGACGAGTTTGAGAAGGACTGGTATGAGTTCTTTGTATGTTTGGTAGAATTCCCCTGTGAAGCCGTCTGGTCCTGGACTTTTATTTGTAGGGAAGTTTTTTATTGCTAATTCGACTTCATTTCTAGTGATTGGTTTGTTATGCAGTCAGTTTCTTCTTGATTCAGTCTTGGTGGACTGTATGTTTCCAGGAACTTGTCCATCTCCTCTAGGTTATCCATTTTGGTTTCATATATTTTTTTCATAATATTCTCATATGATATTCTGTATTTCTATGTTATTTGTTGTTGTTTCTACATTTTCCTTTCTTATTTTGCTTATCTGTGCTCTTTTTTCTTCTTTGTGAGTTTGGCCATAGTTTTGTCGATTTTATTTATTCTTCCAAAAAAACAGCTTTTGGTTTGATTGACTTTTTTCTAATTTTTTAAAATCTCTTATTTATTTCCTCCCTCGTCTTTTATTATTTCCTTCCTTCTGCTGACTTCGGGATTTTTTGCTCTTCTTTTTCTAATTCTTTTAGTTGGTGGGTTAGGTTATTTATCTGAGACAGTTTTTTTTTTTTTTTTTTTTGAGGAGGGCCTGTATCGCTATAAACTTCCCTCTTTGCACTGCCTTTGCTGTGTCCCATAAGTTTTGTGTGGTTGTGTTTTCATTTTCATTTCTCTCAAGGTACTGTTAAAATTTCAACTTTGATTTCTTCATTGAACCATTGTTTTTTAGTAGCATGTTGTTTAATCTCCATGCTTTCCTTTTTTTCTCCTTTGTTTCTCTATTGTTGATTTCTAGTTTCATGGCATTGTGGTCAATAAAGATGCTTGAGATAATTTCTAAAAATTGTTGAGGCTTCTTTTGTGCCCAAGTACATGGTCAATCCTAGAAAATGCTCCATGTGTACTTGAAAAGAATGTGTATCCTATTTTGGGGAGTGTAATGCTCTGAAAATACCCACCAAATCTAATTTTTCTATTGTATCATTTAATTTCTCTGTTGCCTTATTTATTTTCTGTCCAGGAGATCTGTCTAGTGATGTTAATGTGGTGTTAAAATTTCTGATAATGACTGTATTCCCATCAATTTCCCCCTTTATCTCTGTTAGTAATTTTTTATGTACTTAGGTGCTACTATATTGGGCGCACATATATTAATGAGTGTAATATCCTCATCTTGTATTACTATATAATCAAGATAAAATGTCCTTCTTTATCTTTCTTTATGGCCTTTGTATTAAAGTCTATTTTGTCTGAAGTCAGTACTGCTACACCTGCTTTCTTGGCTTTTCCATTTGCATGGAATATCCTTTTCCATCCTTTCTCAATCTATATGTATCCTTCACCCTACAGAGGGTCTCTTGTATGCAGCATATTGACGATTCTTCTTTTATTATCCAGTCTGCCACTCTACGTCTTTCGACTGGAGCACTTAGTCCATTAACATTTACAGTAATTAATGATAGATGTGTGTTTATTGCCATTTTGAACTTATTTTTGCAGTTGATTTGGTATTTCCTCTTAGTTCCTTTCTTCTTCCTTTTGTGGTTTGATAATTTTCCTTTGTATTATCTTGGATCTTATTTAGTTTTTGTGACTCACTTGTAAGTTTCTGGCTTGCGGTTACCCTTTTTTTGTAAGTCTATTAACCCATTACAATAACTGTATTAAACAGATAGTACTATAAGCTCAAACCCATCCTACCAAGAACACAAAATTTTAAAAAGAAAAAAAAAATACTCTGTATTTTCTTGCTTTCCTTTCCCACTCTTTATGATTTAGATGTCTTCTTTTACAATTTTGTTTATTCTATTTGTAATTCATGGTAGTTATCACCTTTCCAGTCATGATTTTCTCATTTCTGTAGCATTCTGCTTTTCTATTTAGAGTAGACCTGTCAGTATTTCTTTTAGCATAGGCTTAATGATGCTAAACTCTTCTAGTTTTCGCTTGTCCATGAAGTTCATCTCTCCTTCTGCTCTAAAGGATAACCTTGCTGGATAGTGTCCTAGGCTGCATCTATTTTTTCATTCAAGACTTTGAATGTATCTTACCACTCCCTTCTGGCCTGTAGTGTTTGTGTAGAGAAATCAGCTGAGAGCCTTATGGGGGTTCCCTTGTAACTCACTGTTTCTCTCTTGCTGCCTTTAGGATCATTTCTTTATCCTTTTAACCCTGGCCATCTTGATTATAGTATGTCTTGGTGTGGGTTTGCTTGGGTTTTTCTGTTTGAGACCCTCTGAACTTCCTGTACTTGGATATTCTGATTCCTTCTTTAGGTTTGGGAAGTTTTCAGTCATGATTTCTTCAAATACCTTTTCAATACCCTTTGTTCTTTCTTCCTCTTTTGGAACCCCTATTATGTGTAGATTGGCAAGCTTTGTATTATCCCATAGGTCCCTTATATTATTTTCATTGGTTTTTGTTTCTCTCTAAGCTGTTCTGATTGGGTGCTTTCTATTGTCCTGTCTTCTAGGTCACTTATTCGTTCCTCTGCATTATCCATCCTGCTTTGTACAACCTTTAGATCAGCTCTCATCTTAGCAAGTGGGTTTTCCAATGTTACTTGGCTCTTCTTTATAGCTTCAATTTCATTTTTGACATATTTTATATCTCTACACACTCTCTCTTTTAGTTCCTTCAGTACTCGGTATCACTTTTTTGAAATCTTTATCTAGTAGGCCATCAGTGTCTATTTCACTGATCATCAGGGAATTTCTGTGTAATTGGGAGTGGTCCCTCTGCTTCATCGTGCTTCTCTCTCTGGCATTGTTTCTTATGGAGTATCAGTTATCTATTGTGGTCATCAAGGAGTTTATTTATTAATCTATCTAAAGTCTATGCAGGAATAAAATTTAAAAAGAGGAGAATTTTTAAAGAAGGAAGATAAAAAGTTTGAAAACAGTGTATAATCAACAACAAATCAACAAGTTGAAGCAACGTAACAATTTGAGTTGAGGTGTCTTTGAAAAACCTCAAAAAAAGGAGAAAAGACCCCCCCAAAATTTTGAAACTTGAGTATAATCAATAACAGGAGATCAAAACCAAGATAAATAAAACTGAAATTGCAGTGGATTTTGAAAACTAGTAATAATAAAAATAAAAAATATTTTAAAGGGATTAAAATGGGAAACACATACAGTTGTTTAAAAATTTAAAAGGTAACAGAAAATAGAACAGATGAAAAAGAGAAAAAGAAATATAGTGGATGTGTTCTCGTGGAGACCGTGTGCTCTTAATGGTTTTATCGAGAGGTCTTTCTGTCCTCTCCCTGCTGCGTGAACTGAGCTCGCTGCATTCAGAACCCCTCTGTTGGCCAAGCCCCTGGTCTACGCTGCTCCCAGTGCAGGTCGGCAAGCAGATCACATCCCCTCCCAACACTGCAGTCAGGTGCTGCGCTCTTACAAAGTGGGCGGGTGGGTTACACCCCTCCTTATGCCACGGTCAGGTACTGCACTCCTGCCAAGAATGCAGGTAGCCACCCGCCCTCTCCCAATGCAGGTCGCTCCTCTGCTCTGTGCAGCTGCCCACTACACCTCAGGTCTGTGCTCCAGGAGACAGTGGAACGGTGCCACTCATGATCTGTGCCCAAACTCAGCTCCTTGTTTGTCTTGGAGGCTTAAGTTCTCACGAGTTCCCAGGGCAGAACTATCCTATCTGCCTTGCGCTATGAACAAGTCTCAGTCTGGCCTTTTAGGCTGCTAAGCCCTTAGGTATGGATTCAGGTTTCGACCACGCCACACCTGGGTGCTAAGCACTGGAGGATATGGAAGCTGTGTCTGAGCACCGCCTCTTGGTTCGGCAGATTTTCGGAGGTAGGAGATATTGCACCCTTCCCCTCAGGGCACATCAGCCATGTTGCTTTTTTTTTCGTATTTTATGGAGGGCCCAGGTTTTTCTGCCCCGTGTACCCACTAATCCACACTGTGAAGTACCCTATAGTTCCCTGGGGTTGCCTCTGTGCAGCCTGCCTGTCCTCCGCCCGGCTCAGGCAGCCTGTCCTGTTCTCCACCTGCCGCTTTCCCTCTAGGGCTAGGGGTTGCAGAGAGCCTCTGTGCCCATTTAACTTGGTTCTGTTTGTCAAGAGCTATTCCACACAGATCCGAGCCTTGGAGGATCCCCCTCAGTCCCAATGACCTCTCCCTTGGAGAGGGGTAGACCCAGCAAGTGAACACTGTTTCTCCTTTACAGCTTCCTCCCTGCAGGACTAGTCCCAAATTATTTTACTTTTTCTTTTTTCCCTCCAGATTTGTGGTGTCTCCGTCTTGAAGAAGGCAATGTTCTGCCAGAGTTCAGCAGGTGCTCTGCTTGGCTGAGTGGGTCCATGGATGTGGGTTTTGGTGTATTTGTGGGAGAGGGTGAGCTATGAGGATTCTCCTACTCCACCATCTTGGCTGATCCCCCCCCCCTTTTTTTTTAAAGGTGTACACTTTATTGAACTGGTCTCAAGTCAGTGTACAGGTAAGCCTTGGCTGCCCCCATGCCTCAGCCTACTCTCAAGGGGACCAAAAGCCTTCATATATCTCAAGTTTGGGGACAAAACAGGGGGGCTGATCATTCAAAATAAAACTAATAAAAACAAGATTTAAGGTAATGTTTGTTTTTTTTTTGGAGACCATCACTTACACAAAAGCAATGCCATCACCCTCCCCTGTGTGGATTTAGGCAAGGACTGGCCCTTCTCCTTAGAGAAGTGGGGCAGCTTTCAGGAAGGCAAGGGACTTCCTATAACAATGCATCTTATATTTGAAATGACTATTTTAAAAAATGTACGAAGTCCTTAGCCACAAGGTAGAACTTCAGGGATGCTTGATCCAACTGCCTGCTGTCACTTTCAATGTTCCAGTTTTTAAATCCTGAGTCAGTACCAAAAAAATAAAAAAAAAAAATTCAAAAGAAAAAAAAAAACTAAATAAAGCTATGACAATCTCATCACCTTTTCTGTGCAAGTTAGGTTTTGTCATGAAAAGGGTGGAAGGTAACTCAGTCCGCCTAGAAGCACTTGCGGTGGATGATGGAGGGACCAGACTCATCATACTCCTGGTTGCTGATCCACATCTGCTGGAAGGTGGGCAGCGAGGCCAGGATGGAGCCACCCATCCACACGGAGTACTTGCGCTCAGAGGGCACAATGATCTTGACCTTCACCATGCTGGGGGCCAGGGCGGTGAGCTCCTTCTGCATCCTGCCGGTGATGCCAGGGTGCATGGTGGTCCCACCAGACAGCACCGTGTTGGCATAGAGGTCCTTGCGGATGTCCACGTCACACTTCATGATGGAGTTGAAGGTAGTCTCGTGGATGCCACAGGCTTCCAGGCCCAGGAAGGCGGGCTGGAAGAGAGCCTCGGGGCAGCGGAAGCGCTCGCTGCCGATGGTGATGACCTGACCATCGGGCAGCTCGTAGCTCTTCTCCAGGGAGGAGCTGGAGGCGGCAGTGGCTATCTCCTGCTCCAAGTCCAGGGCGACGTAGCAGAGCTTCTCCTTGATGTCACGCATGATTTCCCGCTCGGCCGTGGTGGTGAACCTGTAGCCACGTTCCATGAGGATCTTCATGAGGTAGTCCGTCAGGTCCCGGCCAGCCAGGTCCAGACGCAGGATGGCATGGGGGAGGGCATACCCCTCGTAGGTGGGCACAGTGTGAGTGACCCCATCACCAGAGTCCATTACAATGCCAGTGGTGCGGCCAGAGGTGTACAGGGACAGCACAGCCTGGATGGCCACGTACATGGCTGGGGTGTTGAAGGTCTCGAACATGATCTGAGTCATCTTCTCACGGTTGGCCTTGGGGTTCAGTGGGGCCTCAGTCAGCAGCACGGGGTGCTCCTCGGGGGCCACGCGCAGCTCATAGAAGGTGTGGTGCCAGATCTTCTCCATGTCATCCCAGTTGGTGACAATGCCATGTTCGATGGGGTACTTGAGGGTCAGGATGCCTCTCTTGCTTTGAGCCTCATTACCTACGTAGGAGTCCTTCTGGCCCATGCCTACCATGACACCCTGGTACCTGGGGCGTCCCACGACAGAGGGGAAGATGGCCTGGGGGGCATCGTTGCCCGCGAAGCCGGCCTTGCACATGCCGGAGCCGTTGTCGACCACGATTGCAGCAGTATTGTTATCCATGGCAAACTGGTGGTGGTGTAGACCAGTGGCAAAGGCAGAGCGGTGAGAGGCCTGTGCTGTTGGAGTGGATGTGGTCTCAGCTGTCATCTTGAAGTTTCTTGACCCACTCGTGCAAGAAGATATGTAAGACACACCTAAGAAATAATGTATATTAGGTTTTCAATATTGACGTAAGATTATTGAAAATGAAAAAAATTAATTTAATTGCCACAGAATTATTAGATATTAAGTCTTTTATATTTCAAGATCACTGTAGTATTCACTGAAAACAGTATTTTTAGCATTTAGGGAATGAATGCTATTAATTTCTTTTGTTTCCAAAATTAGTTTGGTTTGGTACCTCATGCTAATGTTTAAAAGCCTTTCTATGAAAAAATCATCAAAAAATTAGCTATCCTTAAAAAAAAAAAAAAAAAAAAAAAAGCTAGTGCTTCCATACTGAAATTAATCTCATTTGAGTAACAAATGCCAATGCAACATATAGCCTTGATGCCTGATAGTTGTGAGGAGTGGCTGTGTTTTACCCCAGTTCTAGCCCCTTTCTGCTTCAGGAATTCTCTGCAGTGGAAATGATCTAATCTTGCTTTAGTGCAAACATATGAAGCCATCTGAAAGGAGTTCTCTCAAGTTTCCTCATCAATTCCCAGATCACCTACCTATCACCTTTTCTTCCTCTTTCCTTTCACTGTATCCTTTCCTTTTCAAAGGTAGCTCTAGATCTGTGGTCTTAATTCTTCCCCCCTTTTATATTCTTTTGATGGATTATCCCCACCACTTCTTTTTTCTCTCTGCTTAATGGGAGGATCTTACATCGGTAATTTCTGATTCAACTCTTTGCCTCCCTCTGGCTATAAACGTGCTCAGAAAGAAAAACAAAATTAAGCTTTTCCTTGATGCTTTATGTCTTGAACTCTCTAGTGTCTCTTCTCCCAGATTTCTCTAAACACAAATCTACCCTCTTTCTACTCTGAGCATGGTCTCAAGACAAGCAACAAGAGTGTCAGCTTAGAACTCGTTAGAAATGCAGACTCTCAGGCCTACTGTTCAGAATGTGCACTTTTCACTGGGTCCCCAGGTGACTAGTTAAAATTTGAGACAGTCTGGTCTATACCGAGTCTATTTGACTTAATTGATCCTTCTGAAAAATCTAGCCTCAAGTGCCCACTATAACACTTCCCCAAATTGAAACTGCATTAGAAGTTGCAAACTTTCTAATGGACTATTTACCAGGAAACAGCTTCCCTGCCCCCTCCCCACACAACACACCCTGCTCTCTTCCTCTTCCTTATTCTCTTTTGGCCTAGGTGACACCATCCTGTAAGGCAGCAACACACTACATGACATGAAGGTCCATTTACAGCTGCCCACATCTGCCTGTGTTCACCCACGGCAGGTAGAACCCAGCTCTGCGTGATCAGGCACCTCAGCCCTCACTGCCTGCCTAACAATGAGGAGGACGGGGACAGTGGGAACATTCGTGCTTCTCGGACAAGCTACAGTGCTGGAAGCTCACTTCAGGTCCATCTCACATTTCACTCTTTCTTTTTCCAAAGAACTGATCTACCTTCCCACCCTCTCCCACAGGCCCCTACCTCCTTTCCCTTCATTTACTGCCTGTCCCCTCTGCCGCTCTCATTCTTCATCCCCTCTTTCCCGCCTAATTTCCTGACTGTCCTTAGGTCACAGAGCATCCTGAAATGAAATAATTTAGCTCCTTAAATGGCACTCTCAATTTAATCTGTCGCTGACACCTAAGTTATACAATTTACCTCCCTTTTCTCATTTTTTCCTCACTATACCTTCACGAGGTGATTTTCTTTGGCTTTTAGAATATATCAGAATTCACGGAAATCAACATTCTGTCAAATGACTTTTTAATAAAATACAGATCTTACCTTCTATTTGTCCACTTAATATATTTTTTCCTGTTTGACCTGCAGCTCCAGGTGAAATATCCACATACATTTGTGGGAGACTCTCAGAGATACTCTGTTAAAATCAATATTAATAATGAGTCACATAAAGAATTCCTAATCCCTAAGAAAACTCCTGCATCTCATAACTTAAAAAAAAAAACCTTCCTATTTTAAAAGCAATTAGACTTAAAAACAAGAGAAGAGTGTCTTGGGAAACCAAACATTTAAGTAGAAAACTTTATATACATTCTCTAGATCAAGCCTATCTTTTATTTTCATTTGGCTTTTGATTCAGTAAGCTGAACATGGAAAGCCAGAGCAAGTATTTTCACAGGCAAAATATTGACTTATATTCACATTTCAACAAAGAATTAACTTCAAAACAACTCCATTCTACATTCCCCCACAAAAATGAAGATATATTTAAAAATGCGTATTTTTGTAGGTAAAATTGAATTGCTTTGTAGTACATGTGAAACTAACATTGTAAATTGACTACACTTCAATAAAAAAGTAAAATTTAAAATGCACCTATTTTAAAACAAGTACTTTAATAAATATACTTGCTATAAATTTAAAATATTTCTAAGGACAGATATGGATTTAGTATTAAATTGAGATCCTTGACATGAAAACAAACCTTGGAGTCTGTCACACTGAGTACTGACAGAACACTGTAGAAGCTGCTTCATTTCAGTAAACAATGGCTTAGCATAATCTATTATTTGATAAAACTTTTATAGTTAGGAAAACTAGCTGAATAAAGTAGCAAAGTAGTAAGAAAAACATTGATGTCTTAGTAACAGCAGAATCTTTAAGTATAGTTATGCAATTCTTCAAAAAACTACAAGGATTTCTCTCTGTGCAGAACATTCCTTCCCTGGGCCCTCACGCGACTGGCTCCTTCCCGTCCTTCCCTTGGCAGCTTCGGTCACATCCTGATCTGCGCCAACTAAGTGAATTCCACTCTTACTCCACACCCATCCTAACTACAGACACTCCACTTCTGTCAAAACTAACGTTCTCCATTTTCTTTACCTGAAGGACTTACTGTGACTGACAGAGGAGTCCTGTTTACTTGTTCTTCTGTTCCTACCACTACAGCCTAACCCCTCAACCCCTCAGTTCAGTGTCTAACTGCCCAGCACGCAGCTGGTGTTCAGGAGCAGGAATTTCTTTAAGGTCAAAACACTGAAAATCTCAAGATGGCCTCAAGTACCAAACCACTCTATACCTATCAGAGATCTCCACTAATACTCTACTGAAACACGACACACCCCAAATGAGAAATCCACATGCCCACTCTAACTTTCCCACTCTTAACTATCCACTGCCATTTTATTGTCCTTCAGGTGTCAGAAAGTGTCCTCAACACTTAGTAAGTCATTCATTGTCACTGTGATCATCCTGTCTTACACTCTATAGCACCATTTATACATGACATGTTTTCACATTTGTTACCACATTTGTTCACTGCACAAACCTCAGAGTTAAGTGTCAGTGCCATTTTACCAACAAGGTCACTGACATTCAAACAGCTCCAACAAGTTTTTCCAAGACCCCACAGCTTATGCATGACAGAACAAAGATGCCAACATATCTGTGGACTTGAAATACAGTGCTGTGCCACTAGGCTGCAGCTGTCTAGATCCAAGAGTTCAGGGTCAATTTACCTCTCTTCACAGCTGGCAGCTTAGAACACTTCATCATTGTTACTTACAATACTTCAACTAGGGTCACGATCAAAATACAACATGCAGGCCACACTAACTATCCAAAACGGGCTGTCCTCGTTACGATGTCACTAACCCAAACTGTTGGTATACTAACCCCACATATTTACTAATCTTCACCATGCTTTTGATTTACATGAAATTATCCCTGCAGATCTACTTGACAAGAAAACTGTAATAATTCCATTTCACAGGCATTTGCTTTTCAAGGTCAAATTGACAAAAACATAAAACACAACATGAAAACAGTCTTCTTTTTGACCCAAATATTTTTCTCTGAACGTGCCTTGAGAGTTGGACAAATCCATTTATAAGAAACACACACAACTGGTCACAGGCTGAAAAAGAGTAACTCTTTACTTTTTAGAGAAAACAACTCAAGAAGTCAAATCGATTCCATAGGACAACTAAGCATTGCTTTTCGGGCTATAACCACTGGTTTCATTAAGCAGGTCTGCAAAATTAACAAGAGGATGACAGGTACTTGTATGACTTTAAGTACTCAATGAATTTCATAATGGCAGATTGAAAAACAAGAAAAATATGGATTGGAAAATGCAAAAAGAGAAATTAATCTCAGACCACCCCTTCACTTATGTATTAACATAACTCAGTTAATATTTTAAAATGATACCAATAATAATAAAAATAGAATACTACCTCCAAATGAGAAGATGATTCTGTTTCTTCTTGGATTCCTAAATAAAAAGTTGAAACATCACATATAAAAATAAGTCAAAGATACATAAATCAGAATACTAACAAATTAAATTTTGAAAACACATTTTCATCAACTGCCACTCACAGATATTACTATATAATAAAGTAGCAAAAGACATTTTCAAAAGTTCTACCATCTTCTGGACAACAAACTTCGTCATACATGGGATAGTTACGAAGATAGACGTTAAATGGAAAACACAACAAGAAATGGTCATAACATATATGTTTACACACAGTAGAATTTGATAACTTTTTTTTGAGATACTCAATACTGAACCAAATATTACTACCTGCAATGCATACATTCAATCTCTTACTGAGCTAAAATATTCACCGAGGGCAAACTAGGTACTACCATAGAGAAAAAACTGACATACATGTTCATTAACTTACTTAATGTACAGCTTTTTTGTTCTCCAATAACATACGTCAAATGGCCATCATCTGTTCGTTCCTCTGAAGCAATGTCAATCATCTCAGAAACATATACTGATCTGTCAATCTCAGGCTCACTCAACCCTTCCTAGGAACACACACAAAAAAATAAAACAAGGACCGAACGTCAGAAACCATCATGTTCACACACGTGGTATTTCACTCACTTAGTCGTGGGGACACCAAATGTGGACTCCTTCTCTCACATCGTAGGCCCTCTCCTGGGAGGAGCTGGCAATACACATAAAAGAGAGACTCTTCTCTCGATCCTGCCACAGGTAGAGAGCCAGGAAAACGACTCAGCACACAGAAGTCTGACCGCTCTCCAACCCAGGTGAATGCATGCAGTAAGGGCACAAAGGACAGGAGAGTCTGCTGCAGGTCGATAGGTCACGGAGCGCTGGGAAGACCGCACCGTGTCTTCAAAGACACACCCAGTGCACACAGGGGGAAGCGAAGGCGATTCCAGGGAAGGGCAGCCTGAGTCAAAGGCTGAGGCGTCAAGCAGCGGAAGAAGTCACAAGGGAGACTACAACACTGTTACTGGTGACGGACGGGAGAAGAGCAAATACCCTACGTTCGAGGCCAGACAGCCCTTGATAACTTTCAAATCCGGATGGCTACAAAGAAGAGACACAATCAATCAAAGCACGACAGGAAACCACCTGACTTTCACAGAACTCTGTCCACATTCTGTGTCCCGTGATAAACCCTTAACGGAAGAGAACTTGACCCCAACGTTTAGATACAGACACCGGTTTGATGAGGTGAGTCTCCAAAACCAATACAGGTGCGTCAGGCAGTCCCATGACACGAAGCACACAGTAACTGCGTTAAGGGTACGCTGATAAACCGTAAGCCCGACATGTTCACGGGCAAATGCAAACTTGAGAACGCACACTCAAAGCACCCGTGCGTTTCTGTTGTGGCATCCCCTGAGGCTTATCTGTCAAACGAAGGAGAAGAACAGTAACAAAGGGAGACGGTACCTCTTTATCAGAGAAAACCTCGGCCTCGTCCGATTCTCCGCTTTCGGGCATCGTCAAGTGGCCTGTAAAATGGAGTCACACGTACACTGATGAGAACACATACCGTGTACACTTCAAACACCCACCCTCATCTATCTCCACTCATGCGTATTTCAGTCCAATCAAGGGGGCACAAAAGAATTTCAGAGGGCTAAAGCACCTTCTGGAAAGAGAAGCAACGTCGTGCTGGGATCTTTGTCAAGACAGGTGGCCAAAGCCAACCGCAGAAAAAGGAACGGTTATTGTGTCAGGATCTACACCTTTCAGATGTTTCACGGTAGGCATTCTTTTTGAGGAAGGCAATGGGCACTGAACGCCGGAACTCCTGCATGCTAAGCATGGCATTCACTCTACCGCAGAGCTGTACTCCTCCCCTCCGAAAATGAGTTTCTGCACAGACACCTGACTAAGACAAAAGAGAAAGGAAAAACTCCATACCAGTAAACTAACTTACCGAACGTGGTAGTTGTGTCAGCTCCATCGACATAGATCAACGGGTCATGCTCTGTTACTTCCCCTGGAGCAATTCCAAACGTCTCACTAACATTTTCTGGTTTGCCAATCTCTGGCTCAGTCACCGACTCCTTGGAACACAGAAGACAATTAAACAAGAGCCGAATGTCGGAAACCATCATATTCACACACATGGTCTTTCACTCAATTAGTCATGGGAAAAACAAGTATTTACTCCTTCTCTCCAATCATAAGCCCTCTCCTGGGAGGAGCTGGCAATACACATAAAACAGAGACTCTTCTCTCCACTCTGCCAGAGGTACAGAGCCAGGATAATGACTCAGCACACAAAAGTCTGACCGCTCTCCAACCCAGGTGAACGCATACAGTAACGGCACAAAGACAGGAGAGTCTGTTGCAGGTCGATTGTTCACGGAGTGCTGGGAAGACCGCAGTGTCTCTTCAAAGACACACCCAGTGCACACAAGAGGAAGCGATGGCGACTGTAGGGAAGGTCAGCCTGAGTCCAAGGCTGAGGCGTCAAGCAGCATAAGAAGTCACAAGGGAGACTACAACACTGTTATTGGCGATGCAATGGAAAAGAGCAAATACCCTACATTCAAGGTCAGACATCCCTTGATAACTTTCAAATGACTATGGCTACGAAAAGGAGAAATAATTCCAAGGAAACCTAACCTCCACATGTAAGTACCAAATTTCAATATTCTTTAATAAAATATTTTTTGACGCCCCCTAAAGAATGTTTTCAGATACAGTCAGTGGTTTGATTAGAGCAGAGTGGAATATTAACAGAATTACATCATGTTGTCCTGTGACATTAAGGAAAGAATAACTTTCTCAGTAATAAATTAAAGATTGTAGTCAAAACTTTTAATCTGCAAATGGAAATGAGAAATTGCCAAGTGAAAACAAACACCTGTTTTTTTTTTATTAACGTGTAATACTTAAACGTTAAAATAATGGGAAAAATAGTAACAAGAGAAAGTACCTCCATATTGGAAGAAGAAGGTTTTTCTTTCTCTTCTTCAGATGGGCACATTGATATAGCATCTGTAGAACGCAGTCAGACATACATTAATGAGAGTATCTTTAGTATAAACTGAAACACCAGTAAGCGTGTATACTGTTTTATAGGTACTTCAATAGAAATCTGGCAGAAAAGAACTTGAAAGACAGCATTTTCTGGAGAAAATATTTAATCACGGTTAAAGTATATTTGAAAATGCACGCTAAAAATTCATGTATAAAGAAAGGGTATGAAACGTAGATTTCCACACTTTAGTTTTGTAACATTTCAAGCCTTTTTATACAAAGGTACCTGGGATTCAACCCAGGAAAACCTGCATGCTAAGTAAGCATGTATTCTATTTACAACTCACGTATATCCTTCCACACTGTAAACTAGCTGCTCAGCATTGATAAAATACATAAAGAAAATATCTTTCAGTGTTCACTATCTTACAAAACATGTTAGTTTGCTGAAGCATAACAACCTTTGAGCCTTCCCTGACATATTACAAACTTTCTCACATCACACTGAGCTTAGACAGGTCTCATGACCCTTGAGGAAGATACCACAGGCCACGGGTTCAGGTGTTTCCATAGCTAATATCAACTGTGGAAGGTCCAGGCTCCACACGCTGGAGAAAATGATATGGGCGGGCTTCTCCTTCAGGGAGCCCGGAACGTGGTCGATGTTGAAAGCCCATGTGAAACACAAGCATATCTTCCTTCCATCAGAGGACTCTTTTTCACTCTACAAGAGACACCTCTTCCCCAGGTCTGGGTGGGGAAGACGCGGTCCATCAAGTGTGTCTGCTAAGGGACTAGAGGAACATGCCAGTGGCCCCAGTCAGGGTTGCCCATGCGCTGGGAAGCCCTGGAGAGTGATCTGCCCTTCTTTTGCAGTGACTCAAGGAAGAAACAGAGGAATATGTTTTAATCTTACCAAGTGGAGCAGGTGGTGCTGGTGGGCAAGGCTGCACAGGGCACAAGGGTGGCCCAGGTGCAGGCGGCCCACTGGGTGATGATGGGCTGCTCATGAGGCAGGCCATGCAGGCTGGTTCTGTGAAAGGATGGGGCCCTCCAGCCCCCAAGGTCACCTGCAGAACACAAGGGAGAGCTGGGTTGGATGACAGACAAAAGGATCAAAACGGACAAAAGCTGGAACCCAACGCAGCAGCTGTCAGCACCGGGCACCCTCCCCTCCATCGGGTGCCCAGACAATTCTATTAAACAAACACCAATCTATTTTAATTTTCATAATGCATATTCATGTTTAATAACACTGAACTGTATTATTTTCATAATATGTTGTTGTAATGCATCATTTATCCGATTTTTTTTTGGTCAAACCAAACATCCACACGTAAGTCCAGAACCTGGATTGCTGTGTAACCTTTGAGAGAGAGAGAGAGAGAGAGGAGAAACTAAAAGGCAAAATTTTTATACTAACATGCACCCCTTTCATTCAGTGAAAGCTTTTCTGAAATCGTATAGAGTTGACTGTTGAATTGACAAGCAACTGTATCATATGAAGTCGTAAGATTTGTCAAGACCACTAAAAACAAACGGACATCAAATGAGACATGAGATGAGAATGAAAGTGAGCAATGGCTGTAATACAAGCACACACAGCAGCAGGACAGACAGCGACCATTTTCAAGAAGCGAACGTGCTTCCTGACTCAGACACGAGTCATCATCTGAGGAATAACAGCTCAATAAAACCCAGGCAGGACTCCACTGTAACACAATGTAAAGACACACTTCCCTGACCCTTAACACATATTTCTTCATTCGAAACTTTAACTGATGATCAGAGACTGAGGCCAGCCCTAACCTTGCCAAGATATTGGAGTATCATCACAGGGTCGAAGCTCCAGTGGCAATAATGTGGCTATAGAAGAATGCATGCACGGAGGGCAAACAGAGAACAGAAAACCACAGATGTTCCCTTCACTTCACACTAGCTCAGGGAACACTGAGCGTCCCTGTCTCCTGTCACCCAACACACAGACAGGGGCAGGTGGGGAGAGAGATGGGCTCACCAAACACTTAACCTTCCTGTTTCGCTACTGAAGAGAAGAGTTTATAAATTGCCATTGTCTCATTGAGAATATACTGTTGTCTTGCTCATTGAATTCTTACTATAAAGATAGCATTTTGCAACAAATTTCCATTTCAAAACTAATTTCTGTTCAAGTTAGTTATCTAAAAGGAAACAAAGAAAAGACTCCTGGATTCTGGCCCAGGCAGGCAAATAAAATGTCCAGTGACTATAAAAATTCCTGTTAGATGTGATTAAAAGGACACTATAAGGTACTTTCGTAATACTCACAGTGCGGACGGTCCTCCAAACGAACAAGAGAAAACTAGAAACTCCCCAGGAGGCAGCAAGAAGAGTAAGCTTCCACAGAAGTTCATAAACACCAGACCCAGGATGGAAAAGGAGAACCAGAGTCTCGAGGATCTGAAAAGATATTGGAGATAATGAGGAACCTCAAAGACATTTACAGCATATCTGTCACAGAGAATCATCTTTAGAAACCCTAAACCACAGCTCCTCAGAGAGGCAAGAAGGGACACTTGAGTTCAAAAGGAGCAGGAGCAAGCTGTTGGGAATGTGGGCATGTTTACTGCCTTCATTTAGTGATAGTTTCACTACTGCTCACATATGTCAAATATCAATAAACTGTATCATTGGAAAGGTGCTGATATTACATGTAAACACACCAGACTAAAGCTGCAGAAAAATATGACACACAAAATGTTAGAGATTTGACTTTGCCGACACATTGCAAATATTTTTAAAATAGTTAACAGAACTTAACTTATGAATGTAGAAGCCAACTTGAAATTAAAAATGAGGAAACGCAAACCTACAGGTGATGGGAAGCCTACACCTTCTATTGTATGTTCATGAAGTATCTGGACAAACTTCTATGAAATATCTCCAGAAATGCACCCAAAATGTACGGAAAAATCACAATGAAAATGTGTTAAAATACAGAGATATGTACAGAGATGTATTTGTACGTTTATAAATTGGACATGAGTGAGAAAGCAGACCAGCTCTTATAATAATGTCAAAATTACTATTCCAACAAAAATTAATGATTTATTTTAGCCCAACTTTCTAAAAACCATGGAGGTTTTTTCAATGTTCACTCTGATTCTGAACCAGAGCATGTAATGTCAGACTTCTGAAATAAATAAGGATTTGTATAATTGAGTTATCTTGTATAATATGGTTAAAACCCTAAGAATGAAGTTACATAAAAAGAGAACTCAAAATAATCAGTACAAATAATTCACATGCATATTTCATAGTATTGCACCTACGTCAACAGCCGCAATGAAAATTGATTTGTATTTCTGGAGTGTACGGTCACCAAAACAAAAGGCAAACACAGAGTTTTGTTAAAAACTAGATTTATAAGTATTATAGGAGGGAATAAATGTGCAATGTAATTTGTACTAATCTAGACACCAAGTTTCAGTCTTGTGCAAATAAAACCTCTAGAAAGCAGCCTCTGAAATCGGTAACATTGTCATTGTCAGCTGCTCTCACAGTTGAGGTCAGTAAAATGTGTGCTGTGGGAAACACACACTGTCTTTGCGTAGCCGCTGTCTGAGAGAGCAGTGGGTCTCAGCACAAAGGGGAGACATGCAGACCAAGGGACAAAAAGACAAACACCATCTAGGCACCAACTGGTAAAACCCCTTCCGTCACGGGCATGCTTGTCACGCACGGTCCTGTCTGAGCGCTGACGTCAGTAGCTGACTCCTACCTAGAGCCTACCCACCAGGCTGATGGACTCAGGTTCTGTCAGCGGCCATGAGCAACGGAGGAGGAGGACAAGTTAGTTTATCCAAATGCTCAAAGATGTGCTAGGGAAAGAGGGCTTAACTAACCTATGAGAACTCAACCTCATTCCCTTTGAGGGAAAAAATGCCAACAAATACGACCTAGAAACGTCCTCCTCAGTAGGCTTGAAAGAAAAAGAACAGACTCTTCTTTGGGTGGAGTGTTCACGTGGCGTGATTCTGCCTCCATGCAGACTGTTCCTGACACTCAATTTTTCCAGGTCCATGAGAATCTGCTGAAAGCCCATCAGAACAAACCCACTTAGATCCATGAGGTGTTCTCAGTCTTTCTTTTTTGGGGTGTGGAGGTGCTTTTTCCTGATAGAGTGAAAATTTCACAGCATGTATCTGAATTTTCTTTATATTTGGACAATTCTAAGGACATGAAGGACCTTTTCTGCTTCGGGAAAACCAACACTCTGCACCTGGACACTTCACTAAAGAAAAGATGACAACTCATCCCCCTCCTGGTCATGTCGCTCCTAGGCATTTCCCCATTATAAACATCCCAGCAGGCTGCAGCCACTCATTTTCACATCGACTGGGCTCTCAGGGCTCCTGTCAACCTAGTCAAACACAGAGTCCCTGGGGGCAGCCACCAAGATGAGAAGGAAAGAGATGACTCAGAATTTGCTAAAGTCCAATAGAAATAAAAGCAAAAGTAAACAAATGGGACCTGATTAAATTTGGAAGCGTTTGCACAGCAAAGGAAACCATAAATAAAACAAAAAGGCAACCTACGGAATGGGAGAAAATATTTGCAAAAATGAGACTGACAAGGGCTTAATTTCTGGAATATATAAGCATCTCATATGACTTAAGAAAAAAACAAACAACCCAATCCCAAAACAGGCAGAAGACCTAAACAAGCAATTCTCCAATGAAGACATACAAATGGCCAAAAGGCACATGAAAAACTGCTCAATATCGCTAATTATCAGAGAAATGCAAATCAAAACTACAATGACGTATCACCCCACACCAGTCAGAAGGGCCATCATTCAAAAGTCAACCAACAATAAATGCTGGAGAAGCTGAGGAGAAAAGGGAACCCTCCTGCACTACTGGTAGGAATGTAGTTTGGTGCAGCCATTATGGAAAACACTATGGAGATTCCTCAAAACAGACTTGCCATATGATCCAACAATCCCATTCCTGGGCATATATCCAGAGGGAACCTTAATTCAAAAAGGTACATGCACCCCAATGTTCATAGCAGCACTATGTACAATAGCCAAGACATGGAAACAACCTAAATGTCCACTGACAGGATAAAGAATCTGTGGCATATTTATACAATAGAATACTACTCAGCCATAAAAATGATAAAATGATGCCATTCTCCAGGATGGACCTGGAGAATGTCATTCTAAGTGAAGTAGTCATAAAGCAAAAGAAAAATGCCATATCACTTATATGTGGATTCTAAAAAAAAGAGACAAACTTATTCACAAAACAAAAACAGACTCACAGACATAGAAAACAAATTTATGATTACCGGGGGGAAGGGAAAAGTTGGGAGTTTGAGATTCACAAATACTATCTACATAAAGTAGACAACAACTAGCTTATACTGTACAGCACAGGGAACTATATTTAATGTCTAGTAGTAATTTATGGTAAAAAAGAATATGGAAGTGAACATACGTATGTTCCTGTATGACTGAAGCATTCTGTTGTACACCAGAAACTGACACAGCATTGCAAACTGACTATATGTCAGTAAAAATATTTTAAAAATTACAGGGCTACTGAATACTTTTGTTACATTAAAATTTCTGAAAAGAATACACTTCAAAGAAAAAAAAACTGTTGCTAGAAGTTAACAAACCAGAAAGCACAGAGCACAAATGACACTTCACTGTTTAACAGACTAGCACCAACCCAGCGCTGAGACACCACTGCTCCCAGGGCTGCCACATGTCACCACTGGGAAGAGTGTACTCACAGAGAGCGCGCTTCACAGCGACGGCACCCAAACGTGCACAGCTTGAAGCAGGATCTTGACAAGCTTTCCAGAAGCCAGTCTAACTATGACTTCTAGTAAATAACAGTTTCTCACTTTTTAAAAAACAGCTTTATTGAAATATAATTCACACATTTCCCCATTTTAGGCATACAACTCAATGGCTTTTAGTACATTCACATTTCTTTCTTTGATGCAATAAAGTAACTATTTCAGGTTTCATCCTGTCAACCTGCTGTGTTTGGTCCAAGAGGTCCTGACAGGACCCAGATCTTGATGAGAATGCTGGTGGCCAGGGCCGCTGCAGGCTGGTCAAGAAACCTGCCCAGAGGGCCTTGGTCTGCACCAACGATGTGTTCCCATCAAGGACCCCGTGAGAAAGCAGATATTTAACCATAGTGTGGAAGAGCCCAGGAAAAAGGAGGAAACCCGATGCCCAACATTTACTCACAGTTGTATTTTCATATCCAGTACACCCCAGCACGTAGGGGCAGAAAAGCATCCCCATTATCCCCATGTCCAGGTCCTCTCAGGGCCCTGAGGTCCCCAGGCAGGAGGTGGGGGGGAGGGGAGGGGAGGGGAGGGGAGGGGAGGGGAGGGGGGGTTGGGGATGGGATTGGGGAGGGAGTGTGACAGGAAGAAGGGTTGGGCACTTGGGAGGAGAAGGGGGTCACAGAAAGGGCGAGGGTCAATCAAGCTCTTGAGGGGAGGAAGGAGGGTTCAGTCAGGGGAGAAGGTCAGCAGGTCAGGAAAACAAATAGCAGGTCAAGCAGACTCTCAGGAGCAGTTGGAGAGAATAAGATTCCTTCCTCCAAGACTTCTCCTGTCTGAACGCTGCCTTAGCAACGCTGATGCTTCATGCCCTCTCTCGACCAATCACCTACCTTTGCCCCTGGTTCCTCACAGTGGACATTCCGGGTGACCTCACTTTTAGAATGCGCCCCGCCCACCTGATCCCCCACCACCAACTGCCATCCAACCCTGGGTCCTCTCTGCAAACTTTTCTGACCTTATGCTTTCTGGTCCTGCCCAATTCATGTTCCCTGCCCTCCAATTCTGGGTGCACCCTCCCCCTTCTCCAGATTCCCAGTTTCCCACAGGCAGTGGCTGAAAAAGACGTAAGGTAAAGAATGACAGAACCAAGAGGAATCACCTGCACAAGCAGGGTAGGAGGTCTTCACTCCCCCTCACTCAGCACTTCCTACAAAAGACAGATAGAATGTCCACAAGATGGAGAAGATCTAAACAGCAAACCATCCTAATCACACCACCACACCCATATGGCCGTCCTTATCTGTAGTACACCTATATGTGACACATTAATTTTAGGTACACACGATACCTGCATAAGAATAAACCCTATTATTTTTACCATATATATAACTACACAGTATAATTGTATATCGTCACACCCTCCACTCTGCACTTGGGTGACTCAGGTACACCCAGGTCCGAGGAGGCAGAAACTACCCAGGTAGGGCAGAAGCAAAGTTATGCTTTGGGGCAGTATTGGCTGTGAGGGGGCCAGAGAAATCCTTCTGGGGTGGTGGGAAGATTTGGTATCTTGATATGGGGTGTGGTTGTGTTCACTCCATCAAGAAATACTGATCACATGGGGCCTGCCAGTCTCAAGGGTCATAGAGAGCCTCGTATCTGTCCCCTGTGAAGTGGCCAACTGCTGACAGTGAGGGATGGGTAAGGTGCCTGGAGTGGCCACGGGAGTCCAGTGACAGGGCCCCGCACTAATACAGGCTTTGTGCCCCAGCCCTGCCCTGCCAGCTGCCCTCAGGAGCCTCAATTCCAGGCAAACTCTGAAGAGGACTGAGGGCAGCAGCTCCCTCCTAAGTCTCAGGAGCTCAGGAGCTCTTAGTGAGAAACAGGCAGGGGACAGTCAGTGGTTTGGGACTCTGCCACTCACAGAGAGGAGGTGTGTGAAAATACCTGCTCCTTACACGTCCCTCAGTCCAATCCCCCAGGAGCCCCTTAAGCCCACAGGGCCCTCCCCCCTTCCAGCCGGGGGAGGTGGCCAGCCCTGCAGCAGCTCTGGGGTCCAGACTGGGCCACAAACAAATCAAGGGCCACCAACAGGTCAAGGTGAGGCTGTGCTGCCCAGAAAGAGGGGGGAACAGTGGTGCAGCAGTAAATACCAGCAGGAGCAGCCTCTGTAACCGGGCTCCTCCACTGTGAGCAGGGCTGGGGCCACAACTTGGCTGTGAGAGTGGGAGGGCTGGGAGAGCTGGGACCCTGTGGCCCTGGACAGGGCTGGGCCAGAGCCAGGGCCTGAGGGTCTGGGTGGAGAGACAGAGAAAGAGGACAGGCAGGGAGAGAGACAGTGCTGGGAGTGATTGAGAGAGACAGGTGGTGGTCAAGTCCTAGAGAGGAGGTGACAGAGTCGGACCAGGTAGGGACAAGCAGAGACAAGAGAAGGCAAGAAGGCAAGGAGCCAGCCCACAGTGCATGGTGGGGGACGAAGGGCCGGGGTGGCCCGACTCTGGGAAAGGCCCAGAGTGGAGGGGGCAGAAAAGGCAGGAATCCTGGCATCACAGTCCTTCCCACTCTGAGGCTCTGATCTCCCTGGAGCTGAGCTCCCCAGGGGTCACCATACTTGCAAACACTGGTACCTCCCATTTTTCTTGGGACTGCTGGTTCCAGCCTCTATGTCTGTCCCTGTAGGGGCTGACTTCCAGGAGAATGGGCTGCCCTTAGGGAGGAAACACCAGAGCCTGTCCTGTGGGGAGCTGATGCCGATCCTCACAGACACAGTGGGGCTGCGTTTCAAACTACACCGTGGGCCTTCCTGGTTCCACAGCCAGGCTTCAGGTGCTGTGCTGGCCCCAGGATCCCCAGCCTGGAGGGACTGAGCCCCATCCAGGGTGAGCAGGCTTCAGGGATCCTGGGTCTCCTCCTACTGTCAACCAGAATTCCTTCCAGCCCTCAGGAGTCGGCGCCCCCTATAAATTACCAATGAACATCAAGTCAAAGGTATTGAGGTCTCACACTGAGCAATAAAATGTGCCAACTGACCAAATTCAAAGTGCAGTATTCCAATTACATAACACTGTCAATAACCCATTTTATGGATGAGAAGACAGAGGGGATGTGAATCACCTAAGGGTCTCAGGGGTGGTGAGCGCTGGAACTTTACCCTGAACCAAGGTCTACCTTGGAAAGGGACCCACCTGGAGCCCGTCCTTTGACCTGCTCCCTGAGGCTCTGAGGGAGACCGCTGGCTTTGTCTCGGGAAACTCCTCTTCCAATGGCATTGAGTCACGCAGCTGTCAGGACAAGCAGGGCGAGGATGTGTTCCCGAGTGCTCCTGACTCCTAACAGCAAGTCAGCTTTGTCTCAGGAAATGGGTCCTCTATCATCATTAAATCAGGCATCAAAGTAAGTAAGAGTAAAAACATAAAATCCATCATACATATGAGTACTTTTAATTTAAAATAATAAGTAACTTTATGAACTATAAATGGATGCATTGCATTGATCCATGAGAAACAGGACACTACATACACTCATTAGAAAGTAGTGCTGTCACGGATGGGAATGTGGTGACAAGAGCAGGGTGTTTTTAGCAGAGAAGGAGATCCTACAGCTCTCAGTACAGGGTGGGTAAGTTCACAGTATTTCATCCCATGACCAAATTCTCAACACACACACACACGCACACACACACACAGAGGCAAATGCACATAGATCCTACCTTCTGATCAGAAAAATGATAAAAATATGTGCACACACCACCTAACAACAAACTGACCACACACACAGTTCCCATAATAACTTCTTAATACTTCAGTTCTGTGAGCCTCGGAAGTTCCCCTCACTTGCGCTCACCATCATCTAACAGAAAGAAGTCATAAACAGTACTTCGTCTGATTCATTACAGTTGCTCTGGGAACTTATTTTACATCACTGCAAGCCTCAGGAGAATATAAAATTCACAACTTGCAGATGGAGTTTTTGGCTTAATAGTTTTCATGGCTAAAAGCTTCCACTGACTACACAAAATTATTGGCTCTACTTTTCTCATTCTGTGCTTTCTACACCAGCTAAAATTTCCCTTTACATCTAATCACTCTGGATTTCAATCCGCGGCCTGATACTGCGTTTTGCAGATGAAGTGTGATTGTTCCTACAGGTCGTTATCTATTGATGAGCATTTTATTCTTTTAGACTTAAACAGTACAACTGACTTCCAACCTACGGCTTTTCATGTAACTGGAGAAAGAATAATAAAGCTTATACTGACGTCACTCACCAGTGCACTGCCAGACTCACAGCTTATCCTGGTCACACTCTGACCTCCTCTAATAAGTGTCTGTCCAGAAAAATCAAGCCCACACAAATGTGGGTCTGATACTATAGGGCCAGTATGCCCACCTTCTCCATTTATTTACTCTCAGTTGTCACTACTTTTCTATTATTTAACCTAGAAGTTGGCCTCCTCCTACCCCTACCCTGAACATTTCAAAAGAGTAACTTAAAAACTAAAGTTTTCATAGCACACACTCTATCCTCATTACTAGTAGCCATAAGGGTAGCCTATGAATGAATTTAAAAGGATTAGAATGGATGTATGATAACTAGTTTAAACAAAAACATTCTGACTCATAAAATTATAATTAGCTTCATAACTATCAAATGGCATCAGTCTACATTACTGTCATTTTTGCATTTACAGCATCCTATATGGATACTAATATACAATCACACTTAATATCCCCATTACTATGCTTAGATGGCATAATATCATCATTATTCATTACAGCAACTGTCAGCATGCTCAGCACCCATTCTACATTAGCTGGCATAATACCTACTGTCAGTGCTCACTGCCTGTGCGGCTGCACCGCTAATAGCTGTGGGATCCAATGCCTACGGTACTGATTATGTACAGTCTTAACCTTCTTCAAGGCTAAATAAAACTCATTATTCCAAACATTATATTAATACCATTAACATAATTATCAAAAGTTATATCCTCTGAATTAACACTACATCTCGTGGTCTATTAACCAGCCTTATTAGCTCATTCTTCCTGAATCAACTCTGAGTGATGCTAGCCTTCACTTTTCACTAGCCTTCCTCTCTATCAGTGCCTCCTCTTAGCATCAGCAACTTGTCTTCTTCCCCCAGCACACACAGCCAGCCCACTACATCTATCCCAGGAATCATTAGCCCCCAAAACGGTATCATCACAATGCTAACCTTACTACAAATATCCTTAGACTTTCACACTTCACAATTGATCACACTCTATAGTTTAATCAAAACAACATTAGTCAAAACCCTAATCATTTTTTACCCACTGGGAAAGTCAAACAAGATGATTAAATTCAGGACTTTATTTCTTACTGTATATACTCCTTGGATCACTTCCACTTTTCATTGCACTAAGTTTGATCCAGAATCTTTTCTGGGGCAGGGGTTATTTATTTATTTACTTACTTTTGCTTACTCACTTACTTTATTTATGGTGGAGGTACCAGGGATTGAACCCAGGACCTCACGCATGCTAAGCACATATTCTACCACTTGAGCAATACCTTCCCCCCTAATTCTGATCCTGAATCTTGTACATTCAGTACATTCTCTAATAATTCAATACTAAACTCAGGCAGCATCCATTTCTTAATCTGGTGCTCCCCATGACTGACACGTATAAGAGCGTTTATGGTAAACATGCCCGTTTAGGACCTGCTCCTTTTGTTCCCGAGAGCATAACTGGAGCTTGCATTCCTGGACCCAGAGCACCTGCAGTTATGCTGCTCACACTAGGCAGCTGGGGCACATTACACATTATAATATTCAATCCCTTGGAAAATAAGACGGCATAGCCTGACCTTACACCATCTTTGTGAGGAATAATCATGACAAGCCCCATCTATCTGTGCCAAACAGATTTACAGCTGCTCCCCGCAGGGCCCTCCAGCGGCCACACACACTAGGAGCTGTGGGCATCCATGCTCAGACAGCATGAGGTCCCGACGCTGCTCCATCCCTGACCATCACCCGCGCCTTACGTCATGGTTTGAGCCATGATGTATTAGGCACCCCAGGCATGGGGTTCAGCACTGGGATAAGGAGCCCCCTCAGCTGGGGTGAAAACCAGCGGGCTTTCTGGAGCACTGTAAGAAGCTGAGCCTCTGCTCTTGAAGAGCCTGTGAGAGACCCAGTGACTCCCTGTCACGGCAGGAACACAGCAGGCTGAACACTGCTTGGGGCTCTGGCCGGCTTGCGGGGGTGGCTCAGACGGGCCCCCGGACTTCCCCAGGCTCCTGCTCCCCCCTCAGACGGAGGCTTCCACTGCCAGTGAGCGTGCACACCATGGGAGAAAGTGGCGCTGGCTGGGTGTGGCCCTGCCTCTGAAAAGACGGCCAGCAGTCACGGCCAGCTAGAGTGTCCCTGCACACCCTCTGCAGGGAATAGCACTAGCACCAGGGCAGAGCCTGCCATCCCCAGAACTCACTTTCCTGTGCACACCCGACAGGCAGTGGGGCCAGCTCAGAGCTGTGGCCCTAATCTCTCTGGCCCTGACCCACCCTCTAGCCAAGCTGCACGCCAGAGAAAAGGTTATACCAGTACAGAAGGGCCGCTGCAAGCCCTCAGGCCTCAGCCACATCCCAAACCAAAGCAAAGACTGCCACCACACCCAGGAGAACCCCACTCCCACAGAGATCCTGCTCCAGCTCCACGGGACCCCGTGCCACCCCTGATAGGGCTGGTAACAGTCACTGAGCAGAGGAGAAGCCCCTGCTCGAACCTGGAACTGGCTCCAATCCCTCTAACTCCAGCTCTACCGCCCCCACTGCAGGGGCTGCCAGCACGTCCTGAGGGAAGAGGGCAGCCCAGAATCACTTCAGGTCCAGCTCTTCCCCACAAACCCGCTGGGCACAGAAGACTGCATAGGAGTGCTCTCACACAAGGACACTCCTTTAATTCTGGGACAGGTAACTGTTTCACGTAATTTCACAGAGATATAGAAAGTTAAAGTGAGAATACACAGGAACATGTATTATATGAAAGAATAAGGAAATAACCATAATGAAGAGAGATAAATAATTTATTTGACAAAGAGGTCAAAGCAATAGTAATAAGAATGATAACTGCACTGGGAAAAAGAACAGATGAACACAGGGAGAATTTTTAAAAAGAACTAGAAAATATACAAAAAGAACCAGTTAGACCAGAAGTGTAGGTAACACAGAAGATCAGGCAGTACAGATGACCCATTAGCAATCCGTAAGATAGAATAATGAAAAGCACCCAATCAGAAAGGCAAGAAGAAAAAGCACATTACACGAGGCTAAGGGACTTCTGAGACAGTATCAAGCACAGTAACACTCACATTATAGGGGTCCCTGAAGGAAGAGAGAGAAAGGGTGAGAAAACCTTTGATAAAATTATGGATGGAAACTCCCCTAATCTGAAGAAGGAAACTGATATCCAGGCACAGGAATCAGAGAGTCCCAAATGTGATCAGCTCAAACCAACTCACACCAAGACCTATCATTATTCAAAAAGTGAAATTTAAAGACAATGACAGAAACAACCAAACAACCCAATCCAAAAATGGGCAGAAGACCTAAACAAGCAATTCTCCAAGGAAGAAATACAAGTGATCAACAGGCATATGAAAAAATGTTCAGTATCACTAATTATCAGAGAAATGCAAAACCAAAACTACAATGAGGTATCACCTCACACCAGTCAGAATGGCCATCATTCAAAAATCCACAAATGACAAATGCTGGAGAGGCTGTGGAGAAAGAGGAACCCTCCTACACTGCTGGTGGGAATGCAGGTTGGTGCAGCCACCGTGGAAAACAGTATGGAGATTCCTCAAAAGACTAGAAATAGACTTACCCTATGACCCAGGAATCCCACTCCTGGGCATATATCCAGAAGGAACCCTACTTCAGGATGACACCTGCACCCCAATGTTCATAGCAGCACTATTTACGATAGCCAAGACATGGAGACAGCCTAAATGTCCATCAACAGATGACTGGATAAAGAAGATGTGGTATATTTATACAATGAAATACTACTCAGCCATAAAAACCGACAACATAACGCCATTTGCAGCAACATGGATGCTCCTGGAGAATGTCATTCTAAGTGAAGTAAGCCAGAAAGAGAAAGAAAAATACCATATGAGATCACTCATATGTGGACTCTAAAAAAAAAACAAACAAAAAAACAAAGCATAAATACAAAACAAATAGACTCATAGACATAGAATACAAACTTGTGGTTGCCAAGGGGGAAGGGGGTGGGAAGGGATAGACTGGGATTTCAAAGTTGTAGAATAGATAAGATTATACTGTAGAGCACAGGGAAATATATACAAGATCTTATGGCAGCTCACAGACAAAAAAATGTGACAGTGAATATCTATATGTTCATGTATAACTGAAAAATTATGCTCTACACTGGGATTTGACACAACATTGTAAAATGATTATAAATCAATTAAAAAAAAGTCAAAAAGAAAGACAATAACAGAATTCTAAAGGCAAAAAAAGAGGAAAATGTCACATTAAAGGAAATCCTTCATAAGCCCATCAGCTCTTCTTACTGCACGTATTTTTTAAATTTACATATATCTACTGTTCACTGTCTCTAAGAAGGTTTAGAGCTGTAGCTTTTTTAACTTACATAGTTATTAAAGGAGTAAAGCCAACCACAAAGTAAGAATTAATTCAAAAAGGTAACACACCCTGCTATTAATAGCAGCACTTTTGCAATTGCCAAGACATGAAAGCACCCCAAGTGCACATCAACAGATGACTGGATAAAGAAGATGCACCATACACATTACCTAATGGAACACAACTCACCCGTAAGAGAGAAGGATATTTTGCAATTTGTGGCTTTTCATTCACTTTTTTTCACTTCAAAACCCAGAATCTTATAACTGGCATAAACATTTCCACTGCATCAAAAAGAACAAAATACCTAGAAATAAACTTAGAAATAAATAATCAAGGAGGTTACTATATTCTGAAAACTGGAAAACACTGATGAAGGAAACTGAAGATGATACAAAGAAACAGAAAGATTTCTTGTGCTCTTGGACTGGAAGCATCAACATTATCAAAATGGTCATCTACCCAAAGCAAACTACAGATCCAACGCAACCTCTGTCAAAACACTTATGGCATTTTTCACAAAACTAGAACAAACAATTCCAAAATTTATATGGAACCGTAAAAGACCCTGAACAGCCACAGCAATCTTGTGTATGTCTTTTTTTCCCCCTTTCTTCTTTTTGTTCTGTTTTCTTATGGTTTGATGACTAGAGAAGCTCCTTTAACATCTGTTGTAAAGCTGGCTTGGTGGTGGTGAATTCTTTTAGCTTTTGTTTATCTGTGAAGATTTTGATTTCTCCATCAAATCTGAAAAAGAGCCTTGCTAGATAGAATATTCTTGGCTGTAAATTTTTCACTTTCATCAGTTTAAATATGTCGTGCCACTCCCCTCTGGCCTGTAGACTATCTGCTGAGAAATGAGCTAACATAACCTTATGGGAGCTCCCTTGTATGTCATTTTGCTGCTTTCCTCTTGCTGATTTTAACATTTTCTCCTTACTCTTAATTTTATCAGTTTGATGACTCTGTGCCTTCATGTGTTCCTCTTTGTGCTGACCCTGTGTGGTACTCTCTGCACTTCCTGGACTTGGGTGACTGTTTCCTTTCCCAAGTTGGGGAAGCTTTTGGTTATTATCTGTCCCAAAATTTTCTCACGTCCTTTCTCTCTCTCTCCTTTTTGAGACCCCTATAATGTGAGTATTAGTGCACTTCATGCTGTCCCAGAGTTCTCTTAAACTATCCTCATTCCTCTTCAATTTTTTTTCTGTTCTGCAGTAGTGACTTCCACTAATCTGTCTTCTAGTTCACTGATCTGTTCTGCTTCATTTAGTCTATTCTTAGTTCCTTCTAGTGTGTTAGGCCATTAAAATCATTTCAGTGATTTTATTAGTCAACTCCGGGTATTCTTTATATTTTCCAACTTTCTGCTAAAAATTTTGCTCTGTGCATCTATACTCTTCTTGAGTTCTCTGAACATCTTCACCATCATTACTTTAACTTCTTTTTCAGATAAACTGCCTGTCTCATCACTTACTTCTTCTGGGATTTTGTCTTGTACCTTGGCCTAGGAGATATTCCTCTGTTGCCTCATTCTGATGTCTTTTTATTTCTATTTTTAGGTAGAATAGTTATGTTTCTCAACCTTGGAGAAGTGGCCCTCTGTGGGAGACATTCTATGTGTCCCAGCGGTACACTCCTCTTGTCACCCAAGGGCCAGGGTCCAGCCAGTCCCAGTGTAGACTCTGGCCTGTGTTTGTGGGCTCCTTCCACAGGCTTTGGGACTGTTGTTTTCTTCCTTCTGGTATCAGCTCCCTGGTGGATAAGGCTGGACTAGAGGCTTATGCAGGTTTCTTGGCAGGAGAAGTCAGTGCCTGCCCACTGCTGGGTGAAGCTTGTTCCTGGACCTCTGGTGGGTAGGGCCTTGTCTCGATGTATTTTTAGGTCAGGAAGTCCATTGATAGGTGGGGCTGTGTTCCCACCCAGTATGTTCTTTGGCCTGAGGCTTCCCGGCCCTTAAGCCTACAGGTTGTTGGGTGGGGCTAGGTTTTGGTGCTAGTGATTCAATCAAGATGTCAGCCTCCAGGAAAGCTCACATAAATAAACACTCCTGGAATGTCAGCCACCAGTTTTTATATCCCCTGGGTGAGCCACAGCCTTCCCCTATGTCCCCAGGAGACCTTCCAAAACCAGCAGGCAGGCCTGGCCCAAGTTCCTATGAAATCACTAGTTCTGCCCTTGAACCTGGCACACATGAGATTCTGTGTACGCCTCCCAAGAGAATGAAGTCTCTGTTTCCCCCTGCCCCATGGGGCTCCTAGAGCTAAGCACCCTTGGCCTTCAAAACCAGATGTCCTGGGGCCTCTTCCTCCTCCCAATGCTGGAATCCCAGGCTGGGGAGCCTGACATGGGGCTTAGAACTCCTGTGGGAGGGTCTTTGTGATTTACTCTCCAGCTTGTGGGTAGCCCACCCCAGGGGGTATGAGGCTTGATTGTATCATGAGCACACCTCTCCTACCATCCTGCTGTGGTCCCCGCTTTATGTTTCCAGTTGAAGATCTTTTTTGCCAGGTTCATCTTTTTTTTTGATGCTTGTTTAGCAGTCAGCTGTGGCTTCAACTGTAGTCGTGAGGACAGGAGAGCTCATGGAGGCCTATCAGCTGTTTTTCAGCAGCAATTGCAGGCCAGAAGGAACAGCCATGATATATTTAAAGTACTTAAAGGGAAAAACCTAGAACCTAGGCTACATAGTCAGCAAAGTTATTAATCACAATTGAAAGACAGTTAAAGAGTTTCTCAGATAAGCAAAACCTAAGAGTTCATCAATCCTAAACTGACCTTATAGGAAGTATTAAAAGGTTTTCTTTATATGAAAAAGAACAAGAAATAAGAACTTGTGTGAAAGGGGAAATCCCACTTTTAGGGCAAAAATGGAGCAACGGCTGTAAATCATCCACTTAAGCCACTATAAGACTGAAAAACAAAAACTGTAAAAACAACTATAATTACAGTAAACATTTATACAAGGCATATGAAGATGTAAAAAATAAAATCAAAAACAAAAAAAAATAACACAGTAGATCTTTTAGAACTTATATGTCCTTAAATGACAATCACTTTAAGACAATCAGATATTGTAACAGAGCAAAATATATGAACCTCATGGTAACCATAAATCAAAAACTGACATTAGATATGCAAAGGCAAGTGAGAGAAACACAGACATAACAACAAGGAAAATCAACCAACCATAAGAGAAGAGTATGAAGAAAGAAGGACAGAGAAGAACTACAAAAACATTTGGCAAGGTAGAAGGACACAACATTAACATACACAAATCAGTTGCATTTCTTTACACTAACAATGAAATAGTAGAAAAAGAAAGTAAAAAAAATAAAAAATCCCCTTTAAAATCACATCCAAAACAATAAAATACTTAGGAATAAATCTGGCCAAGCCAGTGAAAGACTTACATATTAAGAACTATGAAACAGTGATTAAACAAATTAAAGAGGACTTAAAGAAATAGAAAGATATCCTATACTCTTGGATTGGGAGAATTAATATTGTTAAAATGGCCACACTGCCCAAGGCAATCTACAGAGTTAATGCAATCCCTACCAAGTTACCCAGGACATTTTTCACAGAACTAGAACAAATGATCCTAAAATTTACATGGAATCATAAAAGACACAGAATTGCCAAAGCAATACTGAAGAAAAAGAATAGAGCTGGAGGAATGATCCTCCCAAACTTCAGACAATATTACAGAGCTACAGTAATCAAAACAGTGTGGTACTGGCATAAAAACAGACATATGGATCAACGCAACAGAATAGGGATCCCAGAAATAAACACACAGACCTACAGTTAATCTTTGGCAAAGGTGGCAAGATACATAATTGAGAAAAGACAGTCTCTTCAGCAAGTGGTGTTGGGAAAACTGGACAGCAGCACGTAAGTGACTGAAGTTAGGGCACTCCCTCACACCATACATAAAAAATAAACTCACAATGGCTTAAAGATTGAAATACAAGACACGGCACCATAAAACTCCTAGAAGTGAAAATAGGCAAAACATTCTGACATGAATCGTAGCAATGTGTTCTTAGGTCAGTCTCCCAAGGCAAGAAATAAAAGCACAAATAAACAGATGGGACCCAAACAAACTTACAACTTTTTGCACACACAGCAAAGCAAACCATAAAGAAAATGAAAAGACAAACTACAAAATTGAAGAAAATATTCACAATGTGACCAAAAAGGGCTTAATTTCCAAAATACACAAATAGCACATAAAGCTCAGTAACAACACCAACAAAACAAATGATCCAAACCCCAAAACAGTCTGAAGACCTAGTCATTTCTCCAAAGAAAACTACAAATGGCCAACAGGCACATGAAAAGATGCTCAACGTTGCCAATAACTAGAGAAATTCACATCAGAACTACAATGAGGTATCACCTCACACCAGTCAGAATGGCCATCATTGAAATGTTTACCAGTAACAAATGCTGGAGACACTGGGCAAAGGGAACCCTCCTACACTGTTGGTGGGACTGCAAATTGGTACAACCACTGTGGAAAATGGTAAGGAAGTTCTTTAAAAAACTAAAAGTAGAGCTACCATGTCATCCAACAATCCCACTGTTGGGTTTATCCAGAGAAAACACTAGGTTAAAAAGATACATGCATCCCAATGTTCAAACAGCACTATTTGTAATAGCCAAGACATGTAAGCAACCTACATGTCCCCTGTGAGATAAATGGATAAAGAAGAAGTGTTTTAGATATACATATATTTTATAAACACACACACTAGAATACTACTACTCAGCCATAAAAAAGAATGAAATGATACTATTTGCAGCAAAATGCATGGATCTACAAATTATACTAATTAAGTTCGTTACAGAAAGACAAATGCCATGATACAATTTTTATGTGGAATTTAAAACATGCCACAAGTGAACTTATTTACAGAACAGAAACAGACTCACAAACTTAAAAGACAAACTTTGATTACCAAGTGGAAAGCAGGAAGGGGGATAAGTTAGATGTTTGGGATGAGCAGATACAAACTCCAATAGATATAAACTACTACACATAAAATAAATATAAAAACAAGGTCCTTCTGTATAGCACAGGGAACGTTTTTCAATATCCCATAATAATCCATAATGAAAAAGAGTAAGGAAAGGAATATATATGTATGTGTATATATATATACACATACACATATACACACTATGCTGTACATATTCAAACAAAATATTATTATATGAATTAAGCCGATTATATTAACAGAATAATAGTAGACTATACTGAAAATGCAATACTGGTCAAGATTCAAAAATAACTATTCAACACCCATTTATGATAAAAAAAAAAAAACCTCTCACCAAAGTGGGTATAGAGGGAACATATCTCAACATAATAAAAGCTATATATGACAAACCTACAGCCAGCATAGTACTCAACGGTGAGAAACTCAAAAGCTTCCCACTAAAATCTGGGACAAGACAAGGCTGTCCAGTATCACCACTCCCATTCAACAGTCTTGGAAGTCCTAGCCACAGCAATCAGGCAAGAGAGAAATAAAAGGGATCCAAATTGGAAAAAGAAGATGTAAAATTCTCACTATATGCAGATGACATGATACTATATATAGAAAACCCTAAAAGGTCCACACAAAAACTACCAGAACTAATCAAAGAATTTAGCAAGGTAGCAGGTTACAAGATTAACATTCAAAAATCAGTTGCATTTCTTTACAGTAATGATGAATCAACAGGAAAAGAAAGTAAAGAAACAATTCCCTTTAAAATAGCACCTAAAAAGTAATAAAATACCTAGGAATAAATCTAACCAAGGAGGTGAAAGACTTATACACAAGAGAACTAGGAAACATTAAGGAAATTAAAGAAGACTTAAAAAAACGGAAAGATATCCCATGCTCTTGGATTGGAAGAATCAATATTGTTAAAATGCTCATACTTCCCAAAGCAATCTATAGATTTAATGCAATCCCTATCAAATTACCCAGGACATATTTCAGAAAACTAGAACAAATCATCCTAAAATATATATGAAATCACAAAACACTCAGAATCGCCAAAGCATTAATGAAGAAAAAAAGGCTGGAGGATTAACTCTTCAGGACTTCAGACAATATTACAGAGCTACAGTCATCAAAACAGCATGCTATTGGTACAAAAACAGACATATGGACCATTGGAACAGAACAGACAGCCCAGAAATGAACCCACAAACTTATGGTCAACTAATCTTTGACAAAGGAGGCAAGAACATACAATGGAATAAAGACAGTCTCTTCAGCAAATCGTGTTGGGAAAACTGGACAGCAGCTTGTAAATCAATGAAGCTAGAACACTTCCTTACACCATACACAAAAATAAACTCAAAATGGGTCAAAGACTTAAATATAAGACAATATACAATAAACCTAGAAGAAAACAGGAAAAACGTGATCTCAAAAACGTTCTCCTAGGGCAGTCTACCCAAGCAATAGAAATAAAAGCAAGAATAAACAAATGGGACCTAATGAAACTTCCGAGCTTTTGCACAGCAAAGGAAGCTGTAAGTAAAACAAAACAACCTACAAATGGGAGAAAATTTTTGCAAAAGATGAAACTGACAAAGGCTTATCTCCAGAATATATAAGCAGCTCATATGACTTAATAAGAAAAAAACAAACAACCTAACCCAAAAATGGGCAGAAGACCTAAATAAGCAATTCTCCAAGGAAGACATACAAATGATCAATAGACACATGAAAAAATGCTCAATATCACTATCAGAGAAATGCAAATCAAAACTACAATGAGGTATCACCTCACACCAGTCAGAATGGCCATCATTCAAAAGTCCACAAATGACAAATGCTGGAGAGGCTGTGGAGAAATGGGAACCCTCCTACACTGCTGGTGGGAATGCAGTTTGGTGCAGCCACTGTGGAAAACAGTATGGAGATTCCTCAAAAGACTAGGAACAGACCTACCATATGACCCAGTAATCCCCACTCCTGGGCATATAGCCACAAGGAACCCTACTTCAAAAAGACACCTGCACCCCAATGTTCATAGCAGCACTATTTGCAATAGCCAAGACATGGAAACAGCCTAAACGTCCATCGACAGGAGATAAAGAAGAGATGGTGTATTTATACAATGGAATACTATTCAGCCATAAAAATGACAACATAACACCATTTGCAGCAACATGGATGTCCCTGAAGAATGTCATTCTAAGTGAAGTAAGCCAGAAAGAGAAAGAAAAATACCATGAGATTGGTCATATGTGCAGTCTAAAAAAAAAAAGAAAAATACAAATGAACATCAATACAAAACAGAAACAGACTCATAGACATAGAATACAAACTTGTGGTTGCTGGGGGGAGGGGGTGGGAAGGGACAGACTGGGAGTTCGAAATTTTAGATACTGACAGGTATATATAGAATAGATAAACAAGATTACACTGTATAGCACAAGGAAATGTATACAAGATCTTGTGGTAGCTCTTGGTGAAAGAGATTGTGACAATGAATATATGTATGTTCATGTATAACTGAAAAACTGTGCTCTACACTGGAAATTGACACATTAAACTAAGTCAATAAAATAAAATTTTTTAAAAAGTAGGTAAACAATAAAAATAATTAAATTAAATAAATATGCAAAACTTTTTTGAGATCCCCAAAATAACTTCAGTCACTTTCTTGTTCATATGGTTCAGAGCACAGGAGATGGAATGAGAGCCAGACCATCATGAATTCATATGGTCAATATTCTGTTTGTTAGGCAGGTGACTTAATCCATATAAATCTCATTTCCCACATATTAAACTTGAGAATACTATTATTAATCACATTGTAGTCCTACTATGAAGTTAAAATATGGTAATAACTAAACTACAGTGGCTTACTAGTTAAAACTGTAGTCATCATTATATTATTAATACCTTTACAGTAAGTATGTAGCAATTTAAATGTCCAATAAGTATATGACTTCATTAAATATGTATTTTTAATATTTAAAAAAATAACTAAATTAGCCCCTTAACAGAAAAGTACAATGATAAAATAATGATTAAGTAGGATAAATGTATAAAGGTATCTAATAAGATTCATTGACTAGTCATGAAAATAACTCTTAGCAAAACTGTGAAAGAAAGCAACTTCCATTCACAAAGTGAAAATAATCAAAGCAGTATAGTGTTGGCTTGGAAACAGACACATATATCAATGGAACAGAATAAAGCTCATAAATAAACCTGTGCATATATCAACAATAATTCATGACAAGGGAGCCAAAAATATATAATGGGGAAAGGACAGTTTCTTTACTAAACAGTGTGGGGAAATCTGTATAAGTACATGCAGACGAATGAAAATGGACACCTATCTTATTATCAAACAAAGTCAACTCAAAATGTGTGAAGGATTTGAATGTAAGACCTGAAACCATAAAACTACTGTAAGAAATTGTAGGCAGTAAGCTCCCTGACATCAATCTTGGATCTTGGTGGTGAACTTTTGGATTGGACACCAAAAGCAAAAGAAACAAAAATAAAGATAAGCAAGTGGGATTATATCAAACTAAAAAGCTTCTGCACAGCAAAGGAAATTAACAAAAACATGAAAAGGTACCTTACTGAATGGAACTGCAAATAATAACTGAAAAGGGGGTGATAAAATATATTAAAAAAGCTCCTACAACTCAATAATAACAACATTAAAAAAACACAATCTGATTAAAACATGAAAAGGACCAGTATCATTAGTCAGTCAGGGAAACAGAAATCAATACCACAACAAGGTATCACCTCACATGTGTCAGAATGACTGTTATCAAAAGACAAGACATAACAAGGTTTGGCAAGACATGGAGAAAAGGGAAACCTGTGACTGTTGGGAACGTAAATTAGTGGAGCCACACTGTTAAACAACATGGAGGTTTCCCAAAATACTAAAAATAGGGCTACTATATGATCCAGCAATTCCACTCTTATTTCTCTGAAAGAAATGAAAACACTAATTTGAGAGGAGCTCTGCATGCCCATCTTCAATGCAGCATTAATTCAATAATCAAGATATGGAAACGACTTAAGTGTCCATCAGTGGATGAATGGACAAAGAAAATCTGGTATGTGAGTATATATCTAACAAAATACCATTAAGTCATTAAAAAGAATGAAATCTTGCTATTTGCATCAACCTGGATTGACCTTAAGAGCATTATGCTAAATGAAATAAATCAGATAGAGATAAACATGCATGGCTTCATTTACAGGTGGAAGCTAAATAAGACAAAACCAAAAAGCAGCTCATAGATACAGAGAACAGACTGGTGGTTGCCAGGTGTGGGGAGGAGGAGGGGAAATATTGGTGAATGGGGCCAATGCATACAAATTTCCATTCACAAAATAAATGACACATACAGTGCAGTGACCATAAGTAATAATACCACATAAAATATTTCATATTACTAAGGGAGTAGAATCTTATCACAAGAAAAATGTGTAAACATATACAATGATGGAAGTTAACTAAACTTACTGTGGTTATCACTTCACAATATATATAACTATCAAATCATTATGCTGTATGCCAGAACCTAAGATAAAGTTATTTGTCTAATCCAGCTCAATAAAAACAAGCACACAAACAAATAAAGCTATGCAATTTGTAAAAGGATATACTTGGGATAATATGAACATTTAGAAACATTAGTAATAATAATAATAATAATAATAATAGTAAGTAGTAGTAGTAGTAGTAGTAGTAGTAGTAGTAGTAGTAGTAGTAGTAGTAACAACCCTGGGCACTTCCTTTGGTGATCATTGTGCTAAGGGCTTAACTCACATTATCTCACTTACAAGACAATCAATCATAAAAAGATCTGTACCAGACAATTTTACAAAGAATGAAGCTGTGGCTTGGAAAAGTTAAGCAATTTTCCCAAGACAGCCAGTGGCAGAGCCAGGACTCAGACCTGTCTTTCAAGCAGCAAAAACCTAGAACCAGAACAAAAGTGCACAGACTGATTTTCACCCTACTAGACTACGTCTTACTACCTAATCACTTCTGATTCCGGCCCCTTCAACTCTCTGAACTTCAATTTTCATTTATATATAAAACTTAGGATACGAAAACCTGCAGTCTATCTTGCAAAGTTGTACTGAGAAAGAACAGGGTTAATGTTGCTTTGAAACCTGTGATAAGATGAATAGATACAAGGAGGACAGGCAGTGGCCACAGCGTGGTGGCACCACCAGCCACAGCAGCCTGCTAAGAGCATCAGCACAGGTTAGTTCTGGTCTCTGCACAAGATACAGATTGGACACTCCGTTGTTCTTAGGGATCTTCCTGCTAAGTAAAAATATCTAAATGAAGCTGAAAACAGTACAGCACATCCAGAATCAGCTCATTAAAAGTGCTGAGGGTTTGATGTGTGTGTCTGTTTTGTTTTGCTACATGGAGGAGGGCTGCTATTATAAACTCTGAGCAGCTGTCTAACTGTGGTTCTGTAGTAAAAATACATTTTGGGTCCTATTCTTGCAATTTCCAGAATGGGTGAGGAAGGTGGGGGTGGCAGGGATGTGTTTACTCTACTGCACAGTAACGTATGTCCACACTAACACCCTATTCTGATGAGTCAGCGCAGCACTTTAGGATGAGCAATGTGAGAATAAAAAGAAAGCATCCTGCACCAGGCATTAAGTTTCATAGAGTACAGGTGCCCAAGTACAGGAATCACACACTCAGCAGTCCAAGAAAATGCAAACAGCACAGCAGAGGAACATAAAAAGACAGCAAGCTCTTGCCTTTTGTCCAAAAACAAAAGTGACAATTCCATTCTGCTTTACAGAAATCTGCAACCGTTCAGGCAGGTCCTGTAGACAGTTCCGACTACTCAGGTCACTTCAGCTGTAGTTACTCCTCCCCCTGTGGAAGAAGAACTCTAATAAAGACTGCCATCTTTATTGCTTTACCAATAGAAATTCCACTCACGGTATTGTCCATATTCTTTGGAAGGAAAGAGACTGAAAACTGGCTTTTTAATAGACAGAAATGCAAAGTGAGCTGCAGACGAAGGAAACAGAAAACTGAATCTAACATGAGTGAGCATGATGAGTCCAACAATATTTAGAATCCAGACAGGAAGAAACACATTCAGAGCAACAGGAACCAGAAAGAAAACAAAAGGAAAAAAGGCAGCTTCCTGAGTCTGATTACCTAAGTGAACTGACAATGGAACAGAAAAGAACAAACCTGACTCCATACTAGACCTGTTCCTTTGACTTCAACCCTGTGCCCTGTTTCCTAAGCTCAGACTTGCCAGTTCTGCACCTTTTGTAAAACAATGTTGCCAATAGCCTGAAGTAAGAGAGCCTGTTCCCAAGGCTCTGACCTTTAAGGATATTTACACTTTTCCATTCATATAAAGGTAACAAGTTGCAATATAGAAAACAACATTTGTTTTGTTGGAGGTTTACAGGGACACCATGATCTCACCCAGGTGGACACAGCTGCAAGAACACAGGATTCCAAGAACAAAGAATTCCTACATTAAGAAGTTTCCAACAACCAAGCGTTCCCCCTCCTCTTTTTAGTATAAAAGGAAACTGAATTCTAACTTGGAGAAGATGGTGCTCTAGGACATCAGTCTGCCACCTTCTGGGTCAGCCAGCTTTCTCAATAAAGTCATTATTCTTTGCCCTAACACCTCATCTCCTGATTTACTGGCCTGTCACGTGGTGAGCAGAATGAGTTTGGATTCAGTAACAATAACCAACAATATAATTAATGAGCAAATACTTAAAGAGTTTTCTTTGTAATGAACCAGATGCCAGCTTTCACCTCTTCTAGTCAATACTGTACTGAAGACACTGTCAGGATAATAATGTAATAACAACAACAACAAAATAGGAGGCATAAAGATCACATTTTAAGTGAGAAAACTGTCATTGTGTGTGCACGGCATTATTACATGCATGGAAAATCCACCATAATATAAAGACATTCACAATTAGGAAGTGAATTAGGGCATGGTTACTGGATTGAGGATCAAGTGTATAAAATCAACTGGATTATTCTGCATGAGCAAGAAAGAAACAAAATTAACCTGCAAACACCAGACCGGCAAACAAGTATCCACAGGAAAAAGAACCTATACAAGATAAACTTATACAACATTAAGGAAAAATGCTTCAGGCCTTCTGAGGCCTGGCCTGCCCACCCCGCAGGAGCCGTGAGGTCTCCTCAGCCAGGCTGGGTCCAGCCCGGACTGCGGGGTGCTGTGCGCAGGCCTGGCAGGGGCCCAACTTTGGCCTCCCTGTGCAGCTGGTGCTCTCACCACGCTGGCCCTGGTCAGATGTCCAGCGCCTCTGAGCCCAGGGGCTCTGGGTGATAGAAATTTTAAAAACAATCAATGTAAGAAAAACACAAAAATCCAACAGGAAAGTGAGCAGGCAATATGAAGAAAAATAAGCCCAGAAGGCTGACAGACCTTCTAAAACCTAACTCCCCTGATGCAGGTCCAGGTGAGAGGACCCCAGCAGGGCCCAGGACAGCAGGCCAGGAGGCAGGACCACCAAAGAGGTGACAGTGCCCCCTGCTGTGGGAGGGTCCGGGTCCAGGACTTCCAGTGGGGACTCCAGGTCTTCTGCCTCAGTCTTGGCCTCCACTGCATCGCCAGGCACAGCCCCACGTCACCACCCCCAAGCTGGGGAGGATTCTGATTGGCCAGGTCAGAGAAAGTCATATAAAATGTGGTTGTCACACAGAAGTCAAACAAGGCACTGTCACTGTCACACAAGAGACAGGACTCAACTGTCATCACAGCACTTCTAAAGAAGAAAGCTTAATTTCACCCTCTTAACCAGGCAAGAGGTTGCAAAATGCTCAAATGAATATCAGACTCACATATTCATCGACTGGGTCACCAACGGTGGGACAAAAAATGATCCTTTGCTGCTGAGCTGTCCCATCAGCGTGATCCCAGGGCACGGACAGGCTGATGGTTGTCTCTCCAAAGACTCAGATTCCTTGGTCCACTGCATGGTCCTAAATAAATCAACGCAATGGAGTCAGTGGCCTGTCTGTGAGCAGGTGGACATGGGGGTGGAGGGAGGGGTATAACAGAACTGTAAGCAGGTCAGAGTCACTGCGCCCAGGGATTTCACCACTCTCTGGGGTGTTTCCTCCCCTGTGATAAAATCCGCATCTCCTACTTTTCTCATGTGGACCCCTAACAGTAGGAAGTGCTCCGTTCAGAGCTACGGTTACGTGCTGAGCTTTTCGGGACAGAGACTGGGTTGGAGCCTAAATGTACAGACTGGGAGAGAACAGGATTTTAACTACTCTGACCACTTCCTGCTGAATGAAACAGAGGCTGAGCCCTCACATTTCAAAAGTGCCCAGTTGGTGAGAAGACCCACTGCAGGGAGGAGAAGGGAAAAAACCTCTCCTTAACCGAGGTCCCAGATGAGGAACCAAAACAGCCCAGTGACACTCGGCCCAGTGACACTCACTCAGCCCAGAGGGCCCTCAGACTGAGAACGTGGGAACCCGGGAAGAAGTGGGCGCCAGGCCTCCCCTCATCTGAGCAAGGTGGCGGCGGCTCTCAGCACCCCCCTCAGCACCCACCTGCCCAGCCTTCCTCACTGAGTCACAAGGGAACTGGGTGGGAAGGATTTCAGCCTCATGTGTTTGGCCCCGCGTGGGGCTGGGATTCCGCCTCCATCTGAGTGGAGCGCAGTGATGTTCATGGAATAGGGTGTGTCTGGAACCAGCTGCTCCAAGTGTGCCGTGGGGGTGTTTCCTGGCACCACAACCTGGAGGGGAGGACATGCCAAATTCTGTCTGGTAATAACCCAAATGCTTATTACTCTTTTATTAGTATAATAATGTTTATAGTGAAGGACTGAGCCCAGACTCAGCAGACGCCAACCTCTGTGCTACTTCGTGACATCTGCCCAGGCCACAGCATTACATGCACTTTTCCCTCAGAAATTCCCTCTCCACTAAATGTGAGTCCACACTTGACCCTCAGCAACCTCGACAACCTCCCATTTAGGTTCCTGGGGAAGGTTCTCAAATACAACATCCAGGGCTTACGATAGTGACCCCAAAGCACCCCGGATGTTAGAGACACTTCTCAGGGAGAGGTTTTTCTATTAAAATGGAGCTACTCCATGCGATGGACAAGGGCGGTGCTGTCTGAACACGTCCTGCCACACACAAGGGTGCAAATCAACTCGGACAGGCTCAACTTGTGTTATCTTTGTCCATGGTCCCTGCTTCTTTTTGTGAAGTCTCATAAATTTACTTTCCCTCAGGTGTTCTGACACTCTCCCTACTCAAATTAGTCATTTCTGCTCTCTCTGTTATTAATCTACTTAGAGAATGGAATAGTACTAAGCCAGATTGGGCAGTTTATTAAGAGCCCATGAAGGCAAACTTTTAGGTAGGGTCCTAACAAAGACGTGTGTGTTACAATAAAAGTCCATATTGACAAGGTGTATCAATGACTTGCATCTACTACTGGGGTTTTTTAACTCATATAGCTAATTTGCTTTTTCCCCAAATTTGTTTTTGCTTACTAACCCTACAGTTCATACCGTTACAATTTAATGCATCAAAAGCAATCACTTAATAAGCATTGTACGTGGGCATGTTTGTGGCCTGTGTTCTCACAGGCTGCCAAGCATGACACAAATATGAGACTAAGTTCATCAGGAAATGAGTGTGCCTGTGACCCAGGGCCACACCAACTGATCTACTGTCCTGCACCAGCAACCACAGCAGGAGGCACCGTAAAATCTACCAAATTCTTCTGGCAGCTCTAAGGTTACAACAGTACTCACAGGTTCTGGGGGCCTCGTGCCAGCCAGGGGAGCGCACACCACACGGTGCTGCGGCAACGGCCAGGGGCGGGGTCGAGATCGTCCCAGCTGTTTGGGGTCGGACTGTACACTTGGACATCTCTGGCCAGTCTTCTCACCACTGAGGAAAGAAAAGCCAACATGTATTTCTTACGTCTATTTATACATGTCAAGCTTTTGTTATCACTTCTCCCGAACTTCCACTCTGTAGCAGGATAAAATACTGACCTCCTTAGACTTTGAATTATCTGCATTCGAAAGCAGATGAAAACTCTCCAAATCCACATTTAGCCAAACTTAGCCAACTAGGGCCTTGGTATCTATGGAAGCTAAGTTGTTGCCAATAAAAACAAGGGAGTAAAAGTAGTCGTACTGGGTTGGCCATAAAAGGACAAGGGACAAGGGGCAAGACCGAGAAACTGGAAAAGAAGCTTCAGTTTTCCAGCACAGGTCATGGTGAGAGACACAAGAGGATTCTACCATCTCCACCTCTAAATGAGAACTGACAACACCGAGGACACCCATCTAACTGTGGCAGCTAGGTTAGCTGGTTTCAATCATTCATTTCTTCTCATTCAACAAACAGACACTGAATGTCTTCTGTGAGTCAAAGAAAAGGCAAACATAGGGAGAAATCAAAGATAACTCAGTTCTCAATTAACTGCCCCAATAGGGACTTAGAAAAACATGCAAATTAAATCCATATATTATCCCCAAACTCCACTTTGCCAATAACATCATTTTTCTAGATCACTAATCTTTTGCCAAAAGAAGTCATCCACACTTGCTTTCTTTTAGCCATCAGCACATATATTTTTAAGCCAAATAAAATATTTAGAGGTACACACCAAAGCCTTTAAACAATACTACAAAGAATTGTAAAAACCACTATAAACTGGTTTCCCAAGATGTTAATAGCAAATGAAAGCAGAGATTTTCAATGCCAAAAAGCACTTCATCAGCAGAGAAATGTGCTATCAAGTAACGTGACCAACAGATTTCAACAACTGCCACTCAAAGCCAGTGACAAAACGCTGCTTCATACAAATTTATCGAGCACAAAGCAAAGCTCATGAACTTTTGTCAGTGACAGAGAATACTGGTAACTGTATACACATTTATAAATCCTAAAGTTATCATTTCAGAAGAATGTCATTCTTATTTCATACACTAAAATATTAACAATTGGTGGGGGTTGGGAAACTGTTACATCTTTATTCCATCATTATGAATTTCCCAAATTTTCTTTATATGTTAAACTTTACGCTATACTAAAAAGCAAAATGCATCATGAAAACGCTAAATTTGTCTGCCTTCTTACTTCCATGTCCTTCCAGTGTCTGGTGTATACCCTCCATCGCCCTCAGGATAAAGGGGAACCACTGTTACGGTGTCTGGGGCATCTGGCTGCAGATTCCTATGAACGGCATCATTGGTGTTCACAGGGATTGGCACCTAAAAATTTTAATAAAATGTAAAGTACTTGATTTGAAAACCTTGTACAAGAAATAATACTTTGAACAATCACTCAAAATATTAACTTAAGACCAAGAAGCAGGTTCCGTAGTATTGGGACCTAAGGATGTGCCCCCATACGAACTGTTCTAAGAGTTGATGAAGGCCTCTCTGCACACAGCCAGCTCCTTCTTGAAAAGCCCCTGGAATGATTTGATCCCCCAGCCCTAGTCCCCCAAAAGTCCCCATCACCCAGGCTCTGAGGCCCCAACCGACTACCCTCCGTCGAAGTTCTATAGAAGGAACATGCACTCCTTCAGCACTACGGTACACTAATTAACTCTTGATCTCCACTTTGCAATCTACAGCTGAAACTAACACACTTTTCCCTACAGGAAATAGTGACCAGTTCCTACAGACCACCTGCTGTGGGTGCATAAAAGAGCTTGAACTGGTGAGGATTTCACTCTGTGTGCTCCCAGCGAACGTGCAAAGTGCTGGTGGAAGGGTCATACACTGAGGTTCCTCGCAGTATTCAAAGGTTCTGAAATGCACAGAAAGCACATCACGTGTGACTCTAATAACCCAGCACACACGAAGCCCAGGTTTACTGATGAGTCCAGGGAACCCTAGAACACAGGATCCCTTTAGTAGGCACCCCACAAATACCTGTTGAAGTACTGAATAAAGGAAAAAAGGTCTGTGATTATCGGGTACATGTCTCATCCCTCCACAAGGTACTGTGGCCTCAGAGCATAGTTTGTTTGTCTGTGTTATCCTAGAAGGTAATAAACACCTTTCTCCAAGACCAGAGACAGATAACTCCAGTAAGGATATTAAAAACAATTTAGATCTTTGGGGGAGGGTACAGCTCATGGGTAGAGTGTATGCTTAGTGTGCACAAGGTCCTGGGTTCAATCCCCAGTACCTCCATTAAAAAATAAATAAAACCTAATTACCCTCCATCCCCAACAGAGACCAAAAATAAAAAAAAAAAGAGTATTAATTAGCATGCATCTTAAAAGGTTAGCAAAATTCTGTGTCACCCCAGTGTTTCCAGTGGAAGATGTGATTCCATCCCCATGATGGTTTACTTAAAAAGCCACAGGAGTCCAGATTCACTTACTGGTCTCGCCTCTTCCCGTCATCAAGCTCCTTCCACATCAGGATACAGGGAGGACAGGGTGATGGTGTAAGGAGTGTCAGGCTTCAGCTTCTGCAGGACCACACTGTTCTGCTGTCCGCCTATTCTGGTCTGGAATAAAACAGGGATTAAGTGTCAGCTTTGCTCCCTCCAGCTCACTCATCTGCTAGGAAAAGCTCTTTCTCTGTTTGAGACCTTTGTCAAGATCTGGAAACATACTCCACCATAAAAGTTTAAAATATACCCTAGGTATCATTTTAAATGTAAACTAGGCCCCTTAAATCATAAACAGGATTTTAAGCCTTAAACTAGTGATCTTAAAAAGATATTTCAACTATCAAGCGGCCAGCACTGCAAAGTTCCATCCAAAACACATCTCACAGATCTCTTCTCCAAAAAGGCATTAGTCCTAAGTGAGCTGCAAAGGACCTTGAAAAGACAGCAAAGGTCTGCATAATAGTAGAGGCCATTCAGTATTATTCTCACCTTTTTACAGATGGTTTTTACTTGCTTTAGAAGCACATTAAAAAAATTCAGCAAAAGATCTAAAGCTTTTTGGTTTCCCCCTCCAAAACTTCTCCACGGCCAGTGTTACCCGTGCAGACTACGTGACAGGACCCCCTGCCAGGCCACAGTCAGGCAGGGCTTCCCAGTCCTCTCCCTGACTCCAGCCTGCTGGTATGAAGAGTTTTCAATATCCTCCAATTACGGAGTTTGAAGGTTTTTGTTTTTTTTTTTAATTCACTGCTTAGGGCCATCTAGCTATCCTGTTGAAAGAAAATTCGGATGCCTTGTTAACAGTCTACGGAATTCAGATGTTTTTGCCATACCAATTAAAATCGCAAGAAAATGGCAGGCTGCCCGCAGCGGGTGCACATGCGGAGGGTTGGATGCACTAGCACAGTCCAGGCGTTTCCCACTGAGCACCGTCCACTCAAAGAGTCAAGAGTTTCAGAGAAAACCTCAGTGGATCACTGGACTCATCCTCACGATGAGCAAGTTGAGCTACAGCAGTGAATTTTGACAACTTTAGTAAATTTGGGAGTTTGAGATTTGCAAATGTTAAAAATAGAATAAAAAACAAATTTTTCTGTATAGCACAGGAAACTATATTCAATAATCTTGTAGTAACCTTTAATGGAAAAGAATATGAAAATGAACATATGTATATATAAGCATGACTGGGACATTATGCTGTACACCAGAAACTGACACATTGTAACTGACCATACTTTAATAAAAAAATAGAAAAAACCAGTGTGTGAGGTTATGAGAGCAAAGCGTCAACATGACATTTTTGTTAGACAATCTGAGAGCATCCACTTAGTAGAACCAGCCTCATAAGGAAGTAGAAGGGTGTGTGCCCACTTCTCCCATCCAACTCTCCAAAATCATTCCAGCACCAGGGAGTCATCAATTTGATTATTTCTTGGACTAGCATTAAAATGCAAATATCACAAAGAATAACAAGTCTCAAGGGATTATCAGCTAACATGCTACACAGGATAAGTTTATGGCTGTCTTCTAATTATGATAAACAGCTGAGAGACAGTAAGAGCGACTCAGAGCAGCAGTTGGAGAGTCAGTATCACCAACAACAGAAATGCCTTAAATCTGGCCTAACAAAGACAAAAGTTCTGTTTCTGCCATTAAAATATTAATCCATCAAATGTGTCTTTTATACACAAGACAGTTGATGACCACTGGTTATTTAGTTTATCATTGATAAGCTATAGGACAGATTCTCAACCCATCTCATACTAAGTTTAGTTCTTTGGAAACTGCAACAGGGCAACTCACAAGTCACATGGGGACAGGAGGGTCTCTGATTCAGCTAAACCCACTTACTGTGCAGTACAGAGACCTGTAACCACTGCCAGCATCCACCTCTGCTAATACCTCGAACATGGTAACAGGTATGACCTACTTGCTGGAGCTCAGCAAGTCAGATGAGTAAAAGGGAAAAACTCACCTCTTTCTCAGCCTAATCCAGGAAATACGGCAGCCCCCAAAACATCAACAAAATGCTAGCCCTCATCAAAAGAGGTATTTGGAGTAAATCAGAAAGCATATCCCTGTTTTTGTTTTTGTTTTGTTTTGTTTTTACTCTACGTGCCTGCCATGACTCTTAATAAAGTATCACTAGAGAAACAAGCAAGTGGATGAATTGAAGACTCACAGGTGCTGTCAGGTTGCTTTTAAGAGCCACAGAACCCCTGCTGCCCTGGGTACCAGTTTCCTTTCCAGGCTGGCCACCATGCCTCACTCTCAGAGGCTGTGCAGCGATGGCCCCACATCCTTCAGATTTACTTCCTAAACTTCCCTCAAAGGCAGGTACCATTCTTGGCTCCAAAGAAATGCCACGTTCCTCACCGGGAAACTTACTCCTGAGAGAGGGATGGGGTCCTGACTTCCTGAGCCCACTAAGAGCCCACCTCCAAGCAGAGAGTGGGCCCACCACAGCCAGATCCTATAAGTGGGCCAGGCTGGCTCTCCAGAGAAATCACTGTGCAGCTGTCCTGGGAGGCCAGATGGCACAGGCCACAGAAGTTGTCCTAATCAGACTGGTGAGCTCAACTCCTTGGAGACCCTCCAAGAAAGACAGAGCCTTCAAGAACATACACAGTCCACCCAAGCAGGGGAAACCATCAGCACCGAGTCTGGAGACGTGTTCCCTGAGAGTCACCTAACTGAAGCCCCTCGTGGGAAGTGTGGGAACAGCCAGAAATAGGCTGAGAGTGAGGGACCCCTCGAGGGACTGCCTGACCGACTCTCTTATCACAGGTGAGGCCAGCGCACAGACCACACAGAAAAAAGAGCTGGCTTTGCACGTGGACTCCCACTGCCTTTCCCGGGAAAGCAACACCGACTCAAACCTGTTGTTTGCAGCTGGTGTTAAGCCCTGGAAGGGGCACATGCAGTAAACGCAACAGCCCTTCTAACAGCAGGTGCAGGAGATAAAGAGGAGTCTGCAGCCCTGCACCCCCACCATCCACCCCGAGGCCCACAGCTTAGCTCCCAGAAACCAGAGCGTTTGTCGTGAATAAACATGAAATCACCCAGAACAGGCTTTGTGACCAAAGACAACAGCACCTACTTGAAAAGTTGGCGATCAGCTGGAAAGATAGTTATTGAATAAAAATGACTTATATGTAAACCTGTGGTTGATCAGAATGATTCTTAACCAGAGAATACTTTGCCTGCTAACTTCGTATTTGGTGGCCCCCGTAATTCTTTTATAACCGACGTGTAGCAAGGGTTGAAATATGACTTCCATCTGGCCAAAATGATGAATCAGTTACTTTTATTGTGTCCAGTGAATGACTATGGCATATCCATTCCAAGGGTCAATAAATAACACGTTTGATTAATTTCCCTTTAAAAATCTATGATCAACGTGTATATCATTCAGCTCCTTGAGTAACCAAGAAACCGTGAAGCTTTTCCTCAAATAGAAAAGGATTACAGCATTTCTTCAATTTCATCATGCAGGCACAGGATGAGAGACACTCTGTCAAAACCACAGAAAACAAATCCTCTAACAAAATTTAAAATTTGAGAATTTAGTTTCAGAACTGGTTGGATTCTGGGTGTTCAGAATCCTGTGTGACTCAAATTTGGCAAAGTTCTTTTTTCCTTTTAATATTTCATGTGATATTTCCACCAACTTCGAAAATGAAGTAGACAAAAATAAGAGAAGCAACAGATTGCCGTAGGAAGACATTTACATCGCCGGGAAGAAATCATGCAAAGTAATCTGAACTGCATAAAAATACACTTTGTTATTAATTCATTTACAACTCAGGAAACCCAAAGCTCACAAAAACATTGCTAAATAAACCCGTGTTTATTTCTGTCTCCAGCAGCACCACTTAGGGCAGCTATACTGTAAGTGCAAAGCTCTTTGGAAGGAAAGGGAGAAAATGATTAACAGCATTGAAAGTTGACTTAGACGTCATATTTCAGAAAGTATCTTTGTGGTGAGAAACCTCCAATTATGTCATCGCTTTGTATGATCTGATAAAGAATTCACTGTGATCTTAAAGCTAACCCTGATCACTGGGATAATTTATTCAACACTTATGGGCTTCTTAACCAAGAGCAGAGGAAATTAGTGAGGGGAGGCCACAAGGGGGCAGGAGGGGCTCATAGACACAAAGCAGCCTCCCTTGACAGGAGCTCCGGGAGAATAAAGGCAGGCTCCCACTTGTGGAACTCCTGACCTGGGACGGACCGAGGTGGTGGGGGAAAGGGGCAGTATGCTCCAGGATGGGAGTGTTTCATGCTGTTCCTGTTCAGTGGGTCCACAGACCTCCCAGCCCAGATGTGCCTGGGCAGAGTACTCCCCACAGCCTGCTGGTCATGTTGCCAGATGTGGGGTGAAAAATATTCTAAGTCGTTCCCTTCCAAGCCATGAGAAAGTCACACAGTCTAGAATTACTATCAGAGTCACATCTGTTGAGTCACCCAGCTGCCTGCACCAATTTGACTACTGGAAATTCCTGATTAATGACATTTTTTTAAACACCAGAGCAAAAACTTGACCTGCCCCAAATGACCATTTTTTCTTATTTCACCATCTTTTTGCTTTGGTTACCTATTACTTTCTGCAAAGAACATACAGGAAGTAAAATGAAAATGGTGATTTAATGTACATTAACCTCAAACCCGAATGCTGTTCCTTCCAAGGTGTGGGAAAGGGGAAAGGATTCTGTGGTGTTAGCTTTGAGGGAGTGAAAGACTCCTTTTTGGACGGGGCTCTTGGGCTCCTTCAGGCCCTGCTGAGACGCCGGGGGATTTTTTAATAACTAATACAATTACTTCACATCTGCAACTAAGAGTCTTCTTGAAGTCACAGATTACCAGGCCTGTGAGTTCCAATCAGATACACTGTCCACCAAGAGGCACAGTTACTGTGAGCAAAGCCCCAAGAACCCCCGGGCTGAGGCCCCTCGGGAAAGCCTTGTTTGAAGTCCTCCTCTGATGACAGAAAAAGCAGGTGCGCTTTACATTTCCGGCTCCAAAACCACCCACAGCCTGCACTGGCAGCATTAATCACAGAAAAGAATCCCTGATGATCACTTTATTTTTACTCCATAGGAGCCAGGTAAGTCCTGAATCTGGAGACCTGCCAAGTAGCCATTCATGGGGGAAGCAACACACAGGTGGCCAGAACACTTTCCGGAGGAGAGAGAGCACCTAGGGAGCCGCTCTTAAGTTTCCGACACAGGTCGCCCCCTGGGGCTGGTTCTAGCCCCTCTCCCTCTGCAAACCCACCGGCCCGGGGCTCTGTGCCCTGCCGCCCCTCTCCACCCTCGACTCTTTCCCTGGCCCCCCACCGGATCACGTGCACCCCACTCCACGTCTCTCCATGCAGCACGTTCAACGGGATGGGGGTGCCAGGAACCGGGCACCCACCTGACCCAGCAGGGGCCCATCATGCCTGCCGCCCCCACCGCTCACTGGGAAGACTGTAATAATTACAACTTTCAGCTACCCTTAGCCAACCAGCCCAGAACAGCAACAACCGCTGCTGCCAGGGGAGGCTCCTTACAGAATCCTGAGCCTCGCTCAGGAACTGCCCCTAAAAAGCCTCCGTGCTCCCCTTCCACTTGGAGAGCCCATGGCCACATTCCCGGGGCAGTCTGTCAGCCCCCTGGTCGCCGCGGACGTCGCACAAGGCATGAGTGGCTCCTCCAGCCTCCCCGCTGCGCCCCGCGCCCCTTTCGCGCAGCCCAGGCTCCCGGCGCCTTCCATCCATTCCCAAGAGTGATTGTCTACCGGTCCCTGCTGGGCGGGGAGAGAGGGTGCAGTTTGCTGCAGCCCCCATCCCCTCGCGGTACCTAGCCTGAGCAGGCTGCGCAGCCCCTCCCTCGGCAGCCAGCGCCCCATCCCGGGTTTCCTCGGGTCCCCCAGCTGGTGGGGACCAGCGGAGAAAGTCACCTCTTTGTGAAGCCCCACTTGGTGCTCGCTCCCGCACCCCTGGGAGCCTCGTGAGCCAGGGCCCCGCGCAAGGCTGCCACGGGTCCCCCCCCCCCCGGCCACCAGCCGCCCTAGCGGCGCCCCAGCTGTCCTTTTCGCCGCGCAGCCCTCGCCCCCACCTCCAAAACCCCAATGGCTCCCGCGTCCCCCACCGGGTCCTAGTGCAGCTTTGGGCCGGCGGCTCGCACGTTCTTCAGTGTAGACATTCTTGGGCGCTCCAGTTCAGCAGATGCCCAGGGACATGGCCTGACCGCACATCAGCCAGCCAGCCGAGGGATCCTCGCCGCTGCCGCAGCTCTGACCCGCTGGAGCGCCTTGCACGATCGAGCTTTATGGATGGCGCCTGCGCACTGGGCGCCCGGGAGGCACCACCCACGGCACACAGATGGGAAGGCCAGCACGAGACATCTGCAGACGGGCGGGGCTCGCACCTGGGGAGCGGGGCCAGGCTTCAGATCCTTTATTCTGGCACACGCATTCACGGGCATAGGCAATATACTCTCACACATAAATCCTGGCAATGTATTTTTAAACCAGCTCCTGGAGTAACTGAAATAAAAGCAAAAATAAAGAAATGGGATCTAATTAAACTTAAAAACTTTTTTGCACAGATAAGGATACCATCAACAAAATGAAAAGACAACCTACAGAATGGGAGAAAATACTTGCAAATGATGCGACCAAAAAGGGACTAATTTCCAAAATATAGAAACAGCTCACAGACCTCTTAATATCAAAAAAATAGCGACTCAATCTAAAAATAGGCACAAGACCTAAACAAGCAATTCACCAAAGAACACATACAAATGACCAATAGGTACATGAATTAGCTCAACATCACTAATGGTCAGAGAAATGTAGATCAAAACTACAACGAGATATCACCTCACACCAGCCAGAATGGCCATCTTTATAATGTCTACAAATGATAGATGCTGGAGAGGGTGTAGAAAAAAGGAAAACCTCTACACTGTTGGTGGGTGTGTAGACTGGTGCAGCCACTATGGAGGTTCCATGTGATCCAGCAATTCCACTCATGGGCAAATACCCAGAGAAAAGTAAAATTCAAAAACACATATGTACCCCAGTGTTCACAGCAGCACTATTTACAATAGCCAAGATGTGGAAACAACCCAAATGTCCATCAACAGATGACTGGATAAAGAAGTTGTGAGACTATATACATATATATATACACACACACATACACATATATAAATACATACATACACACACACGATGGAATACTACTCAACCATAAAAAAGAATAAAATAATGCCATTTGAAGCAACATGGATGAACCTGGAGATCATCATTCTAACTGAAGTGGGCCAGAAAGAGAAAGAAAAATGCCATATATCACTTATATGTGAAATCTAAAAAATAAAAAAGGGGGGGGAGACACAAATGAACTACTTATTATTTATAACTTTAATGACTGACTTCTTGAGTATGTGTAAGCATATTTGACTGTCCTTTATGATCAGATTACTGCATTTTATTGATTCTCATTTTGTGGTTGGCTTTATTCCTTTGATAACTATGTAAGTTTAAAAAGCTAAAGCTCTAATCTGTTCTTAGAGACAACAATCAGCACATATACATAAACTAACAAAATATGTGCAGTATATTGTATATATGTATTTACATGCAATATATTGTCACAATTCTACCTAATAAAACTGAAAAAAAAGATCTTTTTTGTTTTTTTGTTTTTTGGGAGGGGGAGGTAATTAGGTTTATCTATTTTACTTTAATGGAGGTACTGGGGATTGAACCCAGGACCTCATGCATGCTAATAAGCACGTGCTCTACCACTGAGCATAGAACTGAATTCCTGAGAACAGTGAAACAAGAGAGGCACACCTGGTAACAGCCTGAACTTAGTGCCAGGAGGCAGTTTCCAAGCCACAGCACAGAGAAGTGGAAACTCAGAGGACAGCAGTCACAGAGTTGAAGGGTAGAGATCAACATTCACGGAGGCCAAGACAGCTAGATTTGGCAGTGCAGCGCCCCTGGGAGGAGGGGGCAGCACAGAGGTCCCCTAGAGTCAGGATGAATTCTGATCCATGTTAAGAGGAGACTATCTAAATTTCGGGAAAGCAACAAGTTTATACTATACAGCAGAGAACTTTCTTCAGTATCTTGTAGTAACTTATGGTGAAAAAATATGAAAACAAATACATGTATGTTCCTATATGACTGAAGCATTGTGCTGTACACCAGAAATTGGCACAACACTGTAAACTGACTATGTACTTCAATAAAAATATATTTAAAAAAATAAAGCTGGGGAGACAAGCACCAGAGAACACTTGGTTTAAGAAGCCCAGAGCTCACACAGGGCCAGGACAAGTTCATGGCTCCACCAGCAAGAGTGGAAATGATTCCTAACACACACGGCAGCAGACACAATCCTCAGAAGATCACCACCTTAATAATGGAGCTAAATCATCTCTAAACTAACAGCTGTCCTGGACCCACCCTAACAAAGCCTAAAAACTAGCTACAAAATGATACAACTAAGTCCCAGTAACTTAACCACATGCCAGAACAAAGTCCAGCACTATTTTAAGGAGTACAACAAAATCTAGCACCCAACAATGTATGTCTGATATCCAAGCAAAAATCATCAGGCAGGCAAAGGAAGAAGAAATTATGAAATTATGACCCATAACCAGCAGAAAAAGCAATCAACAGAAACAGACTCAGACAAGAGATAATGGAATTAGCAGACAAGAGCATTAAACAATATTATACTGGTATAGCTTCTTAGGGAAAAGTTTGGCGACTCCTTAAAAGGTTAAACACAGGGTTATCGTACGACCCAGCAACTCCACTCCTAGGTACATACCCAAGAGAAATGAAAAGTTATGTCCACACAAAGGCCTGTACACAAGTGTTCACAGCAGCATCATTCATAACAGCCAAAAAGGAGAAACAATCCAAATGTCCACCAACTGATGAAATGAGTAAAATGTAGTATATCCATACAGTGGAGTATTATTCACCAATAAAAAGGGATGAAGTACTGAGCATGCTACAGTGTGGATGAACCTTGAAACCACTATGCTAAGTGGAGGAAAAAAAGCAGTCACAAAAGAGCACATATGATTCCATTTATATGAGGTGTCCTAAGGAATCAAATCTGTAGAGACAGAAAGAAGATTAGTGGTTGCCTGGGCTGGAGAGGAGGACAGAATGGGGAGTGACTGCTAATGGGGACAGAGTTTCTCTGAGGGGTGATGAAAATAATCTAAAATTTAAATTGTGGGTGTGGTTGAACAACTCTGTTACTAAAAGACATTGACTTATACACTTTAAGTGAGTAAATTATATACCTGTATGATTAGGTCTCAACAAAGCTATTATGAAGTTATTATAAATATATTCCATGTAGTAAGAAGGTAAAGCAAAAGGAAGCAGAGAAATGGTAGATACAAAGTAAACAAATCCAGCTGCACTTCCAGCAAAGGAAAGTACAAGATTAGAAATTAAAAATACACAGGTTAATAGCAGAATAGACATTGCAGAAGATCAGGAAATTTTAAGAAAACAACAATAAAAACTGTCCAATATGAAGCACAGAGAGACCAAGAAAGACTGAAACATAAATTAACAAAGTATCAGCGACTGGTGGGACAATATTCAGTTGAATAACACACATGTCATTGGGGTCAAAAATAGGAGAGAGGGAGAGGATAGGAGAAATAATGTTTAAGTAATGGCTAAATTTTTGCAAGATGATAAAAACCATAATCCCACAGATTCAAGAAAACTTAACAAATCCTAAACAGAATAAATATAAAGAAAAACCACATGAAGGTACATCACATCAAAATTAGTGATAAAGAAATGAATTTAAAAGTCAGAGAAAAAAAAGACACTAAAAAGAACACAGACTGACAGAATGAGAGCAAACTGCTTTTCAGAAACGACGTATGACAGGAGACAATGGAGGGGCGTCCTTAACACGGGAGGGGAAGGCTAGCATCCTAGAACTCCATTCCAAGTACAAGTGAAGGTGATGTAATACCAGACAAACACAAGCTTAGAGGATTCACTGCCAGCAGGGCTGCACTGTGAGACATGTTAAAAGAAAGTTCATCAAGTGAAAAGACAATGACACCACCTAGACGGACGTGTGAATTTAAAGGAATTGGTGAGCTGGACAGTATCGATACTAGAGTAAATAAATAAAGATTTTTTCTCACTTTTAATATTTTTAAAAGATAATGATGATTTAAAGCACACTAACAATAATGTATTGTGGGGGATCATAACATATGAAGAAGTAAAGGCGGACTAAATATGGAGGGAGAAATGTAAGTTTATTGTTTCAAGGACCATACACTCTATGTAAAATGGTGTATTATCTAAACATCGGCTATAATCGGTTAACGATGTGCAAAGTCTAGAGCAACCGTTGTAAAACAACAGAGGCAGAGCTCATAAGCCAGGAGTGGAGATAAAAGGGGTTCATTTAAACAGTAACAACAACTTAACTCAAAAGAGGGCAAGGTAAGAGGGGAAAGGACACAAAGAACACACAGGACAAACAGAAAACTAGTCACACTAAGGGCAGCTTGAAATCCAAACAAATCATAATTGTATTATATAAAATGGTCTTTTTTAAAAAAAAATCTCCAAATAAAAGGCAGAGATGGGCAGACTGGATCAAACAGCATCAACAACAACAAAAACAAGACCAAACACTCCATGCTGTCTACACACATACAGACACAGATTCAACAGAGAGACAGGTTAAAAGTACAAGGAAGGAAAAAAGACATCCCACAAAAACACTACTCAAAAGAAAGCTGGGATAACTACACTAATATCAGCTCAAAAAACACTGAGGATGGAGAGAGACATTCCACACTAACAAAGGACTCAACGGACCAAGAGGACAGGACAACCTTAAATGTCTGTTAGTAGTGAACTTCAAAATACAGGAAGCAAAAACAGAACAGAAGAGACAAATCCACAATTACAGCTGGACAGCTCAACATTTGTTTCACAATAATTGACAGAACAAGAGGTCACAAAATGAAGCTGACCACCTTGATCTAACGGGCATTGACGGAACACACTACCCAAACCAGCATATGAACATTCTTTTCACGTATACTTAAAACATTCACCACAACAGATCATGTTCTAGGCCATAAAACAACTCAATAAATTTAAAGAGAACTGAAATCATACCAAGTTGTTTCTCTGACCACAAAAGGATTAAGTTAAAACAATAACTGGTAAGTCCTCCAAATACTTGGAAACTAAATAATTCACTTCTAAATAAACTCTGAAGGTCAAAGAAGAAATCACAAGATAAAAAAAAAAGGATTTTCAACAGAATGTTAAAAAAAAAAAAAACAACAGCATTATATGTAGCTAAAACAGTTGTCTGCAGGAAATTTCTTTTTTAATGTTTATATTAGGAAAGAAGAAAAGCCTCAAATAAATGACTGAAGCTTCCATCTTAAGTTATCAGGAGAGGAGCAAATTAAACCCACAATAATCAGAAAGAAATGATAAAGAGTAGAAATTATGGAACTAAAAACATAAAAGTAATAGGGAAAAATCAGTGGTACCAAACATTAATTTTTTAAGGAATCAGTAACATCATATGGCTCTAGCCAGACTAATAAAGAAAAAAAGAAATGACAAATTATCAACATTAGGAATAAAAACAAAAACACTACAGATCATACATGTATTAAAAAGAGAATAATAAAACACATTTACTGCTCACAAACTTTTGACAACTTAGAGGAAATGGACAAATTTCTGGAAAGACCCAAAATATCAAAACTCACTCAAGAAAAAATAAAAAAGCCAGTAACAGACAGCACTCTGTCTATCAAACGAATTAAATAAGTAGTTAAAAGCTTCGCAAAGAAACTCCAGGCTCTGAATTCACTGCTGAATTTCACCAAATCTCTGAGAAAGAATACAAATCCTACCAGAAAGCAGGAAAGGGAACAATTTCCAATTCATTTTATGAGACAACTACTATTCTAATACCAAAATCAGACAAAGATTTTACTTTAAGAATGCAAGGTTGTAAGTTTAACACTGAAAATCAATCAATGCATTTCATATTAAAAGAAAAACCATAGGATCCTATCAATAAATGTGGAAAAAGCATGAGATAAAATTCAATATCTAATCATGACTTTAAAAAAGAAAAAATTTAACAAACTAGGATTAAGAGGAATTTCCTCAACGAAATAAAGGGCACACATGAAAAACTGACGCCTAACTTCATACTTAACAGTGAAAGAGTGAATGTTTGCCCTTAACACTGAGAACATAGCAAGGACTTCCCACTACTTCTATTCAAAATGGACTAGAGATCCTGGCCAGTGAAAAAAAGCAAATAAGTAAGTAAATAAATAAATAAGTAAATAAATATTTATATATATATATACACACACATACACACACATAATCATATATATGAATAAAAGATGTAAAACTTTCTTCATTCACAAATATGATCAAAATAGAAAATCTAAGAAAACTACAAAAAATGGTATTAGAACTAATATGCGAATTTAGCAAAGCTGCGAGAAGGTCAGTGTATAAAAATCAACTATACTCCTATATGTCAGACATGAACAGCTGGAAGCTGTAATTTTGAAAATATCATTTGCAATGGCATGAAAATATTAACTACTCAGGAATAAATTCTACAGATACAATGTGAAAGAGCTCTACTCTGAAACGTATAAAATAACGCTGGAAGAAATTGAAGACTAGACCTAGAATAGTTCAAACAACTTTGGAAAAAAAACTAAGTTGGAAGACTTATACTGTTTGATTCCAAGACTTACTATAAACCTAAAGTAATAAACAGTATGGTATTGGTAAAAAAAAAAAAAAAAAAAAGATATGTCCATCAATGTAACAGGAAAAAATGTCCAGAGATATGCTATGTCAAGATAGATCAATGAATAAATTAACATACTAAAGTTTCTAGGTGAATGAATTGTGGACATCCCCCTCAAATGAGCATGTCCATTCCCACCCACCATGTTTTCCTACGAACAACCCCAGGCTCCTGTCTTGCTTCTAAGCCCTCACTGAAACAAAACCTTTTGGAACAGGATGTGAGGATTCACACTTCATTTTTGGGCAAAGGCTCAAGACAGTAACGTCTAAAAATAGTCTTACTTACTCAGTTTAATAACTATAAACCATTGCTTTACTGAATGTGAATTACGCTAGGCCAATCTGAAAAACATTAAAGAACTAAGCTCCTAAAACCAATACCACAGAAATACAAAATATCGTAACAGAATACTGTGAACAACTATATGGAAACAAACTGGACAACCTAGAAGAAATGGACAAGTTTCTTAAAACATACAGTTCACCAAGACTGAATAAGAAACAGACCACTTGAATAGACCAATCACTAGAAATGAAAGAGAATTAGCAGTAATTAGCAATTAGCAAAAACCTCCCCGCAAACAAAAGTCCAAGACCAGATGGCTTCACTCAGAAATTCTATGAAACATACAAAGAACTTACACGGATCCCTCTCTAACTCAAAAAAGACTGAAAAGGAATGAGTACTCCTAAACTCATTCTATGAAGCCACCATTACCCTGATACCAAAATCAAAGACACTACCAAAAACTAAAATTACAGGCCACTATCACTGATGAACAGACATGTAAAAATCCTCAACAAAATATTAGCAAACAGAATCGATCAACACATAAATCATACACCGTGATCAAGCTGCATTCATCCCCAGGGACACAAGGATGGTTCAAAATACACAAATCAATCAATGTGACATACCACAGCCACAAAATAAAGCACAAAAACCACATAGTTATCTCAATAGATGCAGAAAAAGCATGACAAAATTCAGCCATTTATGATAAAAACTCCTAACAAACTGGGCATACAGAGAACATATTTCAACATAATAAAGCTATTTATGAAAAACCTACAGTCAGCACAATACTCAACAATGAAAAGCTGAAAACTATTCCACTAAAATCTGTAACAAGATAAGGAGGCCCACTTTAACCACTTCTATTCAACATGGTCCTGGAAGTCCTAGCCACAGCAATCAAGCAAGAAAAAGAAATGAAAGAGATCCAAACTGGAAGAGAAGAGGTATAACTGTCATTACATGTGGATGACATACAATATATTCCGAACCATGAAACCACCACACACACACAAAATCTAGATATATTAAAGAATTTAGCAAGGCAGCAGCACACAAGATTAACATACACAAATTAGTTACATTTCTTTACAACAATGAATCAACACGAAAAGAAAGTAAAGAAACATTGCCTTTTAAAATTGCTTCCAAAAAATACAATACAGAATAAATGTAACCAAAGATGTGAAAGGATGTATATGTGGAAAACTACAAAACACTGACTAAGGAAATTAAAGACGACTTAGAGAAACGGAAAGATACCCTATGACTTTGTATTAGAAGAATTAATATTGTTAAAATGGCCATACCTGCCTAGGGCTATCTATAGACTGAATGCACATCCCTATCAAATCGCCCAGGACAATTTTCACAGAACTAGAACAAATCATCCTAAAATTTATATGGAATCACAAAAGACCCAGAATTACCAAAGCATTACTCAAGAAAAAGAACAAAGCTGGAGGAATAACCCTCCCAGACTTCAGACAGTACTACAGACTTACAATCCAAACAGCACGCTATTGGTACAAAAACAGACATACGGATCAACAGAACAGAAATGAGAGCCCAGAAACAAATCCACAAACTTTTCGTCAATCAATATTCGACAAAGGAGGCAAGAACATACAATGGAGGGAACAGCCTCTTCAGCAAATGCTGTCGGGAAAACTAGACAGCTGCATGGAAATCAATGAAGTTAGATGACTCCCTCACACCGTACACAAAAATAAATTCAAAATGGCTTAAAGACTTAAACAGAAGAATCTACAAACCTCTTAGAAGAAAACATAGGCAAAACATTATCTCACATAAATCTCAGCAACGTTCTCCTAGGGCAGTCTACAGCAGCAACAGAAAGAAAAGCACAAGTAAACAAACAAATGGGACCTAACTGAACTCACAAGCTTCAGCACAGCAAAGGAAACCATAAGCAAAACAAAAAGACAACCGACTGAATGGGAGAAAATACTTGCAAATGATTCGACTGACACAGGCTTCATTTCCAGACTACATAATCAGATCATACAACTTAATAACCAAAAAACAAACCCAATCCAAAAATGGGCAGAAGACCTGAACACGCATTTCTCCAATGTAGACATACAAATGGCCAACAGGCATATGAAGAAATGCTCAGTATCTCTCATTATCAGATAAATGCAAATCAAAACTACACACCAGTCAGAAAGGCCATCATTCAACAAAAGCCCACAAAGGAGAAATGCTGGAAAGGCTGTGGAGAAAACGGGACCGTCCTACACTGTTGGTGACAATGTAGTTTGGCGTAGCCACTGTGAAAAACAGTTTGGAGATTCTTCCAAAGACTGAAATTAGATTTGCCAAAACATTTTAATCTTGGGGGCAGGCCAATGAGTTCCCAAAAGCCGGGGCCTCATCTGTTATTCCAACCTGGAGGGTCCAGGGAGGGCTGCAGTTGCCAGGCAGGTCCACCTAAGCAGGAGGGCCATGGCCTGAGGGACACTCAGAGGTGCGCCAAGGCCAGTCTGGCGCCCTCCCACCTCCCGAGGCTGCTCCCGCTTTCCCGAACCCACGCGTGAGCGGCGATGAAGACACCGGGGTTCAGTGACTATTAATGCCGGGGGCGATGCACCACGAACCAGGGCGGCGGCCCGGGACCCGCCTCAGGGTCCTAACAGGCCACGTGGCCTGGGCCTCACCTATGCAGCCCAGGCCTCAACCACCGGCTCTCCGACCTGCCGCCCCTACCAGCGCCCCCTTTACCTGCCAGGCGACAGCAGCAGAGGCGAAGGCACGCGGTGGCCCAGACCCCAGGCCGTGTTCCTCCTCTGGCAGCTGGTCCGGGAGCACTGGGCTCCGGCCCAGCTTCCACACGCTCTGAGCGCGCTCCCGCGTCCTCGCGCGAGCGCATCCGCGTGCGCGCCCCTCCCCCTCCCGCTGCTAGCACTGATGCTCGGGCTGGGGCTCCCGCACTATGGGACACTGCGAGTGGGGCCAAGAGGGGCCAAGCCCGGCCATGAGAGGCCAGGCCGTGGGGTGGTGGGGCTGGCCCACCCCGTGGCCCAGGACTGGCCAGCTGGGTTCCCAACCCCAATGCCCCCACCCAGACACCGACAGGGTCCCGGCACCCAATCACAACCACCACAGGCCCCGGGCCAGGCCGCAACCCACAGTCCCATTCCCTCCGCTGGCCGCCACACAACCCCCTCACCCCCGTCACGGCCCCCGCACCCCACCCCGGCCAGGCCTGATTCCTGACCGGATCCCCGAGACAAGGCTCCTTCTCCTCATACTGAGGTCCCCGCCCCCACACTCCGCCCTACTAGGTTCTAAGCTACAGCCCCGGCAAACAAGCTGACACCTCATGCCTCACCCCGGGTCCCCTCACCATCCTGAGACGGTCCCCTCACCCCTCACCCCAGGATTACCCCCACCCCTCAACCGGGTCCCCCTAATCCGAGCGCCCCTCACCCCGGGACGGCCTCCTCACGCTTCAGCCAGATGACTTCCACTCTGACTGGACCCTCACTCCTCAACCTGGCCCCCCTCACCACGGGATCCCCCCTCACAATGAGTGCACCCCTAACCCAAGCTGAACCCTCTCACTCCTCACCCTACCGGGGGTGGGGCAGTCTGCGCTCAGGTCATCATAGTCACAGCCACCAGACAGGGATCCCAAGCAGCGCGGGGACACACAGCCCAGTGTCCGAGGCTCCTCCGGGGCGCCATGGGCGGGGCTGGAGGCTATGCCAGTTCCCACCAGGGCGCCCTGCACCCCTAGCGCCTCTGTGCCCAGGGCCTCATCTGAGCAAGGGGGTCAGGGTGGTCCCGGGCCGCAGGCCACTCGCCACTGGGCCTTGGGTGGGTGATGGCCCAGATGGTGATCCGGACACCGAGGGCGGGAGGCCCTGGGCACAGGGACCTGCCAGGATGAGCGTGCGGCCCAGGGGAGGACAGCAGGTAGTGGTGGCATCCACGCGTGCCCATCCTCCTCTGGCTGGGAGGGCAGATCTTAGGCCAGGGTCTCCTGCAATCTAGGACACCCATAAAACTGGCTTCAAGATTCCACCCTGTTTGACACAACTCCCTCCTAATGACCTCTGTAACCCGAACCAGATGGGGAAAACTTCACCCACATAATTCTGAAATATGCTGACCTTGTCACATAGTACAAAGTAGAGGTCTAGAAAATCTAATTTGAAGTCCTATTTTCCTTTCCTTAAGAGTACGGCAGAGAAAATTCCTTAAACCTTCTGAGGTCACATACTTGTAGCTTCTGCAAATCTGTAACATCTCTCCTCCCTGCCTTTTATTCTACAATAGGTTTGTTCCCTGGGAACTTTCAGTGGCCTCCATTCTCCCAACTTTTTGAGGATGGTCAGCTGGAAGTCCGGCCCCCTGCTTGCATTCTCTGCTGTGGCTGGCAAAGTCATTCCTTCCCCTGTGGTCATCCCCACACAATGGCCTCCATCTTTCTATTCATCAGGAGTCACATGCTTACAGTGTAAGGACAACTAACCACCTAGGACCAGAATTCAATCTCTTGTACCTGAAGACCCTTTGGTCTGCTGCTTCCTCGTTAACATTCGTGCTGTGAGGGACCCCAAATGGATTTGCTTCCTGAAATTATCTTTTCTTTCAGACTAATTTTGATGAGAAAAAAGTCTTGTTTGCAAAATGAAATCAGAGCTTCTATGTTGATGTTTTCATTTAGATTATTCTGCTCTTATTTCTTGCTTTCTGCTTAATTCAGTATTAGGGACAGTCAGGAAAATGTCTTCAGAAATAAACACTGACACAGTCACACCAAAACAGACCAGGAGGCCTTTCACCTGCTGGTGTGTTGTTTCATTCTGCAGAGCACCTGGGCAATTACTAGAATCAGGGAAGTGTGGCCATGAAAATAACTGTTACAGCATTTTTCACTAAGTTATACAGCTTTTACCATATAAAGATGAAATGTTTCAAATATGGACTTCAAGAATTGTAAAGAGCATCAGCTCACCTCTGGCTGCAGAATATGACTTTCCCACTCTCTCTGTGATTCTTCTCCACAGGTCTTACAACACACTTTCCAGAATCTGCCCACATTTCGTCACCCACTTTTGCCCTAGTCTCAGCCTCGTCGTCTCCTGCCAGGACCTCTAAATAATCTCCCGAGTGGTCAGCTTCCCCTCTCACCTCCTCCCTACAGCCCGTGCTTCGTAGAGCTGCTGAAGTGGTCTTCACAGGGTTTGGCCAACTTTTTCTCATAGGACCAGATAAACGGTATTTCAGGCTTTCAGGCCATGTTATCTTTGTTACAACTACTCAACTCTGGTGACATAGTAAGAAAGTATGAAATCAAGCATGAAACTAGCCACTCACTGACCATAGTTTGAGGCACGTGCACAGCTGTGCTCCAATAAATTTTATTAACACAAACTGAGGGTACACCTACTGGGCAGAGTTTGCCAACCCCTGTTTTAAAACTATCAGAACCTGTCACTTGCTGAGGCCCTCGTTCGTCTTCCTGTTCTAGGCAGGATAAAATCTGCACTGCTGGTAAAGGCTTACCTCTCTTGACCTGCTTCTTCACAACCCTAACCAGGCACCCTCCTCCCTGTGTCCCTAACAAGATCTAACTCCTCTAACCCTCCGGCTGTAACTCGCCATGCTGGGCTCTCTCTGTCTCCTGAGACCTGGTCCACTCCCATCAGCACTTGGCTGGGGTATTTTTGGTTTCATTTTTAATCAGTTGGGTTTTAATTCAAGCTCATTTCTGCTGAAAGCTTCTGACTCTCCTGTGGAAAATACTGCTCACCGTCCCTGTAGCAATGACTATTATCTCTTTTACAGACTCACTGTCTTCGGAGTCCTTCATTATTTCAAGTGATCTTATTTTGTGTATTTCTTTGTGTTATACCACTACAAAGAACAACAGCTCTGGGAAGGCATGGATTTTGCTTTTCTGATATCCAGAGGCATCCTTGAATCATAGGTGGTGCACAATTCATTGCTGAATGAATGAATGAATAGATGAGTGCAGTTTGTTTAGTGTGAGTGCAGATTCTAAGTATTAAGTATTGATAGAGGAAAAAAATAATTCCCTAAAGGCATGATTGAGCCAAAGTAAGGAAATGATGTGGAATTTTTTTACATCTTACTTGTTGTATGAAACATTAGTAAGTAGAGGCTTAAATGTCTTCAAGTTTTCTGTCAAACCAGTTACGGCTTTAGCAAGCAGCAGAGTTTAGCATACATAGTTTCTTGTAAAATGATAACTTACTAAGGGCTTAAGTGGAGTTGCTGAAACAAATGCAGTAAGTGTATTTTAAGAAATGTCTCTCTCTGGTGTCATGTGTCAGACTCAGACATATCACTTGAGTTCTGTCTTTCTACAGAGCAGGGCCATACAAAGTAAATGCAACACAAGTCACATGTATAATTTAAAATGATTATAACCACATTATAAAAAGTAAAAATAAACAGGAGAAATGACATTTAATAATAATATTTTTACTTAACCCAATCTAAAATAATATTTCAACATGTATTAAATACAAAAAGATTAATGAGATCTTTTTGCATTCTTTCTTCTGTACTAAGCCTTTGAAATCCAGTGTGTTTTATACTTAATGGAACATCTCAATTTTGTCTAGCCATGTCATGCTTAATGACTAATGGTTACCGTATTGGACCAGGCAAGACTATAGCTGTTTGCCTGTGTGACTATTGTTTAAGAGCTTTATCAGGCTACGTCACTTCAGCCGTGTCACTTGAAAACTTCGGGACTCCACCTTTTTAGTGATGTTAGCTTTGCTAATAGAGGAAAATTCTCTTTCTTCACTAATCTGTCTGTGAATCTCCCAATATAAGAAAGATGGTCCGATCGTAAAGGGCACATTATGGTTTTTCAGGAAAACATTAATAACAATATCATGTGTTTAATTGTACATTGAACATGCCCCAAGTTATTATTCAAGGCTAAATTTCATGGTACAAACTACCCAGCTTTTATACATCATTCACGGCAAGGTGTTACACATTGAAAAATCCTCATCAAAGAAAAGAACTTCTGTTCACAAGATCATCTTGAGAAAAATGTGACTATGTAGTAGGAAAGCCTCTCTTGTCTTGATACCACTGGACATGTGAAAACGTTCTCCACCAAGAACACTGGCATTTTCCCCTTTATAAGGTTTTTTTCGGTCATTCATCAGTGTGCTACGTATCATTTTTCTAAATAGTATTGTCAAATTATACTGAAAGAGATACATATGGAAAAAACACAGAAACCCATTCTGACAGAAGTGGATTATTATACTTACTTGAGGGTAGGTGGTTTTTAGTTTAATTTCTTATCCCCAATTTCTATATACTATGGTTGTTTTCATGGTGTATTCAGAAGGTCTTGAGCTATTTACAGCAACCTAGAAATCAGACCTGGGGACAAGGGAGAATAGCTGGGGAGCTGAAGACAAGGGCATTTCTCCTTGCCACTTGCATGTGGGGCCACTGTGCACTTGAGAACTGTGAACCACAAACATGCCCACTAGATAGAAAAGGGCTCCCTTAGCTTCTCAGCCTGGCTTCCTAATTCCTCTTCTCTTCCTTTCTCTCTGCTCTACCTTATCCGCCCTCCCTCTGCTTTTCTCCACTTGTGAGACCTACAGACATGTAGCAACAGCTGAAGGACAATAGAAGCTAAAGCCCAGTGGGAAATCATAGTGTGTTTGGGCATAAAACATTGAAGGAATTTGCTATATCACCTCATCACACACGGAGCCTATATTATATTTTATATTATTAGCTTGTATTATTTTATTTTCAAAGTAGCTCAATATCAGAAAGAATTATTCTGGCTATGAAGCAAAGACAATGTGCCAGTCTGTCTCCTTTCTCTCTTCTTCCTTTCCCCATCTTGCCCCTTAATGCCCTCATTCTATGCTCAGTCCCAAATGACTTTGGTATTTATAATTCAGAATCTATTTGTTTCTACAAACAATAGCCAGGAAACAATGCAAGGATCAAATCTGGCAACGAAAAAAAAAAACTCTCTGACTTCCATTTAACAACAACAACAACAAAATCCCAAAAAATCTCTAAAAATTGAATTTGAGGACACTTGCAAACACTTTTTCTATAAGAAAACTAGACAGGATTTTATTTAAATCTGGCCTTTTCTATTAGAATATTTTATAGTCTTTGTTAACTTAATCAAACAGTAGGCAAACAAGCTGTCCAGAACTGTGTGTCTTAATCTCTTCTGTAACAGTTATTAACATGACATCTAAAAAAAAAAAATGACTTGAACGTATATGTAATAAATATTACTTACACTAGAAGCAACCACAAATCTCTTCGAAATACAAAGAAATCCCACATACACCAACACATCAGGGGGAAAAAAATCCTGATTTGGCTTTCAAAGTCATCAGTTTTATCCCCAGGAAATAGGTCCAATTTACTGACAGCTATAAGCTGGACAGTAAATTAACTCTGTAATATCATCTCTGCTGTTGTTAAACCATGGGTCCCATTCAAGAATCATCGTCCAGCTGTTCCACGAAGCCCACATAAAGATACACCAACCCTGAAAGTAACCTCTTTCCCAGTTCTTTGCAAAGGCACAGGATTTATGGGGATCTATTAGGGAAGCCAGGCTAATAAAAACAGGAAAATACCCTAGTGCTCTTGGCAGTGCACTGTGCTTATATAAACCTCTTAGAAGACATAGGCTAAACATTACCTGACATACATCTCAGCAATGTTCTCCTACGGCAGTCTACCCCAGCAACAGAAAGAAAAGCACAAGTAAACAAACAAATGGGAGCTAACTGAACTCACAAGCTTCCGCACAGCAAAGGAAACCGTAAGCAAAACAAAAAGACAACCGACTGAATGGGAGAAAATACTTGCAAATGATTCGACTGACACAGGCTTCATTTCCAGACTACATAATCAGCTCATACAACTTAATAACCAAAAAACAAACAACCCAATCCAAAAATGGGCAGAAGACCTGAACACGCATTTCTCCAATGAAAACATACAAATGGCCAACAGGCACATGAAGAAATGCTCAGTATCTCTCATTATCAGATAAATGCAAATCAAAACTACACACCAGTCAGAAAGGCCATCATTCAACAAGTGTTTAAACTTCTCTGTCCAAGGTGATATTCTTGCTCTTCAGTGAATGAAATTCTAGGGGAAGCTAGCCAATAATGTTCAACAATGCAGTCTATGGATCGTGACTAGGAATAAATAAATCTGTCCAATGAAAAGTTTGTTTATAACAAGTCCTATTTTCTCCTATGGTTTTCCTTTGCCCTCAAACTGCAAATGTATATAGTAATGACAGTCATCAAATTCCTCCTAAGAGCAGAGTGATGGGTATGGCAAAATAGGGCTGACAGAACATTAGAAATAAAAGCATGTCTTTCCTTCTTACTTTTTAAACCTTTTGTGATGTTCTTTTCTAGAGCCAAATCTTCCATTCAATAAGGAAAAAAAAACTTCTGATATGTAAGTTGCTGAAGTAATTACTTCTTATAGCTATTTTTTGAAGAATTGAGGATTTTAGATAATAAAAAAGATTTTGATCTATTTTTTTCCTTTTTATGATTTCACTATTATTAGGACCCTGAGTAATATAACTGCCTCCTCCAAATTCCGCTTTTTAATTTAGGATAGCTAGATCTCTAGTCTGATGCTTGTTGTAGGTAGTCCTTCCTGAAAAGATTAAGATTAGATGGAAAGACAGTGGAAATCTATAAAATTCTCAAAACTGAGAACAATGTTTGAATCCATTTATTAACACCCAAAAATGAGAAGGGGTGTAATTCATGCTAAGAAGAGTAAAAGGAATAAAAATAATTCTTAGCAAATGTAGTAATCTTTAAGGGTTGATCCAAAGAACATATACACAAGAAAATGATAAAGTTTAAAGACTTATGTTGATTCATAGGTGATTGAATTAAGGCAGGTTATCAAAGGAAAATTGTACAGCATCACAATTCAAAGATAAAGCCCTGAAAATTTAAGAAGTTTAATAAGCTTGGAGATGACTCATTTAGGAGTAAAAACCTGACATCTGAAAACATTACAATGATAAAAGGAAAATTTGATTGAAATAACCTTCCAGTAGGGTGACGGCTCTGATATGTTTGGAGGGTTCTAAGTTTTGAAGCCTACCATAGGATTTAAGTACACAGCATCTTAAAATGTCAGATATATTAGCAGCTACTATAAAACCATTTTGTAGCATCAATAATGTGCACACACAGCCACTTCTCAGAAGCAACACCTGGAAGAGGTCCTAAGGATGTTATGGACATCTGTTTGCTTTCATTTGCTTAGACACCAAGACGCAAAGACTTAACTCTCAACTTTCCCAGCTTATCCCTTCAAAATACAGTTTTTGAATCCTGACTCCTCTCTAGCTAGGTTATCTGGGATACATTTGTTAGTCTCTGCGCCTCAGTTTCCTCACTTTAACACAGTATCTACCAATAGGATTGTTAAAAAGATTAAAGCTCTTGAAAGAGGGCCAGGCATGTCGTAGTTTCTCAACATGATGAGAACTTAGCATTTGCTGTGGTGTGGAGGTGGCCTTTTGTTGCTTCACTACCTAGCAGAAAAGATGGTTTGTGAGGGGTGTGTGTCAATGCACCCAATTGGAGGTGCAGAGGGAGGTGAAATTGATAGTTTCACAATCTCTGATTTATTCCCTTGTGTTTCAGACAGTGTCTTGAATTCTCAGGGTCTTATCTAAGACCAGCAGATAACAGAGAGAGAATTTAATAGTAATGATACAGGATGAACGTTTTCATGGCAAAAACTGAACCAGAAAAATACACACTGATTCTAATTTTATTGTAGATAAAGTTAATTAGGTAAGCAAGAATATAGATTGATAGATGATTGATAGATAAAGATATAAAGTTATAGTTCAGTTATATCACAGGTAGTTCTTGAGATATGAAAAGAGTATTTGATGAGTTAATATATATGCATGCATGTTAAAATTGGTAAGCATTAATATAATAAATTCCATCTGCTATAATTACAGTCTTATGTTATATAAGGGATTACCAACAACCTTATGTTATACCAACTACAGGTTCTCAATATTAGAAAAAATAAATAAAAGCTAATACATTTCTCTAAAAAGTTAACTGCCAAACACTGCAAAGCACCACCTTACAGGGGTAACATTCAAGTTGATTAATACAATATTTTTTCCCACAAGTGGAATCATGTCCCTATAATTCAAGGATCCTGATGAAGAAGTAATGGTAAAGTGAAATTTTTGACAACTGGCAATATAGCCATATTATATAGATCATTTTTGTTATGATTTGCCAAAGAATCTTAAATTTTCTCCTATCTAAACTTTAACAAGCACAAATTATAGATCTCTTTCCATATTCTCTGCAATAACATTTGCAGTAAATTTGATTTATACTACTGTCCCAGGTATCCAGTGCTATACTGTCACTGAGATTACTGAAATGGTAGTTCTGCTAGATGATATAGCAATCCAAATGGCAGAACTTGGACCAATCTCGTCTATATTAAAATTACCTTCTCTGTAAGGAACCTATAATTCTTTCCTTTTCTTTCACAATTTTGCCTCTATTTTGAGTTTTATGAATAATTGCTTTTCTACTAATCAAAAACAAATTCTAGTATACTAGATACACTACCATTGATCACTATAAGTACTAATGTACTTATATAGTACTAATGTACTACTGTGGTGGGGCTCCCATGGGCCCGCAGGACCACCTGGCCCACAAGGTGCCAGGGACCCAACTCCACTTCCCCTTTGCAATTTACACTTGAGCAATATCCAGCATGACGTGTCTGAAGAACTAAAAGAAAGCCAAGATCACTGACATACTGAGTGGAGGAGAGTGGCACGAAGTGGACAGACAAGGAGGCAGGGGCCAGATCACGCAAGGACTTGTAGGCTGAGGGGAGGAGTTCCAGTTTTATTCTAGGTCTGGTGGGAAATGACAGGGTCTAGTTTGCATATTTGAGAGATGCCTCTGGTAGCTCGCTGGGGATGGGCTGGACAGAGGCAAGAGGGGGAGGGGACATCGTGTCAAATTGGACTGGAGAAGGCAGAACTACGGAGACAGTAAAAAGATTAGTGGTTGCCAGGGGGCTGGAGAGGTAGAAGGGATGCAGAGGTGGAGCACAGAGGATTTTTAGGGCAGTGAAACGAGTCTGTATGACACTACACAATGGCAGCTACAAGTCATCACACACTTGTCAAAACCCATAGGAATGGGTTCAGCGCCATGCGGGAACCCTCCTGTAAACTATGGACTTTGGGTGATGACGTGTCCATGTAGGTTCACCGACTGTAACCAGCGTTCACTAGTGGGGGTTGCTGATAGTGGGGGAGGTGGTGCCAGTAGGGGGAGAAAGGGTACACAGGAAATCTCTGTACTTTGTGCTCAATTTTGCAGGGAACCTACCTAAAACTGCTCTAAAACATAGAGCTCATCAATTAAAAACATTAAATTCACCTGTTTCTGTTCACTTTTAAAAAATGCGGCCATAAGTAAAGGTAAACTTTCACGTGTGGCTCTCATCGTGTCTCTCCAGGCTAACACAGAGTGAGAAGGGATGGTGGTGGTTTGGACTAGGGCAGTGGTGGGAGAGGTGCAGTGGAGAAGACACAGCTGAGATGGGTCTTTGGAGAGAGCACTGGCAGCTCTTGCTGTTAAACTGGATGTTGGGGGTGAGGGAGAGGAAGGGGAGTATCAGAAATGGTAGCGTTGGTTCTGGCTTGAGCACTTGGATGGACAGGGTATCACTGCCTTGAACGGGGAAGACTTAGGGGAGGGGGAACTTTGGAAGGCAGGTGGGGGTGGGGAGCTGCATATTCCTTTGGGACAAAGTGAGTTTGAGGTACCTGTAAGATGCCAAATAGCGATGTCAAGCGGACAGTTGGATGTCTGGGCCTGGTCCTCAGGAGCAAAGTCTGGGGAGAAGATCTCAATTTGGAAGCAACCACTTGGGAAAAAACAAGGTCCCTCCTCTGGGTCTGAATCTCACCACAAACAGTCAGACACAGATGGACAGAGATGTCAGTGCACACCCCTGCTCTCCCAGTTACAGCAAAACCTTCTGAATATGCAAATGTTCTCTCTGGGCAACCTGTGGTCTCTGCAAGTCACCAATTCTGCCACTTTGCTCCCCTCCCTCCAGCCCCTAAAACTCCCTTTCTGGGTTCCCACCTCCCAAACTTCCCTGGCAAAAACTATGGCACGGGAGCCCACCGCAGACAGCCTTTGCCAGTGAGCTGCGGGTCAGGATGTTTGCACAAATGCCTCACAGCATCATTTTATCTTGAGGGATGTCAACTCAAAAAATGTTAGTTCATGTCACTGTCGGTGGAAATGCCAAAAATCAGCTTTCTTTCATCAGAAAATGGAATAATTAACTTTGCAACTGTGTCCCAAACTGCTAATTAATGGGTTTTCCCCACGTGATTTGTCAGGCTACACGGTGAGCAGAATAGCAGCCTGGGCCCCTGGAGGATTCGCGCCTCATCTCCTCTCCACCCTCGGAGTCAAGAGTTGGAAGAAGTTACGGGAAAACCAGTGGAGGAAAGCAAGGCCAGAGGAAAACGCTGTTACTTAGGGACCGAGAGTTCTCCTTTTCCTTTCAAAATCCATTTCTCACCACTTGGCTCTCCCACATCGCTGTCCCCAGCTGATCTCAAAATTGTGGTGGTTAGTCTTAGTTGATGGGCTCAGCCAACACCTGTCACCCAAACTTGGAGGTCAAATCAGATGCCTCTCTCCCTCACCTGAGATGGTAGGGGGCAGTGGTTAAATCCTGGAGGTAGACAGATGTGGGTTGCAGTGCCAGTCTGAGTTCCTACCAGCTGTGCGCCCAGAGCAAAACACTCCCCTGGCTCCCCTGCCAACCACCTCACTTCTAAAATGGGATTCGTAGTAGAACTACATCAGCAGGTTACTGGAAGCTTAAAGAAGATGACAAACACAAAGCCACAGGCATGCTGTTTCAGACGTGGTAAGTCTTCAACAAACAGGGCTATTAGTGCACCTCTTACCCCGTCTCCATCTATACTGCCCCTGACATGGCTCAAGCTCCTCCTCTGTCCACCTCTTCAATGAGGGTCAGTCCATCCCCACTGTGAGTGCTAGACAAGTTTTCCCACTGTGCAAATGTGAGCATGTGGTGGGTTAGACTACTGGTCCCAATTCTTACTCCACTGTATCAGGACTATCCATCCATACCCTTTGCCTGCAGCTTTGCAGAGCCTCCCGCTGTAGATGGAGAGTACTGCCCCACGCCACTGAATGTGTCAAGTATTTTTAAATTTTAATTGTGGTAAAATACACATAAAATTCACCACTTTCTCCTTCAGCAAGCTACTATCAACATTGGCTGCTAATAGCTTTCACCCCCTCCTTTCTCTGGAGAATTGCCATTGCCCAAACAGGATCTGCCAGCTTGTAGCCAGTGATTGACTGACAAGGGAGGGGCTTTTCCAAGGGCCTTAAGACGGGACCAAGGCCGGGGTGCCCTTTTTGCCTCTCCATTGGACCATGTTGAAGTTGACCTCCAGCTGACAGCACATCCTGACTTAACATTCTTCATCTGCTTTATTGTGTTTCCTTAACTTTCCTTCTCCTGAGAGCAGTCCCCTGCTAAAGCATTTTCACAATAACCCCCATGAGCAGTAATAGATGGTTGTCGTCTTAAGCCACTGAGTATTGAGGTGTTTTGTTATGTGGCATTATGAACTGATACAATTAGAGCACGTAATACACGGAATTCTCTCCAGCCATTAAAAACAATGATTAGGGCTTTACATATTGACTCCAAAACAAGTCAACAAGGCAATGTTGCTTGAAAAAAAAGTTGGCCGCAACAGAGCACGTATAGCAGCATTCTTTCTGTTAAAGAAAGTTAATATGTGCTTCCGTGAGAGATTCAGGTACAGAGAAATTTCTGGCAGGGACTTCAGTGGTTAACAGTGTCTATTACTGTGTGGTGGGATTATAGACAATATATTCCTTTTGTCTTTCCACTTACTTTATACCATTTGGTGTTTAAATTGAATTTTCTTTTTTATCTGAATTAAAGTTCTTTAAAAAAATATTTACCAACTTAACCATTTTTAACCATACACTTTAGTAGTGTTAAGTACCTTCACATCATCATGCAACAAAACTCCAGAACTCTTTTCATCTTGTAAAACTGAAACTCTATCAATTGACCAACAATTCCCCATTTCTCCCTCCCCTCACCTCTAGCAACCACCATCCTACTTTCTGTCTCTATGAATTTGACTACTCTAGGTACCTAACATAAGTAGGGTCATACAGTATTTGTCCTTTCTTATTTCACTCAGCATAATGTACTCCTGGTTCATCCATGTTGCAGTCTGTGTCAGAATCTCCTTCCTTTTTAAGCTTGACTAATATTCCTACTGATGTTGGGCTTAGCCATGTGACCTGCTCTGTCCAGTGAAATGTTAGCAGAAGGATATGATGCATGCAGGAGCTTTACATGTGCTTGCATAGCTTAGCTTGGTTTCATGTACTCTGATGAAATGCCATGTGAAGATTAGGCCCCAGATAGCTGCTGACTCTTCATCCTGGATCCCAAAATGAAGACACAGCAGACCTGAGCCCAGCAGACCTGGAAGCCTGGAGTCCAGCCTGGCCCAGCCAAACCCAGTCAAGGTTAACTAAAAGTCAGATGACCCATGAACATTAAAATAAATCTTTGGGATTGTTTGTTAATGCAGCAAAAACTACTCCCCTGCAATGCCACCTCTGCCCAGAGCCCTTCCTCCCTGGGTGCATTAAATGTGTACTTCCTGAATAGAGATGGAGGCTCTCAGCTTAAGAGAGCTCTTGATCACCATCTTGTCCCTGCTATAGGCATGACTTCTCCCGTCACAAGAATACCACCAGGCAACTTACAGACCACAAAGGCTCATAGACTAAATTGGGATGCTTCAATCATGCTGTTCATTAAACCAATTAAGACACAAAGCAAAAAAAAATCAAGAAAAAAAGATTTGAGGTTGGTTGGCACATTTAAGATGGGGTACATCTTAAATGGGTGGGTGGAAGGACCAAATGACCCCAGAACCCTGAGGTATGCAATGTTCATATGTCCTGTCTCTCTGTCACATCAGCCTTCCCTGCTGATGCATGGTTCAGAGGACCAGAGTTAAAGTTTCAGCAAGGGGGTCCAATAGACAGAAGGTGCTGGGGTCAATCACACACATGAGTCTATTGAAGAGATAAAGTCAAGTACATATGCCTAGACCCTGCTGCAGCTGGACCACTCACCTCTGAACAGCCATGGGTTTTACCTGCATTTCTTGGACAGACCATATGTTGGGGCTGAACAAGACCAGGATTGGTAACACCAGTGGGTGGTCAATTTAGGGATGACCTAGCTGTCAAATGAGAAGTGGCACAATTATGACGTGGCCTTTCCACCCATTTCTATTTATGGTACTCTTGTCTGTTCTACCATATATGTCATTTCATTTATGATTAGCAGGTTACTAACATTCTTACTATCTATATTTTTAACACATCTTACGAATTCTGCCTGAGTCTCACAAGCTCATTCATGGTGTATACTTAAAACATCCTCTAAGTTTTGCCTCTGTTGCATAATGCCAAGCGCTTCTTATGAGGTTCATCCATCTTTTTGTTTTTCTTGTCCTTTTAGAAGAACTACATATTCTCAAGTAATAGAGTAAATATGCAATACATTTTTCAAACTACCCACTTTCCTGCAACTCTACCACCCCAGCCTTGGTCCAAACCGCCACCATCTCTCACCCCACTGGCCTCTTAACTGCTCTCCCTGCTGCCACAATGACTGCCTACAAAGTAATCAGAGGGTGGCTTCAGAAAAGGAGAATCTCTTCCTGTTCAGACTGGCTATAAAGTCTAAACTCCTGAGTGGCATTAAGACCTACTGTGCTACAATGACAATTGCCTCTCCTCTCACTTCATGTCCCGCCATTCCCATCTCCCCACACTGTGCCCTCTCAGCACCAGCCCCATCCAGAATGAGCTCCTTTCCATGTACCTGCTCAACTCACTCCATGAATAGATACATCTTTTTCAAACTGTCCTTCTGTCCAAGTCTGGGTGGGAGGAAACGGGGACTGAACCTGTGATGCATTTCAGGATAGACACTTAAAGAATTTAGGAAGTTATCAGACCAGATGTTCAAAATCTGCTCTCTCAGGGACAATTCTCATTCATGTATTCATTTAACACATATTTATGAGTGCCCACCAGGTGCCAGGCACTGAGCAAGGTGCTAAAGACAGGCGGATGAGTGAAACAGACATAGTCTCCCAAATCACAGGCCTCTCCAAGAATACCCCATTCCAGGCCCCATCCTGCTCTGTAATCTGGAAGGTTCACCCCCGAAAGCAGCGCCTGCCAGATGAAAGCAGGCTCCGGGAAGCTCTGAGTACTCACGGCCTCTAAGCCCATCTTGCACTCCACTCTTCATCCTGCTCCCTGGCTTCTGGCCTCTGGGTCTATTTCCTGTTATCAGCCCATTGCTTGGACTTCTGACTCTCTGACTTCTGATTTCCCTCATAAATTCAAGCCCCAAACCAGACCCAGGTATTGCAGCCTTGACCTCAGCATCAGCACCCGGAAGTCCACCCCTCCAGTCTGGAAGTCCACTCCACCAGTTGGGAAGTCCAGGGCACCAGTCTGGAAGTAGTTTCAGGCCTCACTCTTCCCTGCGCCTCCACGGGCCAGTGCCTGCCTTCCATGAATACAGCGTTATCCGTGGGCTGGGCTGGCTCTCTACTTCCCCTCAGGCCCATGAGCCACTGTGCCCTGCCACTGAGGCACAACTCGGAAGCACCATCTCCTTGGGCTCTTTTTCCTGCTCTGTCTGAACTGAGCTCATTTACTTGAAATTAGTTGGGAATTAAAAAAGCCCCTAGTTTATCAGCATGCTATGATTCCCCTCCTGCCACCCCCTCTGCAGCATGATGGATTGCCTGGTGCCGGGACACAGCCCCAGTCGAGGAGTCAGTAAGCTCCACATGGTCCCCGGCACAGACAGATAGGGAGGCCCAGTCCTGACCATGATTCATTAGCTCCGCAAAGCCTATTGAGCGGAGTTCCATCAAGACTGATGCTTCCTCCTTGTAACAGCATTTCCAAAATTTTCTATTACATTTTGATTATGTTTATAGCATCTCGCTGGTCTAGGGGAAGATGCAATCTTGTTCCCAGTGTGTGTCTTCGTGGGCTGTCTCCGTGCCTTGCATGGTCCTGCCTGCTTGGTCTCTGTCCCCGAGAGCCCCTCACTTGCTGGGCAGTGAGAAAGACCTCTGTTGCCTCTCAAGATCAGGTTGGAGGAAGCCAGGGTCCACTCACCTGGTGCCCAAGGTCCACTCTCAGGCAGCTCTGATTTTTGAGCACAAACCCCAAAGGTGTTCTAAGGCCTGGTAGGTAAAGAGAAAACTGGAGAGCACAGATGTTTCCTGAGGCCTGCTAGATATCGGGGAAGGAACCAGGCAGCCCCCATTTGTCTACCTGGTTCCCATGGGCACAGTACAGGGCCTTGTCAAATGTCTGGTAAACTCCATATTTAAATATGTGTGTGTGTGTGTGTGTGTGTGTGTGTGTGTGTGTGGTGTGTATCATAGGTCATCCCACAGGCGATCTGAGTGATTTACAGGAAATGGTGAAAAATGAATAAAGAATAAGAATTAGGACCAGGAAAATGCAAATCAGCTAAAAATGTTAAGACCAAAAGTAAAAAATATAATATATATACAGCAATATATATTTACTTTATTTTCTACTTACATGAGATGACAGATGTACACTAAACTTACTATGATAATCACTTGAAGATGTATGTAAATCAAATCATTGTCATACACCTTAAACTTATATCATGCTGTTTGTCAATTATATCAATAAAACTGGAAGGAAAAAAATTAAATTAAAATAATACATATTTATATAATATATAAGTATATATCTAAATACATATTATCTTAAGTTAATGTATATTTTATCTTAATATATAATTATTATTATAATGATAATTTATATATATATATAAAAAAAGTAAGATCCCACACAGCCTATGCTTCGGCCTTTAATTTGGTCTGAGTTTCCTGATAGTCAAAGAGAAAAAGGAAACAAAATTAGTTACTTAGGTCTTACTGTCATTAATAAAAGAATGAAAAAAGCCAGTTCCCCAAGGGACCCTTAGGGTTTCTTCAATTGTGATTCTAAAGGAAATTTCATATTAGGGAGTTCTTAATTACAGGCTGTAAGAAATGTGTTAAGCCAGTTAAAATGTTTCTTATTCTGACACTACTGACATTTTTGGATGGATAAGTTTTGCTATGGTGGGGTCCATGCTGTACATTATAGAGTGTTGGCCTCTACCCACTAGATGCCCCTTGCATCCCCTCCTCAGCTGAGACAACCAAAATGTCTCCAGACACTGTCAAATGTCCCCTGGGGCAGAGTTACTAGATTTAGCAACGAGAAATTCAGGATGCCCAGTAAAATTTGCGCTTCAGATAAACAATGAAAAATATTTTAAGTATGCCCCATGCAATATTTGGGACATACTTATACTAAAGAATCATTCCACTTTTTATCTGAAATTCAAATCTAACTGAGAATCCTGTATTTTATTAAATGATCCCTCCTGATGAACAACATCTTTTGGTGGGAACAAGATCCCCAGGATACACTGCAAGGAGCCCACTCCCTACATCAGATTTTTTTAAGTGTTATAATAGTGAAAATGTGTTTTTCCCTCCAGTGCTTCTATTTATTTACATGTAACCAACAGTTTGTCTTCTGTTTCATATCTTTTTTAACTGTGAAACCCCACTGTGAAGTATCTTGCAAATAAGTTGTACAAATGTTTTTATCAAAAAAAAACTCTGATTGATAAAACACTGAGTTAATGCCCTCAAGATAGCAGATAATGGAGCCAGGGGGTTCCAGAAAGCTCTTTCTTGTAGCATCTATAGAACAAGAAGATAACTCTACAATGCAATTTTTTAAAAGCAATTCTTTGTAATTCTAAATAATATCCTTCTACATCATTTTCTGCTTGATGCAAGGTTAAAACCTAGAGATACTTCACTACAACCTGCCCCTAGCCTACCGGCCCAGAATCCCTTGGCAAAAAGGTACAGGTGAGTTTCACCTGCTGGCTTGGAATGACCCCATGCTGGGCTTCCTGTGGCCATTGGGATTACCATCTTTAGAAATAATCCATTCTCGAATTAATTCTAAAAACTGGTTAGGCATTTAGAAAGATAGCAAATTGGATACCTCCCTCTGTGCTCATTCCAAAATAAATTCCGGATGTATCAAATATCTTAAGCATAGAAATGAAACCATAATAGTACTAGGGAAAAAATACAGGATAACTTAGAATTTCAGAAAGGGAAAAGTCTTTTTGTGTTACTTTCTGGACAAGATCCAGGAGCTGTTGAAAAAAACAAAAGATTGAGAGATTTAACTACATTAAGAATGTATAACTCTGCACGGCCAACAGAAAAAAAAGGAAGGCAGCAAACTCTGGGAATAATATAAGCAACATAAAATAGAGAACTAATTTTTCCATTACATAAAGAGGCCCTCACAAATCAATAAAGGGAAAAAATAGAAAACTAGGCTTGAAAAAAAATGAAGAGTTCCCAGAAAAATATAAATGGCTTTTAAACACATGAAAGAGTGATCAACCTCTCACAGATACAAATTAAAACCATACTTTTAAACCTCTTTGTATCTATCAGATGGGCAAAGATCAAAGTGTTTAATAGCATGCTGGCGGTAAGAGTAGGAGGAAACAAAGACGGTGTTCTTGGGAACACATGCGCTGGTGCTCACCTGCGGGAGGCATTTTGGTAGCATGCATTCAAATTTTAAATTTTGAACTGTTTGGATATTTTTTATCATGTGTATGCATTCACTTTTCAAAATGAAGTGCTTAAAATTTTTTAATAAAAAATGCCCAATTGTGCTTAAGGAAATTTACCTTATGGAAACAACCAGAGACAGGTGCTAAAATTTATATCATACAGTAGACTATTTTATAGCCATTAAAAATCATATTCATAAAGTATGATTTAGGTCATAAGGAAATGATCATGATACATCATTAAGTGAAAAAACTTAGGTATAAAATTAGGTACAAAATGGTGTGATCCTGATTTTTTAAAACAGACACAGAGAGAAATGCCTGTGAGATAGGAAGGCTATTTCCCAAATGTTAGCAGCCATGTTCTCGGGGTTGTGGGTTTGCAGGTAATTGGTAGTCCTTTTTTATACTTTGTATAAATTCCACATCTCCTATGAAAAGACATTAATTTTATAATAAAGAGCATTAAATTTTATGTGAAAAAAGAGAAAATTCCACTGGCTTACTAATATTTAATGTAAAATAAATTCCCACTAAGATGAATACCAAGTTCCCTAGACTCTCCATGAAGCTTAGGGTCTGCCTTTATTAAATGAAAATGCTGAGTTCTAGTGGGGGACTGTTTGGGCGCCAGCCTCACCTTGGTAAAAGACTCAGGCATTGCAGAGAGAGGGCCGTGTCTCAGTCCCAGGGGATTCACAAGAGGATGGGGGAAGGGGAGGACAGAGGTGCTGGCCCCATGATATTACCTGGAACTCTTCCCCACATGTTTTGGCTAAAACCACTAAAAACTATTCCCAGAAGAAAGCTAGAATAGCTCCTCCAAGTCCAACAAATCTTCAAAGCCCACCACACCCAGGCAGGCCTCCCTGATAACACCTCCTCTGCTTTCTTAGGACAGTGTGGCACCACTCCTCAGGTCCCCCATTATTTACTGTACTATAAAAATGTTTTACTTTATCAATAACAGCTACCATTTATTTCACAACACACACTAATGCTAAACACTTTATATTCATTAGTCTGTTCAACCTTCACAACAACCCTAGGACGAAGCCTCTATAAGTTGTATAGTTGAGCAAACTGATGCCCAGAGGGATCCAGTTACTCACTCAGAATCTTACAGACAGTAATGGCGGCACCAGGACTCAAACTTAGTTCAGTTATTTCAAAGACCATCATCTCAACCATGATGAAATGCTGAACTCTTTTATGATGTGCTTCTCAGAATCAGAGACTTTTGCTTCTGGGCAGACCCTGCCAACTATTCACACCTCCTCCTGACCACAGCCACTGAATATTGCCTTGGGAAACTCTCAGCCCACATCACATGCATTTCTCATACTGTCATTCAAGGTGTCCCACCCTTCCTGGCCACATGACTTCAGCTAAGCCAATCATGTTCATTCACTGGAGTCTCCAAAGGGTGATGTAGAGAGGCCCCCTGATTCTTGTAACTGGACTCCCCATCCTCAGAGCTGAACCTACGGACCTCATATTCTCCATAAAATTCCTGGTTTTGCTTGAGTTAGCCAGAGTTTGCTCAATTTAGTTTGCAACCTAACCATACCTGAAAGTAAAAGTTCAAAAGTAAAAGACAAAAATTATCAACAAAATAAAAATTTAGCAAACCAAATTCAGCAACATGTGACCAAGTGGCATTTAACCAGGAGTGCAAGTTTGGGTTAACACAGAAACATCAATCAATGCAATACACCATATTAATAGAATAATGGATAAAAACCATATGATCATCTCAACAGAGGCAGAAAAAGCATTGGGAAAAAATCCAATACCCTTTTATTAACAAACCAGAAATATTAATAAACTGGAAAACCCACAGCTAGCATCATACTTAATGGTGAAAAACAAAACGCTTTTCTCCTAAGATCAGAAACACAACAAGGATGTCTGCTCTTGCCACTTCTATTCAACATTGCACTAGAGTCTCTACTCAGGGCAATTAAAAGAGAAAAAGAAATAAAACACAGACAGAAATAAAAGGAAGATTTTCCAGATTGGAGAACAAGAAGTAAAATTTTCTGTATTCACAGACGACATTATCTTATATATAGAAAATCCTAAAGAGTCTACAAAAAATTTTAAAAATATGAGTTCAGCATATTTGCAGGATACAAGGTCAATGTACTAAAATCCATTGTATTTCTACACACTTGCAATAAACAATCCAAAAATAAAATTAAGAAAACATTCCATATCAAAAAGTATAAAATACTTTAGAATAAATTTAACAACAATGCAAGACTCATATACTTAAAACTACAAAAATATCATTGAAAACAGTTAAAGAGGGCCTGAATAAATGGAAAGATGTCTGATGTTCATGAACGTACTATTGTTAATAAGGCAGGATTCCTCAAATTGATCTGTAGTATCCCTACCAAAAATTTCAGATGACTTTTTTGCAGAAATTGACAAGGTGAGCCTAAAAATATATATGGAAATGCCAAAACAGACAAAAACAGACAAAATAGACTAAACCATCTTGAAAAAGAACGATCACACTTCCCAATTTCAAAACGTACTATACAGCTACAGTAATCTACAGTTACTGACATAAAAACATAAAAACCTGTGGCCTGGGCCGGCTGGGTCCCCAACCTCAACATCCCCACCCCACCACCGACCAGGTCCCAGCACCCAACCAGTACCACTACCGCCCGGGCCAGGCCACATCCCCCTAGCCCCACTTCCCCAGCTCACCTCCGCCCCATCCCCCGTCACTGTCTCCCCACCCCCAGCCAGGCCTGGTCCCCAACTGGACCCCCAAGACCGGTCTGCTTTTCCTCACACGGAAGTTTCTGCCCCCACACTCTACCCCATTAAGTCCTAAACTACAGTCCCTGCAAACCAAGCTGACCCCTCATGCCTCACCCCAGGTCCCCCCACCGTCCAGAGATGATCCCCTTCTCCCGGGATTACCCCCTACACCTCAGCCGGATCCCCCCAACTCCAGGCGCCCCTCACCCAGGGAGGGCCACCTCACTTCCTCAGCTGGGTCACTTCCACTCCCAGCGGCCGTCTCACCCCTCAGCCTATCCCCCGTCACCGCAGGATTCCCCCCTCACTCCCAGTGCACCCCTACTCAGGGATGACCCCCTCACCCTGCCAGGGGCAGGATGGTCTGGACCTGGTCACCATGGCGACAGCTGCCAGATGGGGATCTCATGCAGTGTGCGAGCACACAGCCCTGTGTCCTGTGTCTAAGGCTCCTGGGAGCAGCGCGGGCGGGGGGTGGGGGGGTGGGACGCAGTTCCAATTCCCACCAGGGCGCCCTGCCTACCCAGGGCCTTATCTGAGCAAGCAGCTCAGGGTGGTCCTGGGCTGCACCCTGCTCACCAGTGGGCCTTGGGTGGTTTGATGGCCCGGATGGTGAACCGGACACCAAAGGCGGAGGCCCTGCGCACACGGACCTGCGAGGAGGAGGGTACGGCGATGCTGGGGATGGACAGCAGGCAGCGGCAGCGGCAGCGGTGGGGGCTAGGGGCGGCCCTGCTAAAGGCAATCAAGTTGCTCCCATCACCCCCATGGCCTGGCCTGGGGGAGGCCCTCTTCTGCTCCAGCATCATGGACCGCACTCCTCCCTGTCAGCCTCCTCCTGGGAGGCGGGCAGGGTGGGGTCAGTGGGGTTTGCAGTGGCCATGGTGGAATTGAGGCTGCCCCTTGAGAGCGCGGGGATTTGATCCCATTTCCCGCTGTCACTGTCACCGCCCCGGCACACTGACTGCACCATGCCCGCCTCCCAGGAGCAGACTGACCTGTAACTTGTGACCTGAGGACGTGGGGCAGCAGAGGCCGCCCCCAGGACAGGACGCGGGGGAGATGGGAGCAAATCGACAGGCTCCCAGGGGCAGACCCCTCTGCCCGCTGCCGTCGATGCCGCCGCCCCCGCACCCCGACAGCACCACGTCGCCTCCCAGAAGCAGGCTGGCCGCGAGTTGTGCACCCCCCGAACATAGGGGAGCACAGGCCACCCCAGTCCAGGCCGCGGGGGAATAGGGAACAAACCCAGGGGCTCACACGCGGAAGCACCCATCCCACCGCGGCGGCTCCGTGACCGCACCGCACCCGCCTGCCGGGAGCAGGCCCTGACCCGAGGGCCGGTCGGAGGTGCTCCGGGGCCGTCCGGCGCCCTCCCACCTCCCGGGGCTGCACCCGCTTTTCCAAACCTGGGTATAAGCGGCGACGACGAAGACGCGGGGTTCTATAATTACTAATGTGGGGGCTGGGGGGGTGGGGCACCACTAGCCAGGGCGGCGGCCCGGACCCGCCTCAGGGTCCTACCGGGCCGCGAGGACCGGGCCTCACCTCCGCAGCCCTCCCTGTGCGCCTCCCCAACGGTACAGCCCAGGCCTCACCCGCCGGCTCCCCGACCTGCGCGCCCGCACCAGCGCCCCGTTACCTGCTCAGAGACGGCAGCGGAGGCGACGGCACGCGGCGGCCCAGACCCCGGGCCGCGTTCCTCCTCCAGGAGCTGGTCCAGGAGCAACCGGCTTCGGCGGACGTCCGACACGCTCTGGGCGATTCCCGCGTCTGAGCAGCTGTGCGTCCGCGCGCATGCGCGCCACACTTCCTGCCTGCGCGTCCTTCCTCCCGCCCGCAGCGCCCCTCCTCCCGCCCGCAGCAGGGTGCTTGGCAGTGGCTCCTGCTGTAAGGGAAGTAGGGACTATAGTAAATGCATTACATTTTATTTCTGTTATATGAAATGGAGTGGAATAATTACAAGTAAAATAACATTTGTTACATAAATGAATGTGATCAAGATATTCATTTGTATTAGAAAAACACACCACTTAGAGAATTTTTTTTTCGTATTTCAACATGATGTAGCATTTTACAAAATTTTGAAAAGAATTTTCTTAAAACGAGAATTGACTATCAGATCATTTAAATACTGTTTTTCAATGTGAAATTGAATTAATTTTTATAAAATTGTTTGTGAGATTGTATGAAAACTTAGCTTCCTAGTAGCTTTATAAAGAGTAGAAAGGATGAAGTATTTATACTTCTTTGGTGAGCTGAGTACATAGAATTTTTGTATCGCCAATTTCATTTAGACTTTTTTACTTTAATTTTAGGATTTTGATGTAGTTTTAATATGTCACTTAACATGTACATGGCGTTTTGTTCTTCATTGGCTCTTTTGACTAGAGAAAAAAATTAAAATTTTATTCATTCATGGATTGATCCTAATTTGTCTGTAATGTTATTGTATCACAGATGTTTTCTAAACAGTGATATAGCCTAAAATCTATATTACAATAATTTTATAAAAATAATGTAAAGTGACAGACTGATTTCACACAATAGAAACAAACTTTAGTATCACACAGTTTTAAAAAGTGTCTTTTTAAGTGTACACTAAAATTGTATTTTATTTCTTTATAGTCAAACAAAAGATCTCTGAATGAAGATTCAGAGATTTCTTGGGTTTTGTCTAAATTTAAATTGCCCTCTACTGTCAAAAACATGTACTGCTGACAAAGAGAAAATTTGACAAGTATGAAATCAAAATCTAGACAGTGAGCGATGGAAGAGAACCAGGAGCGGTAATGGCACTCTGCCCTGGGGCAATTCAGTCTGTAATGTTCTATCAGTAAATAGATGCACTCTCATTTCAAGTTAAAAGTTACTTAAAATTATTTGTAAGTTTATAAACTGTTGCTTCATTGCTTCTTTTCTTTTTCCTTAGCTTTGGTTTTAAAACTGACATTTCACTTTGGTGTCATTTACATTTTACTATAATGATCTGAACGGTGCGTATTATGACTGTCAGGATAAAAGTTAAAACTACCCATACCCTGATATTTTTATTTCACTCTTGAGGAATATTGTTGAGAAGGCTTTTCCCCCATATTTTTCAAAATCAGGACATTTTAATTTTAACTAGGAATTATATGTACTTAAAATGAAAAATATTCATCATTATGCTGAAAGAATAAAGTTAAGTAATCAGTTGATACAGTGTGGGGGAAAAAATCAACCAGACTTAAAAATATCATGCAAACAAGTAAGTGGTTGCCTATTTAGTTCAGTCTTAAAGAAGGTATTTAAACATTAAGAAGACAGTTGTAAGCGTGCTCTGTGTGTTTAAGTGTAAGCTTGGTACAATCTTTCAATTAAACTCAGTGGACCCCCCCCCCCAACCAATTTTTGCCATAAGAAATTCAGGCTAGTCAATAATGGTAAGTTGTATTTTATAATGTCCTACAAAGCTGTGAAACTTGAGGTTAGTGACAGACGTAAGTTAACAATTTTCGAAATGGTTACTGACATGTTTTATTAAAGCACTGGATGGTATATTTTAATAAGATAATATTTTGATTGAATTTTAACTTTTTGTAATAAAATCAAAAATTCAAAGTGAAATTAAAGAGCCACTGATGTAACTAAGGGATAGGAAAGCTCACAAGTTGTCAAGTGTCCAGCACGTGTAACAGGTCTTGGCTAACTAGCTCCATGAAATACTTGGTCTATATTTCAAGCAAGAACAAACTAGAAATATAAATAATAAGTACACTATTTGGAAACAAATTGCATAGGTAATATTAATCCTAAATCCCATAAAGATGTGCCCACATTTAAAAAAAAAGATCTAATGCTATGGTATCCTAAATGACCAACTAAACAATGCTTCTCTTTCTGTTGCTTTTTAGAATCAACTCTTCTCTTCTGAATTCACTTTAAGATAGTCTAATTTCTAATTAATCTAATCTAATTAATAATAGATCCTTGTTTTCTGGTGTAAGTACCATTCATTATTACAAGTCAGTTTAAGAAAAGTTTAAATCAAGGGGTTTGATACCCTCTGGCCAATGATGAGCTCAGGTAGGCCCATGGAATTCTTTCTTCTAACAAAAGGAATTTTGAACTAAATGTTACAAGATAGAAAAAAAATTGGCTCCCTGAAGAGATTACTTTTTATTTCCTATTACATGGAACCTGGGATCCACTCTTTTTACTGTCCTTTTTTGGGGGGCTGGTTGTCCAACTGTCTCCTAGTTTCTGTGGGCTGCCCAATGTGCTGATAAATTCTGTTTCTCTGTAAGCTAGCCAGTCATTTGCTTTTGTTGGCTGCCAAATAAATCTAATTGACACAATGCATGCCTTTCTCAGTGATCAGCTCATAGACTCATAGGTGATATTTACAGGAAGCTCACAGACTTCAGTTCATGACAGGGAAGCTTCGCTGAGTAAGGGCCGTGGCTGAAACCACAGGGTGTGTGTGCTCATTTCTCTTCCTTAGAACTAATACTGAGCACACTGTTTGGATACAAAAATAAAAATGATGTGTGTAATGGAGATAAAGCCATTTTAGAAAATGAAGTGTTACGACAAATTGATTTATTTGTAGTATATGTGGGACTCTAATGTTCTACAGATTAGTGCAAGAAATGCCTTCCCTAAAGGGAGTGAAATCGAGTGTGTTTAAATAGGGGAGAGAGCATGCCTAGATTCTGCATGTTTATGTATCTGCAAAAATAAACTATCTTTTTACACCTTGATAAGATGTACAATGAAACCCTTCTCTTCTTCTTATGAGAATTGTTACAGATAGAAGAAAGTATGAATTGTGGAAAGTTGCCTTTCTTTAATACATCAATAGTAACAAAATATGTCACAATCACTTAATAAAGGGATTATGGTAAACTTTCTACATTCCTGGGAATCAGCAGAAAAATCTCAAGGGACAGATCTTAAATCTTCTTCCTCAGTGTTAACCTGGACCACAGCTCAGGAAACATCTCTGAGGGTGCAAGACTGTTATTAGAAGCATGTTTAGGAATCTCTGTTTTTCAAAAACCACTTCTGCAGAAAACAACCAGGTAGTTACCAGGCATTTCTGGAAACCATATGTAACTGAGGAGATTCAACTCATTAGAAATATGATAAATTATAAATGGTAAAGGCTGAAAGGGGCAAGTTGTGGGGGAAATATAAATTAAAAATGGATGCTACAAAAATGAGAAACTCATAACTGGAAAGGAGATAACTGCCATGAATTACAAAAAGAATAAACACAAAATTGTAAAAGAAGACATCTAAATCATTAATAGTGGGAAAGGAAAGCAAGGAAAGCCACTGTGGAAAACAGTATGGAGATTCCTCAAAAGACTAGGAACAGACTTACCATATGACCCAGGAATCCAGCTCCTGGGCATGTATCCAGAAGGAACCCTACTTCAAAATGACACCTGCACCCCAATGTTCATAGCAGCACTATTTACAATGGCCAAAACATGGAAACAGCCTAAATGTCCATCAACGGATGACTGGATAAAGAAGAAGTGGTATATTTATACAATGGAATACTATTCAGCCACAAAAACTGACAACATAACGCCATTTGCAGCAACATGGATGTTCCCGGAAAATGTCACTCTAAGTGAAGTAAGCCAGAAAGAGAGAGAAAAATACCACATGAAATCACTCTTATGTGAAATCTAAAAAAAAACAAAAACAAAAACAAAACATAAATACAAAACAGAAACAGACTCATAGACATAGAATCCAAACTTGTGGTTGCCAAGGGGGCGGGGGGTAGGAAGGGTCAGACTGGGATTTTAAAAATGCAGAATAGATAAACAAGATTATACTGTATGGCACAGGGGAAAATATACAAGATCTTGTGGTAGCTCATAGCAAAAAAAAAAGTGACAATGAATATATACATCTTCACATATAACTGAAAAATTGTGGTCTACACTAGAATTTGACACAACACTGTAAAATAACTATTATCATTAAAAAAACGCAAAAAAAAAAAGAAGAAAACAACAGATGTGAGCAACACTTCAGACAAAATTAGCAGAAGGAAGGAAATAAAAAAGGTTAAAGTAGAAATAAATGATATCGGGAACAGACAGAACAATAGAAAAAAATATAAAACTAAGAGTTGGTTCTTTTAAAAGATAAACCAAATTGACAAACATTTAGCTAGACTAATTTTAAAAAGACACAAATCAATTAAATTTTACTTTTAAAAATAATTTATTTTTTTTAAATGGAGGTCTGGGGATGGAAACCAGGACACCGTGCGTGCTAAGCATGCACTCTGCCACTGAGCTATTACCTGCCCTCCAGATCAATAAAGTTTTAAATGAAAGAGGAGACACTACAATTGATACCACAGGAATATAAATAATCACAAGAGACTATTATGAAAAACTATACGGCAACAAACTGAACAACCGAGATAAAATGGGTCAATTTCTAGAAACATACAACATATAAAGAGTGAATCCCAGAGAAATAGAAAATTTGAACAATTACGAGTAAGGAGATTGAATCAGTAATTAGTAACCGCCCAACATAGAGAATCTCAGGATGAGATTGCTTCACTGGTGAATTCTACTAATCCTTGTTAAACTCTTCCAAAAACTCAGAGTGGAGTCAACACCCCTAAACTCATTTCACAAGGCCTCATTGGCCTAATACCATGGCCAGATGTGGACACTACAAAAAAGGAAAACAACAAGCCAATATCCTTGATGAGTGTGGACGTAAAAATTCTTAAATGCTAGCAGACCGAATTCAGCAGCAAATTAAAAGAACCGTACACCATCATTAAATAGAATTTATCCGTGGGATGCAAGAATGTTTCAATATATGCAAATTAATAAATGATAAATCACATCAACAGAATAAAAATACAATTCATATGATCATCTCAATAGATGCAGAAGTATTTGACAAAACTGAGTATCTATGATAATAATGCTCAACAAATTAGGTATAGAAGGAAAGTATCTGGGTGTAGCTGGGGGGAAATCCTCACTTACAATTCAAAATAATAAGTTTGTACCCACACAGATTTGGGGGCAGAGTGTGTACCATGTGAGTGGGTGAAAAATTCCAAGACAAAAATGTAAGTTAAAGTTGTCCAAGTCAGTACAGCACTCCTGGAAACCTGGCCAAACTAAACGTAAACTCTCTCTGGGGAAAGTAGCTTAATCCTAGGAATCTAATCATTCCTAGAGCTACACCTCCAAGCACCATGAGGGTACGAAGTCACTGAACACACAAATAAACAAGCCGCCATAAACTATCCAAACCTGCAAAGATGACTGATATTGGAATGCTGTTACAGTATATAAAATTAGTATATTTCATTTATTTTTAAAAACAGCAAAGGGGATTTAAAGTATAGAGAAGGAACAAGAGAGCAGATTCACCACAAAGTAACTACTAGATTAGCATCTGATTTCTCAACAGCAACAATGAAAGCCAGAGACAAAAAATACTATCTTCAACAGAATAAGAGACAATAACTCAACTTTAGCCAGTGAAATGATTCTTAAAAAATGAGAGTGAAATAAAGACATTTTCAAACAAATAAAACTGAAGGAGTTTGCTATTACTAGATCCTGTATTTTTGACCTGTTTCTGGATAAGAAATGGCTACAAACTCAGTGGCTGAAAAGAAAACATGTGTTGTCTCACGGTTTCTATGGATCAGGAGTCTGGGTACAGGTTAGCTGGGTCCTCTGCTCAGGATCTCACCAGGCTGAAATCCAGGTGTCGTTCAGGGCTGCAATCTCACCTGGGCTCCTAGTCCTCTTCCAAGCTCACTGGTTATTGACAAAATTCTGCTCCTTGCAACCGCAGAACTGAAGCCTCAACTGCTAGAGGCCCCGTGGCTGCTCCACAATGGGGCAGTGTGCTTCTTCAAGGTGAACAGGAGACTCTCCGACTTCTGAGAAAGCCTGAACCCTTTTAAAGGGCTCACCTGATTAGGTCCGGTCCACCCGAAATACCCTTCCCTTTGATTAACTCAAAGCCAATTGGTTTCTTGAGTCTTTACCTGGTCAACCTATCTAAAATTTCAACCCCAGCCCCTCATCACGGCACTCCCTCTTTCCTTTCTTGCTTCTTTTGTGTCCATAGCACTCACGCCTATGGAATTTTATGACATATTTGTGTTTATTATGTCTCTCACTCCGCTAGAATGTACACCCCTTGACTTCATGGATACTTGTCTATTTTATCCATCACTGTAGGACAGTAACATATAGAACAATGTCTTGATCAGCTGACACGCCACAAACACATATATACATTTATTTATTTATTTAAAGAATTGTTGGATATTTTATTGTGGGTCAAGAGCACAGATTCATCTTTTTGTTACAACTGCTGCTTTTTTAAAATTACAGAAGTATAGTCAATTACAATGTGTCAATTTCTGGTGTACAGCATAATGTCCCAATCATGTATATATATTTGTTTTCATGTTCTTTTCCATTAAAGGTTATTACAAGATATTGAATATAGTTCCCTGTGCTATACAGAAGAAATTTGTTTGTTACCCATTTTTATATATAGTGGTTATCATTTGCAAATCTCAAACTCCCAAATTTATCCCTTCCCACCCCCTTCCTCCCACGTCCGTAACCCTAAGCTTGTTTAATATGTCTTCGAGTCTGTTTCTGTTATGTAGATGAGTTCATTAGTGTCCCCTTTTTTCTTTTTTTTAGATTCCACATATGAGTGATATCATATGGTATTCTTCTTTCTCTTTCTGGCTTACTTCACTTAGAATGATGATCTCCAGGTTCATCCATGTTGCTGCAAATGGCTTATTGATTTAATGAATAAATTAATGAATGACACAAACCTTGGAAAGCTTTGAGGAACTCAAATACAGAAAAATGTAACTGAAAGAGGTGAAGAAAACTGTAGTAGACATGAAAAAATATTGTTCATTCACACACACACACACACACACACACACACACACACACACACACACAGACAGAGCCAAATGGTTCTGGCTCTCACTACATCAGCAAACCCCTTTACCAGATACATAACATAATCGCAGGAGTGAACTGCCATCATGTTCAGGAGTCTCTGCACACTCAGGAGGAGATTATGGAGAATGTGCACACAAGGGGGTGGGGACCCTGGGAGCCACCTAGAAGTCTGTCTACCACGAATCCTCATCAAAGGAACTTCTAAAGCATATACTTCAAGATAGAAGGAAAATAATCCCAGCTGTAAGATCTGAGACACAAAAAAGAAGAGCGAGCAGAGGAAATATGAAACACATGGGTCAGTCGACGCAAATATCAGCTACTGAGAATAACAAAATACCTGATTTGTGAAATTAATGAAATAGTAAAATTAAACTACTGGGTTACAAAAGTATACAAATTCAAAGGGAATGATTAATGTTGAAGAATTCTAAGATCTATGTATTGTTTAAAAGAAAAATAAAGATACTGATTAAAGATACTGTTTAAATTAAACACACATACAATAAAGAACAGAAATAGACTGTATACTTTCAAAACAAGAGGGAAGTTTAAAATGGAAAAATTACTGCACTGCACCGTAAGATGCTCCTAACCAGCCTTCTCTTCTTCACTCAGGGTCAGACTTGTCTCACAGTCTGGTGGGTCTCCCAGCTTCTTCCCCATTTTCCCTCACAGCTATTTCCCCTGTCAAGTTTCTTGTACATATTTCATCCTCAATTAATTGACATTTGCTTCTCATATGATGTCCCTGGATGAACACAGACCCCCAATTCATTTTATAAAATGAATATATCCATGACAGCAAAACCAGACAACTGGCAATATAAGTAAGGGAAAGGGCAGTAAAGGCCAGTCTCATTTATGAACGCAGTAAAAAGTTCCAAACCAAAACACGAGGATACTAAATTTAGCAATGTATATGAAAGTAATACTCTGACCAAGTTGGTTTAAAAGCAAGTTTGGCTTAATACTAGAAAACCAATTAAGGTCTGGGAAAAGAAACAAGATTCATAATAATTGAAAGGGAAGAAAGAAATCTGTTATTATCCCTAGATGGTGTGATGTTCTATGTGGAAAAACCAAAAGAATCTACAGACAACTTATTAGAATTAGATAACTTTATTAAAGTTGTTTTATATATGATTAATACATGAATTTTAAAATACCACTTGCAATAGCATTAAAAGCAAGGTGCCTGGAATTATAGTAAGACTTATGCACGATCTTTATGGATAAAGTTATTCAAAATTTTATGAAGATATTAGTCAGATTTAAATAGATATAAGTACACCTTGTTCATGTTTAGGGCAACTCATTATCATAAAAACGTCAATCCTGCCAAGCAGATGTAGCAAAATCCCTAAAGGATATGTTTCTGTGAAATTTGAAAAGCTGATTCCAAAATTTATGTTGATGAGGGGGAGGGTACAGCTCAGTGGCAGAAAGCATGCTTAGCATGCACGACATCCTAGGTTCAATCCCCAGCACCACCATTAAAACAAAACAAAGCAAAACAAAAACCTGTTGATGAACAAAGTCCCCAGAAAAGAAGCAGTGGGCTCTCACTCTGAGAATTCACCTGTCTTATCACATGACTCAACATCCAGGAGCAGCTGGTTTGATAGAAAGATGGAACCATTACCGGGGCAGTTACCGTTCCAGCTGGGAGACAACATCCTGTGCAGCTGGGGTGCTGTCCTGCAGCCGTGTGGTATATGCCTTCGTCCAGAGGACACTATGTGGTGCTGCCTCCCCCAAAGCCAGGAACCCTAATAGACCACCGGAAGGACCTTTACTCCCCCGTCACCACAACACGGGGCTCGGTAGGTTTGGAGATCCTAGTGCCCAAGAGATGAACACTTCCATCTGAGAACTGACTATGAAGTAGAAGCTGGAGCTGTCCCCAGGCTAAGCTGAGCTCTCATGTGTGGAGCCAACAGGAAGAGGAAGTGGCGATTACACTGAACAAGGTGATTGATTGTTCCTTGGAACTGACAAGCAGAAGGCAAAATCCGAGTGAGGGCTGGGAGTCATGGGGAAAGTGGCGAGTCAGGGCAGGGGTCACAGAGGTCAGTCCATCTTGTCTAGATCTGTTAGTCGGGCTGAAGTATCCCAGAGGCTTTGGGCCACGTGAAGATCTCGAGCAGCTTTAGGGGCAAGAGTTATCACACAGGAACTGCTAAAATGTTTTCCAGAAATGCCATCTAGCTCCTTTGCCAAGCTCAGGTAGAGCACTGGGACTGCACCCTGTTTGCTGTTCTGCGGAGACACGGGGGTGGGGGAGGAGGAGGAGGAATAAAAGCCATGGCAGGTTGTTGCCTGAAGGGACACACTGCGCAGCAGACCCCCTGCCCCAACCCCTTCAGGCAGAGCCAGCTCCTCCCCACCCACCTTAAAGAAGCTGAGGAGCCAGAAGATGAAACGATATAACCAAGAGAATTCTTCATGATCTCCGCGTACACAACGCCAGGGTCCCCAGAGTTCACAGTCACACCTGTGAGAGGGAGAGACAACCGTAGTGGAAAGCACAGTGAGAGGAGGAAAGGGTTAAACATGGCTCTAGGATGTGCAAAGAGGGGAGGGCCCTACCAGCCCTGCCCAGTGGAGGTGACCAGAGATTCGAGGTGGTGCCTGAAGTCAGGGTTCTGTAACTCACATGAATGGCGATATCCGAGCCAGGAAGCAGACTCAAGTATTTTAAAGTGCGGGGTGAACTTTGGGGGGAACACGATGGATGGTGTTGGTACTGGAAAACACTGGGAGGAGAGGGAGTTGTGGGTGATGAGAGTTGGAAAAAGGGTTGAAGGGGAGACGTGAAGATGGGGTTGAGAGAAATAGAGGGCGCACAGATGACAAAGGGTGGAGGTTAACAGCTGGCTCGGGGGACACTGGGAATATTTCATGGTCAGAACATGCTGGATGAGATGTGAAGGACTGGGAGGAAGCCCTGGGAGTGGAGGAGCAGGGGCTGCCAGAGGCAATTACCTGTCCCTTGAAGTCTCTGGGCAAGCTCCCCAGTGAATGAGGCCAAAAGCAGTTTGCTGCAGTCATAGTTCTGGTTGAAGGTCAAAGGTCTACCAGTCCCTGTCAGGTGCTCCTCGTCAATGTACCCTTTCTCTTTCCTGAAGGAAGACACGTTGACCACTCGGGCTGCCCCCGCCCGTTGTAGGGCCCCTGGGAGGAGAGAGGGCCACACACTCTCAGGGCAAGGCCGGGAGTTCGCGCCCACGCCCGCCCCCCGGCCTGCTTCTCCATGAGCCCCCGGGGGAGCGCGGCCCCCCGGCAGGCGCCCAGGTGAGGCGCGGGGGAGCTGGGTGTGACCGAGGCTGCGTTTCCGTTCCAGCTGCTTCCCTCACGCTTTTCCTCTTGCTTTATTTTACTTTGTCTTTTGTTTTGTTTAGGGGTTTTGTTTTTTGTGGGGTTTTTTTTCTTGTTGTTGCTCTTTTGTCTAAAATAAAAGTGGGGTTTTGCCTTGCTTTTCTTCCACCTGCCAGCTGGAGGTAATGTAATTGACCCTGGTTCGTATTTTTATCTCACTGAGGGCTAAGATGGGGAAGGAGAGACAGGAAACTCTGTGAAAGCTGTCTTTCACACATTGATACATTCAGTCACTTACTTACTCACCGCAGGACTATCCATTAGGCCGCTGGACTATGGCAGACACAAGCTACCTGCTAAGGACACATGGGTGCTAAGTTTAGGGGAAAAGAAATGTATGCAGAGATACTTGGAAAAGTGAGGCTTTAAAAATTTTTTTTAAACTACCTTCAAAAAAAAGGGCAAGTATAATTATTATTAAAAGAACAAGTTAAATCGTAAAAAAAGAAAAAGAAAAAGAATACCTAACTCTACTTTTAAAAAAAAGTCTGGATTATATAAAGTATGAAAATACTAGCTGTCACGTATGAGTTTGCTTGTTGTTTCAAAATGCTAAAACTATCTTGAGCCTACATTTAAAGGAAGAATCACAAATGAAAAGTTGAGCACGAGGTATCTAGCCAAAACTTGTTGGAGAGAAAATTATTCTTAAAGAGGACAATGAACCCCAAACTTGCAGACACAGTGACAGGGGCTCACAGCCGAGCTGGAGGCTGATCTTCATGCAGCAGCGTCAGTGCAGGAACAGAGACGGGCACAGGGGCGAAGGGAGCCCTGGAAATGGGGGCAGCTGGGGAGGCAGAGGGGTCAGGGCAGAGCCCACAGCACAAGCGGTTTCTGTGCTGAGTGTTGGCAGCTGAGCTAAAGCTACTCTACCTTAAAGGGATGGGAAAGGATATTCCAGATAAAGGAAAAGAGATGTGCAAAAGCGCAGCCAGAATTAAAAAAGTGTGGTCCAAGAGATACAGATTGGCAGGCGGGTGACAAGAGTGTAGGTTTGGGAAAGGCAACGGTGAGGCTCAGTCTGCAGAGGGACTTGTAAGTGGAGAGAAGCAGCTTAGTTTTTATATCTATAAAGCGTAGACTACCTTCAAAGGACCTGAAGCAAGACAGTGGTATGATGAACGGTGATTTAGCGGCAGAAGGGAAGACAGGAGAGAATTCAGTTTAACGAACTATTACTAAGCAAGGCACAGACTGGCTGTTGTAGCATCTTACACTTTTTGGAAAGGGGAAAAAAACATTTACACTTGCAAATGCATAGAGTTCGACCCTGCTCTTTCTGCACTTTCCAGGTGGGGTTATTTAATTGCCCGCTAAAGGGAACATGAGACCCTGGCACCAGCAGCTGCCCCCCAGGAGGGGGATGGGGAGCTGCTTTTCAAGGAGAGAAGGAGATGTTTTTTTTCTTTAGTTTCTTCCTTCTTTTCTTTTCTTTTTTTTTTCTGTATATCCTTTTGTATACTTTCATGCTTTCGATTTTGTACTTTGGACCTGTATTACCTGGCCAAAAATTAATTTGCTTTTTAAGAGGTCATTAGACCATCTAATAGTTAGGGAGGATGTGCCTGCCACCCACCCCGACCTCCCAAGGAAGAACGTCCTTAATCCTAGCAGCCTAGTGAACTCAGAAAGCTTTTGTTGAGATGAGTGACTCCTGGTCAGGCTAGTACTCAACCTGGGGGACGGGGAGGCGGCCTGCATAGATCTTACACCTTCTTGCTGCTTGTATTTGGGGCTGACTGATTCCATTACCAGCCTCCTAATCCTGGCTGGTGCCAAGTGGGTTCCCCTGCTGTGTCCAGCAAAAGTGTACTGGGGCATCGTTCAGCAAGCATCTGGGGACCACAGGACACGGTAAGCCACGGAAATGCCAGAGGAATGAAGACACAGGGGCAGCACAGAAGATAAGCACCCAACCTTCCTTACCTTGGAGCAGATTTGTGAGCAGAAAGGGTCCAGTGTAGCTGGTGGCAAAGGTGACATCGAGGCCCTCTGGGGTACGTGTTGTGGGTAATCCTGGGAGGAGATGAAAACATAGGTGGTGGGTGGTGGAATGACAACCTTGAGGGAGATGATGTCTGGGGAGGATGTATGGGGGTTCAGTAGAAAAGCCACAGGAGCATGTATGTGCCAAGATCAGGGCAGTGAAGTGTGAAGCTACAACTTAAGGTAGGCTTTTTAGGACAGTGTCCGAATGAAGAGTGTTTGCACAGGATATACAGGTTAGGCTTGGAAGTGCCTGTTCCGGGGTCCCTGAGCCAGAAAGGAGGCTCCTGAAATGCATTTAGCGGAAGTAAGTCAAGACACACACCGCAGACTGCAGCATTGTTAACCAGTAGGTGTATCTCTGGATGCTCGCGCAGAAGCCACTGAGCAAAGCTCCGGATGGAGGCCATCGAGCTCACGTCCACCTCACCAAGCAGGAGCTGGTTGCTCTGTGAGGCTGCTCGTATCTGGGCCAGGGCTTGCTGTCCACGCTCATGGCTGCAGCAGGCCAGGATCATATGCACCCCGCAGTGGGCCAGCTCCTGGGACACGCTCTTCCCGACGCCTGTGGGAGGGCAGCTTCAGAGAAGGCTGGTCCAGGGAGTGCGGAGAGGGCAGCGGAGCAAGGGGAGAGACAAGGGTCTGAGAGTGGGTGCTGATCCTCCTCTCTGCCCTCCCTGTTGGGGCTGTTGGAGGCTGTGGCCCATGTGAGGTGACAGGGCAGGATGAGCACTCACCGCTGTTGGCCCCAGTCACCACTGCCGTCTTCCCGGTCAGGTCTGTGGAGCAGTGCTGGAGGTCCCAGAGATAACACCAGATACACACACTTAGTCTAAGCAGGAGGACCACCGTGAGGAGGACGGAGCCGGGACCCCAGACTGGGGTGCTGAGTAGAAACCACAGTGACATAGCAGAGAATGCTGGCCTGTCAGTGGAAGTGTTGCCCACATAGAGGGTGGGGAGGGACTAGCCAAAGCTAAATAGGGACTAAGCAAGAGGTTGGTGTGGAGCAGACACAAAATTTAAGGAGGCATTCCCTCTTGGATGTGTTGAAGCTCCCGTTTGAACCTGAGAGTGAGTTCCTCCTTTAATTGTTTTTCCAAGTGACCTGGTTGCCTCACTCCAATGCTGGCCCATGTCTAAGATCAAGAGAGCCAGGACTACCCTGAGCCCTGCATAGGCTCAGATTTGTCTCCACATAAAACTTGGATTTGTGCTCTAAGGTGAACTGACAGAGACCCAGGGACTGGAAATCAAATTCCTCATGTCTTGAATCACTCTGTGCGTAAGCAGGGCCATCCCTTCCTCCCCTACTGGAATGAGACTCGATGAATTCTCCAAACTGAGGCAGACCCCGACTCGCAACTCTTACGTCTGCTCCTTTGTGGACAGACAGATGGCTCTCCAGACTGCCTCTGCTGGGGAGTCACCTTGGCCCTAAAGCGGGGTCTCCTAAGGGTGGTAATGCACTTATTCCCGGAGTCAGCGTTCTATCTTCTAGGCCTGCAGGACAACTGCTCCTCTCCAGTTCCGCGAGAACACACACTTGGAAGAAACTGACGGACACGGGGCCAATTCTTAAAGCAACTCAGGTGTTTATTTCTGGCAGGCAGACAGAAGGCAGGCGGGATTCTCACTGCCTGAGGTTCAGGGCCCAGGATGGGGCGGGTGCTTGGAGGGGAGTGATGATATTTGGGGACCTGACTTTTTTGTTAGCTGTGCCACCGTCACCTGGGGATCTGGGGCACCCGTGTGGATGGGACGAGAGGTGCTGCCCTCTTTGTCCTCCTGTTGAGCTTCAGCACAGCTAAGCAGCTCCTGGGTGGTGGGTTCCACGTGCGCACACCAGGAGCCATCTTCGGCGCTTTCGGCAGCAACGTGGGCTTCCTCACCACCTGGGACTTGGCCTTGAGGACTCCAGGAGCAGGGTGAGGCCCCTTCTGAAGATCCTGGCTCTCCTGATCCTTGGGGTCCAGGCCCTGCGGGAGTACGCGGGTGCGGCCCGCCCACAGCTCACCCAGCAACTCGGCCTCCCCCTCCCAGCCGCTGGGCCACTTGGCACCTGGCCATAGTCTGGATCTGGGGCTGCGGGCCACGGGGGGATGGGGGGTGGGGTGGGGGTGGGGCACAGATGCGTGGCGAGAAAGCAGAGGCCGGGACTGGGGAAGGGCGGCTTCGAACAGAAGCCTGGGGACGGTAGGCCTAGGTTTAAAGTAGGGAATTGGAGGCTGGGGCTGGGACGCAACTCTCAGATGGGAACCCCAGGCGGGAAAGGGAAACAAACTGACGGCAAGACGCGGGCACAGGAGACAGAGGAACTAAGGTTGGGGCAGTCCAGAGAGGCGCTGAAGAGAACAGAGACGCGGCGGGGGCGGGAGGTGGGAAGGAGCTGGGGGCGGGGCTTAGTTTGCCTTGGTTCTACTTCCTTTCCACCAAGCAGGGCTCGCACCGCACGGGCACGGCTCCAGGAGCCCAGGTGTCAATCAGGGAAGGTGAGGGTTCCTCGTCCTCCGCCCACGTGGGGTCCTCTGCCAGGTGGGGTTCTCCCTCATCCTGGGGCACAAATCTCATCTGGACCACATGGAGTATGGTCTCCCGTGCCCTGTTCACTGCGTACGGAATGCACTGCGGAGGCGAGAGAGGGTCTCAGTCCAGCAGGCAGGGGTCAGGGAGAGAGGAGATGGGTCTGGAGGACGCGGATCCAGCCCCACCTGCCGTTCCAGGTAGGATTTGCAGGCGGCATCCATGACACGGTCCACCAGCTCCTCCACGATGTCGCCCACCACCTCCTCACCCTCCTCGCGAGCTCTCAGCTTTGCCACCTCCGCCTCAGTGAGCCCAGGCACGACTTCTGCCTGCGACACCGGAACCGCAGGCAACAGCGCCTTTTCCGCTTTGGATCCGGGGTCACTCTGTCGTCGGGGTAGGGCCTGCCTCTCCTGCCTCTGTGGGAAAGGAACAAGCAAATCAGGGCGAGAAACCCAAGAGTGGAGAAGGAGGAAGCTTCCTCAAGTTGTCTAATAGGAAGGAAAAACCTTCTGAAAGGGACAATTTACTAAGAGCCTACTATGGGACACACGCTTTTTGGATGTGTGACCTAGCTAATTCAATTTTCCTAACAGCTCACTAAGCCCATTTTACAGACAAAGAAACTGAAATTCGACAGAAGTTAACCTACGTTTGCTTGAGATAATCTCTGGGTGAGAGAGAACTACCTAAGCATAAAAGTCATGTAAGAAATAACAAAGAAATGGGTAGAAAATTGTATTCATACAGGTCAAATATTCCTTTACTTACTTTTTAAAAAATTCCTATTTACAAGCTGGTAATGGTAATTACCATTTACTGCCACTTAAAGCCTATCAGTCACATACATGGATTCAATTGCTACACTTTTTAGAGTATGTACTAAAATACTAGAGTATTTTATCCCCATTTACAGAATTTTCCCGGGACCAAAGAGCAAGGAAGTAGTGCAGTCGTAATTCATACGCAGGCAGGTCTGACTCCAGAGCTTAACTTTATCCTGCTTCCTAAACAAACAAAAAAGTTTCCAACAAATACTGAAAAGGATAAATATCCCCGAAATACACTAAAAATGCACATAAAATTTTTTAAAAATCGTAAGACCCCCAAGAATAATAAGCAAAGGACATATTTCAGAAAAGTGGAACTGTGGATGACAACATTTGAAAAGATGTGCAACTTCCAAAAATATCAATTCGTTTTATAGATATACCAAAAAGCATATTCTGAAGTGAAAATAAAAATATATTCTCTAAAATATTTCCTGTAATGTCATTTATAATAGCAGAATATTGAAAACATAGGTCTAAGAAAAAGAACGGATGGCTAATTGTGTGCAAGGTATGTGACGGAACATTATCCCATGATTAGAGGTAACCTTTAGGAAGAATTTACAATAGCATAGGAAAATACTTACGATACGTTAAATGAAAGAAACAGGGTATAAAATTACGTCAGGTATGATCTCAGAGACGTAAATCAATAGGTGTTGAGAAAAGGAAAAACCCAAAATTTTAACAGTGGGAAAAAAATAACTGTAATGATGGATATGCTTCTTTCCTACACCCCTCTCCATTTTATAAGGTTTCTACAATGATTTTGTATCCTTTTATAATCAAGAAAAATCCACTGAGAAGGAAAAACAAAAAAACTAGTCCCCCCAAAATCCATTAACGACCCAGGAATTTACTAGCAGATTCTTAGGCGCCTTCTCACTTCCCCACAACAGTTTCCCTGAACCTAAGTCCTTCCAAAAAGTCACCTCCCAACAAAATCTTCCCAAACCTTTGCCTCCCCACCCCTAGCCTTATTGCCTCATACATGGTGTTCGCCCAAATCATTCTCCTTCAACTTGTGTTCCCTAAACCTCACACTGAACTCAAAACTCCTTAAGCCTCACTGCCCCTCTGCTAGTGAGAGCAGCGCTGGTGGCAAGCCCAGGGAACGGCCCACAACTCAGTCCTGGCTTGGCCAGAGCAGGGCAGGTAGGTCTGGGAGAAGAGAATCGGTTAGCCTTCCCTTCCCAGCCTCTCATGTGGCACCCGTGATACGGACTGTACCTAGACGTGGCCTGACCACAGGGGGCAGAAACATTGTTGCACAAATGCTCTTCAAACCTGTTTCTTACTTTAAACTGTCTTGACTTTTAAACAATTTGACTTTCAAGGGTAGCCTCATTGTTATTTAGTCCATTTTTTCCTCCTGAAATCTCAAAATGGCTCATTCATCTAGCAACACCTCTCCCCAGGGCCTGACCAATTCTGGTTATTCCATTTAAGTTGGTAACTCAATGTAAGAGACTTATTACACGCATTAGCAGTTCCCAAAGTCACTTCTTGTTCTTGGGCTCTGCACCGCCCACTGAAACCCTTTCCCCCAGCTTCCCAGTGTGACCGTGCGTCTGTGTGGGCGCGGCGCAGGTGGAGTTTTCCGCGCCAGCTCACACACGCGGCTTCCCTGACCATCCTGAGCGCCCGCGTGGTGGGCGGGCGCCGGGTGGCTCCGAGCTGGCCGACGGATCGGGACGCGGATCTGAACGGGCTGTCCCCGCTCTGGCGCACCCTCCGCTGAGCTTAGGCTCACCGAGCCTTTGTCCGCCATCGCCACAGCCGCAGCTCAGACCCCGCAGCTGCAGGGCTTCCTACTCCCTCCGCGGCCGCCCCGGTCTAAAGGGCACCCCGGTCTAACGGCCGCCCCGTCTAACGGTCGCCCCGGCAGCCGCGCCGCGAGCCGCACTTCCGGGTTGCTGGCCCCACCCAGCGGCCGTGCGTGCGTGCGTGCGTCGTCTCTATGGTAGCGGCGGTGTCAGAGAGACACGCTTCTAAAGACAGGAAGCCGATTTGGGGCGGATGGTGGGAACTCTTAGCTGGCCTGGGGTCTTCGGGGAGCCGAGCGGAGGGAGGTAGGGCCTGGGGGCTACCTCGCTTCATCCCACCTCGGCTTGGGCTCTTTGGGCCACTGGGGCCTGTGCAATCGCCTTTCCTCCTCCGGGATTCCCCGCATCGCTTCGTGACTCAGCCTTGGGGTTCCCCTTACCTGCTCCATGATACCCTCCCGGCACCACGTGACCCCCCCCATCCCATCATGACCCAGACTCAGGGGTCTCTCCCAGTGCCTCATAACAGCGCCTCCAACCCCCACAGGAATCTCCGCCGTCGTCTGTTTCCCGTGAGCCTGGTGATTCGGGCGTCTGTCCCCTGGGATGTTCCGCCGGGAGCGCGCCATTCCACTTCGAGGCTCGGCGGCCGCCCTGTGCAACAACCTCAGTGTGCTGCAGCAGCGCAACCTCACACATTTTGGCTTAGTCCATGGACCCGGCGCCCAGCTTCTCAGCGCTGCTCCTGAGGGGGTGCCCTTGGCCCAGCGCCAGCTCCACGCTAAGGAGGGCGCTGGCGTGAGCTCCCCATTTATCACCCAGGTGAGCCATGGAGTTGGGAGCGGTGCTGCTGAAACCAGCCCTCACCCAGCCCTTCCTCTCCAAACCCCGAGGAAGAGGCCTTGTCTAGCCGTCTGAATTCCTGTTCTGACCACTTCTCCCTGCTCTGACTCACCGCCCTCCAGGTCCACTGGTGTGTCCTCCCTTACCGAGTATTGCTGGTACTCACTTCACATTGAGGAATACAGGTAAGAAGAGGACCTTCCTGCCCTCCCCAACTAGAGTCTTCTCACCTTCTCCCCAAGGCCCCTAGACCTTTCCCCCATTTACCTCTAAGCATTTCGAAACTTTTCATGTGCTTAGCCCCCTCCTCCTTGTTTCTCATCTTCTCTCCTTCCCTGTTTTTCAGTTCTCAGGTGCCATCTCCAATATCTGCCCCTTTACTAGTTGCATGTCCTTGGGTAATTTAATTGACTTCTCAGAGCCTCAGTGTCCTCCTCTGTGAAATGGGGATAAAAGTATTGCCGACCCTCCAGGGTGGTTTTGAGGATTAATTGGGCTAAGGCTAACATGAGTACGCGGAGTAGTCAGCACAGAGCTCAGCAAAGGTCAGCTGAGTTGTGACCCCATCCTCACCCCGTCTTCTAGATGTACAAGTCTGATGGCTCCGTCATGGTCTATTGACACGCCCTGGACTCTGGATATGCCTCTCTAGGTGCCTGTGGGACTGCGTGGGGCAGGGGTAGGGAGTGTTTGCGGGGATGGGGAGATGCTATTTCTAATAGTTTTCCCCTCTCATACTTAGTACAGGCTGTGTTTGCCCGAGGAATTGCTGCCAGTGGTCACTTCATCTCTGTGGGTGAGGGGGCCGAGGACAGGGCATTGTGGGGTGCTGGGGCATAGGGGTGTGTGCTTTGGCCAGGAAGATGCTGATCTGAGGAAACTGGAGGGTTAGAGGGAAGGGTGGGAGTGAAGGGGGGTCTGAAGACTCCAAAAAGCCGTGGAGGGGTTTAGAGGGGCAGGGTGGGATAGGATAAGGGTGGTGAATATAGGGGCAAGGCTGGTTGGAGCAGTGAGAGTTGGGTTCGTTACTAAGGTCTCTGGAATGGAGGAAGTGCTGAGTGTGGGGGCTGGGGACCTGGGAGGATCAAGGAAGCCATCAGTGGAGCACTGCTTCTGCAGGAGCGTGGTCAGGCCGGGTACTGGTGTTTGACATCCCAGCCAAGGGTCCCCACATCGTACTAAGTGAAGAGCTGGCTGGACACCAGACACACCAGTCACAGACATTGCCACCGAGCCCGCCCAGGGCCAGGTAAGTGGATTTCGCCTACCTGTTCCAGTGAGTCTGGGGGCCTTCCCCGCCTTGGGAGGCAGGAGACCTGGGTTCAAGCAGCTGGATGACTTTAGGCAATATCGCTAGACTCTCCTAGGCTTCAGCAACCTCAGATCCAGTGACAGCTCCAGGGCTGCTTTCCATTTACATGGCATTCAGTTGTTTTCTAACACTTTACAGTGCTGGTGTGAACTGAAGAGTTGGGGCAGATAGTTTCTGAGATGCTTTCCAGCTCTGACATGTGTAGCTTCCTTCTCTGAACCTGGGCGAGTCCTGCCTCTTCAGGCCACCCCCAGTGCCACCTCAGGAAGCCACCCCCCTATTCCAGCTCCCACTGGTCTCCCTCAGCTGAGCCTTGAATTGATACTGCCCTCAGAGACAAGTCCTGTCTCCCCAGCTGGGTCTTAAGCGTCTTGGGAACAGGGTATGTATCTTCTAATTTGCATCCTGCGCTGCACCTGCCACAGAGCTGGGCCCGTGGGCTGTGTCTGCTGCTTGGGGTTAGGGGCTCTCGGGACGCCCAGAGTCTAGTCGTGACTCTGAGTGCCTCACTGCAAGACCTCCAGAAGGTCATGACACTGTGGCCTGTTTCATCATCCATCCAGTGAGGACGATTATATCCCCTCTCCTAACGCCTGGCGTGTGTGTTCGGTCCAGGGTGGGGAGTAAGACTCTCTAGGGAATACAAGGAAAGTGTTTTATGCTTCTGGAGGGGAGCCTCCAGCTGCCAGCGAGGGCTCCACACCTTGCCCTTTCCCCGGAGAGGCAAAGATGCGAATTCTGCCTCCCTTCCCCTCCTGCCCCGTGTACAGGACCCAGCAGGGGAGAAAGGGAAGGGCTGATCCTGCCTTTCCCCTCAGGACTGCGTGGCTGACATGGTGACAGCTGATGACTCAGGCTTGCTGTGTGTCTGGCGGTCAGGGCCTGAATTCAAATTACTGACCCGAATTCCAGGATTCGGGTAGGTGAGGCAGAAGGGGGCTGAGGCCTTCCTGAGGTAGCTTCAGGGTGGGAGTGGGCCCGGGTCTGGGAAATCAAAGTGGGATATCACCCTTGCAGGGTCCCGTGCCCTTCCGTGCAGCTGTGGCAGGGGACCATAGCCCCAGGCTATGGGGACGGGCAGGTGCGTCTGTACGAAGCCAGTACAGGAACTCTGCACGTCCAGATCAACGCGCACGCCTGGGCCGTCTGTGCCCTGGACCTGGCTCCCGACGTGGGCAAGGTCAGTCTCCTCCTCCATCCCTCTATAACCTTGTTCCTGGTGCTGGAATGTTCAGAGGAAGTCCACAGGCTTATCTCTGCCACTCAGTGTAGCCCCCTCTCCGGGCGCCTGGGTTGGGTGCAGCCTGTATCAGTCACCTGTCAGCATGTTCCGACTCCCACTGGTCCTCCCTGTGTTTTTTTTTTTTTTTTTTTTATAGCTACTCTCTGCGGCTGAAGACACCTTTGTACACATCTGGAAGCTGAGCAGAAGCCCAGAGAGTGGCTACATTGAGGTGTGTGTTGTGAGAGGAGCGGAGTGCGGGCCCAAGCGTGAGGCCGCAGGCCCTGAGCAGCCCTCCTCTCCCCTAGGTGGAACACTGTCATGGTGCGTGTGTGCCGGACACCCAGGTGTGTGGTGCCCGATTCTGTGACCCCTCGGGCAGCTCCTTTGCTGTGACTGGCTATGACCTCGCTGAGATCCTGAGATTCAGCAGCATGCGAGAGAGCAGCAGCCCTCCTTCCCCCCTGTGGTATTACTTATAAAGTTCCCCCCCCCTCCAGCCCGTGTCTTGACTCCTCAGCATCACAGCAAACTCACGTCCAGGTGAACCGAGCTCCATGGTTGGGGGACGGGACGGGTCCCGACCAAGCCGAGAGGCAGCCGTCCAGAAGCAGGTGGAGGCTGCTGTTAAATAGCTTTAATGGCTGACGCGGGGTCACGAGGGCGGGACGTTCCCTCCCGGGGCTCTTCAGTGCCATCCTCAGAGCCGGTTAGTGCAGGGGGGTAGGGCAGGGGTGGTTCCAGTTTTCTCCCAGGAGGGGTTTGGGGGGTCTCAGCCAGTCCTGGGAGCAAGTCCCTCAGCACCATGGCAGCCACAGCTTAAGAGGGGCTTCTGCTCCCCTTCCCCAGCCCACCCCCAGTCCAACAAAGGGAGGGAGGCCAGGCTGGCCAGTCTGCTCCAAACAGCGCTGTACCTACAGCCAGCCGCACACAGGTCATCTTCTCTTCGGGCCAGATCCTGCTGCCAGCACCTTTCTCACACTGGTGACTGGAGCCACGTGTGGGGTGGGCCTTTGCTGCAGAGGCCTCTGGACCGTGGGGATTGCTGCGGGGGGAGAGGGGCAACCGAGCGAGAAGCCCCAGGGGAGTGGTCTGGGGGGACAGCATCCAGGGAGAATGTTCGAGGTCTCCCCCAGGGCAGGGAATGGATCTGGGCTGGGGCTGGGGCCACTGAAGCAGGCGAGCATGAGTCAGGCAGGGCAGGCCAGTCTGTAAACATTGCTAGCCAGAGTGGGGGTGTCTCCAGTCTTGCACCCTCCCGCTGGGCCAGGATGTCTGTCACCGCTGCGATGTCATCCAGCGGCTCAATAGCTGTGGCACCAGGAAGTGGTTGAGGGGAGGGGGCTAGTCAGCGTTTAGGCCCCAGACCGCCCCAGCCCTGAGCATCACCTGTCACTGTAGGAAAGCAAAGCCTGGATCCCAGCCGAGACTTGTGTTATCCTGCAGGAGCGGCCCCTCATCTGGGCCCCCTGGGGCCACAGATTCTGACAAGTCTACAGGATATGGGGGGCAGGGTGGACAGGGAGATGGGGGTGGGCAGAAGTGGATGAAGAAATCAAGAAAGAAGGAGAACGAAAGCAGAGCCAGGCAAGTGAAGGGTCAGAGGGAGAGACAGGAATCCGCGTGCAGGAAGGAAACAGAAAAGAAGAAATTAGAAGAATCATGTGAAATGAATCTGGGTGTATGGGGTTTTGTTTTGAACTTTGGTGGAGGTGGCGTTAAGAAGAGTTGGAGAAAGAAAGGAATACAGCAGAACTGGTGGGACTTGGGTCTCCAGAGTTCTGCCTTAGCCCAAAGTGTGCTTCCTCTCTGTTTCCATCATCTAGGCTCCTGTGAAGCCCCCAACTCAACTTCCCGTTAGATCCCAGGACGCACTTTCACTCACCCATCTCATGGTACAAGGACCCCTGCTTGGCCAGTACTTGGGGTGGTTTCCGGGGAGCAGAGCTTTCAATTTGCATTATTTCATCACAGCACTGCCTCCACTGACCTGAAGGGAGAGCACTGATGGGGGTGAGTAGGGGAGGATTGTGATGAATTCTAACAGATAACCTAGGACCAACAGTATGGAAGCTGCAGAGATGTATTTCAACAAAACAAAAAAGTTCCTTACTGAGAGATTCCAAGATGAAACGGGATGGACGCCTTATATGCATGCAGTGATTTCCCCACTATTAGAAATGTGCAAGTCCAGACCAGCCACTGGGCAAGGATTTTTTAGATGGAACTCAACTGTCACAGGGGTAACCAGACCAGAATCACAGCATGTTAGATCTGAAAGGAATCTTAGAGATCTTCTAGTCCAGTCTGCTATTTTATAGGCCTGGACAGGGAAGTGATCACTCAGAAGCAGCCCAGTTTGCTGTGGAGAGCAGGGCGCAGAGCACGGTCTCCTTCAATCCAGTGATCCACATCCTTGCTGCTCAAAGTGTGTGTGGTCCACGGACCAGCAGCTTCAGCATCACCTGGGAAACAAAATCTGTATTTTATTGAACAAGACCCCTGCCACCTCCCCCCAGCATGGTTTTAAGGTAATTGCAGAGGTGCAAAAGTAAAGCAGGGACAAGCAAATGCTTCTTCAGCGTCTAGCCTCTACAGGTGTCACGTCAGGGGAACTGCACCTCTTCAGAGAGAGGAAATGGAAAGTCACATGGAAAGGGTGTGGAGGAGTGTCAGAGAATCCACGTGAGAAGGATTGGGACCAAAGATGCCATCAATCTGCTCTGGCCCCCAAGGTCTCTGCTGAAGGGACAGCATGTGGGCTTTACAAGAACCATATCTAGAAGTGGCACAACCCTACATCCCACTGGCCAGGGCCAGGTCATGATTTACATCAAGCGTCTAATGCCTCCCAAGTTGTGTTCTACCAAAGGCTGGTGGTGCCAGAGGAAGCTGGAATGGGGCTAGGAGGTGGCTCTGGACCCAAGGTGCCTGTGTCTGCCCACAGTCTCTGGGCCCCCCCTACGGGGACCCTAACCAGATGCTGTCTCCACAAAGCCCACAACTGCATTTCTAAACAAAGGTCACATTTCATCTCACAGCCCATCTCCCCGGACTGGTGCCTTTAGACTGAGGTTCCCCGCATACCTCAGGAAGACACTGCATAGCTCCCTGCCCCTCTCCAGATGGGAAACAAATGATCCCCTGCTGCTTGCTTTACTATGAGTCAATCGGAAGTTATTTATTTTCTAAAAGTATAAAAACACATACAAAAATGGACTCACTCTTGGCTAGAATGAGATAATACCATTGTAACGAACATCCCTGTGGGCAAGGCCACTGTGGAGAAAGGACTGCTCCCAAACTGTTAGTAATCTTGGTCATCACTATGCCCAGGACTCTAAATTACACATTGACAACAGGCTAAGTTTTATTAAACCAGACTCATAAAAGTAAGGACTGTGCTCCTCCAGGCTGATAAAATATAATTCCAAGGCTCTGAGGAAAATACTTGTATGATGTCAGTCCCAAGGAACTTTTCTCCCCAAGAGTTGATTGGTCACTTTCTGTGGAAGAAAAGAAAGGCAGGAAAGAAGTTAGATACCCCTGCCGTCAGAGGCAGACGGCCACTCCTCACCCCAGACGTGTCGCTGAGGAGACCAGCGTGGTTCTCCCCAAACCTTATTTCTCTTTCCCAGCAACAGAAATGATGGTAATTATACAAAAAAATACTTCCTGAAGTGTTTAGGAAAGATGATCTACAGTGTATTATAGTCTGTACAGAAATGTAACAGTAGTTATAATCTTAAGAGACTAATCCATCCATCAGTTCACAAACTCACAAGCACAGTGAGGGCCTCGGCTCGGGCCTCCCCGCCTGAGGGAGCCGAGCCTGGGCTCCGGCATGTGCTCCAGAAGGAGTTCTCCAGCCTCACATCGGCCTGGTATGAGCTCATCTTTTGGTTTCTGACTTTCAGAGTCCTCTGGGGGTGAAGTGGAGGGTTGGGAAGGAAATGAGAACAGTGAAGGATCTGGATCCTTTAGGCACAGTAGCCCATCTGCTTTCTTCAGGAATTAATTGGTAGCAAGTCCCCTGGCTTGTGAGGCTCTGGGACTTGCAGCACCACTGGTTCCACGGGGGCAATGGGCAGGAAGTGGTGGTGGCTTCCAGGATCTGACTCCTCAAACTGTCAGCTCTTATGCCACACTTGGACATTTCCCAAGTTTATCTGAAAATTTCTAGTGGTATACGATTTACCTACAAGGGGCATAAAACTATCACTTGGGCCTCTGGAACAAAAGCTCAACAATTCCGATGTAGGCATTTCCAGCATGATGTCTGAACTGACTCCTAAGTATGAAATTTGCTTTCACTCCAAATGTCTGCCTGGGAGGTGCCTTCTTTAGATCTGCCTTTTGAGATTTTTAAATTTGAAATCTAGCTGCAGGTGCTTTAATCTTTTAAATTTCAGCAGTGGTACAGTGTGTCATGAGCTTAAGTTCACTCTGCAAATACAGTTAATGCAAACAGGTCAGATGGATTTTTCTCACTTTCTCTTTCCCCTGACAAACCTCACCAATCCTGCTCTAGGAATGACTGACCTTCTTGTACAGCTGGGCTCGCAGCCGGTATGACTTATATTCCGATCTCCTCTTTTCCTCTTCTCTTTTTTTCTGAACTTCTGGAAGCTGCTCATAAATCCTTAGGAATGGCACCAATGGAAAGACAGAAAGCAGTGAGTTCACCTGACCACACAGGCCCACGATCGCTGCTCACCACATTCGCCCTAAGCTCTACTGCCCTCCAGCCACTCAGCCCCTCAGGCAGGCCATGGGCCTGCTGGGTGCCCAGCTTCCTGTTAGGCACGTGGATCCAAAGAACCCTGGGCTGGAGTGCTCACGATCTGGAGAGGGATACAGGGGAATAAAAACACAATAAAATCCTGCTGATAGTGATTATTCTGGGAAAGGAGTGGGACAAAGGAGTGGAGATAAACTTCTTTCATTCTATATGCAAAGATGTATGGCTACAATATAAGATAATGCCTATGTATTGCTATCATTTTTAAACATGGAAAATAATGTGAAAGAAAAATATAATAATGGTCATATCTACAAAATTCTACATAGAGTTACAGGAAAAGAAAAAACTTATTCTGACTGAAGGAGGTCAGGGAAGGTTAAGCCTGAGGTGGGTCTTGAAGACTAGTTAGGAGCAGAAACGGGAGTGAGTGAGTGGGGGTGGGGGTGGGAAGGAGTGTTGGTAAGAACAGAGTCGAGGCTTCCAAAGACCCACGGACCACACTTTGAGAATTGCTTGATTAAAGCATCCCTTTGAATTACCTATAAGGAAAGGGTTTACCAAATGGAAAGTGAAAACAAGATTTCAAGAAGAATGCTTTTATTACTGAAGGTAAATTGTTTTCAAGCACTATGTGGGCTATAAAACTGGTCTTATTAAAGGAAGTCTCTAATGAATCCCTAAAAGGTAACCAACCCTTTACTCAGTTACTCCATGGCAGTCTCACGAGCAATGTATACATATCTCTAATTAATTAATTAATAGCCAATGAATGCAATGGCACAAAATTCAAAAAGTATAAAAAGGTAAAAAATTAGTCTCTCTCCTGCCTCTGCACTCTAGTCACTCAGTTCTTTTTCCCAAAGACAACCACTATCACCAGTTTTTTGGGTGTCCTTCCACAGATAGTCTGTGCATACAAAAATACACCCATCTATGTAAGCACAAGCACTTCTTTTCAAAAACTACAGACAGTAGCAGCATACATATGCTTCTGAAATTTGGTTTATTTTTTAAGCCTAACTTACTATATCTTGGAGACTATCCCCTTATCTATCACTGTATTGGATAAATTTCTAGAAAAAGGACTGCTGAGATAAAGGGTAAGGCCCCAAATAAGTATTTAACTTTATTTCAAAGTAGTTTTTATTTATATTTAAGTTTCTAACAAGGACAAGAGTAAAGCATGCAAATTAGTGGCAATGCTTTGTATCTTTTGTAAATGAATCATCTATACCATGATTGCTCTTTTTCATCTCTTTTTCAGAGCCATAAATGAGAAACTACTTTTAAAATTAATTTTCTCATGATGTTTTAACTACAGCATAATGCCTTTATTCTGAGGCCAAGCCTGAGCTCCTGACCAGTTGGTGGCCTGATTTATCCTTTTATAGTTACTTATTCTTTTGGCCTTACCGTTTAGATCTCTGAATCATTTCCTTCTTTCCAATAGGCCTTTTCTTTTGGGCAGCCAGGAAGCCTAAGCAAGAGAAGAAGCAGTTCTTAGTGGATTGTCTTTTTTTTTTTAATTGAGGTCTAGTGGATTTACAATATTACATTAGTTTCAGGTGTACAACATAGTGGTTTACAATCTTTAAAATTTATACTCCATTTAGTTATTATAAAAATATATTCCCTGTGCTGTACAACATATCCTTGTAGCTTATTTATTTTATACACGGTAGTTTGTACCTCTCAGTCCCTTATCCCTACCTTGTCTCTCCCCACTGGTAACCACTAGTTTGTTCTCTATATCTGTGAGTCTGTTTCTTTTTTGTTATATTTACTGGTTTTATTTTTTCAGATTCCACATGTAAGTGGTGTAATACAGCGTTTGTCTCTGTCTGTCTGACTTATTTCACTTGGCATAATATCCTCCAGGCTGATGCATGTTGTTGCAAAAGGCAAAATTTCATCCTTTTTTTATGGCTGAGCAGCAGTGGTGTCACCCACATCAGCCCCTAAAAACTGAAGGGCCTGCGCCTTGATTTTTCTCTGTGTTTCCATACCAGTCCCTGTGAGCAGAAGGACACTTGCCCTGATTTATTTTTGTGTTTGTTTCAAAGGTACCTGGCATTTGGCAGAGATGTTTTGCAGCTGTACCTTGAGAGATATACAGTGGTCAACTCCCCAGACCGTTTCTGACTTGACCACAAGAATGAGCCTGCACAGATGAGCACAGGTGAGACTGGGATGGGTCTGAAAGTTACCACTGCTTCATTACCATGCTGACAGCTCGGCCCCAGAAGGGTGATTTGTACTCTGCAAGGCACAGTCTGTGCCATGTGCAAAGGACCATGGGAGACTGCGCATGCCCTGGCTGCCCCTGAAAACTCCGCCCCTCTCCTCAAGCCCTAATGACCTATCTGCCTCTTAACCCTTAAATTCCCTTACTCCTCTCCCTTCAGGGAGAAAGTATCTTTGAGCATGAGCTCTCCCTTCTGCACTTCTTGATCAAGGAATAGTTTCTGCTCTGCTATATTGAACCTGGTCTTGTTTAACTGACATTTGTGATTCAGGGCAAAGGACCTACTGAGGGGTCCCCAACCCTTAGGGGATCAGTGACAGTGGGTTACCTCTTCATAAGGAAGGGTGTGTTGCTGAAGAGCTGTGAGAGGCTGCAGCTGCGGCTTTGTGCCCCATCCTGAGCTGGCAGTGCTGGGCGGTGAGCAATGGCCAAGGCCAAGGCTACACCATGATGACTGTGACAGCAGCCTGAGGGCTTCTGAAGATAACAACACCGCAGCACGAACTAGACAGTGCAAATCCAAACACTGACCAGTTTATAAGTAAGCCAGCGGTGAAAGCATCAGGTAGGACTTCATAGTTTTCTCACAGCTTTCATGTGTCATTTTATTGAGATCTTCCATCTAGCAGTAACTGTTAAGAGCACAGACTTCAGTGCCAGCCCACTTAGGTTCAAATCCCAGCTTATAAGGTGTGTAATATTGGGCAAGGTACTTCATCTCTTTTTGCCTCAGTTTTCTCATCTGTGAAACAGGCATATTAATAGTATCCACCTCAGAGAGGTGTTGTAAGCATTAAACAAGAACAGTGTCTGGACAAAACATAAGGGCTATAAAAGTTTATCATTATTGCCACTCTATGAAGTAAGCCAGCCTGGAATCAGCTTCCCCTCACTGTAAACATTATACTTTTGCAATTTACTTGCTCATGATGACAGAGCTGGTTTTTAAAAACACCCCTTTTTTTTGGGTGCACACTGTCATTTTTGAGATGGAGTGACAGGGCAAGAATAAATGGGCTTATTTGGATCATGAAGGTGCTGAGAGTTAAACTGGGCAGATTCTGCTACCAAAAGAGATTTGAGTCTCGGTGAGGAAAGTCACTTTCTGACCATATAACTTGCCTGGCATTGAGCAGTGCTCCCTTGCATGAAGCAGACTTTGCCCTCTCTGCCCAGAAACAGGAAAGTGGACAGGCGGAGCGTACCTCTCTTGGGGAGCAGGGGGTGCACGGGGCCCCGGCAGCCCTGCCATCCCCGCCCAGTGTTGAACAGTGCGTCCCGCTCGCTCTGCAGCATGTTCTGCATCTTCCTCTCCTGGACTATTAACTTCAGGCGCTTTATCCGTTCCCCGGAGCGGGAGATGAAGTCAGGTCTGTGAAGGTGAAGTGATTCCTGAGGAGAAAAAGTCCCCAACTTCATGTTAATGGTGCAGTCTTTTCTCCAAGGGCCCAGAAAACAGTGCCTGTCTAACAGGTCTGGAAAGCCTGTTTGCAAAGTACGGAAGATGTCTAGAGTTGAAGAATGGTCAGACAACTCCCTGCGGGGGAGAGCTCCAGCAGGAAAATCAGAGGGATCAAAGAACTGACTTTGGAATAAGTCAAGAACCAAGACTGTGGCAATTACAAGTCTCCCCAGTGTTGATGGGACAGAGCTCGGCCCACTGTGCTGTTTTAAATTTCCCTTCAAACAAATCCATCATTAAATAACAATTCCTTTAGCTCCCTGGGTACTTGTAAAGAAGAGGCTTGGTGCCTTTAAAACTTCATGTTAAGCAGAAATAGGAGTCATGTAAACGGGGGAACAGATACAAGGCTGAAACAAACATCAGGCCTCTACTGCACTCCACAGTGCAGGTTTCTATCTACAAACCCAGTGAGCAGCTACACAACACCCATCCCTGCCTTGTCCCTAGATACTGAGGGCGACACACTGCTTGTGATGGATAACAGTAAGGCAGCCTTTGATCAATGAGTGTGGAAACAGATGAGCTGTGGAGGTGCTAGAAACAAGGCTCACAGGACTGCACTTCAGAAGGCCAAGTCACAGATTTAACTTTTCTGTATCTTGCCCTTTCTTCCTCCTTAAGCATATGGCTAAAATTAACTCAGTGTCACTGCACCTGCAGGGTCACTCTCACAAATGGCTTCGGTGGCTCTCTGCCCAGGCCTGCTAGTGAGCTGGGGCTGTCCATGGGCTGTCCCTGCCAGTTCTGCTCCCGTAGTGGCTCCCTCCAGGGTTTGGTACTGGTGATGGGTGCAAACCAGGCGACACCAGGGCCGTGAAGCATGGGCAGGTTTTCCTTCTTAGGAACAGACTTCACATTTTCCACAGGAACAAACCATGAAACTCCTACAGGAAATATTTTTAAGAAAGAAAGAAGATTTTTCATTTTTCTCATCAGAGACATGTGCATAATAATACAGTCTCTCAGGGACCCTGCTCTCAAGAGGTCACCAGCATGCCCCGAAGTCTGCTTAACTACAGGTATGACTCCGTAATTGTAGGGCTGGATACAGTCAGCCCCCTGCATCTGTGCATGTGGAACCCTTGGATTCAGAGGGCAGTCTGTACTACGCCACTCTACATAAAGGACTTGAGCATTCATGGATTTTGGCATCCACGAGGGGTCCTGGAACCAATCCCCTGCAGATGTGCAGGGATGACTGTACTTTGAAAATTTGCCAAGATGGTGCTGGGGGACGGTGGGGTCTATACTGAGTCATTTAGAAACAAAGAACCTTAGCATTGCAAGAGACTTGAAATTCACTAGTTTTTCTGCTAGGAAAGTGAGAATCATAAACTGACCTTCACAGCAACTCTGCTTGTTCTTCCTTAACTTTTTGTCTCCAATACAATTGGTAAGGAGCTTTTTCTCTTCTATTTTTTCTTCTGACCAAGAAGTCACATCACTGTCCTCTTCTACTCTAGTCTTGCTCGAACTTGGAGTTGGGAAAGTCATTCCAACATCTCGAGTGTGTTTTCTGACACCATTCACAATCTCCAAGTTACCTGAGGGGAAAAATCACAGATCGTCTCTGGGAGCAGCCTTGAGACTTAGTTGGCAGGTGGAGTCACATAAAGCAAATGAAAACTTTTTAAGGCTTCAAAAATGCAGGCTACTGCCTCCTTTAGGTGGGTGAAGGGGTGTGAGTGAGAGGGGTCAGAGAGAGAAAGAGAGAAGGGGCTCTTACTTCTAAGTCGGTTTAGATATTAGAAGGAAAGAACTACTAATATGGATTTAATGGGAAAAGGATTTCAGTTCTGATCCCATGTGAAAAAGACAGTAAATTGTTACAGTCCTACTGCAGTTACCTAGGTAAGGAAGAGGTTGACAGATGGAAAGACATGACTTGAAGGGAAGATTTTTATCAAGGGGGAAGTTTATTCTTATTTTATAAAATCAAAAGATATAGAAAGTCAAAAAGTGACCTCCTTCCCACTCCTGTTCTCCATTAAGTTTATAACCCCATGATTCCAGATACATTTTTGCACACATTTAAGCATTTCTCTTCCTTCTTTTATTTTTTTAAATACATGTAGTAGCATGCTATATACTGTTCTGTACTTTGCTTTTTCTTTTTAATTATTTATCTTAGCGATCTTGATATATTAGTAGAAAAAGATTCCTCATTCTATGTAGGATTTCATTGCATGGATATAAAATAATGTATTTAACCATTTGGTCATTGATGGACATCTAAGTTGATTTAAATTTTCTGCTTAAACTAAATAATACTTCAGAGGTTAATGCTGTACACGTGTCATTTTGCTCCCATGCGCTGTGTATCTATAGGCTAAATCCCCAAAGTAAAAGTGCTGGGTCAAAGTAATTCTGATAGAAACTGCCAACTTATAAGTACTCCCAACTTATACCCCCACTAGAATGTAGTATTTCCTTACACTCTTGCCCACAAAATTGCTATTCAGCGTAGACTTCGGCAGAAATCTGACAGGTGAAGAACGGTGTCTGAGTATTATTTACATCTTTACTTCTTCTGTTGGGGGTAAGCTTGAGCATCTTATCACAGGTTTAAGAGCCACCTGTATTTCAATGGAAATGTTTAAAGTAACTTACCTGCTTGGACACCCTTGTTTAACATATGTACATTTTGCTTGATGCAAAAGGTAGAGGTCGAGTTCCAGAAACTACTGGTAGAAGATGAAACAGAGTCAGAAGAAATATGGTCTGTCACCTGGAAAAACCAAAGAGATCCTGTTATCATCGCCTGCAGTCAATGGCACAGTTACCCACAAGATAAGAAAACATACAAGTTGCCAAGAGCCCTTTCTAATCCCATTCAAATCGTTGAGATGAAGCTGCCAGGAAGCTTGTGACAATGTGAACACGCTGCTACAGACTGTGCGATAGAGAGGTGAGTGCTACCATAGTTGGATAAGGGTCTGAGCTGTTTTAAGAAGGTAAGACAACAAGAGTGGGTATGTTCCCAGGACTTGAAAAGACTCTGAAGAGGATGCTTGCCAAAGATTAGCCTGTTGGGTCTTCAGGATGGAAGTCTGACTTGATAGCAGCATAAAATTCTGATGAGATAAAGAGGGCAGGAGATAATTAAAGAGAATGAGTGAACTAGAGAATGCTTTCCAATAAGATTAGACATCTTATTCAAGGGTAAATGCCAAAGAGCTGAAAGGTCCCATGACAAGTCCTGAATGAGTGCAGTATTGCAAAAAGCACTTAAAGAGTTGAGCCCAAAAGGTTTTTTTAGTTATGTTCAGAGCAAGTAGAGATTGCTCTACTAAAGGGAGCTGATGGTGGAAAGTTAGTAGATGACAAACATTATCAAAATATAGTTGGACAAATATGACATAAAATAGTATTTCTTGAACTTGTCCATCAGAACATCTTCTGGGAGCGTGTTCTAACCCAGAACAATGAATTGGAATTTCTAGGTGAGGGGCCTGGGCATCTATATTCTGAATAAATGCCAGGTGCTTGTCTACTTAAACAAGCTTGGAAGAGTAAATTGAAGCCCAAGTCAGGAAAGGAAATGGAGAGTATCCGCTTCCCTGAACAAATAAACTATATACGTCAGGGCCTTCAGGGAAACTGCAACAGAATCCTCAAGAGAGGAGCTATGCTAGATGTCTGGGGGTAGGAAGTATTTTAATTTTCAAAAAGATAAGCATTGCAAACTGGTGGGTTTAACCATGATGACCTGTAAAATTCAAGAATGGATCATAAACCTGATAATCTGCAAGCATTTGGAGTGTAAAAAAAAAAAAAAAAGATTAGCAAATTTGAGCCAGGGCTCAGTAAGGCAGGCAGAATGCGCCCTGCCAGGCGAGTCTCGTTTTCCCCAGTAGGCACGGCCACTAATCGCAGACCAGAGGAATGTGCAGCAGAGTGCAACTCTACTACATTAAATAATAAATTTGATAAATATACATTTAATAATCTAATTAATAATTTAATTTGATAAATATACATTTAAATTAAATTTGATAAATACATTAAAATGACATAAATAAAAATACTAAATAATACATAAATAATAAAATAAAAAATAAAATACATTTAAAAAATAAATTTGAATAAAATGAGGGCAAGATGGACTTATACAGGTTGCATGACAATATAAAGTTGGTGGAGTTAGCTTTCCCATATAATGCACATCTGGAAGGACCTAAATGGCCATCAGGATCCCAAATAGTAAGAGGAATGATGGGCAGATGAAACAAGGGAGGATTGTAAAGCCCTATGCACTAGGCAGGAGGAATAGCAACAACTTTGATATAGTAGATAAAGCTGAGTCTGTAGTCCAAAGACTGAAGGCAGTCTCAGACCTGCTTTTACTAGCTGTCTCTACTGAGCAAGCCATAACCTCTGTACCAGTTTCTCCATCTAGAAGAGGGAACACCTGCATTTCTGAAATTACAGAAGTGTTACAAAGAACAAGTGATTTAGACTGCAAATGGTAAAAAACTAATATAGAACGATCACACTATTATGATGTTAAGTCAATATGTATGAGTACAGAAAGGGAGGTGAGGAGAGGTCACTGACCAACAATACACTATACTTTTTCAGATGTTAGAAAAAAAAAAAAAAAGAGGACACACACACGCACATACACACACACAACTGAATCACTAAGCTATACACCAGAAATTAACACAACACTGTAAACCGACTACAATTAAAAAAAGAAAAGGGAAAAAAAAAGAATGCAGTAATTGGGAATAAATTTAACAACAGGCGTGCAAGGCTTGAATACTGAAAGCTACAAAACACTGGTGGGAGAAATTAAAGATCTAAATAAGTTGTGGGACATTCCACATAAGTCATTTAAAAATGGGCAAAAGATCTGAACAGACACTTCACCAAATAAGACAGAAAAGCGGCCAAAAGCGTATGAAATAAGTGACATTATCAGTCATCAGGGAAATGCAAATTAGATTCACAATACCACTTCACACCCACTAGGATGGCTATAAAAATAATAATAATAATAAAAGAAGATGGGCAATACTAAGTGTTGACCAGGCAGTGGAGAAATCGGACACTTCACATATTACTGGTGGGAATGTAAAATAGTACAGCCACTTGGGAAAACCTTTGCTATTTTCTTAAAAACTAGACAAAACCTTACCATATGATTCACCAATTCTACTCCTGTATATATCCCAAAGAAATGACAACATATGCAAATGCAAACACAGAAACTTATGTAAATGTTCATAGCAGCATTATTCATATTATCAAAAAAAAAAAAAGAAACAATCGAAGTGTCCAACAACTGGCAATTGGATAAACAAAATGTGCTATAGCCATACAATGGAATTCTAACCAGCAATAAAAAGGAGCTACTGATACATACTATAAAATGGATAACCTTGAAAACATCGTGCTAAGCAAAAGCAGCAAGGTGCGAAAGACTGGATATTCCATGCCTTTATTTACACGAGATGTCCAGAAGAGGAAGGCAGACTGGAGGTTGTCTGGGGCTGGGAATGAGGACTGATTGCCAACAGGTACAAGGGGCTTTCCGAGGTGCCAGAAATGCTGTAAAACTGGATTGTGGTGATGATTGCACAACTTTGTAAATTTACTAAAAATAACTGAATTCTACACATAAAATGGATGAATTTTATGGTATGCAAATTATACTTCAGTAAAGCTGTTTTAAAAATCACTGTAAAGACATGCAAGAACTAGTAACAGTGCTGTACACCAGAAATTGATAACAGCATTGTGAACTGACTATAATTCAATAAAAAAAAAAAAACAACAAAACCTAGTAACAGTGAACAGCTCTGGAATGGAAAGATGAGTGCCTGGGTAACAGAAGAGAGGACACTCTTTATCAAAGACTCTTTCATACATTTAAAATTTTGTAACAGGTGATCTTATTACCAGTTTAAGAAGTGAGAATAAAGAAAACAAAAACATAGGGAAGAGTGCAGCAATGAGGTTTAATAGCTCAGGTGAGTTCAACAGGAGTAAAACATACTTTAGGCCACAGACAGGTTTGGCTTTCAGAAAGGAAGAGGAGACATCTGCTGTGTCAAGTGCTCTCACCATCTGAAGCACAGCATGCTTAGTGCAAAGGGACATGTTTAAAAACAGGAAATCAACAAACTTAGCAGACCCAGATGCTGCCAACTTAGGAAAAGGGAGCAGGAAGTATGACCTGTGAGGAATGGTTCACAGACTGTGGACCTGAGTGAAAATAGTTCAGGGAAGGGAGTGGGGACCTGAGATGTAGATGATTAGATCTATTTTCTGTGCCTTGAGAGAGCAGAACTGGAGACAGAGCCAGGAAATCTAATGCAGACAGAATGTGGATCTTTGTAAGTTTTTAAAACCTTTGCTGACCAGAACCTCAGACAAACGAAAGAGCTGCTGATGAGCAGCAAATGAGTGATGGAGCTGTCGAAGCAGAGGCTGAAGCACCTCGTGGGGCGGAGGCAGCATAAGTGTTGATGGTTTCTTCCAAGAACAAGTCTGAGAACCTCTTGCACTTTCAAAGTACACAACCAATCATGGTCTGCACCACTGGGTGTGAAAGCACATAGGTTTACATCTGATTAAATGAGGAGTCTTGATGTGTGTGTTTCTGTTTCTAGTTCAAATCTCTCTTGCTGATTTAAGTTCACTCCTGCCTATGAAACATTTAAAAATAGAAAACAGTCTGAAATCCTTTCTCAACAAAATATTTAGTTAGCCTTCTAAGATGGTGAAAATCAAAAGGACAGACAAAAACAAGTGTTTTCAAGGATGTGGAATAATGAGAACCTTCATTCATTGCTGCTGGGAATGCAGAATGGTACCAATACTTTGGATAACTGTCTGGTAGTTCCTCAAATGGTTAAACATAGTTACCGTATGATCCAGGGAATATACACTCCTCGACACATGCCCAGAAGAAATATAAACTAGGTCTACACAAAAGCTTATATACGAATGTTCATACAGTTTTGTTAATAGTAGTCAAGAAATGGAAGTCTCAATGTCTGTTAAATGATAGACAGATGAAGTAAAGATAAGTAAAATGTGTGTATTCATACAATGGAATGTTATTTGGTCATAAAAAATGAATTACATGCTACAGTGTAGATGAACTTTGAAAACACTATGAAGCGAAAGAAGCCAGTCACAAAAGATCACGTTATTGTATGATTCCATTTACATGAAACGTCTAGAATAAACAAATCTATAGACACAGAAAGTAGATTAGTAACCACAGCCTCGGGCAAAGGCAGGGGTGGGAGGTTAGGAGAAATGAGGACTGCTCATGTGTATATGGTGTTTACAGTAGGTGTTGAAAATGTTTTAAAATTAAATTGGGGCGATGGTTGCTCAACTCTGTTAATATACTAAAACCCACTAAACTGTATACTTTAAATAGGTGAATTTTATGGTATGTGAAAGATCTCAAGAAAGCTATAAAAATGTGTTTACTTGTATGTATGAAAACTGAAATACATGTGGATTATAAAGCCTTGTTTGGAGAAAAAAAATCTTCTCATGCTCTATGGTCTTATAGCTCCTGTTACTGAATCAGGGATATGAGAACAATGGAAGGTGACCAACAGTGTTATTTTCATGCAACAATGGACAGTCCTAACAAAAATGTGGGTGGTGGATATTACAGGTATGGTGTAGCACTACACACACATTGTGGCTAGAGCCAAGTGCAAACTGTCAGAATCATGCAATCATGCCATGCTGACTTCCACACTCACAATAATCGCAATGCACAGGCCTGCATCGTGTCTGACAATTTGTGCTGATGACCCACCACAGGATAGAATATCATTTTTGCTGAATTCACTTACTGATGCTCTCAGTAAACAATCCACAACAATCCACTTTCCTTAGTCCATGGGAGAGTCTCAGGCATCTCCTCTAATCATCTCAACAACCCTCAGGGCCTGGGGTGTGGATCAGCCCACTCAGTTCTCTGCCATGGGGCCTACACATAAAAATGTAAGTGACTACAAGTCAACTGACATTATCGGCTACCATGGTTTAAGCTTTCTGTTGCAGAGAGTCTTGAAAGGACACATGTGCTGGCGGGCTTCTTCCATTTCATTATGGCGAGAATGAACTCACCTGCTCATGCCGTGTTACACACTGGATAAAGGAAGTCACAGCCACCATCTGAGAGAGATTTCAGGCTTTCTGTAGTACTTTTTAGGTTAATTAAAATCTAAGTGCGACTTACTTCCATATTCACTGGTCAGACACACCATCAGATAGACCCGGGGGAAAAAAAACTTTTTTGGTGGAAACTGAGCTTAGGAAAGCACACTAAATATAGGGAAAAGGCCATATTGTCTTATATGACCCTACATGCTTATTCTTCATCTTTGAAGATTGTTATTGCTGACCTGCTGGCCAGGTTCCTGCTTGGAGACACTTTTCTATCAGAAAAATGGGTTTATGCTAATTCAGGTATAACTACTCAAGTAGAGGACCAGAGATACACATTGATAAGACAAAGTCAAAGTCAGAAATACAGTTGATGGCACCAAAAGACAGTCTTTTCTTCTGAAACGTTTTTAGATATGTGCAGATCAAACTGGCAACTCTAGTTTCAATACCAAAACTTACTAACCAGTAAAGGGTGACATAATTGAAAAGTGTCTGCCTCCAAAATAATATTTTGACATAGATTAAATTTTGAGAGAAAAGGTTAAAACTTACAGAAGTAGGAACTCAGGTGTTAACTGTCATCATTTAGAAAACCAGAACTGGTCATGCAGTTCTGCGAGTAAGGTAGCTTACTATAAAAAAATCCCCCCCACATTGAAAATGCATTGCACCTGCATAATAGTTCTTCAGAAAATTTCTTTTGGTACACGAATGAGTAAAGACTGAAGAGATGGAAGGATTCTGGATAATCCCCGAACTCAAATTACGGGCGACAAGATGTATGTTTAAAATGTAATGGAAATACTGGTCATTAGAATTGAGCTCAAGGAACTCTAACAGGATAGTAAGGTTTCCCAGATAATGGCTGGGTCTGGGGTAGAAAAGAAACAACACCAAGAGCTAAAGTCCTCAACTAATATATGGGAAAAACCAGAAGGTTAGCAAATGATCATTAAAGTCTTGTAGACAGTGGTAGAGCCAGATGACATGAGTCTCAAAGGATTCTATCAGGTTTGAAAATTATAGTCTGAAAGTGGCCCTCTTTTTAAAATTTTCCTTCTCTCCATTCTTCCCCTCAGCTTTAATATTCCTAAAACCTTTATTACACTCATAACTTAGTCATGAGGTTATATGTATCTATGTTTGTTAGATATTTTCACTTGGATGTTCTGGTCTAACTTCAAGTTTAATAAATAAAACTCCATCATATTTTAGTCAGAATTTGTTTCCTCTTTCGATCTCTCCATTTCGATAAGTTGTTCACAAACTATTTTAGATGTTTTAGGTAGTAATTTCAAAAGAACCGTGGCTATTAATTACCAAGTCTAATTGACCAGAGCCCACATTAGATTTTTCTCATAAACTTATTAATATCACTTTCTTATTTAAAAATCTTTACTGACAATTAGCCAAACATTTGGAAATAAAATTATACCTACACAAAGAAAATAAATTCCATATGGATTAAGGGTTTAAATGCATTGTCCTCTACCCTAAATAAATATTAAAAGGAAAACAGGAGAATTTTGTTTTATAATCTTGAGGTCAGGGAGATCGTTCTCAGCATGGAATAAAGAAAGAAAAAAGTTGTGTACACCATAATAATATTACACTATCAATACAATTAATGCTCAAGAATTAATAAGAAAAAAATCTTCAGAGAAAAATGTACAAAGGATATATAAGAAGCCAATTCTCAAAATAAGACATAAATAGCAATCCTTGAAATCTAATATTATGCAATTTAAAGCAATGAGTGTTTCCACACAACAGATTAGCAAATATTAAAAAGACTGATACCACACATAGTTGGCAAGGGAATGAAGAAACACATTCTCTTGTACTTTTGGTGGGCACATATTTGTGCAAAATTTCTGGAGGGCACATAGTTAGGGGTGGGGAATCTATAGATTCCCGACAGTCCTTTAAGTTTCTATTGTTAATGATCTACTTAGGATTTAAAACTTTCTGGTCAATTTTCTTTATAGTTTCCTAGAAAATGATCCATCTAATTTAGGTTTTAAAGTGTATCGGCCTAAGGCTGCACGCTGTGATCATCTTGAAGAAAAATCACTTCTTTGACTGTGGTTATGCCCTTCCATACCACTAATGCTGATCCTTTTTCCCATGGTCAGAATAAGCAGAGATTTGATCTTTTTTTTTTTTAAGAAACAGATCCTGGTTATGTTGATCAATTTTGGAGAGTAATTTATAGAGTACTTTATTTCCTAATTGAGCTTGTTCAACTAAAGTATCATTTAATTGAAGGCTATATGTTTTCCTCTAAATATAGATTTAGACACAGCTCATAAGTTGTGGGTATGTGCTCTTACTGTCTTTAATGAAAAGGAAAAGTCTGTAATTTCAATTTTTAGTTCTCCTACAGCCCAAAAGTTTAGAATGTTTTAAAATGTTTATTGCATGAAAGAAAATTACAGTTGGTAAATTCCAAATTGTATTGTATTGTGATTAGAAAATATAAGCTTAGTTATAAATCTACTTTGGGGATTTATCAATATTTTGCCTAAATATACAGTTAATTTTTATAAATATTCCATAGGCGTTTGGAACAACTGTGGATGCTGTGTTTTGGGAATAAAGCATTATATAGATATTTTAAATTAAGCTTATTAATAGTGCTATTAAAATCTTCCATATCTTTTCTTATCTGTTCTATGTCAGAATCTGATAAAAGCAATTAAAGTATACCATTCTTGTACTTTGGTCACATTCTGTATTATAATTAGGTCTGGATGAACATATGAATGCATTCCAGTTGAAAGCACAGCAGTAACTTTAAAAATCTTTGCAGGAGCTTTCATACACTGCAGGTAAGAATGTAGCAATCAGAAACTAATTTGTACTAATGTAGAAAATTAAGTATACATAGAGCACATGATCCAAGAGTTCCAATTCTGGGTATATGTGCCGAAGATAGTCTCACACAGGTCCGTAAGGTGTCATGAACAAGGACGCGCACTGTTGGTGTGTTGCGTGTTGGGAACTGACAGCAACCTGGGTGTCCATTACAGGGAAAGTGTGCAGGTAAATCGGTAGAGGCACTCAGTGGAGTACTATGCAATGATCAGAAATCTGAATTAGACCTATGTATACCAGTGTAGATGAATCTTAAAAACACAATGCTTAATGAAAATAAGAAAAATGATATACCTTCTATATAATCTGATAACACATGGAAAAATACAGAATACATATTTTGTAAGAACTCTTGTGAGTCAAAAGATCTACATAACAAGGCTAATTACATGTGGGAAGATGGGGATGAGGATGGGATATGGGATCAAAATTTTTAAGAGAGGCCAAGAACCTAGGACTACATTTAGCTCAACCCTTGGCATCTGAAGTTAAAAGAAAATTTTACTTCATCTTGGCGTAGAAACTGTGTATAGTGCATTTCTAATTCTATTCTTTCACTCTGCTTCTAGAAGGATTTCGTACAACTAGACTGGAGGTTCAAACTTATACCTTAGGCAGAAACTAGAACACAATGAAAAGCTTGAGAATTCTCTTTTCCAGCTTACAACTAGCATTTTGTGTGTGTCTGATCAGTCTGGCTGAGGTCACTTTTTAATAATGTTGCAAAAAACACCTTTTATGGTTTCTTACTAGAAAATATAAAAACAAAAAAGTATAAAGGTAAAATGTATGATCCCATAATTTTAAGATAATCTGCTAATATTTAATTTTGTTCCAGCCATATAAGCACTTGTATATGTTACAGCTTGCTTTTTATCTCTTAACATACAACGAAACTTATCCTTGGGTTCAAAGATACTGCTTTTGACCAGTGTTTCTCTCCATATGTGTCATTGTAGAGAGTAAAATGAAATTAGCCTGTTTTATAAAAATGTAAGAATAACTGGTAAACACTTACACTTCAACATTACTAAAGCTCTCATTTTACTCCCTCATGGAGGACTCTTTGGTAGTTATTTTGTGCTGTTCGTTTGCCCAACTGCTATAAACATGAGCAACCGGAAATAATGAGAGATCAAAAATACAGAGAAATCATCTTCAGCTTTTTCTCCATTTTTGTACTGACAGCAGTAAACTATTCCTCTTCCCTGACCCCAGTACACAATCAGACACTGAGAAAAAGATTGGAAAGGGAGGGGGCAAGAAAAACAAGGAGAAAGAGCACAAGGACAAACAGCAAGAACACGAGAGACAGAGAGGAGAGTGAGAAAAGTGAGAGACACACACAGCAGAGACAGGAAGACAGGAGATGGCAGGCGGTGGGGAGGAGGAGGGCGCGAGTGCACAGAACGTGGGGGCACAGAGGCAGCGGGAAAGCAGACAGTGCAGATACTGCAGGGAGAAGCATGAACTGTAGAGCCTAGGGCCAGACTGCACAGACACAGAAAGAGTGAGTCAGAGAAAGAGCAGGAGGACCAGGCAGGCAGCCACAGGTATTGTTACATTGACTCTTAACCTCTCACGTGTACAAAGAGGAAAAAAAATAACCTGAGTACACATTTTCAGGAAAAAAAGGCATTAGCATATCTAAGGAAACCTGGGTTAAAGATAAGGCAGGCTGTTCAGAAAAGAAGAAATACATATGGTTGATAAACACACAAAAGAAAATAAAAACTCCATGGGTGTGATTAAAGAAATGTGAATCAGAATACATACTATATTTCTTGCCTATCTGACTGTCAAATATTGACAGGGACTAACCAAAATATTACTACACATTACTGATGAACAAATACTTGAATCAACATTTTGGGAGGACAATTTAGTAATGTGGATTAAACATTTTTAATGTGCATACTTGGTAAGCTAGAAATTCCATGTTTATAAGTGTATCTCAACAGAAAAATTCATAAAGATGTAGTAAGACTACCCAACAAAGGGCAGATTATGATACAGAAAAATTCAAAGCAACTTAAAGATCTGTCATAAGGGAACTAACTAGATAAATACTACATTTATACAATGGAAGCCATTAAAGCTATTAAAAATGACTACATAAATCTTTATTGATATGGAAAGATATCTATGACATATTAAGTGTAGAGCTTCAAAGCAATATACATAGATTGATATCATTTTCTTGGGACTGTTGTTTGTCTCCATATATGAGCATGACTGTAAAGACTGATATAAAATCAGTCTGTTTTATAAAAACGTAAGAAACATTGGTAAACATTTAATTGAACATTAATAAAGCTCTCATCTTATGCTCTTGTGGAGGTTTCTTCATTTGGCGTTTAGCTGCATTAGAACGCAGACCTAATAAAATAGATCCAAGATGTGGGTGAATCATAAAATGCAAACCTGGAAGCTTATTTATGAAAATATTAATCATGACTATTTCAGGATGGTAGGAATTATGGGTGACTTTCAACACCTTAATATTTTTTGTATTATCTAAACTCTTTATATTTAGTTATCTTTTTACTTTTACACTCAAAAGAAATACAGATATCTTCTTGGACAAAATATTTGGTAATAAAGATAAGCAGAAGCAGTCCTCACAGGTAAGTCCTCCACTCCACAGTCTATGATGAGGAAAAACATAAATATTGTTCTAGTTGAGAGGAAGGAGCTTACAGAAAAGGAAGACATCAAACACTAAAGAGAGAGGGGGAGAAAACACGGAGAAAACAGCTGAATGGATTTTAGAAAATATGACAGCACAAGGCAGGTTTAATGAACCTTTCCTTCCACAACGGAAAGACACAAGCAAAAAGCTTCAAAAAGTGAAAAGGATATTCACAATCTAGGGAAACAACTGAACTCATACCACAAAATTCCAGAAACAATGTCTAATGAACAACTGGAAATAAATGTAAGAAGCCACCACGAAGCTCTTCCTACATGAAGGAAGAGAAGGGTACAATACAGAAGGGTGAAAGGTGAGTCAGCTAAATTCAGAATACCCCACTGGTATCTCAGAAAAGGGACTTGAGGTAGTAAGTGGCTCGAGAGGAAGAAAAATGTTCCAACTGGAGACACGTTCCCTGTGAAAAAATAGCTCCTTCTGCCTTAGCCAGAATGGTTTACTATATACCCACTCTGGCCAAGAAGAAGTTGGAAAAAGGTATGGGAAATAATCTCTCAAGTCTAAATATCTGACTTGCATTACTAAAAATTGCTAGAAAAAAATAAGGCCTCAGCTACATCACTGCCCACAAAACAGCGACATGAAAGCAGCCACCAGCTGACTGCACAGTAGTACAACAAAACCCTAAGGGCATGTGCTACAGAATGAGATACTTTCCTTACTTCCACACTTGGTAAGGTGGCCACCAGTTCATCTGTTTCAAAACAACGGCAGAGAAAAGTGTCACCTGCTATAGCTGTCCAGAGTCCTAGAATCAACTACTATCTCTCTGTCTCTCCCAAACTTTGAGGAGCGAAAGAAACACAAGCCACATACAATTAGCCTTCAAGTCCATGTCCTGGGAAGGGCACTCAAGCAGTATCTTGTAAACAGGCAATAAGGCAATCAAAAAGAATTCAATTACATTCCTTGTGGTCAAACAAATGGTTTCCACAGAACTGTTCAGAGACAAAGGTAATCAGAAAACAAAAGAGAAGGATTTGTGAAAATATTCTATAGTATTAAAGTAGAAGAAAGGAAGGAAAAAAAGAAAGAAGGGAAAGAAAAGGAATTTATTTTGCTGCAAGGTTTACCCATTTTAGTCAATAAATAAGTTGTACTCTCACTCTAGAGAAAATTAAAAAAAAAGAACATGGACTTAATGAAATAGAGCCAAGATAAGCTAGGACATCAGAGGGAGAAGAAAAGGTAGTTAACAAAATTAACACAATTCGTTAAAAAAAAAATGAATATCTACCATGTGTTGGAAAACCAAGGATGGGCATCAAAGAAAAAAACTCAGCACAAAAATTATAGCATTACACCACCGCAGAACTAATTTATGCAACAGAAAACAGAAATGTGATAAAAAATAAAGAAAACTTAGCCAGCAGAGTAGACTACAGATTGAAAAAGTCTCTGAAATGCAGAGAAAAAGATACGAGAAATGAAAATAATTAGAATGCTAGAAGAGAAAGACATACGGTAGAGATCTAATGTTTAGATGAGTGGCACTGCCCACATCCCGCACTCCTAAGACAGAAAACAGGTTGAGAGGAAAGGGAAAAATGTTCCAGGGTACAATTCTAGAACTTTTTTTTTTGCTAAAATTAAAGCAAATTTGAATGTACAAGGGATAGAGAGTTACTTGATACCAGAAAAAATTAATACCCAAAATATATGAAACAAAACTGATAGAAATGAAGGGAAAAACAGACAATTCAACAATAATAGTTGGAGACTGCAATATAACACTTTCAAAATAGCAGAGCAGTAAGGAAGTAGAAGGCTTAAACACTACGAACCAATGAAATCCGAGAGACATATACAGAATACTCCAACCAACAACAGCAGAATACACATATGGAATGCTCTCCAGGAGACCATATGCTAGGGCATAAAACAAGTCACGACACAATTATAAATAATACAAAGTATGCTCTCTGACTACAATGGAATGAAACTGGAATCAGTAAGAAAATCTGGGAAATAAAAAAAAAAAAGGATAAAATATATATGGAAATTAAACAATACACTCTTAACGACCAATGGCCAATGAAGAAAGCACAAGGGAAATTAGAAAATACTTTGAGATAAATGAAAACGGAAACAAAGCATAGCAAAACTTATGGGATGCAGTGAAGGCAGAGCTCACAGAAATGTATACTCTCAAAGTCCATAAGAAAAGAAGAAAGATTTCAAATTTGTAATCTCATCTTCTACCTTAAGAAACCAGAAGAAAAAAAGAGCAAATAAAACCCAAAGCAAGTAAAACAAAGGAAATTATAAAAATCAGAATGAAAATAAATGAAATAGAGAATGAAAAAGAGAGAAAAATCAAAGAAGCCAAGAGCTAGTTCTTTGAAAAGGCTAACAAAAATGGACAAATCTTCAGCCAGACTCACCAGGGGAAAAAAGAGGGAAAACTCAAATCATTTAAATTAAGAATGAATGAGGGGATGTTACTACCAATCACACAGAGATGAAAATGGTAATAAAGGAATATTATGAACAATCACATGTCAACAAATTTAAGATAACCTAGATGTAACAGACACATTCCTAGAAAAAGAACTTACCAAAACTGACTCTAGCAGAACAGAAAATCTAAACAGACTTGTAATAAAGAGACTGGGTCAGTAATCAGAAAACCTCCTCAAAAGAAAAGCCCAGGACCAGGATTCACTGGTGAATTCTTAAAAACATTTAAAGAAGAATTAACAACAATCATTCATAAACTCAAAAAAGAAAAAAAAGAAAAAACAAAAATAGAAGGATTACTTTCCAATTCATTCTGAGGACAGTATTACCCTGATAACAAAGGAAAAAGACACAATAAAACTACAGATCAATACCCCTTATGAGTATAGAAGGAAAATCCTCAACAAAATACTAGCAAACTGAATCCAGCAGCACAGAAGGATTGTACACCAAAACCAAGAGGAATTTATCCCAAGAAGGTAAGATTGGTTCAACATACAATTATCAATCAATGTAATACACCATATGAATAAATGAAGAAAACACATGATTAGTTCACTATACATAGAAAAAACATATGGCAAAATCCAAAACCCTTCCATGATAAAAAACACTCAACAAAATCAGAACAGAAGAGAACTTCTTCAACCTGATAAGGAGCATTTATTAAAAAAAAAAAAAAAAAAAACCCACAGTTAACATCATGCTTAATGACCAGAAAGCCTTCTCCCTAAAAATCAGGAACAAGACAAGGATATTCATTCTTGCTACGTCTATTTAATACAGTACTGGAGGTTCTATAGCAAGGGTAGTTAGGCAACAAAGAAATAAATGACTTAAGATTGGAAAAAAGAAGGAAAACTATCTCTATTTGCAGATAACACAATATTCTATACAGAAACCCTAAGGAACACACAAACACACACATGTACACAAACACAAATTATTTGAGTTTATAAACCAGTTTAGCAAGGTTACAGGATCCAAGATAAATTAAAAAAAAAACCCACAGTATTCTTGTATACTATTTTTGTATACTAATAAGGAAAATCTCAAAATGAACTTAAGAAAACATACTAGTTACAGTGGTATTAAAAAGAACAAATATTTAGGGATACTTTTAACGAAAGAAGTGCCAAACTTCAAAGAAGCAAAAAAATATGAACATCGGTGAAAGAAATTAAAGATGACCTAAATAAACAGAAAGATATCCAGTGTTCATGGATTAGATTTAATATTGTTAAGAAGGCAATACTCCCTAAACTTACCTACAGATTCAATGCAATCCCTAAGATTCAAGTTGTCTTTTCTTCTCTTTTGGTGAGGGAGAGGGCTGGAAATTGACAAGCTGATCTGAAAATTCCTATGACTCAAGATAGCTAAAACAATCTTGAAATAAGAAAAAACAAAGTTGGAGGTCTTACCCTAATTAGACAGTATGATACTGGCATAAAGAGAGACATATAGGTCAACAAAATAGGATTAAGAGTCCAGAAAAAAAAACCTTACATTTATGATCAACTGTTTTTTGCCAAGGGTACCAAAACAATTTGACAGAGGAAACAATAGTCTGTGCAACAAATGGTACTAAGACAATTGGATATCCACAGGCAAAAGAGTGAAACTATACTACCTCACATCACATACAAAAATTCACTAAATTGTGTGCGGTTGGTGAGATTGTAAAATGGTGCAGCTGCTGTGGAAACCAGTAGTATGATGGTTCCTCAAATAATTAAATACATACATTAAAAATATAAAAACATGATTCAGCCACTCCACTTCTGGATATGTACACCCTCAAAACTGAAAACTTAGTCTTGAACAGATAGTTGTACACTTAAGCTCACAGCATCATTCATAATGGTCTAAAGGTGGAAGCACGAGTGAATAAGCAAAATGTGGTATACACACATCTTAAAAAGGAAAACAATCCTGTCAGATGGTACAATATGGATGACCCCTGAAGACATTATGCTAAGTGAAATACACTTGTTACTAAAAGACAAATATATCAATAAAACTGGAAGAAAAATTAATATAACACATAGAATTTACAAGAGGAAATGGTTAAGATAATAAATTTTGTTATGTGTATATTATCACAATAAAAATTTAAAAATAATGAACAGATTCAAATACTTAGGAATAAATTTAAGCAAGAAGGTATAAGACTGGTAGCCTGCAAATTACAAAACATTGCTGGAGAAATTAAAGACCTAAATAAATTGAAAGACTATGTTCATGGATTGGAAGACAATATTGTTAAGATGGCAATAAACCCCAAAGTAAGCTACATATTAAATGCAATTAATATCAAAATCCCAATGACCTTTTCAGTGGAAATGAAAAGGCTGATTCTAAAATTTATGTAGACACAAGGGCCAAAAAGAGCCTCTTAAAAAAAAACAAAGTTGGAAAACTTGTACTTCTCAATTTTAAAACTTACAAGGTTACAGTAATCAAAACAGTGCAGTAATGGCATATAGATAGGCATGCAGATCAAAGGAACAGAATTGAGAGCCCAGAAATAAACCCTCATATCTATGTTCCACTGATTTTTGACAAGGATGCCAGGACCACTCAACAGGGAGAGAATAGTCTCTTCACTAACCGGTGTTGGGACAACTGGATATCCATGTGGAAAGGAATGATGTTTGACCCCATCACATATACAAAAATGAACTCAATATACATCCAAGATGCAAATAAAAGAACTAGTAGTATAAAACTCTTCAAAGAAAACATAGGGACAAATCTTCATGACTTTGGATTTTGGCAATGGTTTCTTAGATATGACACCAAAAGCACAAGCAACAAAAGAAAAAATAGATACACTGGGACTTCCTCAAAAGTGAACTGCTGTGCCTCAAAGAACAGCAGTGAGTGAAAAGACAACCCAGAAAGTGGGAGCAAATATTTGCAAATTACACATCTGATAAGGTTCCACAATCCAGAATATATAAAGAACTCTTACAACTCAAAAACAAAAAGACAAATAAAATAGTTAAAAAGTGGACAAAGACTTGAATAGACATTTCTCCAAAGATATAAAAATGCCCAATAAGCATATGAGAAGATGCTTAACATCATCAATCATTAGAAAGGCAAAACCAACCACAATCAAAATGACAATGTGTGTGAGGTACCACTTTGTATCTATTAGGATGGCAAAAATACATACATACATACATACATACATACGTACGTACGTACATACATACATTTTAAAAAGTGTTAGTGAATGTGGAGAAACTGGAACCCTCAGACATTGTTGGTGGGAATGTAAAATGGTGTAGCCACTGTGGAAGACAGTCTGGCAGTTCCTGAATATGCTTAAAATAAAATTACCATATGACCCAGTATTTCTATTCCTACGTATATACCCAAAAGAACTGTATGCAGGTGTTCAAATAAAAGCTTGTACACAAATGTTCATATCAGCTCTATTCACAATAGCTGAAAGGTGGACACAATCCAAAAGGCCATGAATGGATGAATAAATTAAAAATGTAGTCTAAAATTACAATGGAATATTATTTAGCCATAAAAAGCAATGATGCTAGGACATGGTTATATCTCAAAAATACTATTCTAGAGTGAAAGAAGCCTGACACAAAGGTTACACATTATATGATTCAACTTATATGAAATAACTAGAATAGGCAAGTTCACAGAGGCAGAAAGAAGATTAGCAGGTGTCAGAGGCTGGTAGGAAGGGGGAATAGAGAGTGACTACTTAATGGGTATGAGGTTTCCACTGGGGTGATAAAGAAGTTCTGGGACTAGACAGTGGTGATAGTTGTAAAGCAGTGTGAATATACTTCATGCCACTGAATTGTACACTTTCAAATGACAAAACTATAAACTTTATGTTATGTGTATGTATTTTGCCACACACACCGAAAAACTCTCTATCTGCATCCTTCCCCCCATCTCCTCTATGGAACAAAAAGCCTCAATCTGTGTCTTTCTCAAGTCTTCATTTACTTTAAAAAAAAGTCATACTGTCCTATATATATATGTAATCACTGTCACTTAATACCTACCAAAAACTCAATTATGAGAAATAATACCAGTGCAAGTTGTCTGCATGTCTTGTGCCTCCTTTCCTCTAGATTAGTGGTCTCCAAATTGTCTCGATCATGGGGTCCTACTGCTAAAATATTTTTGAGTCCAAATAATCAAAATAGATATTTACTTTTAAGTTATATATTACTGCTATACTCATAGATTGTAAAACACATACAAAAGTATAGTGGGGAGGGTAAAGCTCAGCAGGAGAGCACATGCTTAGCACGTGTGAGGTCCTGGGTTCAATCCCCAGTATCTCCACTAAAAAAAATACATACACAGGAATTTAAACTGAAAAATTATTGACCCCTTGGGATCTACCTTTATGGAATTTCCTAATCTAAGCCTTATATTTGCCTTCTATGGGCATTGTTACCTAGAACACATTTTAAGGATGCTGTTGAAGACTCTGTTACACGATAGTGCCTTCTTTATGAGGACAAATGAAATTTTCTTAGGTCTTAGTACCAGAAATATCTGTAATGCTTTTGAAAACTTAGTTTCTTTTTATATTACAGAACTTGTGTAATTAATCACAAAGTTCTAGCAACATTAACTGCTGGGAGACATGGAGCAAAATTTGTGGCTCACTTTTACCAACCATATCCACAAAGTATCAACTTGTCTTCCCGCCACTCTTAATTCTTCACTTATTTATTTTTAAAATCATGTTGTAGCTGACCTCTCTCTGGCTTCAATTTAATTTTCTATCATTCCAATTCTTTACTTACTTGAAAAAAATCATATAGTATTACTTATTTACTTATGTGTGTATGTGTGTGTGCTTAAAAGCATCTCAAAATTTCTTAAAAGACAGAGAGGAATGAATAAACAAAAGCCAAAACAGAGGGAAAAAAACAGGTAATATTGTTCAGAATGGAGGTCATTCTAAACTCTACGCTCCCAGGTCCCAAGGGTATACTTTGCAGATTCTGAAGCATTTGACACCAAAGCCTTTCATCCGAAGAGTAATTCGTAAATGAGTTTGACGAAAGAAATGACAACTCACAAGAGCACTGTACTACACTTTCTCACTCTTTTCTAGTTGGTAAGAAATGTTACAGTGAGGAAAGGGCAACTGGCTTTTTTTTTCACCTGTGTGCAAAGCTTAACTAAAAAGTCCATGAAAAAGGAAGTCACACTGCCAGATGGAATTTGTAGCCATGTACCTGGATGTGCTTCCTTCTGGTGTGCTCGGAAGTAATCTGGGGGTAACGTGTATTCAGTGCTTTCTTGTATTTCTTGCTCTGCTTCTCAAGGTATCTCCTCTGATGGTCAGTGATGCTGCTGTATAGTTTAGTTCGCCTGGGTGACAGACAAACTCTGTCATGGCCAAAAGCATGGATCAATCGGGCAGTGTCAATGGTGGAAACAGAGCTGCTCCTCTCATGCAAAGCCAACTCCTTATCTGTTTGGGTCAATATATCTGATTCCACAGGAGAAGTGGTGGTGGAAAGGATATTGGTGGTGGTATCTGTGAACAGATCACTCTCCTCTGAGGGTCTAGAATCTGAAGAAGTGTTATTTAAATTACAATGAAAACCTGGCTGTTTTCTCAGAATATATTTATCAAATTTAATCTGTTCAATTTTAATCTGATTGGACCTCTCAGCTTGATGGGTAGAAAGCACCTTGCTTCTTTTAAGATCACCTGTGTTTTTATGGTATTTCTCCAGGCTTTTATACCGTTTCTTTTTCTGAAGCTTGTGTTTCTGCTGTTGCTGTCTACCAGTCCATCCCTTAACATCTTGTTCCTCTCTGCTCTCATCCTGTGTGCTTTCTGAGGTCTGGAGAGAGTATGTGATGGGATGCTGAAGAAGCTTAGCCAAACGATCAAGTCGTTCCACCAATGAAAGTTCTTTCTTGCCACTGACAGGAGGTTTCTGTTGCCTCTGTCGCTCCTGAAACTTGTTCCAGAGTTCATTCAAACTCACAGGGTGCTGAGTGGTTAGCTGTGGGCTGGCCTTATCATCCTTTTTTGGATCATCAACTTGCTTGTCACTTTTTGGATAATCTCTAGCCTGACTTTTAGTAGTATGCTTCACTTCTTTGTTTTCCAAGTTTACATTGATACTGAGGCTCTCTACTCTGGTATAATCTGTCTTTGTCTTTTCCACATTTTGATAAGGGGGAGGAAGACAAGTGTGTTCCCTTTGTTTGTCTGAATGACGCTGAAATAAATCTTTCCAAGAATGTCTCATGAAAACACTCCTTCCTAAGGATTCATGGCAAAAATCTTGATCACTTGGTAGGTGCACTGGATGATGAAAGTAAAACTTAGCTGACTTGAAGACAGAATGGGTAGTATTTTCATACTCTGAATGACATCTGGACTCTGAAAAGGAGAAAAAAAAAGATTTTTGAAGGTCTTTCAAAATATTTGCATTCTCCTTAAAAACAGTATTCACATTTAATTCTTTTAGATACAGAACAAAGATTGAAGGAAAGAATAGTTTATATAAAGTTTCAGAAAATTCACTGCATGCAAAAAGAATTCATGCCTTGTGCCTAGTGGCCAGATTGGCCTGATAACAGTTTAAGAGACTCAGGGTGAAAAGATCCGGGTTCTGGTCTGGACTCTCCCAGAGACTTGCTGTGTGACCTTGAGGAGGGCACTTTAGTTCTCTGGATTGTACAGCTGCTGCTGTGTATTCACTGCTTGCTATGTGTGGAGTATTATGGTATATGCTCTATATCTGTTTTTTTTTTAACCTTCTAATTCAATCTCATGGATAAAACTGAGAGATAGGTTATTATTAACCTCATTTTCAGCTAGGAAACCTGAGACTTCATTTTTATCATCAGTAATTAAATGGATATGATTAAAAAAAAACAACTCTTTACATGTTATAGAGCTTTTAAAAATTCCTTTTTGTGAACCATCTTCACATTTCCTCCCACCCTCCAACTTCCTAATTTTTTTATAGTGGTAAAATACACCTAACATAAAATTTACCATCTTTCACTTTCACATTTTGACATTCATTATCCTATAACAAAATAGGCATTTTTTAGATGCAGAACATCTTGCAATCATAAACCCTAATTGTAGACACTAATATGGTTTCAATAAACATTTCTGAAGTTCTAAGTCAGTAAAAATAAAGACATACACATGCAACAAGGTATTATTTGTAACTATGGGATCCTTTCCATTTCCTTTATAGATTATTGGTAATCAGAGTTTTCACTAAATACTCTGGGAATCCCTAAGACAATTTCCATGTGGGATACATGGAATCTGCTGTTATATCTAACGTATGAAAAGACTGTCAAACCTCCCAACAAACAAAAGTCCAGGACCAGGTGGTTTCACTGTTGAATTCTACCAAACATTTAAGAGTAATTAATATGAAACCTCAAATTCTCCCACCAAAAAAAAAAAAAAAAAAAAAAAAAAAAAACAGGAGAGAACACTTCCAAACTTATTTTACAAGGCCAGCATAACCCTGAGACCCAGACAAGGGGGCTGTAAGAAAAGAAAATTACAAGCCAATATCCCTGATGAACATAGATGCAAAAAATCCTCAACAAAATATTAACAAACCAAATTCAACAATATATTAAAAAGATATACACTGTGATCAAGTGGAATTTATTCCAAGTATGCAAGAATGGTTCAACACCTGCAAACTAATAGTGATACATGACATTAAAAAAAATAAAGGACAAAAATCATATGATCATCTCAACAGATACAGAAAAAGCATTTGACAAAATTCAACATCCATTCATGATAAAAACTCTCAACAAAGTAGGTATAGAGGGAACATAGTCAACATAATTCCACTTCTGGGTCTGTACACAAAAGAACTGAAAGCAGGATCCTGAAGAGGTATTTGGACAACCGTGTTCATTTCAGCTTTATTTAAAATTGCCAAGACATGGGAACAACCTAAGTGTTCATTGATGGATGAATGAAGAAAATATGGTGTGTGTATATATATGTGTGTATATGTGTATATGTATATGTGTATATATTATACACACACACAATGGGATATTATTCAGCCATAAAAAAGAAGGAAATTCTGCCATTTGTGACAACATAGATGTACCCTGAAGACATTATGTTATGTGAAATAAGACAGAGAAAGACAAATACTGTAAGAAATCACTTATATGTGGAATCTAAAAGTAAAAAGCCAAAACTGAACTCATAGATACAGAAAACAGGTTGTGGTGGTCAGAGGCAGGGATGGGGTTTCGGTGTGTAAAATGGATGAAGGTGGTCAAAAGTTACAAACTTCCAGTTTTAAGATGAATAAATCTTGGGAATGTAACATACAGCATGGTGACTATATTTAAAAATATTGTATTGCATATCTGAAAGTTGCTAAGAGTAGATCTTAAAAATTCCTATCACAAGAGAAAAATTGTAACGATGTGTGGTGAGAGATGTTAACTAAACTTATGTGTTAACCATTTCAGTGTATACGTGTATCAAATCATTTATGCCTAAAACTAAAATAATGTTACATGACAATTATAACTCAATTTAAAAAAGACTCTACAATTTAAGAATTATCTAGCAAACTGTAAAAATTGGGAGATTTTGCTTAGTTTCTGTAGGTACTTGAGATGGTAGCTATATAATTAGAAACTGTACTAAGGGCTATGTAGGATGAAAACAAAGTGATGTAAGAGTAACTTAAATGGGAAATGGTAGTTAGAGAAGGCTTCTCTGACGAGGCTGAAGTATGAAATAAAAATGAGAGCTAAACCAAAAAGACAGCAAGTGAAAAACATTCTGGGCAGAGAGATGTAGGGAACCCTAATGCCACACTCTGCCAGTCCACCAGCACCTACAACCTTTTCAGATGCAGTAGTAGAACTAACCCACTTCCTTTTAAAGGCAAGTCCCCCCACTAGCGCTCTGGAGCCCAACTCATCTTCCTTTCAAGATCTTGATTCCATTCCCTAGCATATCTCTCTTATTCCTTCAGGCTCTCTCTCTTTACTGTATCATTTCCAACATCTTGAAAGTATCACTTACTATATCATATCCTTAGAAAATCCACATATCTTCTTTCTTTGCTCCTCTTTACAGCCAAGTTTCTAAAGAGAAAAATGTATTTTTTCTTTTCTTTATGTCTTACCTACTCCAAATCACTTTTTCAACCAGAGGATAGCCATATAACTAGACTAAAACTACTATTGCTAAGATGATCAATGACCCAATGTGTGGCCAGTTCCTGAGAATGTTCTCATTCTATATTCTCTTTCTAGGTGACCTCATCCCTCCCTGTGGATTTAGTACCATCTTTATACTGTTAACTCACATGAAACTTTATGCTCTCAACTTTGTATTTCAAGTTATGACTTCTCTCTTGAGCTCCAGATTCATATTCAACTACATAATTGATACACACTTGGATCCCATAGCCATCTCAAATTTTAAATGTCCCTAAATGAACTCTATTCTACCCTCCTCTCAAATTGTACCTCTCTCAATCATCTGCATCTCTGAAAATGGCACACACTCAAACCCAAACAGAAACCTGGGAGTTTTTCTTGATACTTTCATCTCCCACAACTTTCTGTTCTTTCCATTAATCCCTCACCCAACAACCATGTATCTGTCCACTTCTATTTCCTCCCACAATTCTGCATGTCCATTCTTGTCCCCTTCCAATCTATTTTTCAAGTAGTGGTCAAAGTAATCTTTTAAAAATGTAAATTGGCCCTCTCATTTTTCTATTTAACAACTTTCAGTGGCTTTCTCTTATACTTATAACAAAATCCAGGCTCCTTAACAAGGTATACAAGTACTATATCACTCTCCTACTTCACCACGCATCACTCTCCTCCTTGATAATTATACTCCAATCATGCTGGTCTTTCCTCCCACTCCATCATTTGCTCATTGCATGACCAAAGCATAAAAGTGGGAAAGCACTGAGCAAATAAGTGAGTATAAACATTTAGTTTGTGTAGCTTATGTAACTTATAAAGCAGAGGGAGTAGAGGAAAATAAGGCAGGAAAAGGTAAGTTATTTGATACTAACAGAACAGAATTACAGAGCCCAGAAATAAATCAACTAATCTTCAACAAGCATGCCTAGAATACACAGTGGGAAAATAACAAATGGTTTCAAGTGGTGTTGAAAAACTGGATATCCACATGCAAAAGAATGAAGTGGACCCATATCTTACACCATACACACAAGTCAACTCAGAATGGATCAGAGACTTATATGGAAGATCTGTAAAACTTCTAGGAGGAAACAGGGGAAAAGCTTCAAGACATTAGTCTTAGGAATGGTTTCATGGACATGACATGAAAAATACAGGCAACAACAACAAAAATAAACAAGTGGTATTACATTAAACTAAAAAGTTTCTATACAGCAAAAGAAACAATCAAGAAAGTGAAAGGGCAACCTATGGAATGAGAGAGAGAGACAATTCAACAACAAAAGTTGGAGACTTCAAAACTGCATTTTTAATAATGAATAGAACTAGACACAGATTAATAAGGAAACAGAAAACTTGAACACTATAAAGCAGCTAGACCTAACAGACATCTATAAAACATTCCACCCAACAACAAAAATATATATTCTTCTAAAGTACATATAGAATATATTTGCCAAGACAGATCAAACGTTGGGCCATAAAACAAACCTCAATAAATTTAAAATGACAGAAATAAGACGAAGTATGTTCTCTAATCACAACAGAATAAAATTAGCAATCAACAGCAGAATAAAATTTGGGAAACTCAAATATGTGAAAACTATACAAAATGTTCCTAAATAATTTATAGGTTAAAGAAGAAATCAAAAGAGAACACATAAAATACTATGTAATGAATGACAAACTTACAGGGATGCAGCTAAAGTTTAGAGGGAAATCCATACTTGTAAACACTTATATCAAGAAAGAAGAAAGATTCCAAGTAAAGAAATCTAAGCTTCTACCTTAAGACACTGGAAAAAGGACAAACTAAAACTAAAGCAAGCAGAAAAAAGGAAATCATAAAGATCAGAGTGGAAGTTAATAAAATTTAGAAAAATTTTAAAACGAGAAAAATAATTGAAACCAAAAGCTAGTTCTTTAAAAAGAGCAACAAAATTGGTAAACTTTTAGCTAGACTGCCCAAGAAAAAAATAAGTCACATCAATAAATAAATTTTATTTACAGAAATGAAAAGGATTATAAAGGACTACTATGAACTATATATGCCAAAAAACTAGATAATGTAGATAAAATGGGCAGATTCCATTCCTAGAAAGCCACAAACTGCTGAAACTATCTGAAGAAGTAACAGGCAATCTGAAAAGACCTAAAACAAGTGAAGAGTATGGATTAGTAATTAAAAAAATTACCTATAAAGAAAAGTCCAGGCCCAGATGGCTTCACCCATGAATTCTACCAAACATTTATAGAGTTAATACTAATTTTCCATAAGTTCTTCTAAAAAGCAAAGAGAAAGGGACACTTTCTAATTCACTTTACAAGGCCAGTGTTATCCTGATAACAGGACAAGAAGGACATCACAAGAAAACTACGGGACAATATTTCTTATAGATAGGGACATAAAATTTCTCAACAAAATACTAGCAAATTAAATCCAGCAACACATAAAAAGAATTATACACCATGACCAAGTGGGATTTACCCACAAATGCAAGGTTGATTCAACATCCAAAGATCAACTGATAGGATAAAAAATAAAACTCACTTGATCATCTCAAAAGACCCAGAATAAGCATTTGACAAACTCCAACCCCTTTCTTGATTAAAAACACTCAGCAAAATAGGACTAGAGGGGAACTTCAATTTAGTAAAGGGCATCTATGAAAAATTCACAGCTAAAATCATTCTCAGTTATGAAAGAGAGAATGCCTGCCCCCTAGACTGTAACAAGGATGTTTGCTCTTTCCACTGTATTCAACACTGCACTGGAGGTGCTAGTCAGGGCAATTATGGGAAAGAAAAAAAAAACAAAAGGGCATGGAGATTTCAAAGGAAGAGGAAAAACTATGTTCACAGATGACAAGATCTTGTATCTACAAAATTCTAAGGAATACATTAAAAATCTATTAGAACTAATAAGCAAATTCAGCATGGTTACAGGATAAAAGTTAAATATAAAAATTGTATTATTATATACTTGCAATTAACAAACTAAAATGAAATTAAGAGAACCATTCTGTTCATGATAGCATCAAAACATTTTTAAAATTAATGTAAATTTAACCAAAAAAGTACAAAACTTACTCTTTGAAAACTACAAAACATTATGGAAAGAAATTAAAGATCTAAATAAATGAAAAAAATCTCATGCTCATGGATTAGAAGATTTAACATTGTTAAGGCAATCATCACCAAACTGATTGAACACAATCCCTGTCAGAATTCTAGCTTATTTCTTAGTAGAAATTGCCAAGCTGATTCCAAATTAATATGGAATTGTAAGAGACCCAGAAGAGCTAATACAATCCTGAAAAATAAGATAAAGTTGGAGGACTCACACTTCCCAATTTCAAAACTTACTACAAAGCAACAGTAATGCATCAACCTTGTTATTTGCATTATTCCCAGATAGTTTTCTAACTTTTCTTTTTTTTAAATTTCATTTTTGCGGTTTGTCATGGGCTAAGTATGTGTTCAAGCTCTCTATTGTTCTGTATAATGCATTTCTCCTTGAAGATCCTCTAGGGTTTTTTATTCGTTTATGGCATGTTTTGTACTTTCCCCCCAACAAGCAAATTTTCCCTCTCCCTGCTTACGTACCTACTGCTTAACAATGTATCAAGCACTGTTTTCATATAATTCTGTATCTTCATTCTTTTCTAAGACAACAATAAACTTCCTTATTGATAGTGCTCCCAGTTTGTTTTATTTTTAATGTCTTTTCATGTTTAAAGATTTATGTTATAGCCTCACTATGGTTTGCAAATCTGCATAAAAATATTCCTCCTTAATTCCTGCAATACTTTTTGTGTTGAATTTATTCTTATTTATATTAATATCATGCCTCCAAATCTCTTTTTGATATGTCCCTGGTTTTCCTTTCAACTTTCCTGTCATTTTAGTTTCAGGGTGTTGGCTATACTGTGTGGAACTCAAGTTTGTTTTTTAACCTAACCTGAGAAGTTTTTTTAGTAGGTGAATTTATTCCATATATGCTTATTTTTATTTTATTTTATTTTTAAATTTTTATTTATTTATTTTAAATTTTTTTGTTGAGGGGAGAAGTACTTACTTATTTACTTTGAGAGGAGGTGCTGGGGATTGAACCCAGGACCTTGTGCACGCTAAGCACGTGCTCTACCACTTGAGCTATACCCTCCCCGCCATACATGGTTTTTTGTATAGTCTTATATGCTCTATGTATTCTATATATGTTCTATATAAAGAATATAGTCTATATATGCTCTCATTTATGGTATTTTTCTTTTGTTACAAATTCACTTCTCCCACCACCCTCCTGCGATTCCTATCTTTTCTCTAAATATTTTGGATATTTCACAGTTTGATTTTAGCTCTTAAGAGGTAACTTTTTATTTTAAACAGTATACTTACAAATGTATTTCTTGATTTATCAACTTTAAGGATGGAATTAGCTCACTTGTATTTCCTTAAGCCTCCCTTTTCTCTGCGTGTTCCCCTTCTGATCTTTCTGCTTTTTCCCTTTTCTTTTCTGTGTGGATGCCTGTACAATCTCTTTTTCTTTGAAGTTCAGTACTGTCACCAACAAACGTCTGGGTGTTGATTATTATTTTTTTGGGGGGGGGTTGTTGATTATTACATGTAAAGTTTCCCAGGACTTGGTATGTCCTTTTAAATTGCAGGCTCAGTTTTCTTTATACGTCTTATTTTTTTGTTGACGTTACCTTCTTTAGAGATATCAGGAGACATCGTGTTGGATTTTCACTGTCCATCCTCAAACTATTTTTTCTGATTGCTTTCATCTCCTTTTTCTCTTAATGGGTACAATTTCCCCCTTCAATTTGTTCTCTGATCCCTTAAATATCTCTTTACATGTCATTATTAGCTTAACTTTTAATACACTACGTGTCTTCTATAATTATTCAGAGGGCAAAACATTTAAGAAACATTTTCTTCTGTCTTCTAGAATATGCTTTTGCAAATTATATTTCCATCTTTCCTTTACAAGCTATGTCTCCTACACAACCCATTGCAGAGCGGCAATGTTCTGTTTTTTCATCTTATACATTCATCTTTAATTGTGATAAAACACACATAAGATTAAATCTAACTTCATAACCATTTTTAAGTGTACCGTTCAGTAGTTAAGTCTGTTCACACTGTTGTATAATAGATCTCTAGAATATCTTCATCTTGTAACACTGAAACTCTGTATCCACAAAACACTAATTCTCCTTCCCTTCTCTCCTCAGCCCTTGGCAATGACTTTTCTGCTTTGTTTCTATGATTTTCACTACTTTAGATACTTCATATAGGTGGAATATACAGTATTTGCCTTTTTGTGACTGGCTTATTTCACTTAGCACAATGTTCTTGAGGTTTGCCTATACTGTGGCATGTGACAGAATTTTCTTCTTTTTTAAGGTTGCCTAATATTCTATTGTATGTGCATACATTTTCTTTATCCATTCACCTGTTGATGGACATGTGGGTTGTTTCCGTATCTTGATTACTGTGAGTAATGCTGCAGTGAACATGGGTCTGCCGATATCTCTGAGATACTGTTTTGAATTCTTTTGGATATATACCCAAAAGTGGGCTTGCTCGGTCATGTGGTCATTCTATTTTTGATTTTTTGAGGAACCTCCATACTGTTTTCCATAATGGCTGTACCATTTTATATATCCACCAACATTGCACAAGAGTGCTAATTTCTCTGCATCCTTGCCAACAATTGTTATTCTCTGTTCTTTTGATACTACCTATCTCACTGTGGTTTTGATTTGTATTTCTCTGATGATTAGTGATATTAAGCATGTTTTCACATGCTTGTTAACCATCCATATATATGCATATTCTTTGGAGAACTGTTTATTTGAGTTCTTTACCTATTTATTGAGTTATATAGTCAGTTTACAATATTGTGTCAATTTCTGGTCTAAAGCACAATTTTTCAGTCATACATGAATATACATATATTCATTTTCATATTTTTTCACCATAAGCTACTACAAGCTTACCTATTTTTAAATTGGATTTTGTTGTTGTTGTTGAGTTATAGACGTTCCATATATAATCTGGGTATTAACCACTTATCATGATTTGCAAATATTTTCTCTTATTCTACAGGTTGCCTTTTCACTCTGTTTAATGTGTCCTTTGATGCACAGTTTTAAATTTTAATATAGTATAATTTATTAATTTTTGCTTTTGTTGCAAGTATTTTTGGTGTCATATCTAAGAACTCACTGCCAAATCCAACGTCACAAGGCTTTTCACCTATGTTTTCTTCTAAGTGTTTTATAATTTCAGCTCTTACGTTTAAATCTCTGATCCATTTCAGTAAATTCTGTACATGGTAAGAAGGAATGGTCCAAGTTCATTCTTTTGCATGTGGATATCCGATTTTCCAACATTTGTTTAAGAGATTGTTCTTTCCCCAGCACGCATTCTTGGAGCCCTTGTGGAAAATCATTCATCTAATATAATCTTGATGTGAGCAACTGCAACTGAACTATTTTAAAAACACAATATGGATAGATAAGGTCTTTAATGACTTTCTTTTCTTATCTGGCTACTCATCTATATTTCTCTAAGAGGTTAAGGTTTGACAGTTAGGTAGCAATGGCTTGTGTCCTACACGCTTTTATGTTATTAGAAAAAGGGGGCCATAGATAAACATAAATAGATTTGATCTCGGGTCTTTTTAACCGTAATTTTTAAAAAGTTTAATGTTTGAGGCTCTTTGTTTTTGTCATAGACTTCTGGAATGTTTTAAACTTTCCCGTTTCAGAATTGATACTGATACTTCCCTTCTAATACCATCAGTCTCAGGTATTTATCTGTAATTTTATTTCTAAGTTGCCAATATCTTTTCCAAGAAGAATAATTATTGCATAAGTCAATATGTACATCCACATAAACAGAGTAGCACTGATCTGCATAAAAACGCAAAAACAATTTTAAAAATGGAGCCCTGTTTAAATTATGAAGTTATATTCTTATCAGAATTAAGTGGAAACACATAGACATAGATGTTTGAGCTCCCCGCTCCACATGAGCCCCCCCCCTCAACCCCATTACCTGCATTATCTATCTGTAAGGGTTCCTTACCTTTTGGCCAGGCTTCCTTAGGAACTGTCCTCTTACTTTGGATCTCCTCTTTCTGTTCAATGGCTTTGGTGTCTGGTATGTTACCAGTCTTCACGTCTTGTAATTGAGCTGAGAGCTCTGAGACAGTAGCATCACTGGAAACTAAGAGAAAGAAATTAATACAATATTCAGACAGGAAGTTGACAGAAATTATTTTAAAATACTTCTCAAGTATCTACCAGAGAAAGGCATTGTTTCTGGTGTTAAAGAAAAAATTAAAAAGACCAATCAGAAATGTATTTAGAAATTGTTGATCTACACTGGAATTAAAAAAAATGTACAAAAACAGATTTCACATAAAGTAAAAGAAATACATTGTAAGAGAAAGACACATAAAGAAGTACAAATACTCAAAGGAGGAGAAAGCCCTTCTAGCTGGGAGAATCGTGGAAGAACTCTGGAGTAAAGCAACAATTGATCTGGGGATGAGAAGACAGTTAAGAGGGATACACGTGGAAATGGAAACAGAAAGGCATCTGAGGCAAAGGTGACTGCGTAAGAAAAAACTGAGTCAGGAAAGCAAATAAACATTTAGGAAACAGAGCAAGTATGTGGTTTATTTGATCATAGAACACATAAGGAAAACATGAAAACTAGTATTTGAAAATTTGGGGAGCCAATTCTACTGTTCTGAAAGACTAGGCTAAAATAGTTTAGGTCTTATTCTTAATAAGGGCAATGAAAACTTTTTGATGCGATCAACATGATCAAAACTTTTTCTGAAGTATTCATTTAGCAACAGCAAAAAAGGAGGTGAAATTTTCAAGTGTTGCCCAGAATATGATTAGCTTTTGAAAAAAAAAAAAAAAAAGCAATACACAGAAAAAGAGAAGTGGCTAATTATGCTCCACAACTGTGGCAGAGACAATGAGCTGTCCTCCAAAACCCATTTTCCTTTTCCTCTAAAACAGAACCTGGCTTACTTGGGCATATGGTTACCAGAGTACAGATTACATTTCCCAGCCTCCCTGGCAACACAGGTTTATGTGACCATGTTAACTAAGCCTGGCCAATAGGATGGAAGGGGAATGATACATTTAAATATTAAAAGTATTTAAAGGAAGGAATATGCTTTTTTTCTTTCCATTTCTTCCCTTCTACTGGCTGGAATATGGGTCTGATGGCTACAGCATGAGAATGGAGGCAAAACATTGGAGCAACAAGGAAAGAGCTTTGATAACTCTTTTCTGTCTTCTTTAAGCCAATGTTATTTTGCTTTTGTTTTCATCTCTCAGAGACAAATTGATCCTAACTTAAACACACCTTTATAGGTATTTTTAATCTGTGTGTGTATATATATATATATATTTTCATTGAAGTACAGTCAGTTTACAATGTTGTGTCAGTTTCTGGTGTACAGCATATGCTTTAGGCATACACGAACATACATATATTTTTTCATCATAAGTTACTACATGATACTGAATACAGTTCCCTGTGCTATACAATATGAACTTGTTGTTTATCTATTTTAGATATATTAGTTAGTATCTACAAATCTCGAACTCCCAATTTATCCCTTTCTACCCTTTTCCCCACCCAATAACCATAAGTTTGTTTTCTATGTCTGTCTTTCCATTTTGTAAGTAAGTTTGTCTTTTTTTTATAAGATTCCACATATAAGTGATATCATATAGGATTCTTCTTTCTCCTTTTGGCTTACTTTACTTAGAATAACAATCTCCAGGTCCATGAATATTGCTGCAAATGACATTATTTTATTCTTTTTTATGGCCGAGTGGTATTCCATTGTGTAAATATACCACAACTTCTTTATCCAGTTATCTGTTGATGGACATTTAGGTTGTTTCTGTGTCTTGGCTATTGTAAACAGTTCTGCTATTAACATTGGGGTACATGTATCTTTTTGAACTAAGATTCTCTCTGGATATACCCAGGAGTGGGATTGCTGGATCATACGTTAAGTCTATGGGAGGAAATATTTGCAAAAGATGAGACTGACAAGGGCTTAATTTCCAGAATATACAAACAGCTCATACGACTTATTAAGAAAAAAGCAGCCTAATCCAAAAATGGGCAGAAGACCTAAACAACAAATTCTCCAATGAAGACATACAAATGGCTTACAGGCACTAAAAAAAAATGCTAAATATTGCTAATTATCACAGAAATGCAAATCAAAACTACAATGAGGTATCATCTCACAACAGTCAGAATGGCCATTATTCAAAAGTGCACAGATGATAAATGCTGGAGTGGGCGTGGAGAAAAGGGAACCCTCCCACACTGTTGGCAGGAATGTGGTTTGGTATAGCCGTTATGGAAAACAGTAGGGAGATTCCTCAAAAGACTTAAAAAAAAAGACCATATGATCCAGCAATACCTTTATAGGTATTTTTAATCACCAAAGTCCTATTGAAGTAAAATAACTGGACAGGTAGTTAGGAAGTTTTTGAAGAACAAAGGTCTACATACAACAATGTTATTAGAGAGTCAGCATTTCATGGCATCAATTTTTTTTATCAATAAAGTTTTTAAAAGTCCATTATGTGATGAATTTCTGGCAATGAGATTAACCTGTGTACAATATTCATAAAGCACTCCAGAAATATCACAAAGAGCTTTCAGAAATGTTCATTTTACCCACCAATGTATACCAAAAATTACAGCTAATATTCTATTTCACATATGAGCAAGACAGAGGAGGACTGAAGAAAGCAAGAACAGAGGACACTTTACTATTTTTTAAAAAAATTAGAAACAATTTTAATGGAGGTATTGGAGATTGAACCTAGGACCTCTCGCATGCTAGGCATGTGCTCTACCACTGAACTATTCCCCACCCCTAAGAATACTTTTCTATTTATACTCCTTTTAGAAGAAAGTAATATGCAGATAATTCAGTTCCACTACCTGTAGTGTTTTTCTGCAAGGATTCTTCTTCAGGTGGGACAGCCTCGGTCACTACCCTTTTACTGTAGATCTCCTTTTCCTGGTTTTTCTCTGAGAGGTTCTCATCTGATGTGATGAGAACTTGAACTTGAGCATCTGGAATAATAACATCATTTGATCCCATGGAGAAGGAAAAGGTAGTAAACACCACAGACAAGTAATCTGCTCCACCCTACTCCCAAACAAAAAACATTAGGAAAAAAAGCATCTCAGGCCTTACCACATAAAAACTGTGACAGTTTGGGGGGCTGTATAACATGTGACAGTTTTGGGGAGAGGCTGGAAAGTTTTCCATATTTCTTTGCGTACAATGACTTTGCTGATTTGATGCAACAGTAAGCAAATAAAAAAGTAAATAAATAAATAAACTCCAGATCAGGTTATCTTTTTCAAAGCAGAAAAGTAGATTTGATCAACTCTATAAAGTCCTTTCGCCTATTCACAGTTTTTGTCACTTACGGAGCAAATTTCGTTATTACATGTAATCTTAGAAAAGTATCTGTATCATCTAGATTTTATATATAGTACTCATGTAATTTTTTAAAATCTGAGATTGTATCCTTTTAAACTTATCTATACTTAGGTTTTTTTTTTTTTTTTTGGTCATACTTGTAAGAGATTTATCTACCTTATTGGTCTTTTAAAATCAGCTTTTTCTTTTTTATCACATGAAAAAACTCAAGTGCAAAATAATATGTTGGTAAATAAATTAAAAGTCACCAATACAACAACTAGAATACAGTTATTAAAGTTAATAATGTTTATACATTAGATTGACAAGAGATTCATTTCCTATCTTTAAGAATGAATATTTTTCAACAAAGCAATCAGAAAGGCAATAGAGGTGACTAAAAACAACATAATGAACAACAATGTATCTATCATAGAGCTTAATAAATAAAACATTATAGATATAACGATAATGATTCCCTGTGTAAAGCCTCAATAATACCATTCTCTCTTTTCAGTAACAAACTAAAACTGAATTTAGAGTCTGTCAACCTCCAGGACATTTTTGAAAAAAAAAATTTTTAACTATATTGCATGTTTTAATCAACAATGCACCAGATTGTTTTGCATGTCTTTAAACCTTACATAAAGGGTGTAACACTACCTTAAGTAACGTGCCTTTTACACTCAGTATTATGACTTGGGAATTTACTCATAGTGACTCTGATTTTCAATGTTATGTAGTATCTATTGAATTAATGTATCAGTTCACCTACTGATCAGTTTTAGGCTATTTCTAATTTTTTTACAAACTGAAGTACAGTCAATTCACAAAGTTGTGTTAATTTCCGGTGTGCAGCATAGTGAGATAGATTAGATAGACCTTTTCCTATTCTTTTTGGAATTTCAAGATATTGAATACAGTTCCCTGCGCTATACAGTAGGACCTTGTTGTTTATATCTTTTATATATAGCAGTATCTGCAAATCTCAAACTCCCATTTTATCCCTTTCCACCCCTTTAACCTGCTGGTAACCAGAAGTTTGTTTTCTATGTCTGAGTCTGTTTCTGTTTTGTAAATAAATTCATTTGTCTCCTTTTTTAGATTCCACATATATATAAGTAATATAGAATATTTTTCTTTCTCTTTCTGGCTTACTTCACTTAGTATGACAATCTCCAGGTCCATCCATGTTGCTGCAAATGGTATTATTTGATTCTTTTTTTATGTTTGAGTAGTACATTTCTAATTGTTTGATATTAAGAAGCATTAACATCAACATTATTGTAAAACATCTTTGTAGGTTGTATGAGTTACCAATTAGCTTCTCTCAGTCTGTGTCTTTGAATTGTTTGATGTCTTTTGGTGCAAAAAGTTTTTCATTTTAACACTATTACATTTATTTTCTTTTTCCTTCATGGTCTGTGTTTCATATGTCTTATTTAAGAAATCATTATTTCATGGTCAAAAGATGAACACCTAAATTCTAAAAGCTTAAAGTTTTCCTTTTTACATTTAATATCACTGGACTACATTTTTATTTAGTGCGCAGTAGGATCTATCTGGTTTTATGTTTTCTTACACATAAAATCAGTGGCCCAAACACAACTGAGCAGTTCCTCCTGTTCCCATGATTATGATGTCATCTCTGTCATATATTATGTTTCTGCATTCATAGGTGTTTCTGGGTCATAAACTTGTTCCACTTTCTCTGTTTATTCCTTTGCAAATAAGGTCTTAAATAAGATATATATATAGTAAATCTTCATGTCTGGTATGGCAAGTTCCCTTACCTTACTCTTTAAATATACTTCTTGATTTTCCATAAAAAATTTAGAATCAGCTTACCAAGTTCCATGAAAAATCCTACTGGAATTTTGAGTAGTGATGCACTGAATTTAGAAGTTAATTTGGTGAGAACCGACATCTGTAATATATTATTTTTGTATAACTCTCCCATTATTTAGGTGTTCCTTAATATAGTTTAGTGAAGTTTTACCATGTTCTCTACATTATTCTTGCATGTCCTTTGTTAGATTCATTTTTAAGTACCTTATTTTTTGTTGTTTTTAAAAGAGGTACCTTTTTTTTTTGATGGAGGTACTGGGGATTGAACGCAGGACCCCGTGCTTGCTAAGTTTGTGCTCTATCACTGAGTTGTTGTTTCCTTACCCCCAAAGAGGTATCTTTAAAAAAAAAATCTTTTGCATTGTGTATCAGAAGGCATGTACCAAGAAATGAACACAGAGCTCAGTGAATTGTCAAAAAGTGAACATGTACCCGGGTTAAAAAAAAAAAATCTGGCTAGAAGCCTACATGCTCCTCTCATTCTTCCAATCTCTCCCAGGCTGAGCATAACACCCCATTTTAAATGCAACAAATTACTTTTACTTCTGAATTTTGTATAAATGGAATGAAACAGCACATTTTCTTTTATGTCTCGCTTTCTTCTCTTACATTATATTTGTAAGATTCATTAAGTGCTATAACATATATTTGTCCTTTACTCATTCTTATTTGCCGGTTAGTAGTCAATAATGTTAATATGCCACAATTTATCCACACTACTGGAAAAAATAATGGACATCTGGGTAATTTCCAGTTTGGAGCTGTAACAAAAACTGCTGTAAAGAGTATTCATGTGTGTCTACTGGTGCTTGTGCACATCCTTCTCTGTGGAGTATAAAGTTAGGAACAGAACAGCTAGGTTATGCTTTAGTGTAACTTAGTAGATAATAGCAAATTGCTTTCCAAAATCACTCTACCAATTTATATTCTTACCAGCAGTGAATAAGTACTATTGTTCTATATTCTTACCAACATGGTATTATCTTTTTCATTTCAGCTATTCTAATAGGTATGCAGAGATACTGTCATTACATTTCCCTACTGATGACTTAAGTTGAATATGCTGCATATGTTCATCAGCTATTGGATATTCTCTTTTATAAAGTACCTATTTTAAGTCTTTTGCCCTTTTTTCAAGTTGGATTGACTACCTTTTTCTCATTGATTTATATGAGTTCTTTTTATATTCTGGATGTAAGTCCTTTGTGAACTATGTATTGTAAATATCTTCTCCACTCTGTGCCTTGCCTTTCACTCTCTTATTTGGTGGAATACACTAATTTAATGTGACATATTTGTCAATATTTTCCTTTATGGCTATTATTTTGGGACCGTGGGGGAAGAAATCCAATTTAATAAGTCTTTTCTCATTTCAAGATTATAAGGACATACTCCTCTGTATTTCCTTACAGAAGATAGATCGACCTACCTACCTACCTATCTAATCTATCTATCTATCTATCTATCTATCTATCTATCTATCCCTTTCACATTTAAATCTACAAAGTATATGGAATTGATGTTGGTATATAGTGTGAGGTAGCGGGTCAGTGATGCAAAGTTTGGCAGTAGACCAACAATGATAGAAATAGTAGGTCTCTATAACAAGTGGGAGGTTACAGGGGTCCCTCAGGTAACAAAGCCCGATTTTATTTCAAATATAGCATCCTTACTAAATGTGGCCTAGAGGTGAGTTATAGCTGGTAAGTTCACTGCACAGACTTCTGACAGAGTTCCCTTAGTCTATCATTTTGTTCCCTGTCAGTTTTTCCATATCCACCCCGTCTCAAGTGTCTGACAGTGGGACCCAACTGCCATTAGCACACAGCTAGTATATGAGAGTTTTCATGTATGACTTCTGCCTTTTGATTTCCTTGGTAGCCTTGATGTTAACTGGCAGATGTGCTTCTTTTCTCTCATTTCAAAAGGCACTTACAAGCAGACTTCAATGTGCTTTTCGGTGCAACAAAAAGTTATCTATACAAATAAATGTGTGCATTTTAATAAGCAGCCTTTCTTTTGGTTTCCTTATGACAGCATTAACACCATCACGTGAAGTCATTAGCACTATACCAAAACTGGAACGTAGAGCCACCCTGTGTCTGAATACTGTCCAGGGATTAGTAGCTCCTGTTTGGCTAACAGCTATGCACAGGAACAAAAAAAACCGTAAATGCAACAAAGCAACACAGGCAATTATACATGCAGAATTTTCAGCGGCTCCTGGAATTTTCACTTAATAAATACTACTGTATATCAACTAAAGAAGCACAATGTCAGTGATGCAGAGGAAAAAATCATGCAGATCCCTAAAAATTAAAAGCTTTTATTGAACAGTGGGGCCTATACCTGGGGATAAGGTTGAAAACTCAAATATCCACAGTGGCCAGACAGACAAGGTGGATGAATGAAAAAGACTGGGTCTGAGTTGTGGGGACTGAAGCAAAGAGGAGAATGCATGTCCTCTACAGAGTATGGCCATGCCTCAGGAGCAGCTTATAACTGCACAAGGTGAGTACAAGCAGATATTCTGACTTTTCAACAGAAACCCAAAATCTTATTTTGAAATGTTGGCAGCAAAAGTTTAAAACACCATGTGAGCCATACGCTTTTCTGGAGAATCCAGCCTATAAGATACTTGTTTACTCTATCTGACAGATAAATTCATGAGGCATTTTAATCAAGATTTTCTACGGATTTTAGTCTTTAAAACATACTTAATTGGATATCATTTCATTTCAAAAGTTGAAACATTTCCCGTAGTGAAAATAGTTTACAGCTTTCAAAAATCTGTTAAACATTTTAAAAGATTTTATATTTTCTTTCCTAGAAAAATACCATATGAGATCGCTCACATGTGGAACCTAAAAAAAAAAAACAAAAAACATAAAATACAAAACAGAAATAGATTCACAGACATAGAATACAAACTTGTGGTTGCCAAGGGGGCAGGGGGTGGGAAGGGACAGACTGGGATTTCAAAATGTAGAACAGATAAACAAGATCATACTGTATAGCACAGGGAAATATATACAAGATCTTATGGTAGCTCACAGCGAAAAAAAATATGACAATGAATATGTATATGTTCATGTATAACTGAAAAATTGTGCTCTACACTGGAATTTGACACATTGTAAAATGACTATAACTCAATAAAAAATGTTAAAAAAAGATTTTATATTTTCTTTCTTATGTACACCCAATAAAATAGCTAGGAGAAAAGTACATAACAAAGTAGGAAAATAAAGAAAGACTGGACAATATTTTCACATAGGATGTATGGGAAAAAAAAAAAAGCCACAAAATACACAAAGCCAATCTACCTGCATGATCTTTCTGAAAGGGTTTTTTCCCCACTGACGAGGGTGCTTTAGAAACCACTCTCTTACTGTAGATCCCCTCTTTATGTTTAATGTTAACAGTGTCTGCCAGGTCATCATTCCTTGTGCCTAGCACCTGAGCCGGGAAGTCTGGAGCAATGGCATCATTAGATCCTACAGAAAAATGGGAAAGTAGTACAGTTAACACAAATATAGATATTAAGTTGAAAACAGACAAAAGATTTACCTCTTAAAACACTTCTATAAAAAAGGCACTGCAATGGGAGTGTTCCAGGGTGATCAGAAGGAAACATCAATCAAATTCAAACTTAACCTGACAGAAACTTGCAAAATGGCACCAATACAGTGGAGAAGCAAATGATGTAAGAGGAGACATACAGAGCATCAGTTCAGAAAGGAAACAATTTTCAGCTGAGGAATGTTTTCAGAGGAGGAGAAAGTAGACTGTACCTTGGAAAGTAAATAGGCTTTTTGAAATACTTAAAGGAAGGAAGACAGGAAAGGCATTTTAGTTAGAGGTTATGGCATTAGCAAAGATAAAGAGGCAGGAAAACAAACAGTATACAAGAAGAGCAGACAGTTTTGTGGTCAGACTGGATTACAGATTTCATTAGAAAGAGTGGTGGGGGATATTAAAAAATAATTGCTTGGGACAAAAATTCAGCAGGGCATGGAATCCCAAGCTAAAGAGTTAAAAGAAAGTAAATTTTATTGTACATGAAATGCAACATCATTAAGGATTTGTTAATAAAGGGAAAATGTAATCAGATACATTTTTGGAAGATTAATCTGACAATACAAAACACTGTAAGGAAAATTTTATGTGATAAAGAAGTACGAGATTTGAAAGTAACTTTATTTTCTTTTAAAATATATTTCAGTATTCTTATATCCACTGATATAGGAACTGATAAGAAGTTTATCCATGCCAGATGTAAGAGGCAAAAGAACATCTCTGGACACATAAGAGTTTGTGGAAACTATAGAATTATCTTCTACGAAAACGTTTTTTTCTTTCTTATCTGGTATTCTATACTCCATGTGTTTGCTAAGCACATAAAATGTGTGTGGCAATAAAAGCTGGGTAAGTATCAGTTCATTAATATAGTGCAAATATAAATAAGTCATGAGGAATTTTTCAGGACAAATTCAAGGATCCTCTTAATTAAGCCTTCTGGTCATATGTACACTGAGCTTTTTCTTAGCTTCTGTGGCCTCACTTTGTTTTATCAACTCCCTACCTCTCTGGTAAATGCTTAGTGTCCTTTCTTCTACCAAATCTCTCAATGATGGAGTTCTCAAGGGGTCAGAACTCTCTTCCTGGATGAATTCTTCGATGCATGGAACACTATCTATATGCTGATGACCAACAAAGTGTGTATCTCTAGCTGGAATCTTTCTTCTGAGGTTCGAATTCTAGCATTCAAGACACAGCTAGCATCTATAGCATTTTGGGAAGAAACGAGAAAAAGAGGTCCCTTTCTCATAAAAAATTAAGTTTTTATATATTATGGTACAACACAAACAACTGTGCATGAAGGTCTATTCACCACCACCCTTTGTTTTCCAAGAAAGGGGACTTTGTCAGGTTCAGAGTTAGGTGGGGAAGAATAATTAAGTTCCCGAGGGCAGTGGGTGGATGTGCAAGAGAATAAACCTTGGAGCTGAGAGGCAGCGGAAAGGGAGTGCAGTCACATATATGTGTTTACACCAATGAGTGTATGTGTACTTATTTAACTGTATCTGTGCAGGGCTGCAGGATGTGTAAGTGTAGATTTATATTTGGGGCAGCAAGAGAGGTAAAATTACTGCTCCAGAACTCTAACAGGAGATTTGGAACCTTCATACCCACCTGTGTGTTTTCATAAAAAACAGCGTATGTTTATGATGTGAACAGTGCCACCTTCTATTTGGGGCCCTTCAGTACAACCTCATCATCTGTAAACAGAACCTGTCTACATTCAGTTGCAGATTTAACAACTCTACATGGATCAGGAATAGAAATCCCATTTTTAACATGTCTAAAGCAGATACTTTGACCATCTTCCCCAAATCTGCTTCTTTCTTAGACTTCTCCATCTCAGTAAAAAGCACCTTTATTTGCCCAGTTGCTTACTCTAGAAAACTGGAAAAAACTAAAAAAAAAAAAAAAAAAGAAAAATTGTTTTCACCTCCTTCTCTCTCATTCTCTGTAGTCTAGCACCAAGTCCTGGAGGAACTATTTCTCAAAAATAAGATGTGTCCACTTCTCTCCATCTCTATCATCATCACTCTAATCCTAGATGCTACCATCTCTGATACTGACCACTGCAACAGCCTTTAACTAATGTCCTCACTTCCGCTTCTTAACTTCCCTCCCACCTAGGTCCACTGCCTTTCTATCCACAATCTATTCTATCTGCTATTCTCCAGATAGCAGCCCCAATAAAATTTACAAATGTAAATCAACCACAGTTGCCTACTAGAATAAAATTCAAGCGCCTTACTATGGTTGACGCAACCCTGCATGA